>NC_060122.1:11164258-11791415 GCF_021461395.2 Schistocerca americana
GACTCTTGTTACTGTCTATGTTTTGAACCATTCCTGTGACACTACTTATAGATTCCGATACTTCACTTCGGTTTACTGTATCCCTCTGACCTTCTTATTGACGATGAAACACAGAAATTGCATCGGAATTAAATACGAAAGGCACAATGCCGACTTAAGTACAAGAAATCTGACTCTTCTTACTGTCTATGCTTTGAAGCATTCCTGTGACACTAGTAATAGATTCCGATGCATCACTTCAGGTTTACTGTATCCCTCTGACCTTCATATTGACGATGAAACACAGAAATTGCATCGGAAATAAATACCAAGGCAAAATGCCGACTTAAGTACAAAAAAACTAAGTATTCCTATTGTCTATGTTTGAACCATTCCTGTGACACTAGTTATAGATTACGAAGCTTCACTTCAGGTTTTCTGTATCCCTCTGACCTTCTTATTGACGATGAAACACAGAAATTGCATCGGAGTTAAATACAAAAGGCACAATGACGACTTAAGTACAAGAAGACTGACCTTTCTTACTGTCTATGTTCTCAACCATTCCTGTGACACTAGTTATAGATTCCGATGCTTCACATCAGGTTTACTGTGTCCCTCAGACCTTCTTATTGACGGTGAAACACAGAAATTGCATCCGAATTAAATACAAAAGGCACAATGACGACTTAATTATAAGAAAACTGACTCTTCTTACTGTCAATGATTTGAACCATTCCTGTGATACTAGTTATAGATTCCGATGCTTCACTTTAGGTTTACTGTATCCCTCTGACGTTCTTATTGACGATGAAACACAGAAATTGCATCGGAATTAAATACAAAAGGCACAATGCCGACTTAAGTACAAGAAAATTGAATCTTCTTACTGTCAATGCTTGAACCATTCCTGTGACACTAGTTATGGATTCCGATGCTTCACTTCAGGTTTACTGTATCCCTCTGACCTTCTTATTGACGATGAAACACAGAAATTGCATCGGAATTAAATACTTAAGGCACAATGCCCACTAAAGTACAAGACAACTGACTCTTCTTACTGTCTATGTTTTGAACCATTCCTGTGACACTAGTTATAGATTCCGATGCTTTACTTCAGGTTTACTGTATCCCTCTGACCTTCTTATTGACGATGAAACACAGAAAGTTCATCGGCATTAAATACAAAAGGCACAATGCCGACTTCAGTACAAAAAAACTAACTCTTCCTATTGTCTATGTTGGAACCATTCCTGTGACACTAGTTATGGATTCCGACGCTTCACTTCAGGTTTACTGTATCTCTCTGACCTTCATATTGACGATGAAACACAGAAATTGCATCGGAGTTAAATACAAAAGGCACAATGACGACTTAAGTACAAGAAGACTGACCTTCCTTACCGTCTATGTTTTCAACCATTCCTGTGACACTAGTTATAGATTCCGATGCGTCACATCAGGCTTACTGTAACCCTCTGACCTTCTAATTGACAATGAAACACAGAAATTGCATCGGAATTAAATACAAAAGGCACAATGCCGAGTTATGTACAAGAGGACTGACTCTTCTTAATGTCTATGTTTTGAACCATTCCTGTGACACTAGTTATAGATTCCGATGCTTCACTTTACGTTTACTGTATCCCTCTGACCTTCTTATTGACGATGAAACACAGAAATTGCATCGGAATTATATACAAAAGGCACAATGCCGGCTTAATTATAAGAAAGCTGACTCTTCTTACTGTATATGCTTTGAACCATTCCTGTATCACTAGTTATAGATTCCGATGCTTCACTTCAGGTTTACTGTATCCCTCTGACCTTCTTATTGACGATGAAACACAGAAATTGCATCGGAATTAAATACAAAAGGCACAATGCCGACTTCAGTACAAAAAAACTAACTCTTCCTATTGTCTATGTTGGAACCATTCCTGTGACACTAGTTATGGATTCCGACGCTTCACTTCAGGTTTACTGTATCTCTCTGACCTTCATATTGACGATGAAACACAGAAATTGCATCGGAATTAAATACAAAAGGCACAATGCCGACTTCAGTACAAAAAAACTAACTCTTCCTATTGTCTATGTTGGAACCATTCCTGTGACACTAGTTATAGATTCCGATGCTTCACTTCAGGTTTACTGTATCCCTCAGACCTTCTTATTGACGGTGAAAAACAGAAATTGCATCCGAATTAAATACAAAAGGCACAAAGACGACTTAATTTTAAGAAAACTGACTCTTCTTACTGTCAATGATTTGAACCATTCCTGTGATACTAGTTATAGATTCCGATGCTTCACTTCAGGTTTACTGTATCCCTCTGACGTTCTTATTGACGATGAAACACAGAAATTGCATCGGAATTAAATACAAAAGGCACAATGCCGACTTAAGTGCAAGAAAATTGAATCTTCTTACTGTCAATGCTTGAACCAATCCTGTGACACTAGTTATGGATTCCGATGCTTCACTTCAGGTTTACTCTATTCCTCTGACCTTCTTATTGACGATGAAACACAGAAATTGCATCGGAATTAAATACAAATGGCACAATGCCGACTTAAGTACAAGAAAAGTGACTCGTGGTATTGTCTATGTTTTGAACCATTCCTGTGACACTATTTATAGATTCCGATAATTCACTTCAGGTTTACTGTATCCCTCTGACCTTCTTATTGACGATGAAACACAGAAATTGCATCGGAATTAAATACAAAAAGCACAATGCCGACTTAAGTACAAGAAATCTGACTCTTCTTACTGTCTATGTTTTGAAGCATTCCTGTGACACTAGTAATAGATTCCGATGCTTCACTTCAGGTTTACTGTATCTCTCTGACCTTCATATTGACGATGAAACACAGAAATTGCATCGGAATTAAATACAAAAGGCACAATGCCGACTTCAGTACAAAAAAACTAATTCTTCCTATTGTCTATGTTGGAACCATTCCTGTGACACTAGTTATAGATTCCGATGCTTCACTTCAGGTTTACTGTGTCCCTCAGACCTTCTTATTGACGGTGAAACACAGAAATTGCATCCGAATTAAATACAAAAGGCACAATGACGACTTAATTATAAGAAAACTGACTCTTCTTACTGTCAATGATTTGAACCATTCCTGTGATACTAGTTATAGATTCCGATGCTTCACTTCAGGTTTACTGTATCCCTCTGACGTTCTTATTGACGATGAAACACAGAAATAGCATCGGAATTAAATACAAAAGGCACAATGCCGTCTTAAGTACAAGAAAATTGAATCTTCTTACTGTCAATGCTTGAACCATTCCTGTGACACTAGTTATGGATTCCGATGCTTCACTTCAGGTTTACTGTATACCTCTGACCTTGTTATTGACGATGAAACACAGAAATTGCATCGGAGTTAAATACTTAAGGCACAATGCCCACTTAAGTACAAGACAACTGACTCTTCTTACTGTCTATGTTCTGAACCATTCCTGTGACACTAGTTATAGATTCCGATGCTTTACTTCATGTTTACTGTATCCCTCTGACCTTCGTATTGACGATGAAACACAGAAAGTTCATCGGCATTAAAAACAAAAGGCACAATACCGGCTTAAGTACAATAAAACTGACTCTTCTTACTGTCTATGATTTGAAACATTCCTGTGACACTAGTTATAGATTCCGATGCTCCACTTCCGGTTTACTGTATACCTCTGTCCATCTTATTGACGATGAAACACAGAAATAGCATCGGAATTCAATACAAAGGCACAATGCCGACTTAAATACAAGTAAACTGAATCCTCTTACTGTCTATGTTTTGAACCATTCCTGTGACAATAGTTATAAATTCCGATGCTTCACTTCAGGTTTACTGTATCCCTCTGACCTTCGTATCGACGATGACACACAGAAATTGCATCGGAATTAAATACAAAATGCACAGTGCCGACTTAAGTACAAGAAAACTGACTCTTCTTACTGTCTATGTTTTGAAGCATTCCTGTGACACTAGTTATAGATTCCGATGCTTCACTTCAGGTTTACTGTATCCCTCTGTCCTTCTTATTGACGATGAAATACAGAAATTGCATCTTAATTCAATACAAAGGGCACAATGCCGAATTAAGAACAAGTAAACTGACTCTCCTTACTGTCTATGTTTTGATCTATTCCTGTGACGCTAGTTATAGATTCCGATGCTTCACTTCAGGTTTACTGTTCCTTTCTGATTTTCGTATTGACGATGACACACAAAATTGCACCGGAAATTAATACAAAAGGCACAATGCCGACTTAAGAACAAGAAAACTGACTCTTCTTACTGTCTATGTTTTAACTATTCCTGTGACACTAGTTATAGATTCCGAAGCTTCACTTCGTGTTTACTGTATCCCTCTGACCTTCTTATTGACGATGAAACACAGAAAGTGCATCGGAATTAAATACAAATGGCACAATGCCGACTTAAGTACAAGAAAACTGAGTCTTCTTACCGTCTATGTTCTGAACCATTCCTGTGACACTAGTTATAGATTCCGACACTTCACGGCAGGTTTTACTGTATACCTCTGACCTTCTTCTTTGCGATGAAACACAGAAATTGCATCGGAATTAAATACAAAAGGCACAATGCCCACTTAAGTACAAGACAACTGACTCTTCTTACTGTCTATGTTTTGAACCATTCCTGTGACACTAGATATAGATTCCGATGCTTCACTTTAGGTTTACTGTATCTTTCTGACCTTCTTATTGACGATGAAACACAGAAATTTCATCAGCATTAAATACAAAATGCACAATGCCCACTTAAGTACAAGACAACTGACTCTTCTTACTGTCTATGTTTTGAACCATTCCTGTGACACTAGTTATAGATTCCGATGCTTTACTTCAGGTTTACTGTATCCATCTGACCTTCTTATTGACGATGAAACACAGAAAGTTCATCGGCATTAAATACAAATGGCACAATGCCGACTTAAGTACAAGAAATCTGACTCTTCTTACTGTCTATGCTTTGAAGCATTCCTGTGACACTAGTAATAGATTCCGATGCATCACTTCAGGTTTACTGTATCCCTCTGACCTTCATATTGACGATGAAACACAGAAATTGCATCGGAAATAAATACCAAGGCACAATGCCGACTTAAGTACAAAAAAACTAAGTATTTCTATTGTCTATGTATGAACCATTCCTGTGACACTAGTTATAGATTACGATGCTTCACTTCAGGTTTTCTGTATCCCTCTGACCTTCTTATTGACGATGAAACACAGAAATTGCATCGGAGTTAAATACAAAAGGCACAATGACGACTTAAGTACAAGAAGACTGACCTTTCTTACTGTCTATGTTTTCAACCATTCCTGTGACACTAGTTATAGATTCCGATGCGTCACATCAGGCTTACTGTAACCCTCTGACCTTCTAAGTGACAATGAAACACAGAAATTGCATCGGAATTAAATACAAAAGGCACAATGCCGAGTTATGTACAAGAGGACTGACTCTTCTTACTGTCTATGTTTTGAACCATTCCTGTGACACTAGTTATAGATTCCGATGGTTCACTTTACGTTTACTGTATCCCTCTGACCTTCTTATTGACGATGAAACACAGAAATTGCATCGGAATTATATACAAAAGGGACAATGCCGACTTAAGTACAAGAAAATTGACTCGTCTTACTGTCTATGTTTTGAACCATACCTGTGACACTAGTTACAGATTCCGATGCTTCACTTCAGGTTCACTGTATCCCTCTGACATCTTATTGACGATGAAACACAGAAATTGCATCGGAATGAAATACAAAACGCACAATGCCAACTTAAGTTCAAGTAAACTGACCCTTCTTACTGTCTATGGTTTGAACCATTCCTGTGACACTAGTTATGGATTCCGATGCTTCAGTTCATGTTTACTGTGTCCCTCAGACCTTCTTATTGACGTTGAAACACAGAAATTGCACCCGAATTAAATACAAAAGGCACAATGACGACTTAATTATAAGAAAACTGACTCTTCTTACTGTCAATGATTTGAACCATTCCTGTGATACTAGTTATAGATTCCGATGCTTCACTTCAGGTTACTGTATCCCTCTGACGTTCTTATTGACGATGAAACACAGAAATTGCATCGGAATTAAATACAAAAGGCACAATGCCGACTTAAGTACAAGAAAATTGATTCTGCTTACTGTCAATGCTTGAACCGTTCCTGTGACACTAGTTATGGATTCCGATGCTTCACTTCAGGTTTACTGTATCCCTCTGACCTTCTTATTGACGATGAAACACAGAAATTTCATCAGCATTAAATACAAAATGCACAATGCCCACTTAAGTACAAGACAACTGACTCTTCTTACTGTCTATGTTTTGAACCATTCCTGTGACACTAGTTATACATTCCGATGCTTTACTTCAGGTTTACTGTATCCATCTGACCTTCTTATTGACGATGAAACACAGAAAGTTCATCGGCATTAAATACAAAAGGTACAATGCCGGCTTAAGTACAAGAAAACTGACTCTTCTTACTATCTATGATTTCAACCATTCTAGTGACACTAGTATAGATTCCGATACTTCACTTCAGGTTTACTGTATCCCTCTGACCTTCTTATTGACGATGAAACACAGAAATTGCATCGGAATTAAATACAAATAGCACAATGCCGACTTAAGTACAAGACAACTGACTCTTCTTACTGTCTATGTTTTGAACCATTCCTGTGGCACTAGTTATAGATTCCGATGCTTTACTTCAGGTTTACTGTATCCATCTGACCTTCTTATTGACGATGAAACACACAAAGTTCATCGGCATTAAATACAAAAGGCACAATGCCGGCTTAAGTACAAGAAAACTGACTCTTCTTACTGTCTATGATTTGAAACATTCCTGTGATACTAGTTATAGATTCCGATGCTCCACTTCCGGTTTACTGTATACCTCTGCCCTTCTTATTGACGATGAAACACAGAAATAGCATCGGAAATCAATACAAAGGCACAATGCCGACTTATGTACAAGTAAACTGAATCCTCTTACTGTCTATGTTTTGAACCAATCCTGTGACACTAGTTATAAATTCCGATGCTTCACTTCAGGTTTACTGTATCCCTCTGACCTTCGTATCGACGGTGACACACAGAAATTGCATCGGAATTAAATACAAAAGGCACAATGCCGGCTTAAGTACAAGAAAACTGACTCTTCTTACTATCTATGATTTCAACCATTCTTGTGACACTAGTATAGATTCCGATACTTCACGTCAGGTTTACTGTATCCCTCTGACCTTCTTATTGACGATGAAACACAGAAATTGCATCGGAATTAAATACAAAAGGCACAATGCCCACTTAAGTACAAGACAACTGACACTTCTTACTGTCTATGTTTTGAACTATTCCTGTGACACTAGTCATAGATTCCGATGCTTCACTTCAGGTTTACTGTATCCCTCTGACCTTCCTATTGACGATGAAACACAGAAATTTCATCGGCATTAAATACAAAACGCACAATGCCGGATTAAGTACAAGAAAACTGACTCTTCTTACTGTCTATATTTTGAAACATTCCTGTGACACTAGTTATAGATTCCGATGCATCACTTCAGGTTTACTGTATCCCTCTGTCCTTCTTATTGGCGATGAAATACAGAAATTGCATCGGAATTCAATACGAAGGGCACAATGCCGACTTAAGAACAAGTAAACTGACTCTTCTTACTGTCTATGTTTTGATCCATTCCTGTGACGCTAGTTATAGATTCCGTTGCTTCACTTCAGGTTTACTGTACCCCTCTGATTTTCGTATTGACGATGACACACAAAATTGCACCGGAAATTAATACAAGAGGCACAATGCCGACTTAAGAACAAGAAAACTGACTCTTCTTACTGTCTATGTTTTAACTATTCCTGTGACACAAGTTATAGATTCCGAAGCTTTACTTCCGGTTTACTGTATCCCTCTGACCTTCTTATTGACGATGAAACACAGAAATTGCATCGGAATTAAATACAAATGGCACAATGCCGACTTAAGTACAAGAAAACTGAGTCTTCTTGCTGTCTATGTTCTGAACCATTCCTGTGACACTAGTTATAGATTCCGACACTTCACTTCAGGTTTACTGTATATCTCTGACCTTCTTATTTGCGATGAAACACAGAAATTGCATCGGAATTAAATACAAAATGCACAATGCCCACTTAAGTACAAGACAACTGACTCTTCTTACTGTCTATGTTTTGAACCATTCCTGTGACACTAGTTATAGATTACGATGCTTCACTTTAGGTTTACTGTATCCCTCTGACCTTCTTATTGACGATGAAGCACAGAAATTTCATCAGCATTAAATACAAAATGCACAATGCCGGCTTAAGTATAAGAAAACTGTCCCTTTTTACTGTCTATGTTTTGAAACATTCCTGTGACACTAGTTATAGATTCCGATGCTTCACTTCAGGTTTACTGTATCCCTCTGACCTTCTTAATGACGATGAAACACAGAAATTGCATCGGAATTAAATACAAATGGCACAATGCCGACTTAAGTACAAGAAAACTAACTCTTCTTACTGCCTATGTTTTGAACCATTCCTGTGACACTAGTATAGATTGCGAACTTCACTTCAGGTTTACTGTATCCCTCTGACCTCCTTATTGACGATGAAACACAGAAATTGCATCGGAATTAAATACAAAAGGCACAATGCCTACTTAAGTACAAGACAACTGACTCTTTTTACTGTATATGTTTTGAACCATTCCTGTGACACTAGTTATTGATTCTGATGCTTCACTTCAGGTTTACAGTATCCCTCTGACCTTCCTATTGACGATGAAACACAGAAATTTCATCGGCATTAAATACAAAAGGCACAATGCCGGCTTAAGTACAAGAAAACTGACTCTTCTTACTGTCTATGTATTGAAACATTCCTGTGACACTAGTTATAGGTTCCAATGCTTCACTTCAGGTTTACTGTATCCCTCTGACCTTCTTATAGACGATGAAATTCAGAAATTGCATCGGAATTCAATACAAAAGGCACAATGCTGAGTTATGTACAAGTAAACTGACTCTCCTTACTGTCTATGTTTTGAACCATTCCTGTGACACTAGTTATAGATTCTGATGCTGCACTTCGAGTTTACTGTATCCCTCTGACCTTCGTATTTTTGATGACACAAAAAATTGCATGGGAATTAAATACAAAAGGCACAATGCCGACTTAAGTACAAGAAATTTGACTCTTCTTACTGTCTATGTTTTGAACCATTCCTGTACCACTAGTATAGATTCCGAACTTCACTTCAGGTTTACTGTATCCCTCTGACCTCCTTATTGGTGATGAAACACAGAAATTGCATCGGAATTAAATACAAAAGGCACAATGCCCACTTAAGTACAAGACAACTGACTCTTCTTACTGTCTATGTTTTGAACCATTCCTGTGAAACTAGATATAGATTCCGATGCTTCACTTTAGGTTTACTGTATCTTTCTGACCTTCTTATTGACGATGAAACACAGAAATTTCATCAGCATTAAATACAAAATGCACAATGCCCACTTAAGTACAAGACAACTGACTCTTCTTACTGTCTATGTTTTGAACCATTCCTGTGACACTAGTTATAGATTCCGATGCTTTACTTCAGGTTTACTGTATCCATCTGACTTTCTTATTGACGATGAAACACAGAAAGTTCATCTGCATTAAATACAAAAGGCACAATGCCGGCTTAAGTACAAGAAAACTGACTCTTCTTACTGTCTATGATTTGAAACATTCCTGTGATACTAGTTATAGATTCCGATGCTCCACTTCCGGTTTACTGTATACCTCTGTTCTTCTTATTGACGATGAAACACAGAAATAGCATCGGAAATCAATACAAAGGCACAATGCCGACTTATGTACAAGTAAACTGAATCCTCTTACTGTCTATGTTTTGAACCAATCCTGTGACACTAGTTATAAATTCCGATGCTTCACTTCAGGTTTACTGTATCCCTCTGACCTTCGTATCGACGGTGACACACAGAAATTGCATCGGAATTAAATACAAAATGCACAGTGCCGACTTAAGTACAAGAAAACTGACTCTTCTTACTTTCTAAGTTTTAACCATTCCTGTGACACTAGTTATAGATTCCGATGCTACACATCACATTTACTGTATCCCTCTGACCTTCTTATTGACGATGAAACACAGAAATTGCATCGGGATTAAAAACAAATGGCACAATGCCGACTTAAGTACAAGAAAACTGACTCTTCTTACTATCTATGATTTCAACCATTCTTGTGACACTAGTATAGATTCCGATACTTCACTTCAGGTTTACTGTATCCCTCTGACCTTCTTATTGACGATGAAACACAGAAATTGCATCGGAATTAAATACAAAAGGCACAATGCCCACTTAAGTACAAGACAACTGACACTTCTTACTGTCTTTGTTTTGAACCACTCCTGTGACACTAGTCATAGATTCCGATGCTTCACTTCAGGTTTACTGTATCCCTCTGACCTTCCTATTGACGATGAAACACAGAAATTTCATCGGCATTAAATACAAATCGCACAATGCCGGATTAAGTACAAGAAAACTGACTCTTCTTACTGTCTATGTTTTGAAACATTCCTGTGACACTAGTTATAGATTCCGATGCTTCACTTCAGGTTTACTGTATCCCTCTGTCCTTCTTATTGGCGATGAAATACAGAAATTGCATCGGAATTCAATACAAAGGGCACAATGCCGACTTAAGAACAAGTAAACTGACTCTTCTTACTGTCTATGTTTTGATCCATTCCTGTGACGCTAGTTATAGATTCCGTTGCTTCACTTCAGGTTTACTGTACCCCTCTGATTTTCGTATTGACGATGACACACAAAATTGCACCGGAAATTAATACAAGAGGCACAATGCCGACTTAAGAACAAGAAAACTGACTCTTCTTACTGTCTATGTTTTAACTATTCCTGTGACACGAGTTATAGATTCCGAAGCTTCACTTCAGGTTTACTGTATCCCTCTGACCTTCTTATTGACGATGAAACACAGAAATTGCATCGGAATTAAATACAAATGACACAATGCCGACTTAAGTACAAGAAAACTGAGTCTTCTTACTGTCTATGTTCTGAACCATTCCTGTGACACTAGTTATAGATTCCGACACTTCACTTCAGGTTTACTGTATACCTCTGACCTTATTATTTGCAATGAAACACAGAAATTGCATCGGAATTAAATACAAAATGCAGAATGCCCACTTAAGTACAAGACAACTGACTCTTCTTACTGTCTATGTTTTGAACCATTCCTGTGACACTAGTTATAGATTCCGATGCTTGACTTTAGGTTTACTGTATCCCTCTGACCTTCTTATTGACGATGAAACACAGGAATTTCATCAGCATTAAATACAAAATGCACAATGCCGGCTTAAGTATAAGAAAACTGTCCCTTTTTACTGTCTATGTTTTGAAACATTCCTGTGACACTAGTTATAGATTCCGATGCTTCACTTCAGGTTTACTGTATCCCTCTGACCTTCTTAATGACGATGAAACACAGAAATTTCATCGGAATTAAATACAAATGGCACAATGCCGACTTAAGTACAAGAAAACTGATTCTTCTTACTGTCTATGTTTTGAACCATTCCTGTGACACTAGTATAGATTCCGAACTTCACTTCAGGTTTACTGTATCCCTCTGACCTCCTTATTGACGACGAAACACAGAAATTGCATCGGAATTAAATACAAAAGGCACAATGCCTACTTAAGTACAAGACAACTGACTCTTTTTACTGTATATGTTTTGAACCATTCCTGTGACACTAGTTATTGATTCTGATGCTTCACTTCAGGTTTACAGTATCCCTCTGACCTTCCTATTGACGATGAAACACAGAAAGTTCATCTGTATTAAATACAAAAGGCACAATGCCGGCTTAAGTACAAGAAAACTGACTCTTCTTACTGTCTATGATTTGAAACATTCCTGTGATACTAGTTATAGATTTCGATGCTCCACTTCCGGTTTACTGTATACCTCTGTCCTTCTTATTGACGATGAAATACAGAAATAGCATCGGAAATCAATACAAAGGCACAATGCCGACTTATGTACAAGTAAACTGAATCCTCTTACTGTCTATGTTTTGAACCAATCCTGTGACACTAGTTATAAATTCCGATGCTTCACTTCAGGTTTACTGTATCCCTCTGACCTTCGTATCGACGGTGACACACAGAAATTGCATCGGAATTAAATACAAAATGCACAGTGCCGACTTAAGTACAAGAAAACTGACTCTTCTTACTTTCTAAGTTTTAACCATTCCTGTGACACTAGTTATAGATTCCGATGCTTCACATCACATTTACTGTATCCCTCTGACCTTCTTATTGACGATGAAACACAGAAATTGCATCGGGATTAAAACAAATGGCACAATGCCGACTTAAGTACAAGAAAACTGTTTCTTCTTACTATCTATGATTTCAACCATTCCTGTGACACTAGTCATAGATTCCGATGCTTCACTTCAGGTTTACTGTATCCCTCTGACCTTCCTATTGACGATGAAACACAGAAATTTCATCGGCATTAAATACAAAACGCACAATGCCGGATTAAGTACAAGAAAACTGACTCTTCTTACTGTCTATGTTTTGAAACATTCCTGTGACACTAGTTATAGATTCCGATGCTTCACTTCAGGTTTACTGTATCCCTCTGTCCTTCTTATTGGCGATGAAATACAGAAATTGCATCGGAATTCAATACAAAGGGCACAATGCCGACTTAAGTACAAGTAAACTGACTCTTCTTACTGTCTATGTTTTGATCCATTCCTGTGACGCTAGTTATAGATTCCGTTGCTTCACTTCAGGTTTACTGTACCCCTCTGATTTTCGTATTGACGATGACACACAAAATTGCACCGGAAATTAATACAAGAGGCACAATGCCGACTTAAGAACAAGAAAACTGACTCTTCTTACTGTCTATGTTTTAACTATTCCTGTGACACTAGTTATAGATTCCGAAGCTTCACTTCAGGTTTACTGTATCCCTCTGACCTTCTTATTGACGAAGAAACACTGAAATTGCATCGGAATTAAATACAAATGACACAATGCCGACTTAAGTACAAGAAAACTGAGTCTTCTTACTGTCTATGTTCTGAACCATTCCTGTGACACTAGTTATAGACTCCGACACTTCACTTCAGGTTTACTGTATACCTCTGACCTTATTATTTGCGATGAAACACAGAAATTGCATCGGAATTAAATACAAAATGCAGAATGCCCACTTAAGTACAAGACAACTTACTCTTCTTACTGTCTATGTTTTGAACCATTCCTGTGACACTAGTTATAGATTCCGATGCTTGACTTTAGGTTTACTGTATCCCTCTGACCTTCTTATTGACGATGAAACACAGGAATTTCATCAGCATTAAATACAAAATGCACAATGCCGGCTTAAGTATAAGAAAACTGTCCCTTTTTACTGTCTATGTTTTGAAACATTCCTGTGACACTAGTTATAGATTCCGATGCTTCACTTCAGGTTTACTGTATCCCTCTGACCTTCTTAATGACGATGAAACACAGAAATTGCATCGGAATTAAATACAAATGGCACAATGCCGACTTAAGTACAAGAAAACTGATTCTTCTTACTGTCTATGTTTTGAACCATTCCTGTGACACTAGTATAGATTCCGAACTTCACTTCAGGTTTACTGTATCCCTCTGACCTCCATATTGACGATGAAACACAGAAATTGCTTCGGAATTATATACAAAAGGCACAATGCCTACTTAAGTACAAGACAACTGATTCTTTTTACTGTATATGTTTTGAACCATTCCTGTGACACTAGTTATTGATTCTGATGCTTCACTTCAGGTTTACAGAATCCCTCTGACCTTCCTATTGACGATGAAACACAGGAATTTCATCGGCATTAAATACAAACGGCACAATGCCGGCTTAAGTACAAGAAAACTGACTCTTCTTACTGTCTATGTATTGAAACATTCCTGTGACACTAGTTATAGGTTCCAATGCTTCACTTCAGGTTTACTGTATCCCTCTGACCTTCTTATAGACGATGAAATTCAGAAATTGCATCGGAATTCAATACAAAAGGCACAATGCTGACTTATGTACAAGTAAACTGACTCTCCTTACTGTCTATGTTTTGAACCATTCCTGTGACACTAGTTATAGATTCCGATGCTTCACTTCAGGTTTACTGTATCCCTCAGACCTTCTTATTGACGGTGAAACACAGAAATTGCATCCGAATTAAATACAAAGGGCACAATGACGACTTAATTATAAGAAAACTGACTCTTCTTACTGTCAATGCTTTGAACCATTCCTGTGATACTAGTTATAGATTCCGACGCTTCACTTCAGGTTTACTGTATCCCTCTGACGTTCTTATTGACGATGAAATACAGAAAGTTCATTGGCATTAAATACAAAAGGCACAATGCCGGCTTAAGTACAAGAACACTGACTCTTCTTACTGTCAATGATTTGAAACATTCCTGTGACACTAGTTATAGATTCAGATGCTCCACTTCCGGTTTACTGTATACCTCTGCCCTACTTATTGACGATGAAACACAGTAATAGCATCGGAATTCAATACAAAAGTATAATGCCGACTTAAGTGCAAGTAAACTGAATCCTCTTACTGTCTATGTTTTGAACCATTCCTGTGACACTAGTTATAAATTCCGATGCGTCACTTCAGGTTTACTGTATCCCTCTGACCTTCGTATCGACGATGTCACACAGAAATTGCATCGGAATTAAATACAAAATGCACAGTGCCGACTTAAGTACAGGAAAACTGACTCTTCTTACTTTCTATGTTTTAACCATTCCTGTGACACTAGTTATAGATTCCGATGCTTCACATCACATTTACTGTATCCCTCTGATCTTCTTATTGACGATGAAACACAGAAATTGCATCGGAATTAGAGACAAAAGGCACAATGCCGGCTTAAGCACAAGAAAACTGACTCTTCTTGCTGTCTATGTTTTGAAACATTCCTGTGACACTAGTTATAGATTCCGATGCTTCACTTCAGGTTTACTGTATCCCTCTGTCCTTCTTATTGACGATGAAATACAGAAATTGCAATGGAATTCAATACAAAAGGCACAATGCTGACTTAAGTACAAGTAAACTGACTCTTCTTACTGTCTATGTTTTGATCCATTCCTGTGACGCTAGTTATAGATTCCGATGCTTCACTTCAGGTTTACTGTACCCCTCTGACTTTCGTATTGACGATGACACACAAAACTGCATCGGAAATTAATACAAAAGGCTCAATGCCGACTTAAGAACAAGAAAACTGACTCTTCTTACTGTCTACGTTTTAACTATTCCTGTGACACTAGTTATAGATTCCAAAGCTTCACTTCAGGTTTACTTAATCCATCCGACCTTCTTATTGACGATGAAACACAGAAATTGCATCGGAATTAAATACAAATGGCACAATGCCGACTTAAGTACAAAAAAACTGACTCTTCTTACTGTCTATGTTCTGAACCATTCCTGTGACACTAGTTATAGATTCCGTCACTTCACTTCAGGTTTACTGTATACCTCTGACCTTCTTATTTGCGATGAAACACAGAAATTGCATCGGAATTAAATACAAAATGCACAATGCCCACTTAAGTACAAGACAACTGACTCTTCTTACTGTCTATGTTTTGAACCATTCCTGTGACACTAGTTATAGATTCCGATGCTTCACTTTAGGTTAACTGTATCCCTCTGACCTTCTTATTGACGATGAAACACAGAAATTTCATCAGCATTAAATACAAAAGGCACAATGCCGGCTTATGTACAAGAAAACTGACTCTTCTTACTGTCTATGTTTTGAAACATTCCTGTGACACTAGTTACAGATTCCGATGCTTCACTTAGAGTTTACTGTAACCCTCTGACCTTCGTTTTGACGATGACACAAAAAATTGCATCGGAATTAAATACAAAAGGCACAATGCCGACTTGAGTACAAGAAATCTGACTCTTCTTACTGTCTATGTTTTGAACCATTCCTGTGACACTAGTTATTGATTCCGATGCTTCATTTCAGGTTAACTGTATCCCTCTGACCTTCTTATTGACGATGAAACACAGAAATTTCATCAGCATTAAATACAAAAGGCACAATGCCGGCTGAAGTACAAGAAAACTGTCCCTTTTTACTGTCTATGTTTTGAAACATTCCTGTGACACTAGTTATAAATTCCGATGCTTCACTGCAGGATTACTGTATCCCTCTGACGTTCGTATTGACGATGACACACAGACATTGCATTGGAATTAAATACAAAAGGCACAGTGCCGACTTAAGTGCAGGTAAACTGACACTTCTTACTGTCTATGTTTTGAACCATTCCTGTGACACTAGTTATAGTTTCCGATGCTTCACTTCAGGTTTACTGTATCCATGTGACCTTCTTATTGACGATGAAACACAGAAATTGCACCGGAATTAAATACAAAAGGCACAATGCCCACTTAAGTACAAGAGAACTGACTCGTCTTACTGTCTATGTTTTGAACCATTCCTGTGACACTAGTTATAGATTCCGATGCTTCACTTCGGGTTTACTGTATCCCTCTGACCTTCTTATTGTCGACCAAACACAGAAATTTCAACGGCATTAAATACAAAAGGCACAATTCCGGCATAAGTACAAGAAAACTAACTCTTCTTACTGTCTATGTTTTGAAACATTCCTGTGACACTAGTTAAAGATTCCGATGTTTCACTTAGAGTTTACTGTAACCCTCTGACCTTCTTATTGACGATGAAGCACAGAAATTGCGTCGGAATTAAATACAAAAGGCACAATGCCGACTTAAGTACAAGTAAACTGACACTTCTTACTGTCTATGTTTTGAACCATTCCTGTGACACTAGTTATAGATTCCGATGCTTCACTTCAGGTTTACCGTATGCCTCTGACCTTCTTATTGACGATGAAACACAGAAATTGCATAGGAATTAAATACAAATGGCACAATGACGACTTAAGTACAAGAAAACTTAATCTTCTTACCGTCAATGTTTTGAACCATTCCTGTGACACTAGTTATAGTTTCCGATACTTCACTTCAGGTTTACTGTATCCCTCTGACCTTCTTATTGACGATGAAACACAGAAATTGCATCGGAATTAAATACAAAAGGCACAATGCCGACTTAAGTACAAGTAAACTGACACTTCTTTCTGTCTATGTTTTGAACCGTTCCTGTGACACTAGTTATAGTTTCCGGTGCTTCACTTCAGGTTTACTGTATCCATCTGAACTTCTTATTGACGATGAAACACAGAAATTGCATCGGAATTAAATACAAAAGGCACAATGCCGGCTGAAGTACAAGAAAACTGTTCCTTTTTACTGTCTATGTTTTGAAACATTCCTGTGACACTAGTTACAGATTCCGATGCTTCACTTAGAGTTTACTGTAACCCTCTGACCTTCTTATTGACGATGAAGCACAGAAATTGCGTCGGAATTAAATACAAAAGGCACAATGCCGACTTAAGTACAAGAAGACTGACTATTCTTACTGTCTATGTTTCTAACCATTCCTGTGACGCTAGTTATAGATTCCGATGCTTCACTTCTGGATTTATGTATCCCTCAGACCTTCTTATTGACGATGTAACACAGAAATTGCATCGGAATTATATACAAAAGGCACAATGCCGACTTAAGTACAAAAAAACAAACTCTTCTTATTTTCGATGCTTTGAACCATTCCTGTGACACTAGTTATAGATTCCGATGCTTCACTTCAGGTATACTGTATCCATCTGACCTTCTTATTGACGATGAAACACAGAAATTGCATCGGAATTAAATACAAATCGCACAATGCCTACTTAAGTACAAGTCAACTGACACTTCTTACTGTCGATGTTTTGAACCATTCCTGTGACACTAGTTATAGATTCCGATGTTTCACTTCAGGTTTACTGTATCCCTCTGACCTTCCTATTGACGATGAAACACAGAAATTTCTTCGGCGTTAAATACAAAAGGCACAATGCCGGCTTAAGTACAGGAAAACTGACTCTTCTTACTGTCTATGATTTGAAACATTCCTGTGACACTAGTTATAGATTCCGATGCTTCACTTCATATTTACTGTATCCCTCTGACCTTCTTATTGACGACAAATTACAGAAATTGCATCGGAATTCAATACAAAAGGCACAATGCCGACATAAGTACAAGTAAACTGACTCTTCTTACTGTCTATGTTTTGAACCATTCCTGTGACACTAGTTATAGATTCCAATGCTTCACTTCAGGTTTACTGTATCCCTCTGACCTTCGTATTGACGATGAAACACAGAAATTGCATCGGAATTTAATACAAATGGCACAATGCCGACTTAAGTACAAGAAAACTGACTCTTCTTACTGTCTAAGTTTTGAACCATTCCTGTGACACTAGTTATAGATTCCGATACTTCACTTCAGGTTTACTGTAGACCTCAGACCTTCTTATTGGCGATGAAACACAGAAATTGCTTCAGAATTAAATACAAAAGGCACAATGCCCACTTAAGTACAAGACAACTGACTCTTCTTACTGTCTATGTTTTGAACCATTCCTGTGACACTAGTTATAGATTCCGATGCTTCACTTTGGGTTCACTGTATCCCTCTGACCTTCTTATTGACGATGAAACACAGAAATTTCATCAGCATTAAATACAAAAGGCACAATGCCGGCTGAAGTACAAGAAAACTGTCCCTTTTTACTGTCTATGTTTTGAAACATTCCTGTGACACTAGTTATAAATTCCGATGCTTCACTGCAGGATTACTGTATCCCTCTGACGTTCGTATTGACGATGACACACAGACATTGCATCGGAATTAAATACAAAAGGCACAGTGCCGACTTAAGTGCAGGTAAACTGACACCTCTTACTGTCTATGTTTTGAACCATTCCTGTGACACTAGTTATAGTTTCCGATGCTTCACTTCAGGTTTACTGTATCCATGTGACCTTCTTATTGACGATGAAACACAGAAATTGCACCGGAATTAAATACAAAAGGCACAATGCCCACTTAAGTACAAGAGAACTGACTCGTCTTACTGTCTATGTTTTGAACCATTCCTGTGACACTAGTTATAGATTCCGATGCTTCACTTCGGGTTTACTGTATCCCTCTGACCTTCTTATTGTCGACCAAACACAGAAATTTCAACGGCATTAAATACAAAAGGCACAATTCCGGCATAAGTACAAGAAAACTAACTCTTCTTACTGTCTATGTTTTGAAACATTCCTGTGACACTAGTTACAGATTCCGATGCTTCACTTAGAGTTTACTGTAACCCTCCGACCTTCTTATTGACGATGAAGCACAGAAATTGCGTCGGAATTAAATACAAAAGGCACAATGCCGACTTAAGTACAAGAAGACTGACTATTCTTACTTTCTATGTTTCTAACCATTCCTGTGACGCTAGTTATAGATTCCGATGCTTCACTTCTGGATTTATGTATCCCTCAGACCTTCTTATTGACGATGTAACACAGAAATTGCATCGGAATTATATACAAAAGGCACAATGCCGACTTAAGTACAAGTAAACTGACACTTCTTACTGTCTATGTTTTGAACCATTCCTGTGACACTACTTATAGATTCCGATGCTTAACTTCAGGTTTACCGTATGCCTCTGACCTTCTTATTGACGATGAAACACAGAAATTGCATCGGAATTAAATACAAATGGCACAATGACGACTTAAGTACAAGAAAACTTAATCTTCTTACCATCAATGTTTTGAACCATTCCTGTGACACTAGTTATAGTTTCCGATACTTCACTTCAGGTTTACTGTATCCCTCTGACCTTCTTATTGACGATGAAACACAGAAATTGCATCGGAATTAAATACAAAAGGCACAATGCCGACTTAAGTACAAGTAAACTGACACTTCTTACTGTCTATGTTTTGAACCGTTCCTGTGACACTAGTTATAGTTTCCGGTGCTTCACTTCAGGTTTACTGTATCCATCTGAACTTCTTATTGACGATGAAACACAGAAATTGCATCGGAAATAAATACAAAAGGCACAATGCCGGCTGAAGTACAAGAAAACTGTTCCTTTTTACTGTCTATGTTTTGAAACATTCCTGTGACACTAGTTATAAATTCCGATGCTTCACTTCAGACTTACTGTATCTCTCTGACGTTCGTATTGACGATGACACAGAGACGTTGCATCGGAATTAAATACAAAATGCACAATGCCGACTTAAGTACAAGAAAACTGACCCGTCTTAGTTTCTATGTTTTAACCATTCCTGTGACACTAGTTATAGATTCCGATGCTTCACTTCAGCTATACTGTGTCCCTCTGACCTTCTTAATGACGATGAAACACAGAAATTGCATCGGAATTAAATACAAATGGCACAATGCCGACTTAAGTACAAGAAAACTGACTCTTCTTACTGTCTATGTTTTGAACCATTCCTGTGACACTAGTTATAGATTCCGATGCTTCACTTCAGGTTTACTGTATCCCTCTGACCTTCCTATTGACGATGAGACACAGAAATTTCATCGGCGTTAAATACAAAAGGCACAATG
The DNA here is from genome assembly GCF_021461395.2 of Schistocerca americana. Taxonomy (NCBI): domain Eukaryota; kingdom Metazoa; phylum Arthropoda; class Insecta; order Orthoptera; family Acrididae; genus Schistocerca; species Schistocerca americana. The sequence goes on from NC_060122.1 coordinate 11,185,002, forward strand.
CCTGCTTAAGTACATGAAAACTGACTCTTCTTACTGTCTATGTTTTGAAACATTCCTGTGACACTAGTTACAGATTCCGATGCTTCACTTAGAGTTTACTGTAACCCTCTGACCTTCTTATTGACGATGAAGCACAGAAATTGCGTCGGAATTAAATACAAAAGGCACAATGCCGACTTAAGTACAAGAAGACTGACTATTCTTACTGTCTATGTTTCTAACCATTCCTGTGACGCTAGTTATAGATTCCGATGCTTCACTTCTGGATTTATGTATCCCTCAGACCTTCTTATTGACGATGTAACACAGAAATTGCATCGGAATTATATACAAAAGGCACAATGCCGACTTAAGTACAAAAAAACAAACTCTTCTTATTTTCGATGCTTTGAACCATTCCTGTGACACTAGTTATAGATTCCGATGCTTCACTTCAGGTTTTCTGTATCCCTCCGACCTTCATATTGACGATGAAACACAGAAATTGCATCGGAATCAAATACAAAAGGCACAATTCCGACATAAGTACAAGTAAACTGACACTTCATACTGTCTATGTTTTGAACCATTCCTGTGACACTAGTTATAGTTTCCGATGCTTCACTTAAGGTATACTGTATCCATCTGACCTTCTTATTGACGATGAAACACAGAAATTGCATCGGAATTAAATACAAATCGCACAATGCCTACTTAAGTACAAGTCAACTGACACTTCTTACTGTCGATGTTTTGAACCATTCCTGTGACACTAGTTATAGATTCCGATGTTTCACTTCAGGTTTACTGTATCCCTCTGACCTTCCTATTGACGATGAAACACAGAAATTTCTTCGGCGTTAAATACAAAAGGCACAATGCCGGCTTAAGTACAGGAAAACTGACTCTTCTTACTGTCTATGATTTGAAACATTCCTGTGACACTAGTTATAGATTCCGATGCTTCACTTCATATTTACTGTATCCCTCTGACCTTCTTATTGACGACAAATTACAGAAATTGCATCGGAATTCAATACAAAAGGCACAATGCCGACATAAGTACAAGTAAACTGACTCTTCTTACTGTCTATGTTTTGAACCATTCCTGTGACACTAGTTATAGATTCCAATGCTTCACTTCAGGTTTACTGTATCCCTCTGACCATCGTATTGACGATGACACACAAAATTGCATCGGAACTAAGTACAAAAGGTACAATGCCGACTTAAGTACAAGAAAACTGACTCTTCTTACTGTCTATGTTTTAACTTTTCCTGTGACACTAGTTATAGATTCCGATGCTTCACTTCAGCTTTACTGTATCCCTCCGACCTTCTTATTGACGATGAAACACAGAAATTGCATCGGAATTTAATACAAATGGCACAATGCCGACTTAAGTACAAGAAAACTGACTCTTCTTACTGTCTATGTTTTGAACCATTCCTGTGACACTAGTTATAGATTCCGATACTTCACTTCAGGTTTAATGGATCCCTCTGACCTTCTTAGTGCCGATGAAACACAGAAATTGCATCGGAATTAAATACAAAAGGCACAATGCCGACTTAAGTACAATAAATCTGACTGTTCTTACTGTCTATGTTTAGAACCATTCCTGTGACACTAGTTATAGATTCCGATGCTTCACTTCAGGTTTACTGTATCCCTCTAACCTTCTTATTGACGATGAAACACAGAAATTGTATCGGAATTTAATACAAAAGGCACAATGCCGACATAAGTACCAAAAAAACAAACTCTTCTTATTATCTATGTTTTGAACCATTCCTGTGACACTAGTTATAGATTCCGATGCTTCACTTCAGGTTTTCTGTATCACTCTGACCTTCTTATTGACGATCAAACACAGACATTGCATCGGAATTAAATACAAAAGGCACAATGCCGACTTAAGTACAAGTAAGCTGACACTTCCTACTGTCTATGTTTTGAACCATTCCTGTGACACTAGTTATATATTCCGATGCTTCACTTCAGTTTACTGTATCCCTCTAACCTTCTTATTGACGATGAAACACAGAAATTGTATCGGAATTAAATACAAAAGGCACAATGCCCGCTTAAGTACAAGACAACTGACTCCTCTTACTGTCTATGTTTTGAACCATTCCTGTGACACTAGTCATAGATTCCGATGCCTCACTTCAGGTTTACTGTATCCCTCTGACCTTCTTATTGACAATGAAACACAGAAATTGCAGCGGAATTACATACAAAAGGCACATTGCCGACTTAAGTACAAGAAAAGTGACGCATCTTACTGTCTATGAATCGAACCATTCCTCTGACACTAGTTAAAGATCCCGATACTTCACTTCAGCTTTACTGTATCCCTCTGACCTTCTTATTGACGATCAAACACAGAAATTTCATCGGCATTAAGTACAAAGGGCACAATGCCGGCTTAAGTACAAGAAAACTGACTCTTCTTACTGTCTATGTTTTGAAACATTCCTGTGACACTAGTTATAGATTCCGATGCATCACTTCAGGTTTACTGTATCCCTCTGAGCTTCGTATTGACGATGAAACACAGAAATTGCATCGGAATTAAATACAAATGACACAATGCCACCTTAAGTACAAGAAAACTGACTCTTCTTACTGTCTATGTTCTGAACCATTCCTGTGACACTAGAATAGATTCCGATACTTCACTTCAGGTTTACTGTATCCCTCTGACCTTCTTATTGACGATGAAACACAGAAATTGCATCGGAATTAAATACAAAAAGCACAATGCCTACTTAAGTACAAGACAACTGACTCTTCTTACTGTCTATGCTTTGAACCATTCCTGTGACACTAGTTATAGATTCCGATACTTCACTTCAGGTTTATTGTATCCCTCTGACCTTCTTATTGACGATGAAACACAGAAATTGCATCGGAATTAAATGCAAAAAGCACAATGGCGACTTAAGTACAAGAAATAAGATTATTCTTACTGTCTATGTTTTGAACCATTCCTGTGACACTAGTTATAGATTCCGATGCTTCACTTCAGGTTTACTGTATTCCTCTGACCTTCTTATCGACGATGAAACACAGAAATTGCATCGGAATTAAATACAAAAGGCACAATGAAGACTTAAGTACAAGCAAACTGACTATTCTTACTGTCCACGATTTGAACCATTCCTGTGACACTAGTATAGATTCCGATACTTCACCTCAGGTTTACTGTATACCTCTGACCTTCTTATTGACGATGAAACACAGAAATTGCTTCGGAATTTAATACAAAAGGCACAATGCCCGCTTAAGTACAAGACAACTGACTCCTCTTACTGTCTATGTTTTGAACCATTCCTGTGACACTAGTTATAGATTCGGATGCTTCACTTCAGGTGTACTGTATCCCTCTGACCTTCTTATTGACGATCAAACACAGAAATTTCATCGGCATTAAGTACAAAAGGCACAATGCCGTCATAATTATAAGAAAACTGACTCTTCTTACTGTCTATGCTTTGAACCATTCCTGTGACACTAGTTATAGATTCCGATGCTTCACTTCAGGTTTACTGTATCCCTCTGACCTTCTTATTGACAATGAAACACAGAAATTGCATCGGAATTAAATACAAAAGGCACAATGCCGACTTAAGTACAAGTAAACTGACACTTCTTACTGTCTATGTTTTGAACCATTCCCGTGACACTAGTTATAGATTCCGATGCTACACTTCAAGTTTACTGTAACCCTCTGACCTTCTTATTGACGATGAAACACAGAAATTGCGTCGGAATTAAATACAAAAGGCACAATGCCGACTTAAGTACTAGAAGACTGACTCTTCCTACTGTCTATGTTTTGAACCACTCCTGTGACACTAGTTATAGATTCCTATGCTTCACTTCAGGTTTACTGTATCCCTCCGACCTTCTTATTGACGATGAAACACAGAAATTGCATCGGAATTCAATACAAAATGCACAATGCCGACTTAAGTACAAGTAAACTGAATCCTCTTACTGTCTATTTTTCGAACCATTCCTGTGACACTAGTTTTAAATTCCGATGCTTCACTTCAGGTTTACTGTATCACTCTGACCTTCGTATTGACGATGACACACAGAAATTGCATCGGAATTAAATACAAAATGCACAATGCCGACTTAAGTACAAGAAAACGGACCCTTCTCACTTTCTATGTTTTAACCATTCCTGTTGCACTAGTTATAGATTCCGATGCCTCACTTCAGGTTTACTTTATCCCTCTGACCTTCTTATTGACGATGAAACACAGAAATTGCATCGGAATTAAATGCAAAAGGCACAATGGCGACTTAAGTACAAGAAATAAGACTCTTCTTACTGTCTATGTTTTGAACCATTCCTGTGACACTAGTTATAGATTCCGATACTTCACTTCAGGTTTAATGGATCCCTCTGACCTTCTTAGTGACGATTAAACACAGAAATTGCATCGGAATTAAATACAAAAGGCACAATGCCGACTTAAGTACAAGAAATCTGACTCTTCTTACGGTCTATGTTTAGAACCATTCCTGTGACACTAGTTACAGATTCCGATGCTTCACTTCAGGTTTACTGTATCCCTCTGACCTTCATATTGATGATGAAACACAGAAATTGCATCGGAATTAAATACAAAAGGCACAATGCCGACATAAGTACTAAAAAAACAAACTCTTTATATTGTCTATGTTTTGAACCATTCCGATGACACTAGTTATAGATTCCGATGCTTCACTTCAGGTTTACTGTATCACTCTGACCTTCTTATTGACGATGAAACACAGAAATTGTATCGGAATTAAATACAAAAGGCACAATGCCGACTTAAGTACAAGTAAGCTGACACTTCTTACTGTCTATGTTTGAACCATTCCTGTGACACTAGTTATATATTCCGATGCTTCACTTCAGGTTTACTGTATCCCTCTAAGCTTCTTATTGACGATGAAACACAGAAATTGTATCGGAATTAAATACAAAAGGCACAATGCCCGCTTAAGTACAAGACAACTGACTCCTCTTACTGTCTATGTTTTGAACCATTCCTGTGACACTAGTTATGGATTCCGATGCCTTACTTCAGGTTTACTGTATCCCTCTGACTTTCTTATTGACGATGAAACACAGAAATTGCTGCGGAATTAAATACAAAAGGCACATTGCCGACTTAAGTACAAGAAAACTGACGCTTCTTACTGTCTATGATTCGAACCATTCCTCTGACACTAGTTAAAGATTCCGATAATTTCACTTCAGGTTCACTGTATCCCTCTGACCTTCTTATTGACGATCAAACACAGAAATTTCATCGGCATTAAGTACAAAAGGCACAATGCCGGCTTAAGTACAAGAAAACTGACTCTTCTTACTGTCTATGTTTTAAACATTCCTGTGACACTAGTTATAGATTCCGATGCATCACTTCATGTATACTGTAACCCTCTGACCTTCTTATTGACGATGAAACACAGAAATTGCGTCGGAATTAAATACAAAATGCACAATGCCGACTTAAGTACAAGAAGACTGACTCTTCTTACTGTCTATGTTTGAACCATTCCTGTGCCACTAGTTATAGATTCCGATGCTTCACTTCAGGTTTACTGTATCCCTCAGACCATCTTATTGACGATGAAACACAGAAATTGCATCCGAATTAAATACAAATTCACAATGCCAACTTAATTATAAGAAAACTGACTCTTCTTACTGTCTATGCTTTGAACCATTCCTGTGACACTAGTTATAGATTCCGATGCTTCACTTCAGGTTTACTGTATCCCTCTGACCTTCTTATTGACGATGAAACACAGAAATTGCATCGGAATTAAATACAAAAGGCACAATGCCGACTTAAGTACAAGTAAACTGACACTCTTACCGTCTATGTTTTGAACCATTCCTGTGACACTAGTTATAGATTCCGATGCTTCACTTCAAGTTTACTGTAACCCTCTGACCTTCTTATTGACGATGAAACACAGAAATTGCGTCGGAATTAAATACAAAAGGCACAATGCCGACTTAAGTACAAGAAGACTGACTCTTCTTACTGTCTATGTTTTGAACCATTTCTGTGACACTAGTTATAGATTCCTATGCTTCACTACAGGTTTACTGTATCCCTCTGACATTCGTATTGACGATGAAACACAGAAATTGCATCGGAATTCAATACAAAAGGCACAATGCCGACTTAAGTACAAGTAAACTGAATCCTCTTACTGTCTATTTTTTGAACCATTCCTGTGACACTTGTCTTAAATTCCGATGCTTCACTTCAGGTTTACTGTATTCCTCTGACCTTCTTATCGACGATGAAACACAGAAATTGCATCGGAATTAAATACAAAAGGCACAATGAAGACTTAAGTACAAGCAAACTGACTATTCTTACTGTCCACGATTTGAACCATTCCTGTGACACTAGTATAGATTCCGATACTTCACCTCAGGTTTACTGTATACCTCTGACCTTCTTATTGACGATGAAACACAGAAATTGCTTCGGAATTTAATACAAAAGGCACAATGCCCGCTTAAGTACAAGACAACTGACTCCTCTTACTGTCTATGTTTTGAACCATTCCTGTGACACTAGTTATAGATTCGGATGCTTCACTTCAGGTGTACTGTATCCCTCTGACCTTCTTATTGACGATCAAACACAGAAATTTCATCGGCATTAAGTACAAAAGGCACAATGCCGTCATAATTATAAGAAAACTGACTCTTCTTACTGTCTATGCTTTGAACCATTCCTGTGACACTAGTTATAGATTCCGATGCTTCACTTCAGGTTTACTGTATCCCTCTGACCTTCTTATTGACAATGAAACACAGAAATTGCATCGGAATTAAATACAAAAGGCACAATGCCGACTTAAGTACAAGTAAACTGACACTTCTTACTGTCTATGTTTTGAACCATTCCTGTGACACTAGTTATAGATTCCGATGCTACACTTCAAGTTTACTGTAACCCTCTGACCTTCTTATTGACGATGAAACACAGAAATTGCGTCGGAATTAAATACAAAAGGCACAATGCCGACTTAAGTACTAGAAGACTGACTCTTCCTACTGTCTATGTTTTGAACCACTCCTGTGACACTAGTTATAGATTCCTATGCTTCACTTCAGGTTTACTGTATCCCTCCGACCTTCTTATTGACGATGAAACACAGAAATTGCATCGGAATTCAATACAAAATGCACAATGCCGACTTAAGTACAAGTAAACTGAATCCTCTTACTGTCTATTTTTCGAACCATTCCTGTGACACTAGTTTTAAATTCCGATGCTTCACTTCAGGTTTACTGTATCACTCTGACCTTCGTATTGACGATGACACACAGAAATTGCATCGGAATTAAATACAAAATGCACAATGCCGACTTAAGTACAAGAAAACGGACCCTTCTCACTTTCTATGTTTTAACCATTCCTGTTGCACTAGTTATAGATTCCGATGCCTCACTTCAGGTTTACTTTATCCCTCTGACCTTCTTATTGACGATGAAACACAGAAATTGCATCGGAATTAAATGCAAAAGGCACAATGGCGACTTAAGTACAAGAAATAAGACTCTTCTTACTGTCTATGTTTTGAACCATTCCTGTGACACTAGTTATAGATTCCGATACTTCACTTCAGGTTTAATGGATCCCTCTGACCTTCTTAGTGACGATTAAACACAGAAATTGCATCGGAATTAAATACAAAAGGCACAATGCCGACTTAAGTACAAGAAATCTGACTCTTCTTACGGTCTATGTTTAGAACCATTCCTGTGACACTAGTTACAGATTCCGATGCTTCACTTCAGGTTTACTGTATCCCTCTGACCTTCATATTGATGATGAAACACAGAAATTGCATCGGAATTAAATACGAAAGGCACAATGCCGACATAAGTACTAAAAAAACAAACTCTTTATATTGTCTATGTTTTGAACCATTCCGATGACACTAGTTATAGATTCCGATGCTTCACTTCAGGTTTACTGTATCACTCTGACCTTCTTATTGACGATGAAACACAGAAATTGTATCGGAATTAAATACAAAAGGCACAATGCCGACTTAAGTACAAGTAAGCTGACACTTCTTACTGTCTATGTTTGAACCATTCCTGTGACACTAGTTATATATTCCGATGCTTCACTTCAGGTTTACTGTATCCCTCTAAGCTTCTTATTGACGATGAAACACAGAAATTGTATCGGAATTAAATACAAAAGGCACAATGCCCGCTTAAGTACAAGACAACTGACTCCTCTTACTGTCTATGTTTTGAACCATTCCTGTGACACTAGTTATAGATTCCGATGCCTTACTTCAGGTTTACTGTATCCCTCTGACTTTCTTATTGACGATGAAACACAGAAATTGCTGCGGAATTAAATACAAAAGGCACATTGCCGACTTAAGTACAAGAAAACTGACGCTTCTTACTGTCTATGATTCGAACCATTCCTCTGACACTAGTTAAAGATTCCGATAATTTCACTTCAGGTTTACTGTATCCCTCTGACCTTCTTATTGACGATCAAACACAGAAATTTCATCGGCATTAAGTACAAAAGGCACAATGCCGGCTTAAGTACAAGAAAACTGACTCTTCTTACTGTCTATGTTTTAAACATTCCTGTGACACTAGTTATAGATTCCGATGCATCACTTCAAGTATACTGTAACCCTCTGACCTTCTTATTGACGATGAAACACAGAAATTGCGTCGGAATTAAATACAAAATGCACAATGCCGACTTAAGTACAAGAAGACTGACTCTTCTTACTGTCTATGTTTGAACCATTCCTGTGCCACTAGTTATAGATTCCGATGCTTCACTTCAGGTTTACTGTATCCCTCAGACCATCTTATTGACGATGAAACACAGAAATTGCATCCGAATTAAATACAAAAGGCACAATGCCAACTTAATTATAAGAAAACTGACTCTTCTTACTGTCTATGCTTTGAACCATTCCTGTGACACTAGTTATAGATTCCGATGCTTCACTTCAGGTTTACTGTATCCCTCTGACCTTCTTATTGACGATGAAACACAGAAATTGCATCGGAATTAAATACAAAAGGCACAATGCCGACTTAAGTACAAGTAAACTGACACTCTTACTGTCTATGTTTTGAACCATTCCTGTGACACTAGTTATAGATTCCGATGCTTCACTTCAAGTTTACTGTAACCCTCTGACCTTCTTATTGACGATGAAACACAGAAATTGCGTCGGAATTAAATACAAAAGGCACAATGCCGACTTAAGTACAAGAAGACTGACTCTTCTTACTGTCTATGTTTTGAACCATTTCTGTGACACTAGTTATAGATTCCTATGCTTCACTACAGGTTTACTGTATCCCTCTGACCTTCGTATTGACGATGAAACACAGAAATTGCATCGGAATTCAATACAAAAGGCACAATGCCGACTTAAGTACAAGTAAACTGAATCCTCTTACTGTCTATTTTTTGAACCATTCCTGTGACACTTGTCTTAAATTCCGATGCTTCACTTCAGGTTTACTGTATCCCTCTGACCTTCGTATTGACGATGACACATAGAAATTGCATCAGAATTAAATACAAAATGCACAATGCCGACTTAAGTACAAGAAAACTGACCCTTCTCACTTTCTATGTTTTAATCATTCCTGTAACACTAGGTATAGATTCCGATGCCTCACATCAGGTTTACTGTATCCCTCTTACCTTCTTATTGACGATGAAATACAGAAATTGCATCGGAATTAAATACAAATGGCTCAATGCCAACTTAAGTACAAGAAAACTGACTCTTCTTACTGTCTATGTCCTGAACCATTCCTGTGACACTAGTATAGATTCCGATACTTCACTTCATGTTTACTGTATCCCTCTGAACTTCTTATTGACAATGAAACACAGAAATTGCATCGGAATTAAATACAAAAAGCACAATGCCTACTTGAGTACAACACAACTGACTCTTCTTACTGTCTATGCTTTGAACCATTCCTGTGACACTAGTTATAGATTCCGATGCTTCACTTCAGGTTTACTGTATCCCTCTGACCTTCTTATTGACGATGAAACACAGAAATTGCATCGGAATTAAATACAAAAGGCACAATGCCGACTTAAGTACAAGTAAACTGACACTTCTTACTGTCTATGATTTGAACCATTCCTGTGACACTAGTTATAGATTCCGATGCCTCACTTCAAGTTTACTGTAACCCTCTGACCTTCTTATTGACGATGAAACACAGAAATTGCGTCGGAATTAAATACAAAAGGCACAATGCCGACTTAAGTACAAGAAGACTGACTCTTCTTACTGTCTATGTTTAGAACCATTTCTGTGACACTAGTTATAGATTCCTATGCTTCACTTCAGGTTTACTGTATCACTCTGACCTTCGTATTGACGATGACACACAGAAATTGCATCGGAATTAAATACAAAATGCACAATGCCGACGTAAGTACAAGAAAACTGACCCTTCTCACTTTCTATGTTTTAACCATTCCTGTGACACTAGCTATAGATTCCGATACTTCACTTCAGGTTTACTGTATCCCTCTGACCTTCTTATTGACGATGAAATACAGAAATTGCATCGGAATTAAATACAAATGGCACAAAGCCAACTTAAGTACAAGAAAACTGACTCTTCTTACTGTCTATGTTCTGAAATATTCCTGTGACACTAGTATAGATTCCGATGCTTCACTTCAGGTTTACTGTATCCCTCTGACCTTCTTATTGACGATGAAACACAGAAATTGCATCGGAATTAAATACAAATGGCACAATGCCGACTTAAGTAAAAGAAAACTGACTTTTCTTACTGTCCATGATTTGAACCATTCCTGTGACACTAGTATAGATTGCGATACTTCACCTCAGGTTTACTGTATACCTCTGACCTTCTTATTGACGATGAAACACAGAAATTGCTTCGGAATTAAATACAAAATGCACAATGCCGACTTAAGTACAAGTAAGCTGACACTTCTTACTGTCTATGTTTTGAACCATTCCTGTGACATTAGTTATATATTCCGATGCTTCACTTCGGGTTTACTGTATCCCTGTAACCTTCTTATTGACGATGAAACACAGAAATTGTATCGGAATTAAATACAAAAGGCACAATGCCCGCTTAAGTACAAGACAACTGACTCCTCTTACTGTCTATGTTTTGAACCATTCCTGTGACACTAGTTATAGATTCCGATGCCTCACTTCAGGTTTACTGTATCCCTCTGACCTTCTTATTGACGATGAAACACAGAAATTGCAGCGGAATTAAATACAAAAGGCACATTGCCGACTTAAGTACAAGAAAACTGACGCTTCTTACTGTCTAAGATTCGAACCATTCCTCTGACACTAGTTAAAGATTCCGATACTTCACTTCAGGTTTTCTGTATCCCTCTGGCCTCCTTATTGACGATCAAACACAGAAATTTCATCGGCATTAAGTACAAAAGGCACAATGCCGGCTTAAGTACAAGAAAACTGACTCTTCTTACTGTCTATGTTTTAAACATTCCTGTGACACTAGTTATAGATTCCGATGCATCACTTCAAGCTTACTGTAACCCTCTGACCTTCTTAGTGACGATGAAACACAGAAATTGCGTCGGAATTAAATACAAAATGCACAATGCCGACTTACGTACAAGAAGACTGACTCTTCTTACTGTCTATGTTTTGAACCATTCCTGTGCCACTAGTTATAGATTCCGATGCTTCACTTCAGGTTTACTGTATCCCTCAGACCATCTTATTGACGATGAAACACAGAAATTGCATCCGAAATTAATACAAAAGGCACAATGCCGACTTAATTATAAGAAAACTGACTCTTCTTACTGTCTATGCTTTGAACCATTCCTGTGACACTAGTTATAGATTCCGATGCTTCACTTCAGGTTTACTGTATCCCTCTGACCTTCTTATTGACGATGAAACACAGAAATTGCATCGGAATTAAATACAAAAGGCACAATGCCGACTTAAGTACAAGTAAACTGACACTTCTTACTGTCTATGTTTTGAACCATTCCTGTGACACTAGTTATAGATTCCGATGCTTCACTTCAAGTTTACTGTAACCCTCTGACCTTGTTATTGACGATGAAACACAGAGATTGCCTCGGAATTAAATACAAAAGGCACAATGCCGACTTAAGTACAAGAAGACTGACTCTTCTTACTGTCTATGTTTTGAACCATTTCTGTGACACTAGTTATAGATTCCTATGCTTCACTTCAGGTTTACTGTATCCCTCTGACCTTCTTATTGACGATGAAACACAGAAATTGCATCGGAATTCAATACAAAAGGCACAATGCCGACTTAAGTACAAGTAAACTGAATCCTCTTACTGTCTATTTTTTGAACCATTCCTGTGACACTAGTTTTAAATTCCGATGCTTCACTTCAGGTTCACTGTATCCCTCTGACCTTCGTATTGACGATGACACACAGAAATTGCATCAGAATTAAATACAAAATGCACAATGCCGACTTAAGTACAAGAAAACTGACCCTTATCACTGTCTATGTTTTAACCATTCCTGTAACACTAGTTATAGATTCCGATGCCTCACTTCAGGTTTACTGTATCCCTCTGACCTTTTTATTGACGATGAAATACAGAAATTGCATCGGAATTAAATACAAATGGCACAATGCCAACTTATGTACAAGAAAACTGACTCTTCTTACTGTCTATGTTCTGAACCATTCCTGTGACACTACTATAGATTCCGATACTTCACTTCAGGTCTACTGTATCCCTCTGACCTTCTTATTGACGATGAAACACAGAAATTGCATCGGAATTAAATATAAAAAGCACAATGCCTACTTAAATACAAGACAACTGACTCTTCTTACTGTCTATGCTTTGATCCATTCCTGTGACACTAGTTATAGATTCCGATGCTTCACTTCAGGTATACTGTATCCCTCTGACCTTCGTGTTGACGATGAAACACAGAAATTGCATCGGAATTAAATACAAATCGCACAATGAAGACTTAAGTACAAGAAAACTGACTTTTCTTACTGTCCATGATTTGAACCATTCCTGTGACACTAGTATAGATTCCGATACTTCACCTCAGGTTTACTGTATACCTCTGACCTTCTTATTGACGATGAAACACAGAAATTGCTTCGGAATTAAATACAAAAAGCACAATGCCCGCTTAAGTACAAGACAACTGACTCCTCTTACTGTCTATGCTTTGAACCATTCCTGTGACACTAGTTATAGATTCCGATGCTTCACTTCAGGTTTACTGTATCCCTCTGACCTTCTTATTGACGATGAAACACAGAAATTGCGTCGGAATTAAATACAAAATGCACAATGCCGACTTAAGTACAAGAAGACTAACTCTTCTTACTGTCTGTGCTTTGAACCATTCCTGTGCCACTAGTTATAGATTGCGATGCTTCACTTCAGGTTTACTGTATCCCTCAGACCAACTTATTGACGATGAAACGCAGAAATTGCGTCCGAATTAAATACAAAAGGCACAATGCCGACTTAATTATAAGAAAACTGACCCTTCTTACTTTCTATGCTTTGAACCATTCCTGTGACACTAGTTATAGACTCCGATGCTTCACTTTAGGTTTACTGTATCCCTCTGACCTTCTTATTGACGATGAAACACAGAAATTGCATCGGAATTAAATACAAAAGGCACAATGCCGACTTAAGTACAAGTAAACTGACACTTCTTACTGTCTATGTTTTGAACCATTCCTGTGACACTAGTTATAGATTCCGATGCTTCTCTTCAAGTTTACTGTAACCCTCTGACCTTCTTATTGACGATGAAACACAGAAATTGCGTCGGAATTAAATACAAAAGGCACAATGCAGACTTAAGTACAAGAAGACTGACTCTTCTTACTGTCTATGTTTTGAACCATATCTGTGACACTAGTTATAGATTCCTATGCTTCACTTCAGGTTTACTGTATCCCTCAGACCAACTTATTGACGATGAAACGCAGAAATTGCATCCGAATTAAATACAAAAGGCACAATGCCGACTTAATTATAAGAAAACTGACCCTTCTTACTTTCTATGCTTTGAACCATTCCTGTGACACTAGTTATAGACTCCGATGCTTCACTTTAGGTTTACTGTATCCCTCTGACCTTCTTATTGACGATGAAACACAGAAATTGCATCGGAATTAAATACAAAAGGCACAATGCCGACTTAAGTACAAGTAAACTGACACTTCTTACTGTCTATGTTTTGAACCATTCCTGTGACACTAGTTATAGATTCCGATGCTTCTCTTCAAGTTTACTGTAACCCTCTGACCTTCTTATTGACGATGAAACACAGAAATTGCGTCGGAATTAAATACAAAAGGCACAATGCCGACTTAAGTACAAGTACACTGAATCCTCTTACTGTCTATTTTTTGAACCATTCCTGTGACACTAGTTTTAAATTCCGATGCTTCACTTCAGGTTTACTGTATCACTCTGACCTTCGTATTGACGATGACTTACAGAAATTGCATCGGAATTAAATACAAAACGAACAATGCCGACTTAGGTACAAGAAAACTGACCCTTCCCACTTTCTATGTTTCAACCATTCCTGTGACACTAGTTATAGATTCCGATGCCTCACTTCAGGTTTACTGTATCCCTCTGACTTTCTTATTGACGATGAAATACAGCAATTGCATCTTAGTTAAATACAAAAGGCTCAATGCCGTCTTAAGTACAGGGAGACTGACTCTTCTTACTGTCTATGTTTTGAACCATTTCTGTGACACTAGTTATAGATTCCTATGCTTCACCTCAGGTTTACTGTATCCCTCTGACCTTCTTATTGACGATGAAACGCAGAAATTGCATCGGAATTCAATACAAAAGGCACAATGCCGACTTAAGTACAAGTAAACTGAATCCTCTTTATGTCTATTTTTTGAACCATTCCTGTGACACTAGTTTTAAATTCCGATGCTTCACTTCAGGTTCACTGTATCCCTCTGACCTTCGTATTGACGATGACACACAGAAATTGCATCAGAATTAAATACAAAATGCACAATGCCGACTTAAGTACAAGAAAACTGACCCTTATCACTTTCTATGTTTTAACCATTCCTGTAACACTAGTTATAGATTCCGATGCCTCACTTCAGGTTTACTGTATCCCTCTGACCTTTTTATCGACGATGAAATACAGAAATTGCATCGGAATTAAATACAAATGGCACAATGCCAACTTAAGTACAAGAAAACTGACTCTTCTTACTGTCTATGTTCTGAACCATTCCTGTGGCACTAGTATAGATTCCGATACTTCACTTAAGGTTCACTGTATCCCTCCGACCTTCTTATTGACGATGAAACACAGAAATTGCATCGGAATTAAATATAAAAAGCACAATGCCCGCTTAAGTACAAGACAACTGACTCCTCTTACTGTCTATGCTTTGAACCATTCCTGTGACACTAGTTATAGATTCCGATGCTTCACTTCAGGTTTACTGTATCCCTCTGACCTTCTTATTGACGATGAAACACAGAAATTGCGTCGGAATTAAATACAAAATGCACAATGCCGACTTAAGTACAAGAAGACTAACTCTTCTTACTGTCTGTGCTTTGAACCATTCCTGTGCCACTAGTTATAGATTGCGATGCTTCACTTCAGGTTTACTGTATCCCTCAGACCAACTTATTGACGATGAAACGCAGAAATTGCGTCCGAATTAAATACAAAAGGCACAATGCCGACTTAATTATAAGAAAACTGACCCTTCTTACTTTCTATGCTTTGAACCATTCCTGTGACACTAGTTATAGACTCCGATGCTTCACTTTAGGTTTACTGTATCCCTCTGACCTTCTTATTGACGATGAAACACAGAAATTGCATCGGAATTAAATACAAAAGGCACAATGCCGACTTAAGTACAAGTAAACTGACACTTCTTACTGTCTATGTTTTGAACCATTCCTGTGACACTAGTTATAGATTCCGATGCTTCTCTTCAAGTTTACTGTAACCCTCTGACCTTCTTATTGACGATGAAACACAGAAATTGCGTCGGAATTAAATACAAAAGGCACAATGCAGACTTAAGTACAAGAAGACTGACTCTTCTTACTGTCTATGTTTTGAACCATATCTGTGACACTAGTTATAGATTCCTATGCTTCACTTCAGGTTTACTGTATCCCTCAGACCAACTTATTGACGATGAAACGCAGAAATTGCATCCGAATTAAATACAAAAGGCACAATGCCGACTTAATTATAAGAAAACTGACCCTTCTTACTTTCTATGCTTTGAACCATTCCTGTGACACTAGTTATAGACTCCGATGCTTCACTTTAGGTTTACTGTATCCCTCTGACCTTCTTATTGACGATGAAACACAGAAATTGCATCGGAATTAAATACAAAAGGCACAATGCCGACTTAAGTACAAGTAAACTGACACTTCTTACTGTCTATGTTTTGAACCATTCCTGTGACACTAGTTATAGATTCCGATGCTTCTCTTCAAGTTTACTGTAACCCTCTGACCTTCTTATTGACGATGAAACACAGAAATTGCGTCGGAATTAAATACAAAAGGCACAATGCCGACTTAAGTACAAGTACACTGAATCCTCTTACTGTCTATTTTTTGAACCATTCCTGTGACACTAGTTTTAAATTCCGATGCTTCACTTCAGGTTTACTGTATCACTCTGACCTTCGTATTGACGATGACTTACAGAAATTGCATCGGAATTAAATACAAAACGAACAATGCCGACTTAAGTACAAGAAAACTGACCCTTCCCACTTTCTATGTTTCAACCATTCCTGTGACACTAGTTATAGATTCCGATGCCTCACTTCAGGTTTACTGTATCCCTCTGACTTTCTTATTGACGATGAAATACAGCAATTGCATCTTAGTTAAATACAAAAGGCTCAATGCCGTCTTAAGTACAGGGAGACTGACTCTTCTTACTGTCTATGTTTTGAACCATTTCTGTGACACTAGTTATAGATTCCTATGCTTCACCTCAGGTTTACTGTATCCCTCTGACCTTCTTATTGACGATGAAACGCAGAAATTGCATCGGAATTCAATACAAAAGGCACAATGCCGACTTAAGTACAAGTAAACTGAATCCTCTTTATGTCTATTTTTTGAACCATTCCTGTGACACTAGTTTTAAATTCCGATGCTTCACTTCAGGTTCACTGTATCCCTCTGACCTTCGTATTGACGATGACACACAGAAATTGCATCAGAATTAAATACAAAATGCACAATGCCGACTTAAGTACAAGAAAACTGACCCTTATCACTTTCTATGTTTTAACCATTCCTGTAACACTAGTTATAGATTCCGATGCCTCACTTCAGGTTTACTGTATCCCTCTGACCTTTTTATTGACGATGAAATACAGAAATTGCATCGGAATTAAATACAAATGGCACAATGCCAACTTAAGTACAAGAAAACTGACTCTTCTTACTGTCTATGTTCTGAACCATTCCTGTGACACTAGTATAGATTCCGATACTTCACTTAAGGTTCACTGTATCCCTCTGACCTTCTTATTGACGATGAAACACAGAAATTGCATCGGAATTAAATATAAAAAGCACAATGCCTACTTAAATACAAGACAACTGACTCTTCTTGCTGTCTATGCTTTGAACCATTCCTGTGACACTAGTTACAGATTCCGATGCTTCACTTCAGGTTTACTGTATCCCTCTGACCTTCGTATTGACGATGAAACACAGAAATTGCATCGGAATTAAATACAAATGGCACAATGAAGACTTAAGTACAAGAAAACTGACTTTTCTTACTGTCCATGATTTGAACCATTCCTGTGACACTAGTATAGATTCCGATACTTCACCTCAGGTTTACTGTATACCTCTGACCTTCTTATTGACGATGAAACACAGAAATTGCTTCGGAATTAAATACAAAAGGCACAATGCCGACTTAATTATAAGAAAACTGACCCTTCTAACTGTCTATGCTTTGAACCATTCCTGTGACACTAGTTATAGACTCCGATGCTTCACTTTAGGTTTACTGTATCCCTCTGACCTTCTTATTGACGATGAAACTCAGAAATTGCATCGGAATTAAATACAAAAGGCACAATGCCGACTTAAGTACAAGTAAACTGACACTTCTTACTGTCTATGTTTTGAACCATTCCTGTGACACTAGTTATAGATTCCGATGCTTCTCTTCAAGTTTACTGTAACCCTCTGACCTTCTTATTGACGATGAAACACAGAAATTGCGTCGGAATTAAATACAAAAGGCACAATGCAGACTTAAGTACAAGAAGACTGACTCTTCTTACTGTCTATGTTTTGAACCATATCTGTGACACTAGTATTAGATTCCTATGCTTCACTTCAGGTTTACTGTATCCCTCTGACATTCTTATTGACGATGAAACGGAGAAATTGCATCGGAATTCAATACAAAAGGCACAATGCCGACTTAAGTACAAGTAAACTGAATCCTCTTACTGTCTATTTTTTGAACCATTCCTGTGACACTAGTTTTAAATTCCGATGCTTCACTTCAGGTTTACTGTATCACTCTGACCTTCGTATTGACGATGACTTACAGAAATTGCATCGGAATTAAATACAAAATGCACAATGCCGACTTAAGTACAAGAAAACTGACCCTTCTCACTTTCTATGTTTTAACCATTCCTGTGACACTAGTTATAGATTCCGATGCCTCACTTCAGGTTTACTGTATCCCTCTGACCTTCTTATTGACGATGAAATACAGCAATTGCATCGGAATTAAATACAAATGGCACAATGCCAACTTAAGTACAAGCAAAAACTGACTCTTCTTACTGTCTATGTTCTGAACCATTCCTGTGACACTAGTATAGATTCCGATGCTTCACTTCAGGTTTACTGTATCCCTCTGACCTTCTTATTGACGATGAAACACAGAAATTGCATCGGAATTAAATACAAATGGCACAATGCCGACTTAAGTACAAGAAAACTGACTTTTCTTACTGTCCATGATTTGAACCATTCCTGTGACACTAGTATAGATTCCGATACTTCACCTCAGGTTTACTGTATACCTCTGACCTTCTTATTGACGATGAAACACAGAAATTGCTTCGGAATTAAATACAAAAGGCACAATGCCTACTTAAGTACAAGACAACCGGCTCTTCTAACTGTCGATGTTTTGAACCATTCCTGTGACACTAGTAAAAGATTCCGATGCTTTACTTCAGGTTTACTGTGTCCCTCTGACCTTCGTACTGACGATGGCACACAAATTTGCATCGGAATTAAATACAAAAGGCACAATGACGACTTAAGTACAAGAAAACTGACTCTTCTTATTGTCTATGTTTTAACTATTCCTGTGACACTAATTATAGATTCCGATGCTTCACTTCAGGTTTACTGTATCCCTCTGACCTTAATATTGACGAAGAAACACAGAAATTGCATCGGAATTAAATACAAGTGGACCAATGCCGACTTAAGTACAATAAAACTGACTCTACTTACTGTCTATGTTTTGAAACATTCCTGTGACACTAGTTATAGATTCCGATGCATCACTTCAAGTTTACTGTAACCCTCTGACCTTCTTATTGACGATGAAACACAGAAATTGCGTCGGAATTAAATACAAAATGCACAATGCCGACTTAAGTACAAGAAGACTGACTCTTCTTACTGTCTATGTTTTGAACCATTCCTGTGCCACTAGTTATAGATTCCGATGCTGCACTTCAGGTTTACTGTATCCCTCAGACCTTCTTATTGACGATGAAACACAGAAATTGCATCCGAATTAAATACAAAAGGCACAATGCCGACTTAAGTACAAGAAGATTGACTCTTCTTATTGTCTATGGTTTGAAACATTTTTGTGACACTAGTTATAGATTCCGATGGTTCAATTCAGGCTTACTGTATCCCTCTGACCTTTTTATTGACAATGAAACACAGAAATTGCATCGGAATTAAATACAAAAGGCACAATGCCGACTTAAGTACAAGTAAACTGACACTTCTTACTGTCAATGATTTGGACCATTCCTGTGACACTAGTTATAGATTCCGATACTTCACTTCAAGTTTACTGTAACCCTATGACCTTCTTATTGACGATCAAACACAGAAATTTCATCGGCATTAAATACAAAAGGCACAATGCCGGCTTAAGTAAAAGAAAACTGACTCTAATTACTGTCTATGTTTTGAAACATTCCTGTGACACTAGTTATAGATTCCCTTGCTTCACTTCAGGTTTACTGTATCCCTCTGACCTTCTTATTGACGATGAAACACAGAAATGGCATCGGAATTCAATACAAAAGGCACAATGCTGACTTAAGTACAAGGAAACTGAATCGTCTTACTGTCTATGTTTTGAACCATTCCTGTGACACTAGTTATAGATTGCGATGCTTCACTTCAGGTATACTGTATCCCTCTGACCTTCATATTGTCGATGAAACACAGAAATAGCATCGGAATTAAATACAAAAGGCACAATGCCGACTTAAGTATAAGAAAACTGACTCTTCTTATTGTCTATGCTTTGAAACATTCCTGTGACACTAGTTATAGATTCCGATGCTTCACTTCAGGTTTACTGTATCCCCCGGACCTTCTTACTGACGATGAAACACAGAAATTGCATCGGAATTAAATGGAAAAGGCACAATGCTGACTTAAGTACAAGAAAACTGACCCTTTTTACTGTTTATGTTTTGATCCATTCCTGTGACCCTAGTTATAGATTCCGATGCTTCACTTCAGGTTTACTGTATCCCTCTGATCTTCTTATTGACGATGAAACACAGATATTGCATCGGAATAAAAATCCAAAAGGCACAATGCCGACTTAAGTACAAGAAGACTGACCTTTCTTACTGTCTATGTTTTAACCATCCTGTGACACTAGTTATAGATTCCGATGCTTCACTTCAGGTTTACTGTATCCCTCTGACTTTCTTATTGACGATGAATCACTGAAATTGCATCGGAATTAAATACGAAAGGCACAATGCCGACTTAAGTACAAAAAGACTGACTCTTCTTACTGTCTATGTTTTGAACCATTCCTGTGACACTAGTTATAGATTCGGATGCTTCACTTCAGGTTTACTGTATCCCTCTGATCTTCTTGTTGACGATCAAACACAGAAATTTCATCGGCATTAAGTACAAAAGCCACAATGCCGGCTTAAGTACAAGAAAACTGACTCTTCTTACTGTCTATGTTTTGAAACATTCCTGTGACATTAGTTATAGATTCCGATGCATCATTTCAAGTTACTGTAACCCTCTGACCTTCTTATTGACGATGAAACACAGAAATTGCGTCGGAATTAAATACAAAATGCACAATGCCGACTTAAGTACAAGAAGACTGACTCTTCTTACTGTCTATGTTTTGAACCATTCCTGTGCCACTAGTTATAGATTCCGATGCTTCACTTCAGGTTTACTATATCCCTCAGACCATCTTATTGACGATGAAACACAGAAATTGCATCCGAATTAAATACAAAAGGCACAATGCCGACTTAATTATAAGAAAACTGACCCTTCTTACTGTCTATGCTTTGAACCATTCCTGTGACACTAGTTATAGATTCCGATGCTTCACTTCAGGTTTTCTGTATCCCTCTGACCTTCTTATTGACGATGAAACACAGAAATTGCATCGGAATAAAATACAAAAGGCACAATGCCGACTTAAGTACAAGTAAACTGACACTTCTTACTGTCTATGTTTTGAACCATTCCTGTGACACTAGTTATAGATTCCGATGCTTCACTTCAAGTTTACTGTAACCCTCTGACCTTCTTATTGACGATGAAACACAGAAATTGGGTCGGAATTAAATACAAAAGGCACAATGCCGACTTAAGTACAAGAAGACTGACTCTTCTTACTGTCTATGTTTTGAACCATTTCTGTGACACTAGTTATAGATTCCTATGCATCACTTCAGGTTTACTGTATCCCTCTGACCTTCTGATTGACGATGAAACGCAGAAATTGCATCGGAATTCAATACAAAAGGCACAATGCCGACTTAAGTACAAGTAAACTGAATCCTCTTACTGTCTATTTTTTGAACCATTCCTGTGACACTAGTTATAGATTCCGATGCTTCACTTCAGGTTTACTGTATCATTGTGACCTTCTAATTGACGATCAAACACAGAAATTTCATCGGCATTAAATACAAAAGGCACAATGCCGACTTAAGTACAAGGAGACTGACGCTTCTTACTGTCTATGTTTGAACCATTCCTGTGTCACTAGTTATTGATTCCGATGCTTCACTTCAGGTTTACTGTATCCCTCAGACCTTCTTATTGACGATGAAACACAGAAATTGCATCCGAATTAAATACAAAAGGCACAATGCCGACTTAAGTACAAGAAGATTGACTCTTCTTACTGTCTATGGTTTGAAACATTCCTGTGACACTAGTTATAGATTCCGATGGTTCAATTCAGGTTTGCTGTATCCCTCTGACCTTTTTATTGACGATGAAACACAAAAATTGCATCGGAATTAAATACAAAAGGCACAATGCCGACTTAAGTACAAGTAAACTGACACTTCTTACTGCCAATGATTTGGACCATTCCTGTGACACTAGTTATAGATTCCGATACTTCACTTCAAGTTTACTGTAACCCTATGACCTTCTTATTGACGATCAAACACAGAAATTTCATCGGCATTAAATACAAAAGGCACAATGCCGGCTTAAGTACAAGAAAACTGACTCTAATTACTGTCTATGTTTTGAAACATTCCTGTGACACTAGTTATAGATTCCCTTGCTTCACTTCAGGTTTACTGTATCCCTCTGACCTTCTTATTGACGATGAAACACAGAAATGGCATCGGAATTCAATACAACAGGCACAATGCCGTCTTAAGTACAAGTAAACTGAATCGTCTTACTGTCTATGTTTTGAACCATTCCTGTGACACTAGTTATAGATTCCGATGCTTCACTTCAGGTCTACTGTATCCCTCTGACCTTCGTATTGACGATGACACACAGAAATTGCATCGGAATCAAATACAAATGGCACAATGCCGACTTAAGTACTAGGAGACTGACTCTTCCTACTGTCTATGTTTTGAACCACTCCTGTGACACTAGGTATAGATTCCGATGCTTCACTTCAGGTTTACTGTATCCATCTGATCTTCTTATTTACGATGAAACACAGATATTGCATCGGAAATAGATACAAAAGGCACAATGCTGACTTAAGTACAAGAAGACTGACCTTTCTTACTGTCTATGTTTTGAAACATTCCTTTGACTCTAGTTATAGATTCCGTTGTTTCACTTCAGGTTTACTGTATCCCTCTGACTTTCTTATTGACGATGAAACACAGAGATTGCATCGGAATTAAATACAAAATGCACAATGCCGACTTATGTACAAAAAGACTGACTCTTCTTACTCTCTATGATTTGAACCATTCCTGTGACACTAGTTATAGATTCCGATGCTTCACTTCAGGTTTACTGTATCCCTCTGATCTTCTTATTGACGATGAAACACAGATATTGCATCGGAATTAGATACAAAAGGCACAATGCCGACTTAATTACAAGTAGACTGACCTTTCCTACTGTCTGTGTTTTGAAACATTCCTGTGACACTAGTTATAGATTCCGATGCTTCACTTCAGGTTTACTGCATCCCTCTGACCTTCTTATTGACAATGAAACACAGATATTGCATCGGAATTAAATACAAAAGGCACAATGCCGACCCAAGTACAAGAAGACTGGCTCTTCTTACTGTCTATGTTTTGAACCATTCCTGTGACAATAGTTATAGATTCCGATGCTTCACTTCAGGTTTACTGCATCCCTCTGACCTTCTTATTGACGATGAAACACAGATATTGCATCGGAATTAAATACAAAATGCAGAATGCCGACATATTTACAAGAAGACTGACTCTTCTTACTGTCTATGTTTTGAACCTTTCCTGTGAGACCAGTTTTAGATTCCGATGCTTCACTTCAGGTTTACTGTATCCCTCTGACCTTCTTATTGACGATGAAACACAGATATTGCATCGGAATTTAATACAAAAGGCACAATGCCGACCCAAGTACAAGAAGACTGGCTCTTCTTACTGTCTATGTTTTGAACCATTCCTGTGACAATAGTTATAGATTCCGATGCTTCACTTCAGGTTTACTGTATCCCTCTGATCTTCTTATTGACGATGAAACACAGATATTGCATCGGAATTAGATACAAAAGGCACACTGCCGACTTAAGTACAAGAAGACTGACCTTTCTTACTGTCTATGTTTTGAAGCATTCCTGTGACTCTAGTTATGGATTCCGTTGCTACACTTCAGGTTTACTGTATCCCTCTGACCCTCTTATTGACGATGAAGCACAGAGATTGCATCGGAATTAAATACAAAATGCACAATGCCGACTTATGTACAAAAAGACTGACTCTTCTTACTCTCTATGTTTTGAACCCTTCCTGTGGCACTAGTTATAGATTCCGATGCTTCACTTCACGTTTACTGTATCCCTCTGACCTTCTTATTGACGATGAAGCACAGAAATTGCATCGGAATTAAATAGAAATGGCACAATGCCGACATAAGTACAAGAAAACTGACTCTTCTTACTGTCTATGTTAAGAACCATTCCTGTGACACTAGTTATAGATTCCGATGCCTCACTTCAGGTTTACTGTATCCCTCTGACCGACTTATAGAGGATGAAACGCAGAAATTGCATCGGAATTAAATACAAAAGGCACAATGTCGACATCAGTACTAGGAAACTGACTCTTCTTACTGTCTAAGTTTTGAACCATTCCTGTGACACCAGTTATAGATTGCGATGCTTTACTTCAGGTTTACTGCATCCCTCTGACCTTCATATTGACGATGAAACACAGAAATAGAATCGGAATTAAATACAAAGGGCACAATGCCGGCTTAAGTACAAGAAAACTGACTCTTCTTATTGTCTATGTTTTGAACCATTCCTGTGACATTTGTTACAGATTCCGATGCTTCACTTCAGGTTACCTGTATCCCTCTGACTTTCTTATTGACGATGAAACACAGATATTGCACCGGAATAAGTATCCAAATGGTACAAAGCCGACCTAAGTACAAGAAGTCTGACCTTTCTTACTGTCTATGTTTTAACCATTCCTGTGACACTAGTTATAGATTCCGATGCTTCACTTCAGGTTTACTGTATCCCTCTGACCTTCTTATTGACGATGAAACACAGAAATTGCATCGGAATTAAATACAAAAGGCACAATGACGATTTAAGTACAAGAAAACTGACTCTTCTTATTGTCTATGTTTTAACTATTCCTGTGACACTAATTATAGATTCCGATGCTTCACTTCAGGTTTACTGTATCCCTCTGACCTTTATATTGACGAAGAAACACAGAAATTGCATCGGAATAAAATACAAATGGCACAATGCCGACTTAAGTACAATAAAACTGACTCTACTTACTGTCTATGTTTTGAACCCATCCTGTGACACTAGTTATAGATTCCGATACTTGACTTCAGGTTTATTGTATCCCTCTGACCTTCTTATTGACGATGAAACACAGAAATTGCATCGGAATTAAATACAAAAGGCACAATGCAGACATATGTACAAGAAAACTGACTCTTCTTACTGTCTATGTTTTGAAAAATTCCTGTGACACTAGTTATAGATTCCGATGCTTCACTTCAGGTTTACTGTATCCCTCTGACCTCCATATTGGCGATGAAACACAGACATTGCATCGGAGTTAAATACAAAAGGCACATTGCCGACTTAAGTACAAAGGAACAAACTCTTCTTATTGTCTATGTTTTGACCATTCCTGTGACACTAGTTATAGATTCCGATGCTTCACTTCAGGCTTTCTGTATCCCTCTGACCTTCTTTTTGACGATGAAACACACAAATTGCATCGGAATTAAATACAAAAGGCACAATGCCCACTTAAGTAAAAGACAACTGACTCTTCTTACTGTCTATGTTTTGTACCATTCCTGTGACACTAGTTATAGATTCCGATGCTTCACTTCAGGTTTACTGTATCCCTGTGACCTTCTAATTGACGATCAAACACAGAAATTTCATCGGCATTAAATACAAAAGGCACAATGCCGACTTAAGTACAAGGAGACTGACGCTTCTTACTGTCTATGTTTGAACCATTCCTGTGTCACTAGTTATTGATTCCGATGCTTCACTTCAGGTTTACTGTATCCCTCAGACCTTCTTATTGACGATGAAACACAGAAATTGCATCCGAATTAAATACAAAAGGCACAATGCCGACTTAAGTACAAGAAGATTGACTCTTCTTACTGTCTATGGTTTGAAACATTCCTGTGACACTAGTTATAGATTCCGATGGTTCAATTCAGGTTTACTGTATCCCTCTGACCTTTTTATTGACGATGAAACACAAAAATTGCATCGGAATTAAATACAAAAGGCACAATGCCGACTTAAGTACAAGTAAACTGACACTTCTTACTGCCAATGATTTGGACCATTCCTGTGACACTAGTTATAGATTCCGATACTTCACTTCAAGTTTACTGTAACCCTATGACCTTCTTATTGACGATCAAACACAGAAATTTCATCGGCATTAAATACAAAAGGCACAATGCCGGCTTAAGTACAAGAAAACTGACTCTAATTACTGTCTATGTTTTGAAACATTCCTGTGACACTAGTTATAGATTCCCTTGCTTCACTTCAGGTTTACTGTATCCCTCTGACCTTCTTATTGGCGATGAAACACAGAAATGGCATCGGAATTCAATACAACAGGCACAATGCCGTCTTAAGTACAAGTAAACTGAATCGTCTTACTGTCTATGTTTTGAACCATTCCTGTGACACTAGTTATAGATTCCGATGCTTCACTTCAGGTCTACTGTATCCCTCTGACCTTCGTATTGACGATGACACACAGAAATTGCATCGGAATCAAATACAAATGGCACAATGCCGACTTAAGTACTAGGAGACTGACTCTTCCTACTGTCTATGTTTTGAACCACTCCTGTGACACTAGGTATAGATTCCGATGCTTCACTTCAGGTTTACTGTATCCATCTGATCTTCTTATTTACGATGAAACACAGATATTGCATCGGAAATAGATACAAAAGGCACAATGCTGACTTAAGTACAAGAAGACTGACCTTTCTTACTGTCTATGTTTTGAAACATTCCTTTGACTCTAGTTATAGATTCCGTTGCTTCACTTCAGGTTTACTGTATCCCTCTGACTTTCTTATTGACGATGAAACACAGAGATTGCATCGGAATTAAATACAA
Source organism: Schistocerca americana (assembly GCF_021461395.2). NCBI lineage: Eukaryota > Metazoa > Arthropoda > Insecta > Orthoptera > Acrididae > Schistocerca > Schistocerca americana. The sequence goes on from NC_060122.1 coordinate 11,212,474, forward strand.
AATGCACAATGCCGACTTATGTACAAAAAGACTGACTCTTCTTACTCTCTATGATTTGAACCATTCCTGTGACACTAGTTATAGATTCCGATGCTTCACTTCATTTTTACTGTATCCCTCTGATCTTCTTATTGACGATGAAACACAGATATTGCATCGGAATTAGATACAAAAGGCACAATGCCGACTTAATTACAAGTAGACTGACCTCTCCTACTGTCTGTGTTTTGAAACATTCCTGTGACACTAGTTATAGATTCCGATGCTTCACTTCAGGTTTACTGCATCCCTCTGACCTTCTTATTGACAATGAAACACAGATATTGCATCGGAATTAAATACAAAAGGCACAATGCCGACCCAAGTACAAGAAGACTGGCTCTTCTTACTGTCTATGTTTTGAACCATTCCTGTGACAATAGTTATAGATTCCGATGCTTCACTTCAGGTTTACTGCATCCCTCTGACCTTCTTATTGACGATGAAACACAGATATTGCATCGGAATTAAATACAAAATGCAGAATGCCGACATATTTACAAGAAGACTGACTCTTCTTACTGTCTATGTTTTGAACCTTTCCTGTGAGACCAGTTTTAGATTCCGATGCTTCACTTCAGGTTTACTGTATCCCTCTGACCTTCTTATTGACGAGGAAACACAGAAATTGAATCGGAATTAAATACAAAATGCAGAATGCCGACATATGTACAAGAAGACTGACTCTTTTTAGTGTCTATGATTTGAACCTTTAATGTGAGACCGGTTTTAGATTCCGATGCTTCACTTCAGGTTTACTGCATCCCTCTGACCTTCTTATTGACGATGAAACACAGATATTGCATCGGAATTAAATGCAAAAGGCACACTGCCGACTCAAGTACAAGAAGACTGGCTCTTCTTACTGTCTATGTTTTGAACCATTCCTGTGACACTAGTTATAGATTCCGATGCTTCACTTCAGGTTTACTGCATCCCTCTGACCTTCTTATTGACGATGAAACACAGATATTGCATCGGAATTTAATACAAAAGGCACAATGCCGACCCAAGTACAAGAAGACTGGCTCTTCTTACTGTCTATGTTTTGAACCATTCCTGTGACAATAGTTATAGATTCCGATGCTTCACTTCAGGTTTACTGTATCCCTCTGATCTTCTTATTGACGATGAAACACAGATATTGCATCGGAATTAGATACAAAAGGCACACTGCCGACTTAAGTACAAGAAGACTGACCTTTCTTACTGTCTATGTTTTGAAGCATTCCTGTGACTCTAGTTATGGATTCCGTTGCTACACTTCAGGTTTACTGTATCCCTCTGACCCTCTTATTGACGATGAAGCACAGAGATTGCATCGGAATTAAATACAAAATGCACAATGCCGACTTATGTACAAAAAGACTGACTCTTCTTACTCTCTATGTTTTGAACCCTTCCTGTGGCACTAGTTATAGATTCCGATGCTTCACTTCACGTTTACTGTATCCCTCTGACCTTCTTATTGACGATGAAGCACAGAAATTGCATCGGAATTAAATAGAAATGGCACAATGCCGACTTAAGTACAAGAAAACTGACTCTTCTTACTGTCTATGTTAAGAACCATTCCTGTGACACTAGTTATAGATTCCGATGCCTCACTTCAGGTTTACTGTATCCCTCTGACCGACTTATAGAGGATGAAACGCAGAAATTGCATCGGAATTAAATACAAAAGGCACAATGTCGACATCAGTACTAGGAAACTGACTCTTCTTACTGTCTAAGTTTTGAACCATTCCTGTGACACCAGTTATAGATTGCGATGCTTTACTTCAGGTTTACTGCATCCCTCTGACCTTCATATTGACGATGAAACACAGAAATAGAATCGGAATTAAATACAAAGGGCACAATGCCGGCTTAAGTACAAGAAAACTGACTCTTCTTATTGTCTATGTTTTGAACCATTCCTGTGACATTTGTTACAGATTCCGATGCTTCACTTCAGGTTACCTGTATCCCTCTGACTTTCTTATTGACGATGAAACACAGATATTGCACCGGAATAAGTATCCAAATGGTACAAAGCCGACCTAAGTACAAGAAGTCTGACCTTTCTTACTGTCTATGTTTTAACCATTCCTGTGACACTAGTTATAGATTCCGATGCTTCACTTCAGGTTTACTGTATCCCTCTGACCCACTTATTGACGATGAAACACAGAAATTTCATCGGAATTAAATACAAAAGGCACAATGCCGACTTAAGGACAAGAAAACTGACTCTTCTTACTGTCTATGTTTTGAACCATTCCTGTGACACTAGTTACAGATTCAGATGCTTCACTTAAGGTATACTGTATCCCTGCGACCGTCTTATTGACGATGAAACACAGAAATTGCATCGGAATTAAATACAAAAGGCATAATGCCGACACAAGTACAAGAAGACTGGCTCTTCTTACTGTCTGTGTTTAGAACCATTCCTGTGACACTAGTTGTAGATTCCGATGCTTCACTTGAGGTTTACTGCATCCCTCTGACCTTCTTATTGACGATGAAACACAGAAATTGCATCGGAATTAAATACAAAACGCACATTGCCGACTCACGTACAAGAAGACTGGCTCTTCTTAATGTCTATGTTTTGAACCATTCCTGTGACACTAGTTATAGATTCCGATGCGTCACTTCAGGTTTACTGTATCCCTCTGATCGTCTTATTGACGATGAGACACAGATATTGCATCGGAATTAGATACAAAAGGCAAAATGCCGACATAAGTACAAGAAGACTGACCTTTCCCACTGTCTATGTTTTGAAGCATTCCTGTGACACTAGTTTGAGATTCCGCTGCTTCAATTTAGGTTTACTCTATCCCTCTGACCTTCTTATTGACGATGAAACACAGAAATTGCAATGGAATTAAATACAAATGGCACAATGCCGACTTAAGTACAAAAAGACTGACTCTTCTTACTCTCTATGTTTTGAACCATTCCTGTGACACTAGTTATAGATTCCGATGCTTCACTTCAGGTTTACTGTATCCCTCTGACCTTCTTATTGACGATGAAGCACAGAAATTGCATCAGAATTAAATAGAAAAGGCACATTGCCGACTTAAGTACAAGAAAACTGACTCTTCTTACTGTCTATGTTTTGAACCATTCCTGTGACACTAGTACAGATTCCGATACTTCACCTCAGGTTTACTGTCTACCTCTGACCTTCTTATTGACGATGAAACACAGAAATTGCTTCGGAATTAAATACAAAAGGCACAATGCCTACTTAAGTACAAGACAACCAGCTCTTCTTACTGTCGATGTTTTGAACCATTCCTGTGACTCTAGTAATAGATTCCGATGCTTCACTTCAGGTTTACTGTATCCCTCTGACCTTCGTACTGACGATGAGACACAAATTTGCATCGGAATTAAATACAAAAGGCACAATGACGACTTAAGTACATAAAAAATTGACTCTTCTTATTGTCTATGTTTTAACTATTCCTGTGACACTAATTATAGATTCCGATGCTTCACTTCAGGTTTACTGTATCCCTCTGACCTTTATATTGACGAAGAAACACAGAAATTGCATCGGAATTAAATACAAATGGCACAATGCCGACTTAAATACAATAAAACTGACTCTACTTACTGTCTATGTTTTGAACCCTTCCTGTGACACTAGTTATAGATTCCGATACTTCACTTCAGGTTTATTGTATCCCTCTGACCTTCTTATTGACGATGAAACACAGAAATTGCAATGGAATTAAATACAAATGGCACAATGCCGACTTAAGTACAAAAAGACTGACTCTTCTTACTCTCTATCTTTTGAACCATTCCTGTGACACTAGTTATGGATTCCGATGCTTCACTTCAGGTTTACTGTATCCCTCTGACCTCCATATTGACGATGAAACACAGACATTGCATCGGAGTTAAATACAAAAGGCACAATGCCGACTTAAGTACAAAGATACAAACTCTTCCTATTGTCTATGTTTTGACCATTCCTGTGACACTAGTTATAGATTCTGATGCTTCACTTCAGGCTTTCTGTATCCCTCTGACCTTCTTTTTGACGATGAAACACACAAATTGCATCGGAGTTAAATACAAAAGGCACAATGCCCACTTAAGTAAAAGACAACAGACTCTTCTTACTGTCTATGTTTTGAACCATTCCTGTGACACTAGTTACAGATTCCGATGCTTCAGGTTTACTGTACCCCTCTGACCTTCTTATTGACGATTAAACACAGAAATTTCATCGGCATTAAATACAAAAGGCACAATGCCGGCTTAACTACAAGAAAACTGACTCTTCTTACTGTCTATGTTTTGAAACATTCCTGTGACACTAGGTATAGATTCCGATGTTTCACTTCAAGTTTACTGTAACCCTCTGACCTTCTTATTGACGATCAAACACAGAAATTTCATCGGCATTAAATACAAAAGGCACAATGCCGACTTAAGTACAAAAAAACTGACTCTTCTTATTGTCTATGCTTTGAAACATTCCTGTGACACTAGTTATAGATTCCGATGCTTCACTTCAGGTTTACTGTATCCCCCTGACCTTCTAATTGATGATGAAACACAGAAATTGCATCGGAATTAAATGGAAAAGGCACAATGCTGACTTAAGTACAAGAAAACTGACGCTTCTTACTGTTTATGTTTTTAACCATTCCTGTGACCCTAGTTATAGATCCCGATGCTTCACTTCAGGTTTACTGTATCCCTCTGATCTTCTTATTGACGATGAAACACAGATATTGCATCGGAATAAAAATCCAAAAGCACAATGCCGACTTAAGTACAAGAAGTCTGACCTTTCTTACTGTCTATGTTTTAACCATTCCTGTGACACTAGTTATAGATTCCGATGTTTCACTTCAGGTTTACTGTATCCCTCTGACCTTCTTATTGACGATTAAACACAGAAATTGCATCGGAATTAAATCTAAAAGGCACAATGCCGACTTAAGTACAAAAAGACTGACTCTTCTTACTGTCTATGTTTTGAACCATTCCTGTGACACTAGTTATAGATTCCGATGCTTCACTTCAGGATTACTGTATCCCTCAGACCTTCTTATTGACGGTAAAGCACAGAAATTGCATCGGAATTAAATACAAAATGCACAATGCCGACTTAAGTACAAGAAAACTGACTCTTCTTACTGTCTATGTTTTGAACCATTCCTGTGACACTAGTTATAGATTCAGATGCTTCACTTCATTTTTACTGTATCCATCCGACCGTCTTATTGACGATGAAACACAGAAATTGCATCGGAATTAAATACAGAAGGCACAATGCCGACTTAAGTACTAGAAGACTGACTCTTCCTACTGTCTATGTTTTGAACCACTCCTGTGACACTAGTTATAGATTCCGATGCTTCACTTCAGGTTTACTGCATCCCTCTGACCTTCTTATTGACGATGAAACACAGATATTGCATCGGAATTAAATACAAAAGGCACACTGCCGACTCAAGTACAAGAAGACTGGCTCTTCTTATTGTCTATGTTTTAACCATTCCTATGACTATAGTTATAAATTTCGATGCTTCACTTCAGGTTTACTGTATCCCTCTGATCTTCTTATTTACGATGAAAGACAGATATTGCATCGGAAATAGATACAAAACGCACAATGCTGACTTAAGTACAAGAAGACTGACCTTTCTTACTGTCTATGTTTTGAAGCATTCCTGTGACTCTAGTTGTAGATTCCGTTGCTTCACTTCAGGTTTACTGTATCCCTCTGACTTTCTTATTGACGATGAAACACAGAGATTGCATCGGAATTAAATACAAAATGCACAATGCCGACTTATGTACAAAAAGACTGACTCTTCTTCCTCTCTATGTTTTGAACCATTCCTGTGACACTAGTTATAGAGTCCGATGCTTCACTTCAGGTTTACTGTATCCCTCTGAACTTCTTATTTACGATGAAACACAGATATTGCATCGGAATTAGATACAAAAGGCAGAATGCTGACTTAAGTACAAGAAGACTGACCTCTCTTACTGTCTATGCTTTGAAACACTCCTGTGACTCTAGTTATCGATTCCGTTGCTTCACTTCAGGTTTACTGTATCCCTCTGACCTTCTTATTGACGATGAAACACAGAAAGTGCATCGGAATTAAATACAAAAAGGACAATGCCGACTTAAGTACTAGGAAACTAACTATTCTTACTGTCTAAGTTTTGAACCATTCCTGTGACACTAGTTATAGATTGCGATGCTTTACTTCAGGTTTACTGTATCCCTCTGACCTTCATATTGACGATGAAAAACAGAAATAGCATCGGAATTAAATACAAAGGGCACAATGCCATCTTAAGTACAAGAAAACTGACTCTTCTTATTGTCTATGTTTTGAACCATACCTGTGACACTAGTTACAGATTCCGATGCTTCACTTCAGGTTAACTGTATCCCTCCGACCTTCTTATTGACGACGAAACACAGAAATTGCATCGGAATTAAATACGAAAGGCACAATGCCGACTTAAGTACAAGTAATCTGAGGTTTCTTACTGTTAATTTTTTGAACCATTCCTGTGACACTAGTTATAGATTCCGATGCTTCACTTCAGGTTTACTGTATCCCTCTGATCTTCTTATTGACGATGAAACACAGATATTGCAACGGAATAAAAATCCAAATGGCACAATGCCGACTTAAGTACAAGAAGTCAGACCTTTCTTACTGTATATGTTTTAACCATTCCTGTGACACTAGTTATAGATTTCGACGCTTCATTTCAGGTTTACTGTATCCCTCTGACATTCTTATTGACGGTAAAACACAGAAATTTCATCGGAATTAAATACAAAAGGCACAATGCCGACTTAAGGACAAGAAAACTGACTCTTCTTACTGTCTATGTTTTGAACAATTCCTGTGACACTAGTTAAAGATTCAGATGCTTCACTTCAGGTATACTGTATCCCTCCGACCATCTTTTTGACGATGAAACACAGAAATTGCATCGGAATTAAATACAAAAGGCACAATGACGACTCAAGTACAAGAAGACTGGCTCTTCTTACTGTCTGTGTTTAGAACCATTCCTGTGACACTAGTTATAGATTCCCATGCTTCACTTCAGGTTTACTGTATCCCTCTGATCTTCATATGGACAATGAAACACAGAAATTGCATCGGAATTAAATACAAAAAGCTCAATGCCGACTTAAGTACTAGATGACTGACTCTTCCTACTGTCTATGTTTTGAACCCTTCCTGTGACACTAGTTATAGATTCCGATGCTTCACTTCAGGTTTACTGCATCCCTCTGACCTTCTTATTGACGATGAAACACAGAAATTGCATCGGAATTAAATACAAAAGGCACATTGCCGACTCAAGTACAAGAAGCCTGGCTCTTCTTACTGTCTATGTTTTGAACCATTCCTGTGACAATAGTTATAGATTCCGATGCTTCACTTCATGTTTAATGCATCCCTCTGACCTTCTTATTGACGATGAAACACAGATATTGCATCGGAATTAAATACAAAATGCAGAATGCCGACATATGTACAAGAAGACTGACTCTTCTTACTGTCTATGTTTTGAACCTTTCCTGTGAGACCGGTTTTAGATTCCGATGCTTAAGTTCAGGTTTACTGTATCCCTCTGACCTTCTTATTGACGAGGAAACACAGAAATTGAATCGGAATTAAATACAAAATGCAGAATGCCGACATATGTGCAAGAAGACTGACTCTTTTTAGTGTCTATGATTTGAACCTTTCCTGTGAGACCGGTTTTAGATTCCGATGCTTCACTTCAGGTTTACTGTATCCCTCTGACCTTCTTATTGACGATGAAACACAGATATTGCATCGGATTTAAATGCAAAAGGCACACTGCCGACTCAAGTACAAGAAGACTGGCTCTTCTTACTGTCTATGTTTTGAACCATTAATGTGACACTAGTTATAGATTCCGATGCTTCACTTCAGGTTTACTGCATCCCTCTGACCTTCTTATTGACGATGAAACACAGATATTGCATCGGAATTAAATACAAAAGGCACAATGCCGACCCAAGTACAAGAAGACTGGCTCTTCTTACTGTCTATGCTTTGAACCATTCCTGTGACAATAGTTATAGATTCCGATGCTTTACTTCAGGTTTACTGTATCCCTCTGATCTTTTTATTGACGATGAAACACAGATATTGCATCGGAATTAGATACAAAAGGCACAATGCCGACTTAAGTACAAGAAGACTGACCTTTCTTACTGTCTATGTTTTGAAGCATTCCTGTGACTCTAGTTATATTTTTCGTTGCTTCACTTCAGGTTTACTGTATCCCTCTGACCCTCTTATTGACGATGAAACACAGAGATTGCATCGGAATTAAATACAAAATGCACAATGCCGACTTATGTACAAAAAGACTGACTCTTCTTACTGTCTATGTTTTGAACCTTTCCTGTGAGACCGGTTTTAGATTCCGATGCTTAACTTCAGGTTTACTGTATCCCTCTGACCTTCGTATTGACGAGGAAACACAGAAATTGAATCGGAATTAAATACAAAATGCAGAATGCCGACATATGTGCAAGAAGACTGACTCTTTTTAGTGTCTATGATTTGAACCTTTCCTGTGAGACCGGTTTTAGATTCCGATGCTTCACTTTACGTTTACTGTATCCCTCTGACCTTCTTATTGACGATGAAGCACAGAAATTGCATCGGAATTAAATAGAAATGGCACAATGCCGACTTTAGTACAAGAAAACTGACTCTTCTTACTGTCGATGTTATGAACCATTCCTGTGATACTAGTTATAGATTCCGATGCCTCACTTCAGGTTTACTGTATCCCTCTGACCGTCTAATTGAGGATGAAACACAGAAATTGCATCGGAATTAAATACAAAAGGCACAATGCCGTCTCAAGTACAAGAAGACTGGCTCTTTTTACTGTCTATGATTTGAACCTTTCCTGTGAGACCGGTTTTAGATTCCGATGCTTCACTTCAGGTTTACTGTATCCCTTGGGCCTTCTAATTGACGACGAAACACAGAAATTGCATCGGAATTAAATAGAAAAGGCACAAAGCCGGGTTAAGTACAAGAAAACTGAATCTTCTTACTGTCTATGCTTTGAACCTTTCCTGTGAGACCAGTTTTAGATTCCGATGCTTGACTTCAGGTTTACTGTATTCCTCTGACCTTCTTATTGACGATGAAACACAGAAATTGCATCGGAAGTAAATACAAAAGGCACTATGTCGACATCAGTACTAGGATACTGACTCCTCTTACTGTCTAAGTTTTGAACCATTCCTGTGACACCAGTTATAGATTGCGATGCTTTACTTCAAATTTACTGCATCCCTCTTACCTTCATATTGACGATGAAACACAGAAATAGAATCGGAATTAAATACAAAGGGCACAATGCCGGCTTAAGTACAAGAAAACTGACTCTTCTTATTGTCTATGTTTTGAACCATTCCTGTGACACTTGTTACAGATTCCGATGCTTCACTTCAGGTTACCTGTATCCCTCTGACCTTCTTATTGACGATGAAACACAGAAATTGCATCGGAATTAAATACAAAAGGCACAATGCCGACTTAAGTACAAGTAATCTGACGTTTCTTACTGTTTATTTTTTGAACCATTCCTGTGACACTAGTTATAGATTCCGATGCTTCACTTCAGGTTTACTGTATCCCTCTGATCTTCTTATAGACGATGAAACACAGATATTGCATCGGAATAAGTATCCAAATGGTACAATGCCGACTTAAGTACAAGAAGTCTGACCTTTCTTACTGTCTATGGTTTAACCATTCCTGTGACACTAGTTATAGATTCCGATGCTTCACTTCAGGTTTACTGTATCCCTCTGACGTACTTATTGACGATGAAACACAGAAATTGCATCGGAATTAAATACAAAAGGCTCAATGCCGACTTAAGTACTAGAAGACTGACTCTTCCTACTGTCTATGTTTTGAACCATTCCTGTGACACTATTTATAGATTCCGATGCTTCACTTGAGGTTTACTGCATCCCTCTGACCTTCTTATTGACGATGAAACACAGAAATTGCATCGGAATTACATAGAAAAGGCACACTGCCGACTCAAGTAAGAGAAGACTGGCTCTTCTTAATGTCTATGTTTTGAACCATTCCTGTGACACTAGTTATAGATTCCGATGCTTCACTTCAGGTTTACTGTATCCCTCTGATCTTCTTATGGACGATGAGACACAGATATTGCATCGGAATTAGATACAAAAGGCAATATGCCGACTTAAGTACAAGAAGACTGACCTCTCCTACTGTCTATGTTTTGAAGCATTCCTGTGACACTAGTTTGAGATTCCGTTGCTTCAATTCAGGTTTACTTAATCCCTCTGACCTTCTTATAGACGATGAACCACAGACATTGCATGGGAATTAAAGACAAAAGGCACAATGCCGACTTAAGTACAAGTAAACTGAACTTCTTACTGTCAATGTTTTGAACCATTCCTGTGATACTAGCTATAGATTCCGATGCTTCACTTCAAGTTTACTGTAACCCTCTGACCTTCTTATTGACGATCAAACACAGAAATTTCATCGGCATTAAATACAAAAGGCACAATGCCGGCTTAAGTACAAGAAAACTGATTCTTCTTACTGTCTATGTTTTGAAACATTCCTGTGACACTAGTTATAGATTCCGATGCTTCACTTCAGGTTTAGTGTATCCCTCTGACCTTCTCATTGACGATGACACACAGAAATGGCATGGAAATTAAATACAAATGTCACAATGCCGACTTAAGTACAAGTAAACTGAATCGTCTTACAGTCTATGTTATGCACCATTCCTGTGACTCTAGTTATAGATTCCGATGCTTCACTTCAGGTTTACTGTATCCCTCTGACCTTCGTATTGACGATGACACACAGAAATTGCATCGGAATCAAATACAAATGGCACAATGCTGACTTAAGTACAAGAAAACTGAATCTTCTTACTGTCCATGCTTTGAACCATTCCTGTGACACTTCAGATTTACTGCATCCCTCTGACGTTCTTATTGACGATGAAACACAGATATTGCATCGGAATTAAATACAAAAGGCACACTGCCGACTCAAGTACAAGAAGACTGGCTCTTCTTACTGTCTATGTATCCGTCTGACCTTCTTATTGACGATTAAACACAGAGATTGCATCGGAATTAAATACAAAAGGCACAATGCCGACTTACGTACAAAAAGACTGACTCTTCTTACTCTCTACGTTTTGAACCATTCCTGTGACACTAGTTCTAGATTCCGAGGCTTCACTTAATGTTTACTGTATTCCTCTGACTTTCTTATTGGCGATGAAGCACAGAAATTGCATCGGAATTAAATAGAAAAGGCACAATGCCGACTTAAGAACAAGAAAACTGAATCTTCTTACTGTCTATGTTTTGAACCATTTCTGTGACACTAGTTATAGATTCCGATGCTTCACTTCAGGTTTACTGTATCCCTCTGACCGTCTTATTGAGGATGAAACACAGAAATTGCATCGGAATTAAATACAAAAGGCACAATGCCGACTTAAGTACAAGAAGACTGACTCTTCCTACTGTCTAAGTTTTGAACCTTCCCTGTGAGACCGGTTTTAGATTCCGATGCTTCACTTCAGGTTTACTGTATATCTTGGACCTTCTTATTGACGACGAAACACAGAAATTGCATCGGAATTAAATAGAAAAGGCACAATGCCGGGTTAAGAACAAGAAAACTGAATCTTCTTACTGTCCATGTTTTGAACCTTTCCTGTGAGACTAGTTTTAGATTCCGATGCTTGACTTCAGGTTTACTGTATCCCACTGACCTTCTTATTGACGATGAAACACAGAAATTGCATCGGAATTAAATACAAAAGGCACAATGCCGACTTAAGTACAGGTAATCTGACGTTTCTTACTGTTTATGTTTTGAACCATACCTGTGACACTAGTTATAGATTCCGATGCTTCACTTCAGGTTTACTGTATCCCTCTGATCTTCTTATTGACGATGAAACACAGATATTGCATCGGAATTAAATACAAAAGGCACAATGCCGACTTAAGTACAAAAAGACTGACCTTTCCTACCGTCTATGTTTTGAAGCATTCCTGTGACACTAGTTTTAGATTCCGTTGCTTCATTTCAGGTTTACTGTATCCCTCTGACCTTCTTATTGACGATGAAACACAGAAATTGCAATGGAATTAAATACAAAAGGCACAATGCCGACTTAAGTACAAAAAGACTGACTCTTCTTACTCTCTATATTTTGAACCATTCCTGTGACACTAGTTATAGATTCCGATGCTTCACTTCACGGTTACTGTATCCCTCTGATCTTCTTATTGACGATGAAGCACAGAAATTGCATTTGAATTAAATAGAAAATTCACAATGCTGACTTAAGTGCAAGAAAACTGACTCTTCTTACTGTCTATGATTTGAACCATTTCTGTGACACTAGTTATAGATTCCGATGCTTCACTTCAGGTTTACTGTATCCCTCTGACCGTCTTATTGACGATGAAACACAGAAATTGCATCGGAATTAAATACAAAAGGCACAATGCCGACTTAAGTACAAGAGGACTGACTCTTCCTACTGTCTATGATTTGAACATTTCCTGTGAAACCGGTTTTAGATTCCGATGCTTCACTTCAGGTTTACTGTATCCCTTGGCCCTTTTTATTGACGACGAAACACAGAAAATGCATCCGAGTTAAATAGAAAAGGCACAATGCCGACTTAAGTACAAGAAAACTGACTCTTCTTACTATCTATGTTTTGAACCATACCTGTGACACTAGTTATAGATTCCGATGCTTCACTTCAGGTTTACTGTATCCCTCTGACCGTCTCATTGAGGATGAAATACAGAAATTGCATCGGAATTAAATACAAAAGGCACAATGCCAACTCAAGTACAAGAGGACTGGCTCTTGTTACTGTCTATGTTTTGAACCTTTCCTGTGAGACCGGTTTTAGATTCCGATGCTTCACTTCAGGTTTACTGTATCCCTCTGACCTTCTTATTGACGAGGAAACACTGAAATTGCATCGGAATTAAATACAAAAGGCACAATGCCGACTTAAGTACAAAAAGGCTGACTCTTCTTACTGTCTAAGTTTTGAACTTTTCCTGTGAGACCTGTTTTAGATTGCGATGCTTCACTTCAGGTTTACTGTATCCTTTGGCCCTTCTTATTGACGACGAAACACAGAAAGTGCATCGGAAGTAAATGGAAAAGGCACAATGCCGAATTAAGTACAAGAAAACTGACTCTTCTTACTGTCTATGTTGTGAACCATACCCGTGACACTAGCTATAGATTCCGATGCTTCACTTCAGGTTTACTGTATCCCTCTGACCTTCATATGGACGATAAAAAAACAGAAATTGCATAGGAATTAAATACAAAAGGCACAATGCCGACTTAAGTACTAGAAGACTGACTCTTCCTACTGTCTATGTTTTGAACCATTCCTGTGACACTAGTTGTAGATTCCGATGCTTCACTTCATGTTTACTGCATCCTTCTGACCTTCTTATTGACGATGAAACACAGAAATTACATCGGAATTAAATACCAAAGGCACATTGCCGACTCAAGTACAAGAAGACTGGCTCTAGTTACTGTCTATGATTTGAACCTTTCCTGTGAGACCGGTTTTAGATTCCGATGCTTCACTTCAGGTTTACTGTATCCCTCTGACCTTCTTATTGACGATGAAACACAGAAATTACATCGGAATTAAATAGAAAACTCACATTGCCGACTCAAGTACAAGAAGACTGGCTCTTGTTACTGTCTATGTTTTGAACCTATCCTGTGAGACTGGTTTTACACTCCGATGCTTCACTTCAGGTTTACTGTATCCCTCTGACCATCTTATTGACGAGGAAACACAGAAATTGCATCGGAATTAAATACAAAAGGCACAATGCCGACTTAGGAACAAGAGGACTGACTCATCTTACTGTCTATGTTTTGAACCTTTCCTGTGAGACCGGTTTTAGATTCCGATGATTCACTTCAGGTTTACTGTATCACTTGGCCCTTTTTATTGACGACGAAACACAGAAAAGGCATCCGAGTTAAATAGAAAAGGCACAATGACGACTTAAGTACAAGAAAACTGACTCTTCTTACTGTCTATGTTTTGAACCATACCTGTGACACTAGTTATAGATTCCGATGCTTCACTTCAGGTTTACTGTATCCCTCTGACCGTCTTGTTGAGGATGAAATACAGAAATTGCATCGGAATTAAATACAAAAGGCACAATGCCGACTCAAGTACAAGAGGACTGGCTCTTGTTACTGTCTATGTTTTGAACCTTTCCTGTGAGACCGGTTTTAGATTCCGATGGTTCACTTCAGGTTTACTGTATCCCTCTGACCTTCTTATTGACGATGAAACACAGAAATTGCATCGGAAGTACATACAAAAGGCACTATGTCGACATCAGTACTAGGATACTGACTCTTCTTACTGTCTAAGTTTTGAACCATTCCTGTGACACCAGTTATAGATTGCGATGCTTTACTTCAGGTTTACTGCATCCCTCTGACCTTCATATTGACGACGAAACACAGAAATAGAATCGGAATTAAATACAAAGGGCACAATGCCGGCTTAAGTACAAGAAAACTGACTCTTCTTATTGTCTATGTTCTGAACCATTCCTGTGACACTTGTTACAGATTCCGATGCTTCACTTCAGGTTACCTGTATCCCTCTGACCTTCTTATTGACGATGAAACACAGAAATTGCATCGGAATTAAATACAAAAGGCACAATGCCGACTTAAGTACAAGTAATCTGACGTTTCTTACTGTTTATTTTTTGAACCATTCCTGTGACACTAGTTATAGATTCCGATGCTTCACTTCAGGTTTACTGTATCCCTCTGATCTTCTTATAGACGATGAAACACAGATATTGCATCGGAATAAATATCCAAATGGTACAATGCCGACTTGAGTACAAGAAGTCTGACCTTTCTTACTGTCTATGGTTTAACCATTCCTGTGACACTAGTTATAGATTCCGATGCTTTACTTCAGGTTTACTGTATCCCTCTGACCTACTTATTGACGATGAAACACAGAAATTGCATCGGAATTAAATACAAAAGGCTCAATGCCGACTTAAGTACTAGAAGACTGACTCTTCCTACTGTCTATGTTTTGAACCATTCCTGTGACACTATTTATAGATTCCGATGCTTCACTTGAGGTTTACTGCATCCCTCTGACCTTCTTATTGACGATGAAACACAGAAATTGCATCGGAATTACATACAAAAGGCACATTGCCGACTCAAGTAAGAGAAGACTGGCTCTTCTTAATGTCTATGTTTTGAACCATTCCTGTGACACTAGTTATAGATTCCGATGCTTCACTTCAAGTTCACTGTATCCCTCTGATCTTCTTATGGACGATGAGACACAGATATTGCATCGGAATTAGATACAAAAGGCAATATGCCGACTTAAGTACAAGAAGACTGACCTCTCCCACTGTCTATGTTTTGAAGCATTCCTGTGACACTAGTTTGAGATTCCGTTGCTTCAATTCAGGTTTACTCTATCCCTCTGACCTTCTTATTGACGATGAAACACAGAAATTGCAATGGAATTAAATACAAATGGCACAATGCCGACTTAAGTACAAGAAAACTGACTCTTCTTACTGTCTATGATTTGAACCTTTCCTGTGAGACCGGTTTTAGATTCCGATGCTTCACTTCAGGTTTACTGTATCCCTCTGACCTTCTTATAGACGACGAACCACAGACATTGCATGGGAATTAAATACAAAAGGCACAATGCCGACTTAAGTACAAGTAAACTGAACTTCTTACTGTCAATGTTTTGAACCATTCCTGTGATACTAGCTATAGATTCCGATGCTTCACTTCAAGTTTACTGTAACCCTCTGACCTTCTTATTGACGATCAAACACAGAAATTTCATCGGCATTAAATACAAAAGGCACAATGCCGGCTTAAGTACAAGAAAACTGATTCTTCTTACTGTCTATGTTTTGAAACATTCCTGTGACACTAGTTATAGATTCCGATGCTTCACTTCAGGTTTAGTGTATCCCTCTGACCTTCTCATTGACGATGACACACAGAAATGGCATGGAAATTAAATACAAATGTCACAATGCCGACTTAAGTACAAGTAAACTGAATCGTCTTACTGTCTATGTTTTGAACCATTCCTGTGACTCTAGTTATAGATTCCGATGCTTCACTTCAGGTTTACTGTATCCCTCTGACCTTCGTATTGACGATGACACACAGAAATAGCATCGGAATCAAATACAAATGGCACAATGCTGAGTTAAGTACAAGAAAACTGACTCTTCTTACTGTCCATGCTTTGAACCATTCCTGTGACACTTCAGGTTTACTGCATCCCTCTGACGTTCTTATTGACGATGAAACACAGATATTGCATCGGAATTAAATACAAAAGGCACACTGCCGACTCAAGTACAAGAAGACTGGCTCTTCTTACTGTCTATGTATCCGTCTGACCTCCTTATTGACGATTAAACACAGAGATTGCATCGGAATTAAATACAAAAGGCACAATGCCGACTTACGTACAAAAAGACTGACTCTTCTTACTCTCTACGTTTTGAACCATTCCTGTGACACTAGTTCTAGATTCCGAGGCTTCACTTCATGTTTACTGTATCCCTCTGACTTTCTTATTGGCGATGAAGCACAGAAATTGCATCGGAATTAAATAGAAAAGGCACAATGCCGACTTAAGAACAAGAAAACTGAATCTTCTTACTGTCTATGTTTTGAACCATTCCTGTGACACTAGTTATAGATTCCGATGCTTCACTTCAGGTTTACTGTATCCCTCTGACCGTCTTATTGAGGATGAAACACAGAAATTGCATCGGAATTAAATACAAAAGGCACAATGCCGACTTAAGTACAAGAAGACTGACTCTTCTTACTGTCTAAGTTTTGAACCTTCCCTGTGAGACCGGTTTTAGATTCCGATGCTTCACTTCAGGTTTACTGTATCCCTTGGACCTTCTTATTGACGACGAAACACAGAAATTGCATCGGAATTAAATAGAAAAGGCACAATGCCGGGTTAAGAACAAGAAAACTGAATCTTCTTACTGTCCATGTTTTGAACCTTTCCTGTGAGACTAGTTTTAGATTCCGATGCTTGACTTCAGGTTTACTGTATCCCACTGACCTTCTTATTGACGATGAAACACAGAAATTGCATCGGAATTAAATGCAAAAGGCACAATGCCGACTTGAGTACTAGGAAACTGACTCTTCTTACTGTCTTAGTTTTGAACCATTCCTGTGACACTAGTTATAGATTGCGATGCTTTACTTCAGGTTTACTGTATCCCTCTGACCTTCATATTGACGATGAAACACAGAAATAGCATCGGAATTAAATACAAACGGCACAATGCCGGCTTAAGTACAGGTAATCTGACGTTTCTTACTGTTTATGTTTTGAACCATACTTGTGACACTAGTTATAGGTTCCGATGCTTCACTTCAGGTTTACTGTATCCCTCTGATCTTCTTATTGACGATGAAACACAGATATTGCATCGGAATTAAATACAAAAGGCACAATGCCGACTTAAGTACAAGAAGACTGACCTTTCCTACCGTCTATGTTTTGAAGCATTCCTGTGACACTAGTTTTAGATTCCGTTGCTTCATTTCAGGTTTACTGTATCCCTCTGACCTTCTTATTGACGATGAAACACAGAAATTGCAATGGAATTAAATACAAAAGGCACAATGCCGACTTAAGTACAAAAAGACTGACTCTTCTTACTCTCTATATTTTGAACCATTCCTGTGACACTAGTTATAGATTCCGATGCTTCACTTCACGGTTACTGTATCCCTCTGATCTTCTTATTGACGATGAAGCACAGAAATTGCATTTGAATTAAATAGAAAATTCACAATGCTGACTTAAGTGCAAGAAAACTGACTCTTCTTACTGTCTATGATTTGAACCATTTCTGTGACACTAGTTATAGATTCCGATGCTTCACTTCAGGTTTACTGTGTCCCTCTGACCGTCTTATTGACGACGAAACACAGAAATTGCATCGGAATTAAATACAAAAGGCACAATGCCGACTTAAGTACAAGAGGACTGACTCTTCCTACTGTCTATGATTTGAACATTTCCTGTGAAACCGGTTTTAGATTCCGATGCTTCACTTCAGGTTTACTGTATCCCTTGGCCCTTTTTATTGACGACGAAACACAGAAAATGCATCCGAGTTAAATAGAAAAGGCACAATGCCGACTTAAGTACAAGAAAACTGACTCTTCTTACTGTCTATGATTTGAACCTTTCCTGTGAGACCGGTTTTAGATTCCGATGCTTCACTTCAGGTTTACTGTATCCCTCTGACCTTCTTATAGACGATGAACCACAGACATTGCATGGGAATTAAATACAAAAGGCACAATGCCGACTTAAGTACAAGTAAACTGAACTTCTTACTGTCAATGTTTTGAACCATTCCTGTGATACTAGCTATAGATTCCGATGCTTCACTTCAAGTTTACTGTAACCCTCTGACTTTCTTATTGACGATCAAACACAGAAATTTCATCGGCATTAAATACAAAAGGCACAATGCCGGCTTAAGTACAAGAAAACTGATTCTTCTTACTGTCTATGTTTTGAAACATTCCTGTGAGACTAGTTATAGATTCCGATGCTTCACTTCAGGTTTAGTGTATCCCTCTGACCTTCTCATTGACGATGACACTCAGAAATGGCATGGAAATTAAATACAAATGTCACAATGCCGACTTAAGTACAAGTAAACTGAATCGTCTTACTGTCTATGTTTTGAACCATTCCTGTGACTCTAGTTATAGATTCCGATGCGTCACTTCAGGTTTACTGTATCCTTCTGACCTTCGTATTGACGATGACACACAGAAATTGCATCGGAATCAAATACAAATGGCACAATGCTGACTTAAGTACAAGAAAACTGACTCTTCTTACTGTCCATGCTTTGAACCATTCCTGTGACACTTCAGGTTTACTGCATCCCTCTGACGTTCTTGTTGACGATGAAACACAGATATTGCATCGGAATTAAATACAAAAGGCACACTGCCGATTCAAGTACAAGAAGACTGGCTCTTCTTACTGTCTATGTATCCGTCTGACCTTCTTATTGACGATTAAACACAGAGATTGCATCGGAATTAAATACAAAAGGCACAATGCCGACTTACGTACAAAAAGACTGACTCTTCTTACTCTCTACGTTTTGAACCATTCCTGTGACACTAGTTCTAGATTCCGAGGCTTCACTTCATGTTTACTGTATCCCTCTGACTTTCTTATTGGCGATGAAGCACAGAAATTGCATCGGAATTAAATAGAAAAGGCACAATGCCGACTTAAGAACAAGAAAACTGAATCTTCTTACTGTCTATGTTTTGAACCATTCCTGTGACACTAGTTATAGATTCCGATGCTTCACTTCAGGTTTACTGTATCCCTCTGACCGTCTTATTGAGGATGAAACACAGAAATTGCATCGGAATTAAATACAAAAGGCACAATGCCGACTTAAGTACAAGAAGACTGACTCTTCTTACTGTCTAAGTTTTGAACCTTCCCTGTGAGACCGGTTTTAGATTCCGTTGCTTCACTTCAGGTTTACTGTATCCCTTGGACCTTATTATTGACGACGAAACACAGAAATTGCATCGGAATTAAATAGAAAAGGCACAATGCCGGGTTAAGAACAAGAAAACTGAATCTTCTTACTGTCCATGTTTTGAACCTTTCCTGTGAGACTAGTTTTAGATACCGATGCTTGACTTCAGGTTTACTGTATCCCACTGACCTTCTTATTGACGATGAAACACAGAAATTGCATCGGAATTAAATGCAAAAGGCACAATGCCGACTTGAGTACTAGGAAACTGACTCTTCTTACTGTCTTAGTTTTGAACCATTCCTGTGACACTAGTTATAGATTGCGATGCTTTACTTCAGGTTTACTGTATCCCTCTGACCTTCATATTGACGATGAAACACAGAAATAGCATCGGAATTAAATACAAAGGGCACAATGCCGGCTTAAGTACATGAAAACTGACTCTTCTTATTGTCTATGTTTTGAACCATTCCTGTGACACTAGTTACAGATTCCGATGCTTCAATTCATGTTAACTGTATCCCTCTGACCTTCTTATTGACGTAGAAACACAGAAATTGCATCGGAATTAAATACAAAAGGCACAATGCCGACTTAAGTACAGGTAATCTGACGTTTCTTACTGTTTATGTTTTGAACCATACCTGTGACACTAGTTATAGATTCCGATGCTTCACTTCAGGTTTACTGTATCCCTCTGATCTTCTTATTGACGATGAAACACAGATATTGCATCGGAATTAAATACAAAAGGCACAATGCCGACTTAAGTACAAGAAGACTGACCTTTCCTACCGTCTATGTTTTGAAGCATTCCTGTGACACTAGTTTTAGATTCCGTTGCTTCATTTCAGGTTTACTGTATCCCTCTGACCTTCTTATTGACGATGAAACACAGAAATTGCAATGGAATTAAATACAAAAGGCACAATGCCGACTTAAGTACAAAAAGACTGACTCTTCTTACTCTCTATATTTTGAACCATTCGTGTGACACTAGTTATAGATTCCGATGCTTCACTTCACGGTTACTGTATCCCTCTGATCTTCTTATTGACGATGAAGCACAGAAATTGCATTTGAATTAAATAGAAAATTCACAATGCTGACTTAAGTGCAAGAAAACTGACTCTTCTTACTGTCTATGATTTGAACCATTTCTGTGACACTAGTTATAGATTCCGATGCTTCACTTCAGGTTTACTGTATCCCTCTGACCGTCTTATTGACGATGAAACACAGAAATTGCATCGGAATTAAATACAAAAGGCACAATGCCGACTTAAGTACAAGAGGACTGACTCTTCCTACTGTCTATGATTTGAACATTTCCTGTGAAACCGGTTTTAGATTCCGATGCTTCACTTCAGGTTTACTGTATCCCTTGGCCCTTTTTATTGACGACGAAACACAGAAAATGCATCCGAGTTAAATAGAAAAGGCACAATGCCGACTTAAGTACAAGAAAACTGACTCTTCATACTATCTATGTTTTGAACCATACCTGTGACACTAGTTATAGATTCCGATGCTTCACTTCAGGTTTACTGTATCCCTCTGACCGTCTCATTGAGGATGAAATACAGAAATTGCATCGGAATTAAATACAAAAGGCACAATGCCGACTCAAGTACAAGAGGACTGGCTCTTGTTACTGTCTATGTTTTGAACCTTTCCTGTGAGACCGGTTTTAGATTCCGATGCTTCACTTCAGGTTTACTGTATCCCTGTGACCTTCTTATTGACGAGGAAACACTGAAATTGCATCGGAATTAAATACAAAAGGCACAATGCCGACTTAAGTACAAAAAGGCTGACTCTTCTTACTGTCTAAGTTTTGAACTTTTCCTGTGAGACCTGTTTTAGATTGCGATGCTTCACTTCAGGTTTACTGTATCCTTTGGCCCTTCTTATTGACGACGAAACACAGAAATTGCATCGGAAGTAAATGGAAAAGGCACAATGCCGAATTAAGTACAAGAAAACTGACTCTACTTACTGTCTATGTTGTGAACCATACCCGTGACACTAGCTATAGATTCCGATGCTTCACTTCAGGTTTACTGTATCCCTCTGACCTTCATATGGACGATAAAAAAACAGAAATTGCATAGGAATTAAATACAAAAGGCACAATGCCGACTTAAGTACTAGAAGACTGACTCTTCCTACTGTCTATGTTTTGAACCATTCCTGTGACACTAGTTGTAGATTCCGATGCTTCACTTCATGTTTACTGCATCCTTCTGACCTTCTTATTGACGATAAAACACAGAAATTACATCGGAATTAAATACCAAAGGCACATTGCCGACTCAAGTACAAGAAGACTGGCTTTAGTTACTGTCTATGATTTGAACCTTTCCTGTGAGACCGGTTTTAGTTTCCGATGCTTCACTTCAGGTTTACTGTATCCCTCTGACCTTCTTATTGACGATGAAACACAGAAATTACATCGGAATTAAATAGAAAACTCACATTGCCGACTCAAGTACAAGAAGACTGGCTCTAGTTACTGTCTATGTTTTGAACCTTTCCTGTCAGACCGGTTTTAGATTTTGATGCTTCACTTCAGGTTTACTGTATCCCTCTGACCGTCTTATTGAGGATGAAACACAGAAATTGCATCGGAATTAAATACAAAAGGCACAGTGCCGACTCAAGTACAAGAAGACTGGCTCTTGTTACTGTCTATGTTTTGAACCTTTCCTGTGAGACCGGTTTTACACTCCGATGCTTCACTTCAGGTTTACTGTATCCCTCTGACCATCTTATTGACGAGGAAACACAGAAATTGCATCGGAATTAAATACAAAAGGCACAATGCCGACTTAGGTACAAGAGGACTGACTCTTCTTACTGTCTATGTTTTGAACCTTTCCTGTGAGACCGGTTTTAGATTCCGATGATTCACTTCAGGTTTACTGTATCACTTGGCCCTTTTTATTGACGACGAAACACAGAAAAGGCATCCGAGTTAAATAGAAAAGGCACAATGACGACTTAAGTACAAGAAAACTGACTCTTCTTACTGTCTATGTTTTGAACCATACCTGTGACACTAGTTATAGATTCCGATGCTTCACTTCAGGTTTACAGTATCCCTCTGACCGTCTTGTTGAGGATGAAATACAGAAATTGCATCGGAATTAAATACAAAAGGCACAATGCCGACTCAAGTACAAGAGGACTGGCTCTTGTTACTGTCTATGTTTTGAACCTTTCCTGTGAGACCGGTTTTAGATTCCGATGCTTCACTTCAGGTTTACTGTATCCCTCTGACCTTCTTATTGACGAGGAAACACTGAAATTGCATCGGAATTAAATACAAAAGGCACAATGCCGACTTAAGTACAAGAAGACTGACTCTTCTTACTGTCTAAGTTTTGAACTTTTCCTGTGAGACCTGTTTTTGATTGCGATGCTTCACTTCAGGTTTAATGTATCCCTTGGCCCTTCTTATTGACGACGAAACACAGAAATTGCATCGGAAGTAAATGGAAAAGGCACAACGCGGAATTAAGTACAAGAAAACTGACTCTTCTTACTTTCTATGTTGTGAACCATACCCGTGACGCTAGCTATAGATTCCGATGCTTCACTTCAGGTTTACTCTATCCCTCTGACCGTCTTATTGACGATGAAACACAGAAATTGCATCGGAATTAAATACAAAAGGCACAATGTCGACTCAAGTACAAGAAGACTGGCTCTTCTTACTGTCTATGTTTTGGACCGTTCCTGTGACACTAGTTATAGATTCCGATGCTTCACTTCAGGTTTACTGTATCCCTCTGACCTTCATATGGACGATAAAAAAACAGAAATTGCATCGGAATTAAATACAAAAGGCACAATGCTGACTTAAGTACTAGAAGAGTGACTCTTCCTACTGTCTATGTTTTGAACCATTCCTGTGACACTAGTTGTAGATTCCGATGCTTCACTTCAGGTTTACTGCATCCTTCTGACCTTCTTATTAACGATGAAACACAGAAATTACATCGGAATTAAATACAAACGGCACATTGCCGACTCAAGTACAAGAAGACTGGCTCTAGTTACTGTCTATGTTTTGAACCTTTCCTGTGAGACCGGTTTTAGATTCCGATGCTTCACTTCAGGTTTACTGTATTCCTCTGACCTTCTTATTGACGAGGAAACACAGAAATTGCATCGGAATTAAATACAAAAGGCACAATGCCGACTTAAGTACAAGAAGACTGACTCTTCTTACTGTCTAAGCTTTGAACCTTTCCTGTGAGACCGGTTTTAGATTCCGTTGCTTCACTTCAGGTTTACTGTATCTCTCTGACCTTCTTATTGACGATGAAACACAGAAATTGCAATGGAATTAAAAACAAAAGGCACAATGACGACTGAAGTACAAGAAAACTGACTCTTCTTACTGTCTATGTTTTGAACCTTTCCTGTGAGACCGGTTTTAGATTCCGATGCTTCACTTCAGGTTTACTGTATCCCTCTGACCTTCTTATTGACGATGAAACTCAGAAATTGCATCGGAATAAAATACAAAAGGCACAATGCCGACTTAAGTACAAAAAGACTGACTCTTCTTACTGTCTATGTTTTGAACCATTCCTGTGACACTAGTTATAGATTCCGATGCTTCACTTCAGGTTTACTGTATCTCTCAGACCTTCTTATTGGCGATGAAGCACAGAAATTGCATCGGAATTAAATACAAAAGGCACAATGCCGACTTAAGTACTAGAAGACTTACTCTTCCTACTGTCTATGTTTTGAACCATTCCTGTGACACTAGTTATAGATTCCGATGCTTCACTTCAGGTTTACTGCATCCCTCTGACCTTATTGACGATGAAACTCCGATATTGCATCGGAATTAAATACAAATGGCACACTGCCGACTCGAGTACAAGAAGACTGGCTCTTCTTACTGTCTATGTTTTGAACCATTCCTGTGACAATAGTTATAGATTCCGATGCCTCACTTTAGGTTTACCGTATCCCTCAAATCTTCTTATTGACGATGAAACACAGATATTGCATCGGAATTAGATACAAAAGGCACAATGACGACTTAAGTACAAGACGACTGACTCTTCTTACTGTCTATGTTTTGAAGCATTCCTGTGACCCTAGTTATAGATTCCGTTGCTTCACTTCAGCTTTATTGTATCCCTCTGACCTTCTTATTGACGATGAAACACAGAGATTGCATCGGAATTAAATACAAAAGGCACAATGCCGACTTATGTACAAAAAGGCTGACTCTTCTTACTCTCTATGTTTTGAACCATTCCTGTGACACTAGTTATAGATTCCGATGCTTCACTTCAGGTTTACTGTATCCCTCTGACCGTCTTATTGAGGATGAAACACAGAAATTGCGTCGGAATTAAATACAAAAGGCACAGTGCCGGCTCAAGTACAAGAAGACTGGCTCTTGTTACTGTCTATGTTTTGAACCTTTCCTGTGAGACCGGTTTTACACTCCGATGCTTCACTTCAGGTTTTCTGTATCCCTCTGACCATCTTATTGACGAGGAAACACAGAAATTGCATCGGAATTAAATACAAAAGGCACAATGCCGACTTAAGTACAAGTGGACTGACTCTTCCTACTGTCTATGTTTTGAACCTTTCCTGTGAGAACGGTTTTAGATTCCGATGCTTCACTTCAGGTTTGCTGTATCCCTTGGCCCTTTTTATTGACGACGAAACACAGAAAATGCATCCGAGTTAAATAGAAAACGCACAATGCCCACTTAAGTACAAGAAAACTGACTCCTCTTACTGTCTATGTTTTGAACCATACCTGTGACACTAGTTATAGATTCCGATGCTTCACTTCAGGTTTACTGTATCCCTTTGACCGTCTTATTAAGGATGAAATACAGAAATTGCATCGGAATTAAATACAAAAGGCACAATGCCGACTCAAGTACAAGAGGACTGGCTCTTGTTACTGTCTATGTTTTGAACCTTTCCTGTGAGACCGGTTTTAGATTCCGATGCTTCACTTCAGGTTTACTGTATCCCTCTGACCTTCTTATTGACGTGGAAACATTGAAATTGCATCGGAATTAAATACAAAAGGCACAATGCCGACTGAAGTACAAGAAGACTGACTCTTCTTACTGTCTAAGTTTTGAACTTTTCCTGTGAGATTTGTTTTAGATTGCGATGCTTCACTTCAGGTTTACTATATCCCTTGGCCCTTCTTATTGACGACGAAACACAGAAATTGCATCGGAATTAAATACAAAAGGCACAATGCCGACTTAGGTACAAGAGGACTGAATCTTCTTACTGTCTATGTTTTGAACCTTTCCTGTGAGACCGGTTTTAGATTCCGATGATTCACTTCAGGTTTACTGTATCCCTTGGCCCTTTTTATTGACGACGAAACACAGAAAATGCATCCGAGTTAAATAGAAAAGGCACAATGCCCACTTAAGTACAAGAAAACTGACTCCTCTTACTGTCTATGTTTTGAACCATACCTGTGACACTAGTTATAGATTCCGATGCTTCACTTCAGGTTTACTGTATCCCTTTGACCGTCTTATTAAGGATGAAATACAGAAATTGCATCGGAATTAAATACAAAAGGCACAATGCCGACTCAAGTACAAGAGGACTGGCTCTTGTTACTGTCTATGTTTTGAACCTTTCCTGTGAGACCGGTTTTAGATTCCGATGCTTCACTTCAGGTTTACTGTATCCCTCTGACCTTCTTGTTGACGAGGAAACACTGAAATTGCATCGGAATTAAATACAAAAGGCACAATGCCGACTTAAGTACAAGAAGACTGACTCTCCTTACTGTCTAAGTTTTGAACTTTTCCTGTGAGACCTGTTTTTGATTGCGATGCTTCACTTCAGGTTTAATGTATCCCTTGGCCCTTCTTATTGACGACGAAACACAGAAATTGCATCGGAAGTAAATGGAAAAGGCACAACGCGGAATTAAGTACAAGAAAACTGACTCTTCTTACTTTCTATGTTGTGAACCATACCCGTGACGCTAGCTATAGATTCCGATGCTTCACTTCAGGTTTACTCTATCCCTCTGACCGTCTTATTGAAGATGAAACACAGAAATTGCATCGGAATTAAATACAAAAGGCACAATGTCGACTCAAGTACAAGAAGACTGGCTCTTCTTACTGTCTATGTTTTGGACCATTCCTGTGACACTAGTTATAGATTCCGATGCTTCACTTCAGGTTTACTGTATCCCTCTGACCTTCATATGGACGATAAAAAAACAGAAATTGCATCGGAATTAAATACAAACGGCACATTGCCGACTTAAGTACAAGAAGACTGGCTCTAGTTACTGTCTATGTTTTGAACCTTTCCTGTGAGACCGGTTTTAGATTCCGATGCTTCACTTCAGGTTTACTGTATTCCTCTGACCTTCTTATTGACGAGGAAAAACAGAAATTGCATCGGAATTAAATACAAAAGGCACAATGCCGACTTAAGTACAAGAAGACTGACTCTTCTTACTGTCTAAGTTTTGAACCTTTCCTGTGAGACCGGTTTTAGATTCCGTTGCTTCACTTCAGGTTTACTGTATCTCTCTGACCTTCTTATTGACGATGAAACACAGAAATTGCAATGGAATTAAAAACAAAAGGCACAATGACGACTGAAGTACAAGAAAACTGACTCTTCTTACTGTCTATGTTTTGAACCTTTCCTGTGAGACCGGTTTTAGATTCCGATGCTTCACTTCAGGTTTACTGTATCCCTCTGACCTTCTTATTGACGATGAAACTCAGAAATTGCATCGGAATAAAATACAAAAGGCACAATGCCGACTTAAGTACAAAAAGACTGACTCTTCTTACTGTCTATGTTTTGAACCATTCCTGTGACACTAGTTATAGATTCCGATGCTTCACTTCAGGTTTACTGTATCTCTCAGACCTTCTTATTGGCGATGAAGCACAGAAATTGCATCGGAATGAAATACAAAATGCACAATGCCGACTTAAGTACTAGAAGACTTACTCTTCCTACTGTCTATGTTTTGAACCATTCCTGTGACACTAGTTATAGATTCCGATGCTTCACTTCAGGTTTACTGCATCCCTCTGACCTTATTGACGATGAAACTCCGATATTGCATCGGAATTAAATACAAATGGCACACTGCCGACTCGAGTACAAGAAGACTGGCTCTTCTTACTGTCTATGTTTTGAACCATTCCTGTGACAATAGTTATAGATTCCGATGCCTCACTTTAGGTTTACCGTATCCCTCAAATCTTCTTATTGACGATGAAACACAGATATTGCATCGGAATTAGATACAAAAGGCACAATGACGACTTAAGTACAAGACGACTGACCTTTCTTACTGTCTATGTTTTGAAGCATTCCTGTGACCCTAGTTATAGATTCCGTTGCTTCACTTCAGCTTTATTGTATCCCTCTGACCTTCTTATTGACGATGAAACACAGAGATTGCATCGGAATTAAATACAAAAGGCACAATGCCGACTTATGTACAATAAGGCTGACTCTTCTTACTCTCTATGCTTTGAACCATTCCTGTGACACTAGTTATGGATTCCAATGCTTCACTTTAGGTTTACTGTATCCCTCTGACCTTCTTATTGACGATGAAACACAGAGATTGCATCGGAATTAAATACAAAAGGCACAATGCCGACTTATGTACAAAAAGGCTGACTCTTCTTACTCTCTATGTTTTGAACCATTCCTGTGACACTAGTTATAGATTCCGATGCTTCACTTCAGGTTTACTCTATCCCTCTGACCGTCTTATTGAGGATGAAACACAGAAATTGCGTCGGAATTAAATACAAAAGGCACAGTGCCGGCTCAAGTACAAGAAGACTGGCTCTTGTTACTGTCTATGTTTTGAACCTTTCCTGTGAGACCGGTTTTACACTCCGATGCTTCACTTCAGGTTTTCTGTATCCCTCTGACCATCTGATTGACGAGGAAACACAGAAATTGCATCGGAATTAAATACAAAAGGCACAATGCCGACTTAAGTACAAGTGGACTGACTCTTCCTACTGTCTATGTTTTGAACCTTTCCTGTGAGACCGGTTTTAGATTCCGTTGCTTCACTTCAGGTTTACTGTATCCCTCTGACCTTCTTATTGACGATGAAACACAGAAATTGCAATGGAATGAAAAACAAAAGGCACAATGCCGACTGAAGTACAAGAGAACTGACTCTTCTTACTGTCTATGTTTTGAACCTTTCCTGTGAGACCGGTTTTAGATTCCGATGCTTCACTTCAGGTTTACTGTATCCCTCTGACTTTCTTATTGACGATGAAACTCAGAAATTGCATCGGAATAAAATACAAAAGGCACAATGCCGACTTAAGTACAAAAAGACTGACTCTTCTTACTGTCTATGTTTTGAACCATTCCTGTGACACTAGTTATAGATTCCGATGCTTCACTTCAGCTTTACTGTATCTCTCAGACCTTCTTATTGGCGATGAAGCACAGAAATTGCATCGGAATTAAATACAAAATGCACAATGCCGACTTAAGTACTAGACGACTTACTCTTCCTACTGTCTATGTTTTGAACCATTCCTGTGACACTAGTTATAGATTCCGATGCTTCACTTCAGGTTTACTGCATCCCTCTGACCTTCTTATTGACGATGAAACTCCGATATTGCATCGGAATTAAATACAAATGGCACACTGCCGACTCGAGTACAAGAAGACTGGCTCTTCTTACTGTCTATGTTTTGAACCATTCCTGTGACAATAGTTATAGATTCCGATGCCTCACTTCAGGTTTACCGTATCCCTCAAATCTTCTTATTGACGATGAAACACAGATATTGCATCGGAATTAGATACAAAAGGCACAATGACGACTTAAGTACAAGACGACTGACCTTTCTTACTGTCTATGTTTTGAAGCATTCCTGTGACTCTAGTTATAGATTCCGTTGCTTCACTTCAGCTTTATTGTATCCCTCTGACCTTCTTATTGACGATGAAACACAGAGATTGCATCGGAATCAAATACAAAAGGCACAATGCCGACTTATGTACAAAAAGGCTGACTCTTCTTACTCTCTATGTTTTGAACCATTCCTGTGAGACCGGTTTTACACTCCGATGCTTCACTTCAGGTTTACTGTATCCCTCTGACCTTCTTATTGACGAGGAAACACAGAAATTGCATCGGAATTAAATACAAAAGGCACAATGCCGACATAAGTACAAGAAGACTGACTCTTCTTACTGTCTAAGTTTTGAACCTTTCCTGTGAGACCTGTTTTAGATTCCGATGCTTCACTTCAGGTTTACTGTATCCTTTGGCCCTTCTTATTGATGACGAAACACAGAAATTGCATCGGAAGTAAATAGAAAAGGCACAATGCCGACTCAAGTATAAGAAGACTGGCTCTTTTTAGTGTCTATGATTTGAACCTTTCCTGTGAGACCGGTTTTAGATTCCGATGTTTCACTTCAGGTTTACTGTATCCCTCTGACCTTCTTATTGGCGAGGAAACACAGATATTGCATCGGAATTAAATACAAAAGGCACAATGCCGACTTAAGTACAAGAAGACTGACTCTTCTTGCTGTCTATGTTTTGAACCTTTCCTGTGAGCCCAATTTTAGATTCCGATGCTTCACTTCAGGATAACTGTCTCCCTTGGCCCTTCTTATTGACGACGAAACACAGAAATTGCATCCGAGTTAAATAGAAAAGGCACAATGCCGACTTAAGTACACGAAAACTGACTCTTCTTACTGTCTATGTTTTGAACCATACCTGTGACACTAGTTATAGATTCCGATGCTCCACTTCAGGTTTACTGTATCCCTCTGATCTTCTTATTGACGATGAAACACAGATATTGCATCGGAATTAGATACAAGAGGCACAATGCCGACTGAAGTAAAAGAAGACTGACCTTTCTTACTGTCTATGTTTTGAAGCATTCCTGTGACCCTAGTTATAGATTCCGTTGCTTCACTTCAGATTTACTGTATCCCTCTGACCTTCTTATTGACGATGAAACACAGAGATTGCATCGGATTTAAATACAAAAGGCACAATGCCGACTTATGTACCAAAAGACTGACTCTTCTTAGTCTCTATGTTTTGAACCATTCCTGTGATACTAGTTATAGATTCCGATGCTTCACTTCAGGTTTACTGTATCCCTCTGACCTTCTTATTGACGATGAAGCACAGAAATTGCATCGGAATTAAATAGAAAAGGCACAATGCCGACTTAAGTACAAGAAAACTGACTCTTCTTACTGTCTATGTTTTGAACCATTCCTGTGACGCTAGTTATAGATTCCGATGCTTCACTTCAGGTTTACTGTATCCCTCTGACCGTCTTATTGTGGATGAAACACAGAAATTGCATCGGAATTAAATACAAAAGGCACAATGCCGACTTAAGTACAAGTAATCTGACGTTTCTTACTGTTTATGTTTTGAACCATTCCTGTGACACTAGTTATAGATTCTGATGCTTCACTTCAGGTTTACTGTATCCCTCTGACCTTCTTATTGACGAGGAAACACAGAAATTGCATCGGAAGTCAATACAAAAGGCACAATGCCTACTTAAGAACAAAAAGACTGACTCTTCTTACTCTCTATGTTTTGAACCGATCCTGTTACACTAGTTAGCGATTGCGATGCTTCACTTCAGGTTTACTGTATCCCTCTGACCTTCTTATTGGCGATGAAGCACAGAAATTGCATCGGAATTAAATAGAAAAGGCACAATGCCGATTTAAGTACAAGAAGACTGACACTTCTTACTATCTACGTATTGAACCATTCCTGTGACACTAGTTATGGATTCCGAAGCTTCACTTCAGGTTTACTGTATCCCTCTGACCTTCTTATTGACGATGAAGCACAGACATTGCATCGGAATTAAATAGAAAAGGCACAATGCCGACTCAAGTACAAGAAGACTGGCTCTTCTTACTGTCTATGCTTTGAACCATTCCTGTGACAGTAGTTACGGATTCCGATGCTTCACTTCAGGTTTACTGTATCCCTCTGGCCTTCTTATTGACGAAGAAACACGGAAATTGCATCGGAATTAAAAACAAAAGGCACAATGCCGAATTAAGTACAAGTAAACTGACTCTTCTTACTGTCTATGATTTGAACCATTCCTGTGACACTAGTTATAGATTCCGATGCTTCACATCAGGTTTACTGTATCCCTCTGACCTTCCTATTGACGATGAAACACAGAAATTTCATCGGAATTAAATAGAAAAGGCACAATGCCGACTCAAGTACAAGAAGACTGGCTCTTCTTACTGACTATGTTTTGAACCATTCCTGTGACAGTAGTTACGGATTCCGATGCTTCACTTCAGGTTTACTGTATCCCTCTGACCTTCTTATTGACGATGAATCACAGAAATTTCATCGGAAATAAATACAAAAGGCACAATGCCGACATAAGTACAAGAAAACTGACTCTTCTTACTGTGTATTTTTTGAACCATTCCTGTGACACTAGTTATAGATTCCGATGCTTCACTTCACGTTTCCTGTATTCCTCTGACCTTCTTATTGACGATGATGCACAGAAATTGCATCGGAATTAAATAGAAAAGGCACAATGCCGACTTAAGTACAAGAAAACTGACTCTTCTTACTGTCTATGTTTTGAACCATTCCTGTGACGCTAGTTATAGATTCCGATGCTTCACTTCAGGTTTACTGTATCCCTCTGATCGTCTTATTGTGGATGAAACACAGAAATTGCATCGGAATTAAATACAAAAGGCACAATGCCGACTTAAGTACAAGTAATCTGACGTTTCTTACTGTTTATGTTTTGAACCATTCCTGTGACACTAGTTATAGATTCTGATGCTTCACTTCAGGTTTACTGTATCCCTCTGACCTTCTTATTGACGAGGAAACACAGAAATTGCATCGGAAGTCAATACAAAAGGCACAATGCCGACTTAAGAACAAAAAGACTGACTCTTCTTACTCTCTATGTTTTGAACCGATCCTGTTACACTAGTTAGCGATTCCGATGCTTCACTTCAGGTTTACTGTATCCCTCTGACCTTCTTATTGGCGATGAAGCACAGAAATTGCATCGGAATTAAATAGAAAAGGCACAATGCCGATTTAAGTACAAGAAGACTGACACTTCTTACTATCTACGTATTGAACCATTCCTGTGACACTAGTTATGGATTCCGAAGCTTCACTTCAGGTTTACTGTATCCCTCTGAC
Organism: Schistocerca americana; assembly: GCF_021461395.2. Classification (NCBI taxonomy): domain Eukaryota; kingdom Metazoa; phylum Arthropoda; class Insecta; order Orthoptera; family Acrididae; genus Schistocerca; species Schistocerca americana. Next base: position 11,245,530 of record NC_060122.1, read on the forward strand.
CTTCTTATTGACGATGAAGCACAGACATTGCATCGGAATTAAATAGAAAAGGCACAATGCCGACTCAAGTACAAGAAGACTGGCTCTTCTTACTGTCTATGTTTTGAACCATTCCTGTGACAGTAGTTACGGATTCCGATGCTTCACTTCAGGTTTACTGTATCCATCTGACCTTCTTATTGACGAAGAAACACGGAAATTGCATCGGAATTAAAAACAAAAGGCACAATGCCGAATTAAGTACAAGTAAACTGACTCTTCTTACTGTCTATGATTTGAACCATTCCTGTGACACTAGTTATAGATTCCGATGCTTCACATCAGGTTTACTGTATCCCTCTGACCTTCCTATTGACGATGAAACACAGAAATTTCATCGGAATTAAATAGAAAAGGCACAATGCCGACTGAAGTACAAGAAGACTGGCTCTTCTTACTGTCTATGTTTTGAACCATTCCTGTGACAGTAGTTACGGATTCCGATGCTACACTTCAGGTTTACTGTATCCCTCTGACCTTCTTATTGACGATGAATCACAGAAATTTCATCGGAAATAAATACAAAAGGCACAATGCCGACATAAGTTCAAGAAAACTGACTCTTCTTACGGTGTATTTTTTGAACCATTCCTGTGACACTAGTTATAGATTCCGATGCTTCACTTCACGTTTCCTGTATTCCTCTGACCTTCTTATTGACGATGAAGCACAGAAATTGCATCGGAATTAAATAGAAAAGGCACAATGCCGACTTAAGTACAAGAAAACTGACTCTTCTTACTGTCTATGTTTTGAACCATTCCTGTGACGCTAGTTATAGATTCCGATGCTTCACTTCAGGTTTACTGTATCCCTCTGACCGTCTTATTGTGGATGAAACACAGAAATTGCATCGGAATTAAATACAAAAGGCACAATGCCGACTTACGTACAAGTAATCTGACGTTTCTTACTGTTTATGTTTTGAACCATTCCTCTGACACTAGTTATAGATTCTGATGCTTCACTTCTGGTTTACTGTATCCCTCTGATCTTCTTATTGACGATGAAACACAGATATTGCATCGGAATAAAAATCCAAAAGGCACAATGCGGACTTAAGTACAAGAAGTCCGACCTTTCTTACTGTCTATGTTTTAACCATTGCTGTGACACTAGTTATGGATTCCGATGCTTCACTTCAGGTTTACTGTATCCCTCTGACCATCTTATAGACGATGAAACACAGAAATTGCATCGGAAATAAATACAAAAGGCACAATGCCGACTTATGTACAAGAAGACTGACTCTTCTTACTGTCTAAGATTTGTACCTTTCCTGTGAGACCGTTTTTAGATTCCGATGCTTCACTGCAGGTTTACTGTATCCCTTGGCCCTTCTTATTGTCGACGAAACACAGAAATTGCATCGGAAGTAAATAGAAAAGGCACAATGCCTAATGAAGTACAAGAAAACTGACTCTTCTTACTGTCTATGTTGTGAACCATACCCGTGACACTTGCTATAGATTCCGATGCTTCACTTCAGGTTTACTCTATCCCTCTGATCGTCTTATTGACGATGAAACACAGAAATTGCATCCGAAATTAATACAAAAGGCACAATGCCGACTTAATTATAAGAAAACTGACTCTTCTTACTGTCTATGCTTTGAACCATGCCTGTGACACTAGTTATGGATTCCGATGCTTTACTTCAGGTTTACTGTATCCCTCTGATCTTCATATTGACGATGAAACACAGGAATAGCAACGGAATTAAATACAAAGGGCACAATGCCGGCTTAAGTACAAGAAAACTGACACTTCTTATTGTCTATGTTTTGAACCATTCCTGTGACACTAGTTACAGATTCCGATGCTTCACTTCAGGTTAACTGTATCCCTCTGACCTTCTTATTTACGATGAAACACAGAAATTGCTTCGGAATTAAATACAAAAGGCACAATGCCGACTTAAGTACAAGTAATCTGACGTTTCTTACTGTTTATGTTTTGAACCATTCCTGTGACACTAGTTATAGATTCTGATGCTTCACTTCAGGTTTACTGTATCCCTCTGATCTTCTTATTGACGATGAAACACAGATATTGCATCGGAATAAAAATCCAAAAGGCACAATGCGGACTTAAGTACAAGAAGTCTGACCTTTCTTACTGTCTATGTTTTAACCATTGCTGTGACACTAGTTATGGATTCCGATGCTTCACTTCAGGTTTACTGTATCCCTCTGACCTTCTTATAGACGATGAAACACAGAAATTGCATCGGAAATAAATACAAAAGGCACAATGCCGACTTAAGGACAAGAAAACTGACTCTTCTTACTGTTTATGTTTTGAACCATTCCTGTGACACTAGTTATAGATTCAGATGCTTCACTTCAGGTATACTGTATCCCTCCGACCGTCTCATTGACGATGAAACACAGAAATTGCATCGGATTTAAATACAAAAGGCACAATGCCGACTCAAGTACCAGAAGACTGGCTCTTCTTACTGTCTATGTTATGAACCTTTCCTGTGAGACCGGTTTTAGATTCCGATGCTTCACATCAGGTTTACTGTTTCCCTTGGACCTTCTTATTGACGACGAAACACAGAAATTGCATCGGAATTAAATAGAAACGGAACAATGACGGGTTAAGTACAAGAAAACTGAATCTTCATACTGTCTATGTTTTGAACCATTCCTGTGACACTAGTTATAGATTCCGATGCTTCACATCAGGTTTACTGTATCCCTCTGACCTTCTTATTGACGATGAAACACAGAAATTGCATCGGAATTAAATAGAAAAGGCACAATGCCGATTTAAGTACAAGAAGACTGACACTTCCTAATATCTACGTATTGAACCATTCCTGTGACACTAGTTATAGATTCCGAAGCTGCACTTCAGGTTTACTGTATCCCTCTGACCTTCTTATTGACGATGAAGCACAGAAATTGCATCGGAATTAAATAGAAAAGGCACAATGCCGTCTTAGGTACGAGAAGACTGACCTTTCTTACTGTCTATGTTTAGAAGCATTCCTGTGACACTAGTTAGCGATTCCGATGCTTCACTTCCGGTTTACTGTATCCCTCTGACCTCCTTATTGGCGATGAAGCACAGAAATAGCATCGGAATTAAATAGAAAAGGCACAACGCCGACTTAAGTACAAGAAGACTGACTCTTCTTACTATCTACGTTTTGAACCATTCCTGTGACACTAGTTATAGATTCCGATGCTTCACTTCAGGTATACTGCATCCCTCTGACTTTCTTATTGACGATGAATCACAGAAATTGCATGGGAATTAAAAACAAAAGGCACAATGCCGACTCAAGAACAAGAAGACTGGCTCTTCTTACTGTCTATGTTTTGAACCTTTCCTGTGCGACCGGTTTTAGATTCCGATGCTTCACCTCACGTTTACTGTATCCCTTGGCCCTTCTTATTGACGACGAAACACAGACATTGCATCGGAATTAAATAGAAAAGGCACAATGCCGACTTAAGTACAAGAAAACTGACTCTTCTTACTGTCTATGTTTTGAACCATACCTGTGACACTAGTTATAGATTCCGATGCTTCACTTCAGGTTTACTGTATCCCTCTGACCTTCTTATTGACGATGAAACACAGAAATTTCATCGGAATTAAATAGAAAAGTCACAATGCCGACATAAGTACAAGAAAACCGACTGTTCTTAATGTCTATTTTGAACCATTCCTGTGACACTAGTTATAGATTCCGATGCCTCACTTCAGGTTTACTGTATCCCTCTGACCTTATTGACGACGAAACACAGAAATTGCAGCGGAATTAAATACAAAAGGCACATTGCCGACTTAAGTACAAGAAAACTGACGCTTCTTACTGTCTATGATTCGAACCATTCCTCTGACACTAGTTAAAGATTCCGATACTTCACTTCAGGTTTACTGTATCCCTCTGACCTTCTTATTGACGATGAAACACTGAAATTGCATCGGAATTAAATACAAAAGGCACAATGCCGACCTAAGTACAAGAAAACTGACTCTTCTTACTGTCTATGTTCTGAACCAGTCCTGTGACACTAGTTATAGATTCCGATGCTTCACTTCAGGTTTACTGTATCCCTCTGACCTTCTTATTGACGATGAAACACAGATATTGCATGGGAATTCAATACAAAAGGCTCATTGCCGGCTCAAGTACAAGAAGACTGCCTCTTCTTACTGTCTATGTTTTAAACCTTTCCTGTGAGACCGGTTATGGATTCCGATGCTTCACTTCAGGTTTACTGTATCCCTCTAACCTTCTTATTGACGATGAAACACAGATATTGCATGGGAATTCAATACAAAAGGCTCAATGCCGACTCAAGTACAAGAAGACTGCCACTTCTTACTGTCTATGTTTTGAACCTTTCCTGTGAGATCGCTTTTAGATTCCGATGCTTCACTTCAGGTTTACCGTATGCCTTGGACCTTCTTATTGACGAAGAAACACAGAAATTGCATCGGAATTAAAAAAAAAAGGCAAAATGCCGACGTATGTACAAGAAAACTGACTGTTCTTACTGTCTAAGTTTTGAACCACTCCTGTGATACTAGATATAGATTCCGATGCTTCACTTCAGGTTTACTGTATCCCTCTGACATTCTTATTGACGATGAAACACAGAAATTGCATCGGAATTAAATAGAATATGCACAATGCCGACTTATGTACAAGAAAACTGACTCTTCTTACTGTCTATGTTTTGAACCATTCCTGTGACACTCGTTGTAGATTCCGATGCTTCACTTCAGGTTTACTGTATCCCTCGGACCTTCTTATTGACGATGAAGCACAGAAATTGCATCGGAATTAAATACAAAATGCACAATGCCGACTCAAGTACTAGAAAACTGGCTCTTCTTACTGTCTATGTTTTGAACCTTTCCTGTGAGACCAGTTTTAGATTCCGATGCTTGACTTCAGGTTTACTGTATCCCTTGGACCCTCTTATTGACGATGAAACACAGAATTTGCATCGGAATTAAATAGGAAACGCACAATGCCAACTTAAGTACAAGAAAACTGACTCTTCTTCCTGTGTATGTTTTTAACCATTCCTGTGACTCTAGTTATAGATTCCGAAGCTTCGATTCAGGTTTACTGTATCCCTCTGACCTTCTTATTGACGATGAAAAACAGCGGTTGCATCGGAATTAAATACAAAACGCACAATGCCGACTTAAGTACAAGAAAACTGACTCTTCTTACTGTCTATGTTTTGAACCATTCCTGTGACACTAGTTATAGATTCCGATGCTTCACTTCAGGTTTACTGTATCCCTCTAACCATCTTATTGACGATGAAACACAGAAATTACTTCGGAATTAAATACAAAAGGCACAATGCCGACTTAAGTACAAGAAAACTGACTCTTCTTACTATCTATGTTTTGAACCATTCCTGTGACACTAGTTATAGATTCCGATGCTTCACTTCAGGTTTACTGTATCCCTCTGACCTTCTTATTGACGATGAAACACAGAAAATGCATCGGAATTAAATACAAAAGGCACAAAGCCGACTTAAGTACAAGAAAACTGACGCTTCTTACTGTCTATGATTTGAACCATTCCTCTGACACTAGTTATAGATTCCGATACTTCACTTCAGGTTTACTGTATCCCTCTGACCTTCTTATTGACGATGAAACACTGAAATTGCATCGGAATTAAATACAAAAGGCACAATGCCGACTTAGGTACAAGAAAACTGACTCTTATTACTGTCTATGTTTTGAACCATTCCTGTGACACTAGTTATAGATTCCGTTGCATCACTTCAGGTCTACTGTATCCCTCTGACCTTCTTATTGACGATGAAACACAGTAATTGCATGGGAATTCAATACAAAAGGCTCAATGCCGACTCAAGTACAAGTAGACAGGCTCTTCTTACTGTCTATGTCTTGAACCTTTCCTGTGAGACCGGTTTTGGATTCCGATGCCTCACTTCAGGTTTACTGTATACCTTGGACCTTCTTATCGACGACGAAACGCAGAAATTGCATCGGAATTAAATACAAAACACACAATGCCGACCTAAGTACAAGAAAACTGACACTTCTTAGTGTCTATGATTAAAACCATTCCTGTGACACTAGTTATAGATTCCGATGCTTCACTTCAAGTTTACTGTATCCCTCTGACCTTCGTATTGACGATGAAACACAGAAATTGCATCGGATTTAAATAGAAAAGGCACAATGCCGACTTAAGTACAAGAAAACTGACTCTTCTTACTGTCTATGTTTTGAACCATTCATGTGACACTAGTTATAGTTTCCGATGCTTCACTTCAGGTTTACTGTATCCCTCTGACCTTCTTATTGACGATGAAACACAGAAATTGCATCGGAATTAAATACAAAAGGCACAATGCCGACATAAGTACAAGAAAACTGACTGTTCTTACTGTCTATGTTTTGAACCACTCCTGTGACACTAGATATAGATTCCGATGCTTCACTTCATTTTTACTGCATACGTCTGACATTCTTATTGACGAAGAGACGCAGTAGTTGCATCGGACTTAAATAGAAAAGGCACAATGCCGACTTATGTACAAGAAAACTGACTCTTCTTACTGTCTATGTTTTGAACCATACCTGTGACACTAGTTATAGATTCCGATGCTTCACTTCAGGTTTACTCTATCCATGTGACCGTCTTATTGACGATGAAACACAGAAATTGCATCGGAATTAAATACAAAAGGCGCAATGCCGACTCAAGTGCCAGAGGACTGGCTCTTCTTACTGTCTCTGTTATGAACCTTTCCTGTGAGACCGGTATTAGATTCCGATGCTTCACTTCAGGTTTACTGTATCCCTTCGACCTTCTTATTGACGACGAAACACAGAAATTGCATCGGAATTAAATAGAAAAGGCACAATGTCGGGTTAAGTGCAAGAAAACTGACTCCTGTTACTGACTATGTTTTGAACCATTCCTGTGACACTAGTTATAGATTCCGATGATTACTTCAGGTTTACTGTATCCCTCTGACCTTCTTATTGACGCTGAAACACAGAAATTGCATTGGAATGAAATAAAAAAGGCACAATGACGACTTAATTATAAGAAAACTGACTCTACTTACTGTCTATGAATTGAGCCATTCCTGTGAGACTAGTTATAGATCCCGATGCTTCACTTCAGGTTTACTGTATCCCTCTGACCTTCTTATTGACCATGAAACACTGAAATTGCATCGGAAGTAAATACAAAAGGCACTTTGGCGACTCAAGTACAGGATGATCGGCTCATCTTACTGTCTATGTTTTGAACCTTTCCTGTGAGACCAGCTTTAGATTCCGATGCTTGACTTCAGGTTTACTGTATCCCTTGGACCTTCTTATTGATGATCTAACACAGAAATTGCATCGGAATTAAATACAAAAGGCGCAATGCCGACTCAAGTGCCAGAGGACTGGCTCTTCTTACTGTCTATGTTATGAACCTTTCCTGTGAGACCGGTATTAGATTCCGATGCTTCACTTCTGGTTTACTGTATGCCTTGGACCTTCTCATTGACGACGAAACACAGAAATTGCATCGGAATTAAATAGAAAAGGCACAATGTCGGGTTAAGTGCAAGAAAACTGACTCCTGTTACTGTCTATGTTTTGAACCATTCCTGTGACACTAGTTATAGATTCCGATGCATCACTTCAGGTTTACTGTATCCCTCTGACCTTCTTATTGAAGATTGAAACAAGGAATTGCATCGGAATTAAATACAAAGGTCACAATGCAGACTTAAGTACAAGAAAACTGACTCTTCTTACTGTCTATGTTTTGAACCATTCCTGTGACGCTAGTTATAGATTCCGATGCTTCACTTCAGGTTTACTGTATTCCTCTGACCGCCTTATTGACGATGAAACACAGAAATTTCATCGGAATTAAATTCAAAAGGCACAATGCCAACTTAAGTACAAGTAAAATGACTCTTCTTACTGTCTATGTTTTGAACCTTTCCTGTGACAGTACTTATAGATTCCGATGCTTCACTTCAGGTTTACTGTATCCCTCTGACCTTCTAATTGACGATGAAACACAGAAATTGCATCGGAATTAAATACAAAAGGCACAATACCGAATTAAGTACAACAAAACTGACTCTTCTTACTGTCTATGTTTTGAACCTTTCCTGTGACACTAGTTATAGCTTCCGATACTTCACTTAAGGTTTACTGTATCCCTCTGACCTTCTTCTTGGCGATGAAACCCAGAAATTGCATCGGAATTAAATACAAAAGCCACAATGCCGACTTAAGTACAAGAAAACTGACTCTTCTTACTGTCTATGTTTTGAACCATTCCTGTGACACTAGTTATAGATTCCGATGCTTCACTTCAGGTTTACTGTATCCCTCTAACCATCTTATTGACGATGAAACACAGAAATTACATCGGAATTAAATACAAAAGGCACAATGCCGACTTAAGTACAAGAAAACTGACTCTTCTTACTATCTATGTTTTGAACCATTCCTGTGACACTAGTTATAGATTCCGATGCTTCACTTCAGGTTTACTGTATCCCTCTGACCTTCTTATTGACGATGAAACACAGAAAATGCATCGGAATTAAATACAAAAGGCACAAAGCCGACTTAAATACAAGAAAACTGACGCTTCTTACTGTCTATGATTTGAACCATTCCTCTGACACTAGTTATAGATTCCGATACTTCACTTCAGGTTTACTGTATCCCTCTGACCTTCTTATTGACGATGAAACACTGAAATTGCATCGGAATTAAATACAAAAGGCACAATGCCGACTTAGGTACAAGAAAACTGACTCTTATTACTGTCTATGTTTTGAACCATTCCTGTGACACTAGTTATAGATTCCGTTGCTTCACTTCAGGTCTACTGTATCCCTCTGACCTTCTTATTGACGATGAAACACAGTAATTGCATGGGAATTCAATACAAAAGGCTCAATGCCGACTCAAGTACAAGTAGACAGGCTCTTCTTACTGTCTATGTCTTGAACCTTTCCTGTGAGACCGGTTTTGGATTCCGATGCCTCACTTCAGGTTTACTGTATACCTTGGACCTTCTTATCGACGACGAAACACAGAAATTGCATCGGAATTAAATACAAAACACACAATGCCGACCTAAGTACAAGAAAACTGACACTTCTTAGTGTCTATGATTAGAACCATTCCTGTGACACTAGTTATAGATTCCGATGCTTCACTTCAAGTTTACTGTATCCCTCTGACCTTCGTATTGAAGATGAAACACAGAAATTGCATCGGATTTAAATAGAAGAGGCACAATACCGACTTAAGTACAAGAAAACTGACTCTTCTTACTGTCTATGTTTTGAACCATTCATGTGACACTAGTTATAGTTTCCGATGCTTCACTTCAGGTTTACTGTATCCCTCTGACCTTCTTATTGACGATGAAACACAGAAATTGCATCGGAATTAAATACAAAATGCACAATGCCGACTCAAGTACTAGAAAACTGGCTTTTCTTACTGTCTATGTTTTGAACCTTTCCTGTGAGACCAGTTTTAGATTCCGATGCTTGACTTCAGGTTTACTGTATCCCTTGGACCCTCTTATTGACGATGAAACACAGAATTTGCATCGGAATTAAATAGGAAACGCACAATGCCAACTTAAGTACAAGAAAACTGACTCTTCTTCCTGTGTATGTTTTTAACCATTCCTGTGACTCTAGTTATAGATTCCGAAGCTTCACTTCAGGTTTACTGTATCCCTCTGACCTTCTTATTGACGATGAAAAACAGCGGTTGCATCGGAATTAAATACAAAACGCACAATGCCGACTGAAGTACAAGAAAACTGACTCTTCTTACTGTCTATGTTTTGAACCATTCCTGTGACACTAGTTATAGATTCCGATGCTTCACTTCAGGTTTACTGTATCCCTCTAACCATCTTATTGACGATGAAACACAGAAATTACATCGGAATTAAATACAAAAGGCACAATGCCGAATTAAGTACAAGAAAACTGACTCTTCTTACTATCTATGTTTTGAACCATTCCTGTGACACTAGTTATAGATTCCGATGCTTCACTTCAGGTTTACTGTATCCCTCTGACCTTCTTATTGACGATGAAACACAGAAAATGCATCGGAATTAAATACAAAAGGCACAAAGCCGACTTAAGTACAAGAAAACTGACGCTTCTTACTGTCTATGATTTGAACCATTCCTCTGTCACTAGTTATAGATTCCGATACTTCACTTCAGGTTTACTGTATCCCTCTGACCTTCTTATTGACGATGAAACACTGAAATTGCATCGGAATTAAATACAAAAGGCACAATGCCGACTTAGGTACAAGAAAACTGACTCTTATTACTGTCTATGTTTTGAACCATTCCTGTGACACTAGTTATAGATTCCGTTGCATCACTTCAGGTCTACTGTATCCCTCTGACCTTCTTATTGACGATGAAACACAGTAATTGCATGGGAATTCAATACAAAAGGCTCAATGCCGACTCAAGTACAAGTAGACAGGCTCTTCTTACTGTCTATGTCTTGAACCTTTCCTGTGAGACCGGTTTTGGATTCCGATGCCTCACTTCAGGTTTACTGTATACCTTGGACCTTCTTATCGACGACGAAACGCAGAAATTGCATCGGAATTAAATACAAAACACACAATGCCGACCTAAGTACAAGAAAACTGACACTTCTTAGTGTCTATGATTAAAACCATTCCTGTGACACTAGTTATAGATTCCGATGCTTCACTTCAAGTTTACTGTATCCCTCTGACCTTCGTATTGACGATGAAACACAGAAATTGCATCGGATTTAAATAGAAAAGGCACAATGCCGACTTAAGTACAAGAAAACTGACTCTTCTTACTGTCTATGTTTTGAACCATTCATGTGACACTAGTTATAGTTTCCGATGCTTCACTTCAGGTTTACTGTATCCCTCTGACCTTCTTATTGACGATGAAACACAGAAATTGCATCGGAATTAAATACAAAAGGCACAATGCCGACATAAGTACAAGAAAACTGACTGTTCTTACTGTCTATGTTTTGAACCACTCCTGTGACACTAGATATAGATTCCGATGCTTCACTTCATTTTTACTGCATACGTCTGACATTCTTATTGACGAAGAGACGCAGTAGTTGCATCGGACTTAAATAGAAAAGGCACAATGCCGACTTATGTACAAGAAAACTGACTCTTCTTACTGTCTATGTTTTGAACCATACCTGTGACACTAGTTATAGATTCCGATGCTTCACTTCAGGTTTACTCTATCCATGTGACCGTCTTATTGACGATGAAACACAGAAATTGCATCGGAATTAAATACAAAAGGCGCAATGCCGACTCAAGTGCCAGAGGACTGGCTCTTCTTACTGTCTCTGTTATGAACCTTTCCTGTGAGACCGGTATTAGATTCCGATGCTTCACTTCAGGTTTACTGTATCCCTTCGACCTTCTTATTGACGACGAAACACAGAAATTGCATCGGAATTAAATAGAAAAGGCACAATGTCGGGTTAAGTGCAAGAAAACTGACTCCTGTTACTGACTATGTTTTGAACCATTCCTGTGACACTAGTTATAGATTCCGATGATTACTTCAGGTTTACTGTATCCCTCTGACCTTCTTATTGACGCTGAAACACAGAAATTGCATTGGAATGAAATAAAAAAGGCACAATGACGACTTAATTATAAGAAAACTGACTCTACTTACTGTCTATGAATTGAGCCATTCCTGTGAGACTAGTTATAGATCCCGATGCTTCACTTCAGGTTTACTGTATCCCTCTGACCTTCTTATTGACCATGAAACACTGAAATTGCATCGGAAGTAAATACAAAAGGCACTTTGGCGACTCAAGTACAGGATGATCGGCTCATCTTACTGTCTATGTTTTGAACCTTTCCTGTGAGACCAGCTTTAGATTCCGATGCTTGACTTCAGGTTTACTGTATCCCTTGGACCTTCTTATTGATGATCTAACACAGAAATTGCATCGGAATTAAATACAAAAGGCGCAATGCCGACTCAAGTGCCAGAGGACTGGCTCTTCTTACTGTCTATGTTATGAACCTTTCCTGTGAGACCGGTATTAGATTCCGATGCTTCACTTCTGGTTTACTGTATGCCTTGGACCTTCTCATTGACGACGAAACACAGAAATTGCATCGGAATTAAATAGAAAAGGCACAATGTCGGGTTAAGTGCAAGAAAACTGACTCCTGTTACTGTCTATGTTTTGAACCATTCCTGTGACACTAGTTATAGATTCCGATGCATCACTTCAGGTTTACTGTATCCCTCTGACCTTCTTATTGAAGATTGAAACAAGGAATTGCATCGGAATTAAATACAAAGGTCACAATGCAGACTTAAGTACAAGAAAACTGACTCTTCTTACTGTCTATGTTTTGAACCATTCCTGTGACGCTAGTTATAGATTCCGATGCTTCACTTCAGGTTTACTGTATTCCTCTGACCGCCTTATTGACGATGAAACACAGAAATTTCATCGGAATTAAATTCAAAAGGCACAATGCCAACTTAAGTACAAGTAAAATGACTCTTCTTACTGTCTATGTTTTGAACCTTTCCTGTGACAGTACTTATAGATTCCGATGCTTCACTTCAGGTTTACTGTATCCCTCTGACCTTCTAATTGACGATGAAACACAGAAATTGCATCGGAATTAAATACAAAAGGCACAATACCGAATTAAGTACAACAAAACTGACTCTTCTTACTGTCTATGTTTTGAACCTTTCCTGTGACACTAGTTATAGCTTCCGATACTTCACTTAAGGTTTACTGTATCCCTCTGACCTTCTTCTTGGCGATGAAACCCAGAAATTGCATCGGAATTAAATACAAAAGCCACAATGCCGACTTAAGTACAAGAAAACTGACTCTTCTTACTGTCTATGTTTTGAACCATTCCTGTGACACTAGTTATAGATTCCGATGCTTCACTTCAGGTTTACTGTATCCCTCTAACCATCTTATTGACGATGAAACACAGAAATTACATCGGAATTAAATACAAAAGGCACAATGCCGACTTAAGTACAAGAAAACTGACTCTTCTTACTATCTATGTTTTGAACCATTCCTGTGACACTAGTTATAGATTCCGATGCTTCACTTCAGGTTTACTGTATCCCTCTGACCTTCTTATTGACGATGAAACACAGAAAATGCATCGGAATTAAATACAAAAGGCACAAAGCCGACTTAAATACAAGAAAACTGACGCTTCTTACTGTCTATGATTTGAACCATTCCTCTGACACTAGTTATAGATTCCGATACTTCACTTCAGGTTTACTGTATCCCTCTGACCTTCTTATTGACGATGAAACACTGAAATTGCATCGGAATTAAATACAAAAGGCACAATGCCGACTTAGGTACAAGAAAACTGACTCTTATTACTGTCTATGTTTTGAACCATTCCTGTGACACTAGTTATAGATTCCGTTGCTTCACTTCAGGTCTACTGTATCCCTCTGACCTTCTTATTGACGATGAAACACAGTAATTGCATGGGAATTCAATACAAAAGGCTCAATGCCGACTCAAGTACAAGTAGACAGGCTCTTCTTACTGTCTATGTCTTGAACCTTTCCTGTGAGACCGGTTTTGGATTCCGATGCCTCACTTCAGGTTTACTGTATACCTTGGACCTTCTTATCGACGACGAAACACAGAAATTGCATCGGAATTAAATACAAAACACACAATGCCGACCTAAGTACAAGAAAACTGACACTTCTTAGTGTCTATGATTAGAACCATTCCTGTGACACTAGTTATAGATTCCGATGCTTCACTTCAAGTTTACTGTATCCCTCTGACCTTCGTATTGAAGATGAAACACAGAAATTGCATCGGATTTAAATAGAAGAGGCACAATACCGACTTAAGTACAAGAAAACTGACTCTTCTTACTGTCTATGTTTTGAACCATTCATGTGACACTAGTTATAGTTTCCGATGCTTCACTTCAGGTTTACTGTATCCCTCTGACCTTCTTATTGACGATGAAACACAGAAATTGCATCGGAATTAAATACAAAATGCACAATGCCGACTCAAGTACTAGAAAACTGGCTTTTCTTACTGTCTATGTTTTGAACCTTTCCTGTGAGACCAGTTTTAGATTCCGATGCTTGACTTCAGGTTTACTGTATCCCTTGGACCCTCTTATTGACGATGAAACACAGAATTTGCATCGGAATTAAATAGGAAACGCACAATGCCAACTTAAGTACAAGAAAACTGACTCTTCTTCCTGTGTATGTTTTTAACCATTCCTGTGACTCTAGTTATAGATTCCGAAGCTTCACTTCAGGTTTACTGTATCCCTCTGACCTTCTTATTGACGATGAAAAACAGCGGTTGCATCGGAATTAAATACAAAACGCACAATGCCGACTGAAGTACAAGAAAACTGACTCTTCTTACTGTCTATGTTTTGAACCATTCCTGTGACACTAGTTATAGATTCCGATGCTTCACTTCAGGTTTACTGTATCCCTCTAACCATCTTATTGACGATGAAACACAGAAATTACATCGGAATTAAATACAAAAGGCACAATGCCGAATTAAGTACAAGAAAACTGACTCTTCTTACTATCTATGTTTTGAACCATTCCTGTGACACTAGTTATAGATTCCGATGCTTCACTTCAGGTTTACTGTATCCCTCTGACCTTCTTATTGACGATGAAACACAGAAAATGCATCGGAATTAAATACAAAAGGCACAAAGCCGACTTAAGTACAAGAAAACTGACGCTTCTTACTGTCTATGATTTGAACCATTCCTCTGTCACTAGTTATAGATTCCGATACTTCACTTCAGGTTTACTGTATCCCTCTGACCTTCTTATTGACGATGAAACACTGAAATTGCATCGGAATTAAATACAAAAGGCACAATGCCGACTTAGGTACAAGAAAACTGACTCTTATTACTGTCTATGTTTTGAACCATTCCTGTGACACTAGTTATTGATTCCGTTGCTTCACTTCAGGTCTACTGTATCCCTCTGACCTTCTTATTGACGATTAAACACAGTAATTGCATGGGAATTCAATACAAAAGGCTCAATGCCGACTCAAGTACAAGTAGACAGGCTCTTCTTACTGTCTATGTCTTGTACCTTTCCTGTGAGACCGGTTTTGGATTCCGATGCCTCACTTCAGGTTTACTGTATACCTTGGTCCTTCTTATCGACGACGAAACACAGAAATTGCATCGGAATTAAATACAAAACACACAATGCCGACCTAAGTACAAGAAAACTGACACTTCTTAGTGTCTATGATTAGAACCATTCCTGTGACACTAGTTATAGATTCCGATGCTTCACTTCAAGTTTACTGTATCCCTCTGACCTTCGTATTGACGATGAAACACAGAAATTGCATCGGATTTAAATAGAAGAGGCACAATGCCGACTTAAGTACACGAAAACTGACTCTTCTTACTGTCTATGTTTTGAACCATTCATGTGACACTAGTTATAGTTTCCGATGCTTCACTTCAGGTTTACTGTATCCCTCTGACCTTCTTATTGACGATGAAACACAGAAATTGCATCGGAATTAAATACAAAAGGCACAATGCCGACATAAGTACAAGAAAACTGACTGTTCTTACTGTCTATGTTTTGAACCACTCCTGTGACACTAGATATAGATTCCGATGCTTCACTTCATTTTTACTGTATACGTCTGACATTCTTATTGACGATGAAACGCAGTAGTTGCTTCGGAATTAAATAGAAAAGGCACAATGCCGACTTATGTTCAAGAAAACTGACTCTTCTTACTGTCTATGTTTTGAACCATACCTGTGACACTAGTTATAGATTCCGAAGCTTCACTTCAGGTTTACTCTATCCATGTGACCGTCTTATTGACGATGAAACACAGAAATTGCATCGGAATTAAATACAAAAGGCGCAATGCCGACTCAAGTGCCAGAGGACTGGCTCTTCTTACTGTCTCTGTTATGAACCTTTCCTGTGAGACCGGTATTAGATTCCGATGCTTCACTTCAGGTTTACTGTATCCCTTGGACATTCTTATTGACGACGAAACACAGAAATTGCATCGGAATTAAATAGAAAAGGCACAATGTCGGGTTAAGTGCAAGAAAACTGACTCCTGTTACTGTCTATGTTTTGAACCATTCCTGTGACACTAGTTATAGATTCCGATGCATCACTTCAGGTTTACTGTATCCCTCTGACCTTCTTATTGACGCTGAAACACAGAAATTGCATTGGAATTAAATAAAAAAGGCACAATGACGAGTTAATTATAAGAAAACTGACTCTACTTACTGTCTATGAATTGAGCCATTCCTGTGAGACTAGTTATAGATCCCGATGCTTCACTTCAGGTTTACTGTATCCCTCTGACCTTCTTATTGACCTTGAAACACAGAAATTGCATCGGAAGTAAATACAAAAGGCACTTTGGCGACTCAAGTATAGGAAGATCGGCTCATCTTACTGTCTATGTTATGAACCTTTCCTGTGAGACCGGTATTAGATTCCGATGCTTCACTTCTGGTTTACTGTATCCCTTGGACCTTCTTATTGACGACGAAACACAGAAATTGCATCGGAATTAAATAGAAAAGGCACAATGTCGGGTTAAGTGCAAGAAAACTGACTCCTGTTACTGTCTATGTTTTGAACCATTCCTGTGACACTAGTTATGGATTTCGATGCATCACTTCAGGTTTACTGTATCCCTCTGACCTTCTTATTGAAGATTGAAACACAGAAATTGCATCGGAATTAAATACAAAAGTCACAATGCAGACTTAAGTACAAGAAAACTGACTCTTCTTACTGTCTATGTTTTGAACCATTCCTGTGACGCTAGTTATAGATTCCGATGCTTCACTTTAGGTTTACTGTATCCCTCTGACCGCCTTATTGACGATGAAACACAGAAATTTCATCGGAATTAAATTCTAAAGGCACAATGCCAAATTAAGTACAAGAAAACTGACTCTTCTTACTGTCTATGTTTTGAACCATTCCTGTGACACTAGTGATAGATACCGATGCTTCACTTCAGGTTTACTGTTTCCGCCTGACCTTCGTATTGACGATGAAACACAGATATAGCATGGGAATTCAATACAAAAGGCTCATTGCCGGCTCAAGTACAAGAAGACTGCCTCTTCTTACTGTCTATGTTTTAAACCTTTCCTGTGAGACCGGTTATGGATTCCGATGCTTCACTTCAGGTTTACTGTATCCCTCTGACCTTCTTATTGACGATGAAACACAGATATTGCATGGGAATTCAATACAAAAGGCTCAATGCCGACTCAAGTACAAGAAGACTGCCACTTCTTACTGTCTATGTTTTGAACCTTTCCTGTGAGATCGCTTTTAGATTCCGATGCTTCACTTCAGGTTTACTGTATGCCTTGGACCTTCTTATTGACGAAGAAACACAGAAATTGCTTCGGAATTAAATACAAAACGCACAATGCCGACCTAAGTACAAGAAAACTGACACTTCTTACAGTCTATGATTTGAAAAATTCCTGTGATACTAGTTATAGATTCCGATGCTTCACTTCAGGTTTACTGTATCCCTCTGACCTTCGTATTAACGATGAAACACAGAAATTGCATCGGAATTAAATAGAAGAGGCACAATGCCGACTTAAGTACAAGAAAACTGACTCTTCTTACTGTCTATGCTTTAAACCATTCATGTGACACTAGTTACAGTTTCCGATGCTTTACTTCAGGTTTACTGTATCCCTTGGTCCCTCTTATTGACGATGAAACACAGAATTTGCATCGGAATTAAATAGGAAACGCACAATGCCAATTTAAGTACAAGAAAACTGACTCTTCTTCCTGTGTATGTTTTTAACCATTCCTGTGACTCTAGTTATAGATTCCGATGCTTCACTTCAGGTTTACTGTATCCCTCTGACCTTCTTATTGACGATGAAAAACAGCGGTTGCATCGGAATTAAATACAAAACGCACAATGCCGACTTAAGTACAAGATAACTGATTCTTCTTACTGTCTATGTTTTGAACCATTCCTGTGACACTAGTTATAGATTCCGATGCTTCACTTCAGGTTTGCTGTATCCCTCTAACCATCTTATTGACGATGAAACACAGAAATTAATCGGAATTAAATACAAAAGGCACAATGCCGACTTAAGTACAAGAAAACTGACTCTTCTTACTATCTATGTTTTGAACCATTCCTGTGACACTAGTTATAGATTCCGATGCTTCACTTCAGGTTTACTGTATCCCTCTGACCTTCTTATTGACGATGAAACACAGAAAATGCATCGGAATTAAATACAAAAGGCACAAAGCCGACTTAAGTACAAGAAAACTGACGCTTCTTACTGTCTATGATTTGAACCATTCCTCTGACACTAGTTATAGATTCCGATACTTCACTTCAGGTTTACTGTATCTCTCTGACCTTCTTATTGACGATGAAACACTGAAATTGCATCGGAATTAAATACAAAAGGCACAATGCCGACTTAGGTACAAGAAAACTGACTCTTATTACTGTCTATGTTTTGAACCATTCCTGTGGCACTAGTTATAGATTCCGTTGCTTCACTTCAGGTCTACTGTATCCCTCTGACCTTCTTATTGACGATGAAACACAGTAATTGCATGGGAATTCAATACAAAAGGCTCAATGCCGACTCAAGTACAAGTAGACAGGCTCTTCTTACTGTCTATGTCTTGAACCTTTCCTGTGAGACCGGTTTTGGATTCCGATGCCTCACTTCAGGTTTACTGTATACCTTGGACCTTCTTATCGACGACGAAACACAGAAATTGCATCGGAATTAAATACAAAACACACAATGCCGACCTAAGTACAAGAAAACTGACACTTCTTAGTGTCTATGATTAGAACCATTCCTGTGACACTAGTTACAGATTCCGATGCTTCACTTCAAGTTTACTGTATCCCTCTGACCTTCGTATTGACGATGAAACACAGAAATTGCATCGGATTTAAATAGAAGAGGCACAATGCCGACTTAAGTACAAGAAAACTGACTCTTCTTACTGTCTATGTTTTGAACCATTCATGTGACACTAGTTATAGTTTCCGATGCTTCACTTCAGGTTTACTGTATCCCTCTGACCTTCTTATTGACGATGAAACACAGAAATTGCATCGGAATTAAATACAAAAGGCACAATGCCGACATAAGTACATGAAAACTGACTGTTCTTACTGTCTATGTTTTGAACCACTCCTGTGACACTAGATATAGATTCCGATGCTTCACTTCATTTTTACTGTATACGTCTGACATTCTTATTGACGATGAAACGCAGTAGTTGCATCGGAATTAAGTAGAAAAGGCACAATGCCGACTTATGTACAAGAAAACTGACTCTTCTTACTGTCTATGTTTTGAACCATACCTGTGACACTAGTTATAGATTCCGATGCTTCACTTCAGGTTTACTCTATCCATGTGACCGTCTTATTGACGATGAAACACAGAAATTGCATCGGAATTAAATAGAAAAGGCGCAATGCCGACTCAAGTGCCAGAGGACTGGCTCTTCTTACTGTCTCTGTTGTGAACCTTTCCTGTGAGACCGGTATTAGATTCCGATGCTTCACTTCAGGTTTACTGTATCCCTTGGACCTTCTTATTGACGACGAAACACAGAAATTGCATCGGAATTAAATAGTAAAGGCACAATGTCGGGTTAAGTGCAAGAAAACTGACTCCTGTTACTGTCTATGTTTTGAACAATTCCTGTGACACTAGTTATAGATTCCGATGCATCACTTCAGGTTTACTGTATCCCTCTGACCTACTTATTGACGCTGAAACACAGAAATTGCATTGCAATTAAACAAAAAAGGCACAATGACGACTTAATTATAAGAAAACTGACTCTACTTACTGTCTATGAATTGAGCCATTCCTGTGAGACTAGTTATAGATCCCGATGCATCACTTCAGGTTTACTGTATCCCTCTGACCTTCTTATTGAAGATTGAAACACAGAAATTGCATCGGAATTAAATACAAAAGTCACAATGCAGACTTAAGTACAAGAAAACTGACTCTTCTTACTGTCTATGTTTTGAACCATTCCTGTGACGCTAGTTATAGATTCCGATGCTTCACTTCAGGTTTACTGTATCCCTCTGACCGCCTTATTGACGATGAAACACAGAAATTTCTTCGGAATTAAATTCAAAAGGCACAATGCCAACTTAAGTACAAGTAAAATGACTCTTCTTACTGGCTATGTTTTGAACGTTTCCTGTGACAGTACTTATAGATTCCGATGCTTCACTTCAGGTTTACTGTATCCCTCTGACCTTCTAATTGACGATGAAACACAGAAATTGCATCGGAATTAAATACAAAAGGCACAATACCGAATTAAGTACAACAAAACTGACTCTTCTTACTGTCTATGTTTTGAACCTTTCCTGTGACACTAGTTATAGCTTCCGATACTTCAATTAAGGTTTACTGTATCCCTCTGACCTTCTTCGTGGCGATGAAACCCAGAAATTGCATCGGAATTAAATACAAAAGGCACAATGCCGACTTAAGTACAAGAAAACTGACTCTTCTTACTGTCTATGTTTTGAACCATTCCTGTGACACTAGTGATAGATAACGATGCTTCACTTCAGGTTTACTGTATCCGTCTGACCTTCGTATTGACGATGAAACACAGAAATTGCATCGGAAATAAACACAAAAGGCACTTTGACGACTCAAGTACAGGAAGATCGGCTCATCTTACTGTCTATGTTTTGAACCTTTCCTGTGAGACCAGCTTTAGATACCGATGCTTGACTTCAGGTTTTCTGTATCCCTTGGACCTTCGTATTGACGATCAAACACAGAAATTGCATCGGAATTAAATACAAAAGTCACAATGTCGACTTAAGTACAAGAAAACTGACTCTTCTTACTGTCTATGATTTGAACCATTCCTGTGACACTAGTTATAGATTCCGATGCTTCACATAAGGTTTACGGTATCCCTCCGACCTTCTTATTGACGATGAAACCCAGAAATTGCATCGGATTTAAATAGAAAACGCACAATGCCAACTTAAGTACAAGAAAACTGACTCTTCTTACTGTGTATGTTTTTAACCATTCCTGTGACTCTAGTTATAGATTCAGATGCTTCACTTCAGGTTTACTTTATCCCTCTGACCTTCTTATTGACGATGAGAAACAGCAGTTGCATCGGAATTAAATACAAAAGGCACAATGCCGACTTAAGTACAAGAAAACTGACTCTTCTTACTGTCTATGATTTGAACCATTCCTGTATCACTAGTTATAGATTCCGATGCTTCACTTCAGGTTTACTGTATCCCTCTAACCTTCTTATTGACGATGAAACACAGAAATTACATCATAATTAAATACAAAAGGCACAATGCCGACATAAATACAAGAAAACTGACTCTTCTTACTGCCTATGTTTTGAACCATTCCTGTGACACTAGTTATAGATTCCGATGCTTCACTTTGGGTTTACTCTATCCATGTGACCGTCTTATTGACGATGAAACACAGAAATTGCATCGGAATTAAATACAAAAGGCGCAATGCCGACTCAAGTGCCAGAGGACTGGCTCTTGTTACTGTCTCTGTTATGAACCTTTCCTGTGAGACCGGTATTAGATTCCGATGCTTCACTTCAGGTTTACTGTATCCCTTGGACCTTCTTATTGACGACGAAACACAGAAATTGCATCGGAATTAAATAGAAAAGGCACAATGTCGGGTTAAGTGCAAGAAAACTGACTCCTGTTTTTGTCTATGTTTTGAACCATTCCTGTGACACTAGTTATAGATTCCGATGCATCACTTCAGGTTTACTGTATCCCTCTGACCTTCTTATTGACCATGAAACACAGAAATTGCATCGGAAGTAAATACAAAAGGCACTTTGGCGACTCAAGTACAGGAAGATCGGCTCATCTTACTGTCTATGTTTTGAACCTTTCCTGTGAGACCAGCTTTAGATTCCGATGCTTGACTTCAGGTTTACTGTATCCCTTGGACCTTCTTATTGATGATCTAACACATAAATTGCATCGGAATTAAATACAAAAGCCGCAATGCCGACTCAAGTGCCAGAGGACTGGCTCTTCTTACTGTCTATGTTATGAACCTTTCCTGTGAGACCGGTATTAGATTCCGATGCTTCACTTCTGGTTTACTGTATCCCTTGGACCTTCTTATTGACGACGAAACACAGAAATTGCATCGGAATTAAATAGAAAAGGCACAATGTCGGGTTAAGTGCAAGAAAACTGACTCCTGTTACTGTCTATGTTTTGAACCATTCCGGTGACACTAGTTATAGATTCCGATGCATCACTTCAGGTTTACTGTATCCCTCTGACCTTCTTATTGAAGATTGAAACACAGAAATTGCATCGGAATTAAATACAAAAATCACAATGCAGACTTAAGTACAAGAAAACTGACTCTTCCTACTGTCTATGTTTTGAACCATTCCTGTGACGCTAGTTATAGATTCCGATGCTTCACTTCAGGTTTACTGTATCCCTCTGACCGCCTTATTGACGATGAAACACAGAAATTTCATCGGAATTAAATTCAAAAGGCACAATGCCAACTTAAGTACAAGTAAAATGACTCTTCTTACTGTCTATGTTTTGAACCTTTCCTGTGACAGTACTTATAGATTCCGATGCTTCACTTCAGGTTTACTGTATCCCTCTGACCTTCTAATTGACGATGAAACACAGAAATTGCATCGGAATTAAATACAAAAGGCACAATACCGAATTAAGTACAACAAAACTGACTCTTCTTACTGTCTATGTTTTGAACCTTTCCTGTGACACTAGTTATAGCTTCCGATACTTCACTTAAGGTTTACTGTATCCCTCTGACCTTCTTCTTGTCGATGAAACCCAGAAATTGCATCGGAATTAAATACAAAAGGCACAATGCCGACTTAAGTACAAGAAAACTGACTCTTCTTACTGTCTATGTTTTGAACCATTCCTGTGACACTAGTGATAGATACCGATGCTTCACTTCAGGTTTACTGTATCCGCCTGACCTTCGTATTGACGATGAAACACAGAAATTGCATCGGAAATAAACACAAAAGGCACTTTGACGTCTCAAGTACAGGAAGATCGGCTCATTATACTGTCTATGTTTTGAACCTTTCCTGTGAGACCAGCTTTATATTCCGATGCTTAACTTCAGGTTTACTGTATCCCTCTGACCTTCTTATTGACGATGAGAAACAGCAGTTGCATCGGAATTAAATACAAAACGCACAATGCCGACTTAAGTACAAGAAAACTGACTCTTCTAACTGTCTATGATTTGAACCATTCCTGTATCACTATTTATAGATTCCGATGCTTCACTTCAGGTTTACTGTATCCCTCTAACCTTCTTATTGACGATGAAATTACATCATAATTAAATACAAAAGGCACAATGCCGACATAAATACAAGAAAACTGACTCTTCTTACTGCCTATGTTTTGAACCATTCCTGTGACACTAGTTATAGATTCCGATGCTTCACCTCAGGTTTACTGTATCCCTTTGACCATCTTATTGACGATGAAACACAGAAAATGCATCGGAATTAAATACAAAAGGCACAATGCCGACTTTAGTACAAAAAACTGACGCTTCTTATTGTCTATGATTTGAACCATTCCTGTGACACTAGTTATAGATTCCGATACTCCACTTCAGGTTTACTGTATCCCACTGACCTTCTTATTGACGATGAAACACTGAAATTGCATCGGAATTAAATACAAAAGGCACAATGCCGACTTAAGTACAAGAAAACTGACTCTTCTTACTGTCTATGTTTTGAACCATTCCTGTGACACTATTTATAGATTCCGTTGCTTCACGTCAGGTTTACTATATCCCTCTGATCTTCTTATTGACAATGAAACACAGTAATTGCATGGGAATTCAATACAAAAGGCTCAATGCCGACTCAAGTACAAGTAGACAGGCTCTTCTTACTGTCTATGTCTTGAACCTTTCCTGTGAGACCGGTTTTGGATTCCGATGCTTCACTTCAGGTTTACTGTATCCCTTGGACCTTCTTATCGACGACGAAACACCGAAATTGCATTGGAATTAAATACAAAACGCATAATGCCGTCGTAAGTACAAGACAACTGACACTTCTTAGTGTCTATGATTAGAACCATTTCTGTGACACTAGTTATAGATTCCGATGTCTCACTTCAGGTTTACTGTATCCCTCTGACCCTCTTATTGACGATGAAACACAGACATTGCTTCGGAATGAAATACAAAAGGCACAATGCCGACTCAAGTACAAGAAGGCTGGCTCATCTTACTGTCTACGTTTTGAACCATTCCTGTGACACTAGTTATAGATTCCGATGCTTCACTTCGGGTTTACTGTATCCCTCTGACCTTCGTATTGACGATGAAACACAGAAATTGCGTCGGATTTAAATAGAAAAGTCACAATGTCGACTTAAGTACAAGAAAACTGACTCTTCTTACTGTCTATGTTTTGAACCATTCATGTGACACTAGTTATAGTTTCCGATGCTTCACTTCAGGTTTACTGTATCCCTCTGACCTTGTTATTGACGATGAAACACAGAAATTGCATCGGAATTAAATACAAAAGGCACAATGCCGACATAAGTACAGAAGAACTGACTCTTCTTACTGTCTATGTTTTGAACCATTCCTGTGACAGCAGTTAGGGATTCCGATGCTTCACTTCAGGTCTACTGTATCCCTCTGACTTTCTTATTGACGATGAAACACAGAAATTGCATCGGTATTAAATACGAAAGGCACAATGCCGACGTAAGTACAAGAAAACTGACTCTACTTACTGTCTATGATCTGAACCATTACTGTGACACTAGTTATAGATTCCGATGCTTCTTTTCAGGTTTACTGCATCCCTCCGACTTTCTTATTGGCGATGAAACACAGAAATTGCATCGGAATTAAATACAAAAGGCACAATGCCGACTTAATTATAAGAAAACTGACACTTCTTACTGTTTATGCATTGAACCATTCCTGTGACATTAATTATAGATTCCGATACTTCACTTCAGGTTTACTGTATCCCTTGGACCTTCATATTGACGATGAAACACAGAAATTGCATCGGAATTAAATACAAAAGGCACAATGCCGACTTAAGTACAGGAAGACTAACTCTTCCTACTGTCTAAGATTTGAACCATTCCTGTGACACCAGTTATAGATTCCGATGCCTCACTCCAGGTTTACTGTATCCCTTGGACCTTCTTATTGACGATGAAACACAGAAACTGCATCGCAATTAAATACAAAAGGCACAATGCCGACTTAAGTACAAGAAGACTGACTCTTCCTACTGTCTATGACTTGAACCTTTTGGATTCCGATGCCTCACTTCAGGTTTACTGTATACCTTGGACCTTCTTATCGACGACGAAACACAGAAATTGCATCGGAATTAAATACAAAACACACAATGCCGACCTAAGTACAAGAAAACTGACACTTCTTAGTGTCTATGATTAGAACCATTCCTGTGACACTAGTTATAGATTCCGATGCTTCACTTCAAGTTTACTGTATCCCTCTGAGCTTCTTATTGACGATGAGACACAGAAATTGCATCGGAATTAAATACAAAAGGCACAATGCCGACATAAGTACAAGAAAACTGACTGTTCTTACTGTCTATGTTTTGAACCACTCCTGTGACACTAGATATAGATTCCTATGCTTCACTTCATTTTTACTGTATACCTCTGACATTCTTATTGACGATGAAACGCAGTAGTTGCATCGGAATTAAATAGAAAAGGCACAATGCCGACTTATGTACAAGAAAACTGACTCTTCTTACTGTCTATGTTTTGAACCATACCTGTGACACTAGTTATGGATTCCGATGCTTCACTTCAGGTTTACTGTATCCCTCTGACCTTCTTATTGACGATGAAACACAGAAATTGCATCGGAATTAAATAGAAAACGCACAATGCCAACTTAAGTACAAGAAAACTGACTCTTCTTACTGTGTATGTTTTTAACCATTCCTGTGACTCTAGTTATAGATTCCGATGCTTCACTTCAGGTTTACTGTATCCCTCTGACCTTCTTATTGACGATGAGAAACAGCAGTTGCATCGGAATAAAATACAAAAGGCACAATGCCGACTTTAGTACAAAAAACTGACGCTTCTTATTGTCTATGATTTGAACCATTCCTCTGACACTAGTTATAGATTCCGATACTCCACTTCAGGTTTACTGTATCCCACTGACCTTCTTATTGACGATGAAACACTGAAATTGCATCGGAATTAAATAAAAAAGGCACAATGCCGACTTAAGTACAAGAAAACTGACTCTTCTTACTGTCTATGTTTTGAACCATTCCTGTGACACTATTTATAGATTCCGCTTCTTCACTTCAGGTTTACTATATCCCTCTGACCTTCTTATTGACAATGAAACACAGTAATTGCATGGGAATTCAATACAAAAGGCTCAATGTCGACTCAAGTACAAGTAGACAGGCTCTTCTTACTGTCTATGTCTTGAACCTTTCCTGTGAGACCGGTTTTGGATTCCGATGCTTCACTACAGGTTTACTGTATCTTTTGGACCTTCTTATCGACGACGAAACACCGAAATTGCATCGGAATTAAATACAAAACGCATAATGCCGTCGTAAGTACAAGAAAACTGACACTTCTTAGTGTCTATGATTAGAACCATTCCTGTGACACTAGATATAGATTCCGATGCTTCTTCTCAGGTTTACTGTATCCCTCCGACTTTCTTATTGGCGATGAAACACAGAAATTGCATCGGAATTAAATACAAAAGTCACAATGCCGACTTAATTATAAGAAAACTGACACTTCTTACTGTTTATGCATTGAACCATTCCTGTGACATTAATTATAGATTCCGATACTTTACTTCAGGTTTACTGTATCCCTCTGACCTTCTTATCGACGATGAAACACAGAAATTGCATCGTAATTAAATACAAAAGGCACAATGCCGACTTCAGTACAAGAAAACTGACGCTTCTTACTGTCTATGCTTTGAACCACTCCTGTGACACTAGTTATAGATGCCGATACTTCACTTCATGTTTATTGTATCCCTCTGACCTTCTTATTGACGATGAAACCCAAAAATTGCGTCGGAATTAAATACAAAAGGCACAATGCCGACTTAAGTACAAGAAAACTGACTCTCCTTACTGTCTATGTATTGAACCATTCCTGTGACACTAGTTATAGATACCGATGCTTCACTTCAGGTTTACTGTATCCCTCTGACCTTCGTATTGACAATGAAACACAGAAATTGCACCCGAAATAAACACAAAAAGCACTTTGACGACTCAAGTACAGGAAGATCGGCCCTTCTTACTGTCTATGTTTTGAACCTCTCCTGTGAGACCAGTTTTAGATTCCGATGCTTGACTTCAGGTTTACTGTATCCCGTGGACCTTCTTATTGACGATGAAACACAGAAATTTCATCGGAATTAAATAGAAAACGCACAATGCCAACTTAAGTACAACAAAACTGACTCTTCTTACTGTGTATGTTTTTAACCATTCCGCTGACACTAGTTATAGATTCCGATGCTTCACTTCAGGTTTACTGTATCCCTCTGACCATCTTATTGACGATGAAAAACAGCTATTGCATCGGAATTAAATACAAAACGCACAATGCCGACTAATGTACAAGAAAACTGACTCTTCTTACTGTCTATGTTTTGAACCATTCCTGTGACACTAGTTATAGATTCCGATGCTTCCCTTCAGGTTTACTGTATCCCTCTGACCTTCTTATTGACGATGAAAAACAGCAGTTGCATCGGAATTAAATACAAAACGCACAATGCCGACTTAAGTACAAGAAAACTGACTCTTCTTACTGTCTGTGTTTTGAACCATTCCTGTATCACTACTTATAGATTCCGATGCTTCACTTCAGGTTTACTGTATCCCCCTAACCTTCTTATTGACGATGAAACACAGAAATTACATCATAATTACATACAAAAGGCACAATGCCGACATAAATACAAGAAAACTGTCTCTTCTTACTGTCTATGTTTTGAACCATTCCTGTGACACTAGTTATAGATTCCGATGCTTCACTTCAGGTTTACTGTATCCCTCTGACCTTCTTATTGACGATGAAACACAGAAAATGCATCGGAATTAAATACAAAAGGCACAATGCCGACTTAAGTACAAGAAAACTGACTCTTCTTACTGTCTATTTTTGAACCATTCCTGTGACACTATTTATAGATTAAGTTGCTTCACTTCAGGTTTACTGTATCCCTCTGACCTTCTTATTGACAATGAAACACAGTAATTGCATGGGAATTCAATACAAAAGGCTCAATGTCGACTCAAGTACAAGTAGACAGGTTCTTCTTACTGTCTATGTCTTGAACCTTTCCTGTGAGACCGGTTTTGGATTCCGATGCTTCACTACAGGTTTACTGTATCCCTTGGACCCTCTTATCGACGACGAAACACCGAAATTGCATCGGAATTAAATACAAAACGCATAATGCCGTCGTAAGTACAAGAAAACTGACACTTCTTAGTGTCTATGAATAGAACCATTCCTGTGACACTAGTTATAGATTCCGATGCTTCTTCTCAGGTTTACTGTATCCCTCCGACTTTCTTATTGGCGATGAAACACAGAAATTGCATCGGAATTAAATACAAAAGTCACATTGCCGACTTAATTATAAAAAAACTGACACATCTTACTGTTTATGCATTGAACCATTCCTGTGACATTAATTATAGATTCCGATACTTCACTTCAGGTTTACTGTATCCCTCTGACCTTCTTATTGACGATGAAACACAGAAATTGCATCGGAATTAAATACAAAAGGCACAATGCCGACTTCAGTACAAGAAAACTGACGCTTCTTACTGTCTATGCTTTGAACCATTCCTGTGACACTAGTTATAGATGCCGATACTTCACTTCATGTTTATTGTATCCCTCTGACCTTCTTATTGACGATGAAACCCAGAAATTGCATCGGAATTAAATACAAAAGGCACAATGCCGACTTAAGTACAAGAAATCTGACTCTCCTTACTGTCTATGTCTTGAACCATTCCTGTGACACTAATTATAGATACCGATGCTTCACTTCAGGTTTACTGTATCCCTCTGACCTTCGTATTGACAATGAAACACAGAAATTGCACCCGAAATAAACACAAAAAGCACTTTGACGACTCAAATACAGGAAGATCGGCCCTTCTTACTGTCTATGTTTTGAACCTTTCCTGTGAGACCAGTTTTAGATTCCGATGCTTGACTTCAGGTTTACTGTATCCCGTATACCTTCTTATTGACGATGAAACACAGAAATTGCATCGGAATTAAATAGAAAACGCACAATGCCAACTTAAGTACAACAAAACTGACTCTTCTTACTGTGTATGTTTTTAACCATTCCGGTGACACTAGTTATAGATTCCGATGCTTCACTTCAGGTTTACTGTATCCCTCTGACCATCTTATTGACGATGAAAAACAGCTATTGCATCGGAATTAAATACAAAACGCACAATGCCGACTTATGTACAAGAAAACTGACTCTTCTTACTGTCTATGTTTTGAACCATTCCTGTGACACTAGTTATAGATTCCGATGCTTCACTTCAGGTTTACTGTATCCCTCTGACCTTCTTATTGACGATGAAAAACAGCAGTTGCATCGGAATTAAATACAAAACGCACAATGCCGACTTAAGTACAAGAAAACTGACTCTTCTTACTGTCTGTGTTTTGAACCATTCCTGTATCACTAGTTATAGATTCCGATGCTTCACTTCAGGTTTACTGTATCCCTCTAACCTTCTTATTGACGATGAAACACAGAAATTACATCATAATTACATACAAATGGCACAATGCCGACATAAATACAAGATAACTGTCTCTTCTTACTGTCTATGTTTTGAACCATTCCTGTGACACTAGTTATAGATTCCGATGCTTCACTTCAGGTTTACTGTATCCCTCTGACCTTCTTATTGACGATGAAACACAGAAAATGCATCGGAATTAAATACAAAAGGCACAATGCCGACTTAAGTACAAGAAAACTGACTCTTCTTACTGTCTATTTTTGAACCATTCCTGTGACACTATTTATAGATTAAGTTGCTTCACTTCAGGTTTACTGTATCCCTCTGACCTTCTTATTGACAAGGAAACACAGTAATAGCATATGAATTCAATACAAAAGGCTCAATGAGGACTCATGTACAAGTAGACAGGCTCATCTTACTGTCTATGTCTTGAACCTTTCCTGTTAGACCGGTTTTGGATTCCGATGCTTCACTTCAGGTTTACTGTATCCCTTGGACCTTCTTATCGACGACGAAACACCGAAATTGCATCGGAATTAAATACAAAACGCACAATGCCGACCTAAGTACAAGAAAACTGACACTTGTTAGTGTCTATGATTAGAACCATTCCTGTGTCACTAGTTATAGATTCCGATGCCTCACTTCAGGTCTACTGTATCCCTCTGACCCTCTTAATGACTATGAAACACAGAAATTGCTTCGGAATTAAATACAAAAGGCACAATGCCGACTCAAGTACAAGAAGGCTGGCTCATCTTACTGTCTACATTTGAACCATTCCTGTGACACTAGTTTTAGATTCCGATGCTTCACTTCAGGTTTACTGTATCCCTCTGACCTTCTTATTGACGATGAAACACAGAAATTGCATCGGATTTAAATAGAAAAGTCACAATGTCTACTTAAGTACAAGATAACTGACTCTTCTTACTGTCTATGTTTTGAACCATTCATGTGACACTAGTTATAGTTTCCGATGCTTCACTTCAGGTTTACTGTATCCCTCTGACCTTCTTATTGACGATGAAACACAGAAATTGCATCGGAATTAAATACAAAAGGCACAATGCCGACTTAAGTACAAGAGAACTTACTCTTCTTTCTGTCTATGTTTTGAACCATTCCTGTGACAGCAGTTAGAGATTCCGATGCTTCACTTCAGGTCCACTGTATCCCTCTGACTTTCTTATTGACGATTAAACACAGAAATTGCATCGGAATTAAATACAAAAGTCACAATGCCGACTTAATTGTAAGTTACCTGACACTTCTTACTGTTTATGCATTGAACCATTCCTGTGACATTAGTTATAGATTCCGATACTTCACTTCAGGTTTAGTGTATCCCTTGGACTTTCATATTGACGATGTAACACAGAAATTGCATCGGAATTAAATACAAAAGGCACAATGCCGACTTAAGTACAAGAAGACTGACTCTTCCTACTGTCTAAGTTCAGAACAATTCCTGTGACACTAGTTATAGATTCCGATGCGTCACTTCAGGTTTACTGTATCCCTCTGACCTTCTTATTGACGATGAAACACAGAAATTGCATCGGAATTAAATACAAGAGGCACAATGCCGAAGTAAGTACAAGTAAACTGACTCTTCTTACTGTCTATGTTTTGAACCTTTCCTGTGACTCTAGTTATAGATTCCGATGCTTCACTTCAGGTTTACTGTATCCCTCTGACCTTCTTATTGACGATGAAACACAGAAATTGCATCGGAATTAAATACAAAAGGCACAATGCCGACTTCAGTACAAGAAAACTGACGCTTCTTACTGTCTATGCTTTGAACCATTCCTGTGACACTAGTTATAGATGCAGATACTTCACTTCATGTTTATGTATCCCACTGACTTTCTTATTGACGATGAAACCCAGAAATTGCATCGGAATTAAATACAAAATGCACAATGCCGACTTAAGTACAAGAAAACTGACTCTTCTTACTGTCTATGACTTGAACCATTCCTGTGTCACTAGTTATAGATACTGATGCTTCACTTCAGGTTTACTGTATCCCTCTGACCTTCGTATTGACAATGTAACACAGAAATTGCATCGGAATTAAATACAAAAGGCACAATGCCGACTTAAGTACAAGAAGACTAACTCTTCCTACTGTCTAAGATTTGAACCATTCCTGTGACACTAGTTATAGATTCCGATGCCTCACTCCAGGTTTACTGTATCCCTTGGACCTTCTTATTGACGATGAAACACAGAAATTGCATCGGAATTAAATACAAAAGGCACAATGCTGACTTAAGTACAAGAAGACTGACTCTTCCTACTGTCTAAGTTCAGAACAATTCCTGTGACACTAGTTATAGATTCCGATGCTTCACTTCAGGTTTACTGTATCCCTCTGACCTTCTTATTGACGATGAAACACAGAAATTGCATCGGAATTAAATACAAAAGGCACAATGCCGAGGTAAGTACAAGTAAACTGACTCTTCTTACTGTCTATGTTTTGAACCTTTCCTGTGACTCTAGTTATAGATTCCGATGCTTCACTTCAGGTTTACTGTATCCCTCTGACCTTCTTATTGACGATGAAACACAGAAATTGCATCGGAATTAAATACAAAAGGCACAATGCCGACTTCAGTACAAGAAAACTGACGCTTCTTACTGTCTATGCTTTGAACCATTCCTGTGACACTGGTTATAGATACCGATGCTTCACTTCAGGTTTACAGTATCCCTTTGACCTTCTTATTGACGATGAAACACAGAAATTGCATCGGAAATAAACACAAAAGGCACCTTGGCGACTCAAGTACAGCAAGACTGACTCTTCCTACTGTCTATGTTTAGAACCATTCCTGTGACACTAGTTATAGATTCCGATGCTTCACTTCAGGTTTACTGCATCCCTCTGAACTTCCTATTGACGATGAAACACAGGAATTGCTTTGGAATTAAATACAAAAGGCACAATGCCGACTCAAGTACAAGAAGACTAACTCTTCCTACTGTCTAAGATTTGAACCATTCCTGTGACACTAGATATAGATTCCGATGCCTCACTCCAGGTTTACTGTATCCCTTGGACCTTCTTATTGACGATGAAACACAGAAATTGCATCGGAATTAAATACAAAAGGCACAATGCTGACTTAAGTACAAGAAGACTGACTCTTCCTACTGTCTAAGTTCAGAACAATTCCTGTGACACTAGTTATAGATTCCGATGCTTCACTTCAGGTTTACTGCATCCCTCTGACCTATCTATTGACGATGAAACACAGAAATTGCATCGGAATTAAATACAAAAGGCACAATGCCGACTCAAGTACAAGAAGACTGGCTCTTCTTACTGTCTATGTTTTGAACCTTTCCTGTGACTCTAGTTATAGATTCCGATGCTTCACTTCAGGTTTACTCTATCCCTCTGACCGTCTTATTGACGATGAAACGCAGGAATTACATTGGAATTAAATACAAAAGGCGCAATGCCAACTTAAGTACAAGTAAACTGACTCTTCTTACTGTCTAAGTTCTGAACCAATCCTGTGACAGTAGTTATGGATTCCGATGCTTCACTACAGGTTTACTGTATCCCTCTGACCTTCTTATTGACGAAGAAACACGGAAATTGCATCGGAATTAAATACAAAAGGCACAATGCCGAATTAAGTACAAGTAAACTGACTCTTCTTACTGTCTATGTTTTGAACCATTCCTGTGACACTAGTTATAGATTCCGATGCTTCACATCCGGTTTACTGTATCCCTCTCACCTTCTTATTGACGATGAAAAACAGAAATTGCATCGGAATTAAATACAAAAGGCACAATGCCGACATAAGTACAAGAAAACTGACTCTTCTTACTGTCTATGTTTTGAACCATTCATGTGACACTAGTTATAGTTTCCGATGCTTCCTTTCAGGTTTACTGTATCCCTCCGACCTTCTTGTTGACGATGAAACACAGAAATTGCATCGGAATTAAATACAAAAGGCACAATGCCGACTTAAGTACAAGAAAACTGACTGTTCTTACTGTCTATTTTTTGAACCACTCCTGTGACACTAGATATAGATTCCGATGCTTCACTTCAGGTTTACTGTATCCCTCTGACATTCTTATTGACGATGAAACACAGAAATTGCATCGGAATTAAATAGAATATGCACAATGCCGACTTATGTACAAGAAAACTGACTCTTCTTACTGTCTATGGTTTGAATCATTCCTGTGACACTAGTTATAGATTCCGATGCTTCACTTCAGGTTTACTGTATCCCTCGGAACTTCTTATTGACGATGAAATACAGAAATTGCATCGGAATTAAATACAAAATGCACAATGCCGACTCAAGTACTAGAAAACTGGCTCTTTTTACTGTCTATGATTTGAACCTTACCTGTGAGAGCGGTTTTAGATTCCGATGCTTCTCTTGAGGTTTACTGTATCGCTTGGCCCTACTTATTGACGACGAAATACAGAAATTGCATCGGAATGAAATAGAAAAGGCACAATGCCGACTTAAGTACAAGCAAACTGACTCTTCTTACTGTGTATGTTTTGAACCATACCTGTGACACTAGTTATAGATTCCGATGCTTCACTTCAGGTTTACTCTATCCATCTGACCGTCTTATTGACGATGAAACACAGAAATTGCATCGGAATGAAATACAAAAGGCACAATGCCGACTCATGTGCCAGAAGACTGGCTCTTCTTACAGTCTATGCTATGATACTTTCCTGTGAGACCGGTTTTAGATTCCGATGCTTCACTTCAGGTTTACTGTATCCCTTGGACCGTCTTATTGACGACGAAACACAGAAATTGCATCGGAATTAAATAGAAAAGGCACAATGCCGGGTTAAGTACAAGAAAACTGACTCCTCCTACTGTCTATGTTTTGAACCATTCCTGTGACACTAGTTATAGATTCCGATGCATCACTTCAGGTTTACTGTATCCCTCTGACCTACTTATTAACGATGAAACACAGATATTGCATGGGAATTCAATACAAAAGGCTCATTGCCGGCTCAAGTACAAGAAGACTGCCTCTTCTTACTGTCTATGTTTTGAACCTTTCCTGTGAGACCGGTTATAGATTCCGATGCTTCACTTCAGGTTTACTGTATCCCTCTGACCTTCTTATTGACGATGAAACACAGATATTGCATGGGAATTCAATACAAAAGGCTCAATGCCGACTCAAGTACAAGAAGACTGCCACTTCTTACTGTCTATGTTTTGAACCTTTCCTGTGAGACCCGTTATAGATTCCGATGCTTCACTTCAAGTTTACTGTATCCCTCTGACCTTCTTATTGACGATGAAACACAGAAATTGCGTCGGAATTAAATACAAAAGGCACAATGCCGACGTATGTACAAGAAAACTGACTGTTCTTACTGTCTAAGTTTTGAACCACTCCTGTGACACTAGATATAGATTCCGATGCTTCACTTCAGGTTTACTGTATCCCTCTGACATTCATATTGACGATGAAACACAGAAATTGCATCGGAATTAAATAGAATATGCACAATGCCGACTTATGTACAAGAAAACTGACTCTTCTTCCTGTGTATGTTTTTAACCATTCCTGTGACTCTAGTTATAGATTCCGAAGCTTCACTTCAGGTTTACTGTATCCCTCTGACCTTCTTATTGACGATGAAAAACAGCAGTTGCATCGGAATTAAATACAAAACGCACAATGCCGACTTAAGTACAAGAAAACTGACTCTTCTTACTGTCTATGTTTTGGACCATTCCTGTGACACTAGTTATAGATTCCGATGCTTCACTTCAGGTTTACTGTATCCCTCTAACCTTCTTATTGACGATGAAACACAGAAATTACATCGGAATTAAATACAAAAGGCACAATGCCGACATAAGTACAAGAAAACTGACTCTTCTTACTATCTATGTTTTGAACCATTCCTGTGACACTAGTTATAGATTCCGATGCTTCACTTCAGGTTTACTGTATCCCTCTGACCTTCTTATTGACGATGAAACACAGAAAATGCATCGGAATTAAATACAAAAGGCACAAAGCCGACTTAAGTACAAGAAAACTGACGCTTCTTACTGTCTATGATTTGAACCATTCCTCTGACACTAGTTATAGATTCCGATACTTCACTTCAGGTTCACTGTATCCCTCTGACCTTCTTATTGACGATGAATCACTGAAATTGCATCGGAATTAAATACAAAAGGCACAATGCCGACTTAGGTACAAGAAAACTGACTCTTAATACTGTCTATGTTTTGAACCATTCCTGTGACACTAGTTATAGATTCCGTTGCTTCACTTCAGGTCTGCTGTATCCCTCTGACCTTCTTATTGACGATGAAACACAGTAATTGCATGGGAATTCAATACAAAAGGCCCAATGCCGACTCAAGTACAAGTAGACAGGCTCTTCTTACTGTCTATGTCTTTAACCTTTCCTGTGAGACCGGTTTTGGATTCCGATGCTTCACTTCAGGTTTACTGTATACCTTGGACCTTCTTATCGACGACGAAACACAGAAATTGCATCGGAATTAAATACAAAACGCACAATGCCGACATAAGTACAAGAAAACTGACTCTTCTTACTATCTATGGTTTGAACCATTCCTGTGGCACTAGTTATAGATTCTGATGCTTCACTTCAAGTTTACTGTATCCCTCTGACCTTCGTATTGACGATGAAACACAGAAATTGCATCGGATTTAAATAGAAGAGGCACAATACCGACTTAAGTACACGAAAACTGACTGTACTTACTGTCTATGTTTTGAACCATTCATGTGACACTAGTTATAGTTTCCGATGCTTCACTTCAGTTTTACTGTATCCCTCTGACCTTCTTATTGACGATGAAACACAGAAATTGCATCGGAATTAAATACAAAAGGCACAATGCCGACATAAGTACAAGAAAACTGACTGTTCTTACTGTCTATGTTTTGAACCACTCCTGTGACACTAGATATAGATTCCGATGCTTCACTTCATTTTTACTGTATACCTCTGACATTCTTATTGATGATGAAACGCAGTAGTTGCATCGGAATTAAATAGAAAAGGCACAATGCCGACTTATGTACAAGAAAACTGACTCTTCTTACTGTCTATGTTTTGAACCATTCCTGTGACACTAGTTATAGATTCCGATGCTGCACTTTAGGTTTACTGTATCCCTCTGACCTTCTTATTGACGATGAAAAACAGCAGTTGCATCGGAATTAAATACAAAACGCACAATGCCGACTTAAGTACAAGAAAACTGACTCTTCTTACTGTCTATGTTTTGGACCATTCCTGTATCACTAGTTATAGATTCCGATGCTTCACTTCAGGTTTACTGTATCCCTCTAACCTTCTTATTGACGATGAAACACAGAAATTACATCATACTTAAATACAAAAGGCACAATGCCGACATAAATACAAGAAAACTGTCTCTTCTTACTGTCTATGTTTTGAACCATTCCTGTGACACTAGTTATAGATTCCGATGCTTCACTTCAGGTTTACTGTATCCCTCTGACCTTCTTATTGACGATGAAACACAGAAAATGCATCGGAACTGAATACAAAAGGCACAATGCCGACTTTAGTACAAGAAAACTGACGCTTCTTACTGTCTATGATTTGAACCATTCCTCTGACACTAGTTATAGATTCCGATACTTCACTTCAGGTTTACTGTATCCCTCTGACCTTCTTATTGACGATGAAACACTGAAATTGCATCGTAATTAAATACTAAAGGCACAATGCCGACTTAAGTACAAGAAAACTGACTCTTCTTACTGTCTATTTTTGAACCATTCCTGTGACACTATTTATAGATTAAGTTGCTTCACTTCAGGTTTACTGTATCCCTCTGACCTTCTTATTGACAATGAAACACAGTAATTGCATGGGAATTCCATACAAAAGGCTCAATGCCGACTCATGTACAAGTAGACAGGCTATTCTTACTGTCTATGTCTTGAACCTTTCCTGTGAGACCGGTTTTGGATTCCGATGCTTCACTTCAGGTTTACTGTATCCCTTGGACCTCCTTATCGAAGACGAAACACCGAAATTGCATCGGAATTAAATACAAAACGCACAATGCCGACCTAAGTACAAGAGAACTGACACTTCTTAGTGACTATGATTAGAACCATTCCTGTGTCACTAGTTATAGATTCCGATGCCTCACTTCAGGTTTACTGTATCCCTCTGACCCTCTTATTGACGATGAAACACAGAAATTGCTTCGGAATTAAATACAAAAGGCACAATGCCGACTCAAGTACAAGAAGGCTGGCTCATCTTACTGTCTACGATTTGAACCATTCCGGTGACACTAGTTATAGATTCCGATGCTTCACTTCAGGTTTACTGTATCCCTCTGACCTTCTTATTGACGATGAAACACAGGAATTGCATCGGATTTAAATAGAAAAGTCACAATGTCGACTTAAGTACAAGAAAACTGACTCTTCTTACTGTCTATGTCTTGAACCATTCATGTGACACTAGTCATAGTTTCCGATGCTTCACTTCAGGTTTACTGTATCCCTCTGACCTTCGTATTGACGATGAAACGCAGAAATTGCATCGGAATTAAATACAAAAGGCACAATGCCGACTTAAGTACAAGAGAACTGACTCTTCTTACTGTCTATGTTTTGAACCATTCCTGTGACAGCAGTTAGAGATTCCGATGCTTCACTTCAGGTCTACTGTATCCCTCTGACTTTCTTATTGACGATGAAACACAGAAATTGCGTCGGAATTAAATACAAAAGTCATAATGCCGACTTAATTATAAGAAAACTGACACTTCTTACTGTTTATGCATTGAACCATTCCTGTGACATTAGTTATAGATTCCGATATTTCACTTCAGGTTTACTGTATCCCTTGGACCTTCATATTGACGATGAAACACAGAAATTGCATCGGAATTGAATACAAAAGGCACAATGCCGTCTTAAGTACCAGAAGACTAACTCTTCCTACTGTCTAAGATTTGAACCATTCCTGTGACACTAGTTATAGATTCCGATGCCTCACTCCAGGTTTACTGTATCCCTTGGACCTTCTTATTGACGATGAAACACAGAAATTGCATCGGAATTAAATACAAAAGGCACATTGCCGACTTAAGTACAAGAAGACTGACTCTTGCTACTGTCTAAGTTCAGAACAATTCCTGTGACACTAGTTATAGATTCCGATGCTTCACTTCAGGTTTACTGTATCCCTCTGACCTTCTTATTAACGATGAAACACAGAAATTGCATCGGAATTAAATACAAAAGGCACAATGCCGAAGTAAGTACAAGTAAACTGACTCGTCTTACTGTCTATGTTTTGAACCTTTCCTGTGACTCTAGTTATAGATTCCGATGCTTCACTTCAGGTTTACTGTATCCCTCTGACCTTCTTATTGACGATGAAACACAGAAATTGAATCGGAATTAAATACAAAAGGCACAATGCCGACTTCAGTACAAGAAAACTGACGCTTCTTACTGTCTATGCTTTGAACCATTCCTGTGACACTAGTTATAGATGCCGATACTTCACTTCATGTTTATTGTATCCCTGTGACCTTCTTATTGACGATGAAACCCAGAAATTGCATCGGAATTAAATACAAAAGGCACAATGCCGACTTAAGTACAAGAAGACTAACTCGTCCTAATGTCTAAGTTTTGAACCATTCCTGTGATACTACTTATAGATTCCGATGCTTCACTTCAGGTTTACTGTTTCCCTTGGACCTTCTTATTGACGATGAAACACAGAAATTGCGTCGGAATTAAATACAAAAGGCACAAAGCAGACTTAAGTACAAGATGACTGACTCTTCCTACTGTCTAAGTTTTGAACCATTCCAGAGACACTAGTTATAGATTCCGATGCTTCACTCCAGGTTTACTGTATCCCGTGGACCTTCTTATTGACGATGAAACACAGAAATTGCATCGGAATTAAATAGAAAACGTACAATGCCAACTTAAGTACAAGAAAACTGACTCTTCTTACAGTGTATGTTTTTAACCATTCCTGTGACACTAGTTATAGATTCCTATGGTTCACTTCAGGTTTACTGTATCCCTCTGACCATCTTATTGACGATGAAAAACAGCTATTGCATCAGAATTAAATACAAAACGCACAATGCCGACTTATGTACAAGAATACTGACTCTTCTTACTGTCTATGTTTCGAACCCTTCCTGTGACACTAGTTATAGGTTCCGATACTTCACTTCATGTTTACTGTATCCCTCTGACCTTATTGGCGATGAAACACAGAAAACTCATCGGAATTAAATACAAAAGCACAATGCCGACATAAGTACAAGAAAACTGACTCTTCTTACTGTGTATGTCTTGAACCATTCCTGTGACACTAGTTATAGGTTCCGATGCTTCACTTCAGGTTTACTGTATCCCTCTGACCTTCTTATAGACGATGAAACACAGAAATTGCTTCGGAATTAAATACCAAAGGCACAATGCCGACTCAAGTACAAGAAGGCTGGCTCATCTTACTGTCTCCGTTTTGAACCATTCCTGTGACACTAGTTATAGATTCCGATGCTTCACTTCAGGTTTACTGTATCCCTCTGACCTTCGTATTGACGATGAAACACAGAAATTGCATCGGATTTAAATAGAAAAGTCACAATGTCGACTTAAGTACAAGAAAACTGACTCTTCTTACTGTCTATGTTTTGAACCATTCATGTGACACTAGTTATAGTTTCCGATTCTTCACCTCAGGTTTACTGTATCCCTCTGACCTTATTGACGATGAAACACAGAAATTGCATCGGAATTAAATACAAAAGGCACAATGCCGACTTAAGTACAAGAGAACTGACTCTTCTTACTGTCTATGTTTTGAACCATTCCTGTGACAGCAGTTAGAGATTCCGATGCTTCACTTCAGGTCTACTGTATCCCTCTGACTTTCTTATTGACGATGAAACACAGAAATTGCATCGGAATTAAATACAAAAGTCACAATGCAGACTTAATTATAAGAAAACTGACACTTCTTACCGTTTATGCATTGAACCATTCCTGTGACATTAGTTATAGATTCCGATACTTCACTTCAGGTTTACTGTATCCCTTGGAACTTCATATTGACGATGAAACACAGAAATTGCATCGGAATTAAATACAAAAGGCACAATGCCGACTTAAGTACAAGAAGACTAACTCTTCCTACTGTCTAAGATTCGAACCATTCCTGTGACACTAGTTATAGATTCCGATGCCCCACTCCAGGTTTACTGTATCCCTTGGACCTTCTTATTGACGATGAAACACAGAAATTGCATCGGAATTAAATACAAAAGGCACAATGCCGACTTAAGTACAAGAAGACTGACTCCTCCTACTGTCTAAGTTCAGAACAATTCCTGTGACACTAGTTATAGATTCCGATGCTTCACTTCAGGTTTACTGTATCCCTCTGACCTTCTTATTGACGATGAAACACAGAAATTGCATCGGAATTAAATAGAAAACGCACAATGCCAACTTAAGTACAAGAAAACTGACTCTTCTTACTGTGTATGTCTTGAACCATTCCTGTGACACTAGTTATAGATTCCGATGCTTCACTTCAGGGTAACTGTTTCCCTCTGACCTTCTTATAGACGATGAAACACAGAAATTGCATCGGAATTAAATACAAAAGGCACAATGCCGACTTAAGTACAAGAAAACTGACTCTTCTTACTGTCTATGTTTTGAACCATTCCTGTAACACTATTTATAGATTCCGTTGCTTCACTTCAGGTTTACTGTATCCCTCTGACCTTCTTATTGACAATGAAACACAGTAATTGCATGGGAATTCAATACAAAAGGCTCAATGCCGACTCAAGTACAAGTAGACAGGCTCTTCTTACTGTCTATGTCTTGAACCTTTCCTGTGAGACCGGTTTTGGATTCCGATGCTTCACTTCAGGTTTACTGTATCTCTTGGACCTTCTTATCGACGACGAAACACAGAAATTGCATCGGAATTAAATACAAAACCCACAATGCCAACCTAAGTGCAAGAAAACTGACACTTCTTAGTGTCTATGATTAGAACCATTCCTGTGACACTAGTTATAGATCCCGATGCTTCTTTTCAGGTTTACTGTATCCCTCTGACCTTCTTATTGACGATGAAACACTGAAATTGCATCGGAATTAAATACAAAAGTCACAATGCCGACTTAATTATAAGAAAACTGACACTTCTTACTGTTTATGCATTGAACCATTCCTGTGACATTAGTTATAGATTTCGATACTTCACTTCAGGTTTATTGTATCCCTTGGACCTTCATATTGACGATGAAACACAGAAATTGCATCGGAATTAAATACAAAAGGCACAATGCCGACTTAAGTACAAGAAGACTAACTCTTCCTACTGTCAAAGATTTGAACCATTCCTGTGACACTAGTTATAAATTCCGATGCCTCACTCCAGGTTTACTGTATCCCTTGGAACTTCATATTGACGATGAAACACAGAAATTGCATCGGAATTAAATACAAAAGGCACAATGCCGACTTAAGTACAAGAAGACTAACTCTTCCTACTGTCTAAGATTTGAACCATTCCTGTGACACTAGTTATAGATTCCAATGCCCCACTCCAGGTTTACTGTATCCCTTGGACCTTCTTATTGACGATGAAACACAGAAATTGCATCGGAATTAAATACAAAAGGCACAATGCCGACTTAAGTACAAGAAGACTGACTCTTCCTACTGTCTAAGTTCAGAACAATTCCTGTGACACTAGTTATAGATTCCGATGCTTCACTTCAGGTTTACTGTATCCCTCTGACCTTCTTATTGACGATGAAACACAGAAATTGCATCGGAATTAAATACAAAAGGCACAATGCCGAAGTAAGTAAAAGTGAACTGACTCTTCTTACTGTCTATGTTTTGAACCTTTCCTGTGACTCTAGTTATAGATTCCGATGCTTCACTTCAGGTTTACTGTATCCCTCTGACCTTCTTATTGACGATGAAACACAGAAATTGCATCGGAATTAAATACAAAAGGCACAATGCCGACTTCAGTACAAGAAAACTGACGCTCCTTACTGTCTATGGTTTGAACCATTCCTGTGACACTAGTTATAGATGCCGATACTTCACTTCATGTTTATTGTATCCCTCTGACCTACTTATTGACGATGAAACCCAGAAATTGCATCGGAATTAAATACAAAAGGCACAATGCCGACTTAAGTACAAGAAGACTAACTCTTCCTAATGTCTAAGTTTTGAACCATTCCAGAGACACTAGTTATAGATTCCGATGCTTCACTCCAGGTTTACTGTATCCCGCTGACCTTCTTATTGACGATGAAACACAGAAATTGCATCGGAATTAAATAGAAAACGCACAATGCCAACTTAAGTACAAGAAAACTGACTCTTCTTACTGTGTATGTCTTGAACCATTCCTGTGAAACTAGTTATAGATTCCGATGCTTCACTTCAGGTTTACTGTTTCCCTCTGACCTTCTTATAGACGATGAAACACAGAAATTGCATCGGAATTAAATACAAAAGGCACAATGCCGACTTAAGTACAAGAAAACTGACGCTTCTTACTGTCTATGATTTTAACCATTCCTCTGACACTAGTTATACATTCCGATACTTCACTTCAGGTTTACTGTATCCCTCTGACCTTCTTATTGACGATGAAACACTGAAATTGCATCAGAATTAAATACAAAAGGCACAATGCCGCCTTAAGTACAAAAAAACTGACTCTGCTTACTGTCTATGTTTTGAACCATTCCTGTGACACTAGTGACAGATTCCGATGCTTCACTTCAGGTTTACTGTATCCCTCTGTCCTTCTTATTGACGATGAAACACAGTAATTGCATGGGAATTCAATACAAAAGGCTCAATGCCGACTCAAGTACAAGAAGACTGGCTCTTCCTACTGTCTATGCTTTGAACCTTTCCTGTGAGACCGGTTTTGAATTCCGATGCTTCACT
This sequence comes from Schistocerca americana, assembly GCF_021461395.2. Taxonomy (NCBI): domain Eukaryota; kingdom Metazoa; phylum Arthropoda; class Insecta; order Orthoptera; family Acrididae; genus Schistocerca; species Schistocerca americana. The sequence goes on from NC_060122.1 coordinate 11,289,667, forward strand.
TCAGGTTTACTGTATCCCTTGGACCTTCTTATCGACGACGAAACACAGAAATTGCATTGGAATTAAATACAAAACGCACAATGCCGACCTAAGTACAAGAAAACTGACACTTCTTACTGTCTATGTTTTGAACCATTCATGTGACACTAGTTATAGTTTCCGATGCTTCACTTCAGGTTTACTGTATCCCTCTGACCTTCTTATTGACGATGAAACACAGAAATTGCATCGGAATTAAATACAAAAGGCACAATGCCGACTTAAGTACAAGAAAACTGACTGTTCTTACTGTCTATGTTTTGAACCATTCCTGTGACACTAGTTATAGATTCTGATGCATCACTTCAAGTTTACTGTATCCCTCGGGACTTTCTTATTGACGATGAAACACAGAAATTGCATCGGAATAAATACAAAAGGCACAATGCCGACTTAAGTACAAGAGAAATGACTCTTCTTACTGTCTACGTTTTGAACCATTCCTGTGACAGTAGTTATAGATTATGATGCTTCACTTCAGTTCTACTGTATCCCTCTGACTTTCTTATTGACGATGAAACACAGAAATTGCATCGGTATTAAATACGAAAGGCAAAATGCCGACGTAAGTACAAGAAAACTGACTCTACTTACTGTCTATGATCTGAACCATTCCTGTGACACTAGTTATAGATTCCGATGCTTCTTTTCAGGTTTACTGTATCCCTCTGACCTTCTTATTGACGATGAAACACTGAAACTGCATCGGAATTAAATACAAAAGGCACAATGCCGACTTAAGTACAAGAAAACTGACTCTTCTTACTGTCTATGTTTTGAACCATTCCTGTGACACTATTTATAGATTCCGTTGCTTCACTTCAGGTTTACTGTATCCCTCTGACCTTCGTATTGACAATGAAACACAGTAATTGCATGGGAATTCAATACAAAATTCTCAATGCCGACTCAAGTACAAGTAGACAGGCTCTTCTTACTGTCAATGTCTTGAACCTTTCCTGTGAGACCGGTTTTGGATTCCGATGCTTCACTTCAGGTTTACTGTATCCCTTGGACCTTCTTATCGACGACGAAACACAGAAATTGCATCGGAATTAAATACAAAACGCACAATGCCAACCTAAGTACAAGAAAACTGACACTTCTTAGTGTCTATGATTAGAACCATTCCTGTGACACTAGTTATAGATTCCGATGCTTCTTTCAGGTTTACTGTATCCCTCTGACCTTCTTATTGACGATGAAACACTGAAATTGCATCGGAATTAAATACAAAAGTCACAATGCCGACTTAATTATAAGAAAACTGACACTTCTTACTGTTTATGCATTGAACCATTCCTGTGACATTAGTTATACATTCCGATACTTCACTTCAGGTTTATTGTATACCTTGGACCTTCATATTGACGATGAAACACAGAAATTGCATCGGAATTAAATACAAAAGGCACAATGCCGACTTAAGTACAAGAAGACTAACTCTTCCTACTGTCAAAGATTTGAACCATTCCTGTGACACTAGTTATAGATTCCGATGCCTCACTCCAGGTTTACTGTATCCCTTGGACCTTCTTATTGACGATGAAACACAGAAATTGCATCGGAATTAAATACAAAAGGCACAATGCCGACTTAAGTACAAGAAGACTGACTCTTCCTACTGTCTAAGTTTAGAACAATTCCTGTGACACTTGTTATAGATTCCGATGCTTCACTTCAGGTTTACTGTATCCCTCTGAGCTTTTTATTGACGATGAAACACAGAAATTGCATCGGAATTAAATACAAAAGGCACAATGCCGACTTCAGTACAAGAAAACTGACGCTTCTTACTGTCTATGATTTGAACCATTCCTCTGACACTAGTTATAGATTCCGTAGCTTCACTTCAGGTTTACTGTATCCCTCTGACCTTCTTATTGGCGATGAAACACAGAAAATTCATCGGAATTAAATACAAAAGGCACAATGCCGACATAAGTACAAGAAAACTGACTCTTCTTACTGTCTATGTCTTGAACCATTCCTGTGACACTAGTTATAGATTCCGATGCTTCACTTTAGGTTTACTGTATCCCTCTGACCTTCTTATTGACGATGAAACACAGAAATTGCATCGGAATTAAATACAAAAGGCACAATGCCGACTTAAGTACAAGTAAACTGACGCTTCTTACTGTCTGTGATTTGAATCATTCCTCTGACACTAGTTATAGATTACGATACTTCACTTCAGGTTTACTGTATCCATCTGACCTTCTTATAGACGATGAAACACAGAAACTGCATCGGAATTAAATACAAAAGGCACAATGCTGACTGAAGTACAAGAGAACTGACTCCTCTTACTGTCTATGTTTTGAACCATTCCTGTGACAGCAGTTATAGATTCCGATGCTTCACTTCAGGTCTTCTGTATCCCTCAGACTTTCTTATTGACGATGAAACACAGAAATTGCATCGGTATTAAATACGAAAGGCACAATGCCGACTTAAGTAAAAGAAGACTGACTCTTCCTACTGTCTAAGTTTAGAACAATTCCTGTGACACTAGTTATAGATTCCGATGCTTCACTTCAGGTTTACTGTATCCCTCTGACCTTGATATTGACGATGAAACACAGAAATTGCATCGGAATTAAATACAAAAGGCACAATGCCGAAGTAAGTACAAGTAAACTGACTCTTCTTACTGTCTATGTTTTGAACCTTCCCTGTGACTCTAGTTATAGATTCAGATGCTTCACTTCAGGTTTACTGTATCCCTCTGACCTTCTTATTGACGATGAAACACAGAAATTGCATCGGAATTAAATACAAAAGGCACAATGCCGACTTCAGTACAAGAAAACTGACGCTTCTTACTGTCTATGGTTTGAACCATTCCTGTGACACCAGTTATAGATGCCGATACTTCACTTCATGTTTATTGTATCCCTCTGACCTTCTTATTGACAATGAAACCCAGAAATTGCATCGGTATGAAATACGAAAGGAACAATGCCGACGTAAGTACAAGAAAACTGACTCTCCTTACTGTCTATGATTTGAACCATTCCTGTGACACTAGTTATTGATTCCGATGCTTCTTTTCAGGTTTACTTTATCCCTCCGACTTTCTTATTGGCGATGAAACACAGAAATTGCATCGGAATTAAATTCAAAAGTCACAATGCCGACTGAATTATAAGAAAACTTACACTTCTTACTGTTTATGCTTTGAACCATTCCTGTGACATTAGTTATAGAATCCATTACTTCACTTCACGTTTACTGTATCCCTTGGACCTTCTTGTTGACGATGAAACACAGAAATTGCATCGGAATTAAATACAGTAGACGCAATGCCGACAGAAGTACAAGAAGACTGACTCTTCCTACTGTCTAAGATCTGAACCATTCCTGTGACACTAGTTATAGATTCCGATGCCTCACTCCAGGTTTGCTGTATCCCTTGGTCCTTCTTATTGACGATGAAACTCAGAAATTGCATCGGAATTAAATACAAAAGGCACAATGCCGACTTAAGTACAAGAAGACTAACTCTTCCTACTGTCTAAGTTCAAAACAATTCCTGTGACACTAGTTATAGATTCCGATGCTTCACTTGAGGTTTACTGTATCCCTCTGACGTTCTTATTGACGATGAAACACAGAAATTGCATCGGAATTAAATACAAAAGGCACAATGCCGACGTAAGTACAAGTAAACTGACTCCTCTTACTGTCTATGTTTTGAACCTTTCCTGTGACACTAGTTATAGATTCCGATGCTTCACTTCAGGTTTACTGTATCCCTCTGACCTTCTTATTGACGATGAAACACAGAAATTGCATCGGAATTAAATACAAAAGGCACAATGCTGACTTAAGTACATGAGAACTGACTCTTCATACTGTCTATGTTCTGAACCATTCGTGTGACACTAGTTATAGTTTCCGATGCTTCACTTCAGGTTTACTGTACCCTCTGACCTTCTTATTGACGATGAAACACAGAAATTGCATCGGAATTAAATACAAAAGGCACAATGCTGACTTAAGTACAAGAGAACTGACTCTTCTTACTGTCTATGTTTTGAACCATTCCTGTGACAGCTGTTATAGATTCCGATGCTTCACTTCAGGTTTTTCTGTATCCCTTGGACCTTCATATTGACGATGAAACACAGAAATTGCATAGGAATTAAATACAAAAGGCACAATGCCGACTTAAGTACAAGAAGACTAACTCTTCCTACTTTCTAAGATTTGAACCATTCCTGTGACACTAGTTATAGATTCCGATGCCTCACTCCAGGTTTACAGTATCCCTTGGACCTTCTTATTGACGATGAAACACAGAAATTGCATCGGAATTAAATACAAAAGGCACAATGCCGACTTAAGTACAAGAAGACTGACTCTTCCTACTGTCTAAGTTTAGAGCAATTCCTGTGACACTAGTTACAGATTCCGATGCTTCACTTCAGGTTAACTGTATCCCTCTGACCTTCTTATTGACGATGAAACACAGAAATTGCATCGGAAATAAATACAAAAGGCACAATGCCGAAGTAAGTACAAGTAAACTGACTCTTCTTACAGTCTATGTTTTGAACCTTTCCTGTGACTCTAGTTATAGATTCCGATGCTTCACTTCAGGTTTACTGTATCCCTCTGACCTTCTTATTGACGATGAAACACAGAAATTGCATCGGAATTAAATACAAAAGGCACAATGCCAGCTTCTGTACAAGAAAACTGACGCTTCTTACTGTCTATGCTTTGAACCATTCCTGTGACACTAGTTATAGATGCCGATACTTCACTTAATGTTTATTGTATCCCTCTGACCTTCTTATTGACGATGAAACCCAGAAGTTGCATCGGAATTAAATACAAAAGGCACAATGCCGACTTAAGTACAGGAAAACCGACTCTTCTTACTGTCTATGTCTTGAACCATTCCTGTGACACTAGTTATAGATACCGATGCTTCACTTCAGGTTTACTGTATCCCTCTGACCTTCGTATTGACAATGAAACACAGAAATTGCATCGGAAACAAACACTAAAAGCACTTTGACGACTCAAGTCCAGGAAGATCGGCCATTCTTACTGTCTATGTTTTGAACCTTTCCTGTGAGACCAGTTTTAGATTCCGATGCTTGACTTCAGGTTTACTGTATCCCGTGGACCTTCTTATTGACGATGAAACACAGAAATTGCATCGGAATTAAAAAGAAAACGCACAATGCCAACTTTAGTACGAGAAAACTGACTCTTCTTACTGTGTATGTCTTGAACCATTCCTGTGACACTAGTTATAGATTCCGTTGCTTCACTTTAGGTTTACTGTATCCCTCTGACCTTCTTATTGACGATGAAACACAGAAATTGCATCGGAATTAAATACAAAAGGCACAATGCCGACTTAAGTACAAGAAAACTGACGCTTCTTACTGTCTATGATTTGAACCATTCCTCTGACACTAGTTATAGATTCCGATACTTCACTTCAGGTTTACTGTATCCCTCTGACCTTCTTATTGACGACGAAACACTGATATTGCATCAGAATTAAATACAAAAGGCACAATGCCGCCTTAAGTACAAAAAAACTGATTCTGCTTACTGTCTATGTATTGAACCATTCCTGTGACACTAGTTACAGATTCCGATGCTTCACTTCAGGTTTACTGTATCCCTCTGACCTTCTTATTGACGATGAAACACAGTAATTGCATGGGAATTCAATACAAAAAGCTCAATGCCGACTCAAGTACAAGAAGACTGGCTCTTCTTACTGTCTATGTTTTGAACCTTTCCTGTGAGACCGGTTTTGAATTCCGATGCGTCACTTCAGGTTTACTGTGTCCCACTGACCTTCTTATTGACGATGAAACACTGAAATTACATCAGAATTTAATACAAAACGCACAATGCCGACTTATGTACAAGAAAACTGACTCTTCTTACTGTCTATGTCTTGAACCATTCCTGTGACACTAGTTATAGACTCCGATGCTTCACTTTAGGTTTACTGTATCCCTCTGACCTTCTTATTGACGATGAAACACAGAAATTGCATCGGAATTAAATAGGAAATGCACAATGCCGACTTAAGTACAAGAAAACTGACGCTTCTTACTGTCTATGATTTGAACCATTCCTCTGACACTAGTTATAGATTCCGATACTTCGCTTCAGGTTTACTGTATCCCTCTGACCTTCTTATTGACGATGAAACACTGAAATTGCATCAGAATTAAATACAAAAGGCACAATGCCGCCTTAAGTACAAAAAAACTGACTCTGCTTACTGTCTATGTTTTGAACCATTCCTGTGACACTAGTTACAGATTCGGATGCTTCACTTCAGGTTTACTGTATCCCTCTGACCTTCTTATTGACGATGAAACACAGTAAATGCATGGGATTTCAATACAAAAGGCTCAATGCCGACTCAAGTACAAGAAGACTGGCTCTTCTTACTGTCTATGTTTTGAACCTTTCCTGTGAGACCGGTTTTGAATTCCGATGCGTCACTTCAGGTTTACTGTGTCCCACTGACCTTCTTATTGACGATGAAACCCTGAAATTACACCAGAATTTAATACAAAACGCACAATGCCGACTTATGTACAAGAAAACTGACTCTTCTTACTGTCTATGTCTTGAACCATTCCTGTGACACTAGTTATAGACTCCGATGCTTCACTTTAGGTTTACTGTATCCCTCTGACCTTCTTATTGACGATGAAACACAGAAATTGCATCGGAATTAAATAGGAAATGCACAATGCCGACTTAAGTACAAGAAAACTGACGCTTCTTACTGTCTATGATTTGAACCATTCCTCTGACACTAGTTATAGATTCCGATGCTTCACTTCAGGTTTACTGTGTCCCACTGACCTTCTTATTGACGATGAAACACTGAAATTACATCAGAATTTAATACAAAACGCACAATGCCGACTGAAGTACAAGAGAACTGACTCTTCTTACTGTCTATGTTTTGAACCATTCCTGTGACAGTTGTTATACATTCCGATGCTTCACTTCAGGTCTACTGTATCCCTCTGACTTTCTTATTGACGATGAAACACAGAAATTGCATCGGTATGAAATACGAAAGGCACAATGCCGACGTAAGTACAAGAAAACTGACTCTCCTTACTGTCTATGATTTGAACCATTCCTGTGACACTAGTTATTGATTCCGATGCTTCTTTTCAGGTTTACTGTATCCCTCCGACTTTCTTATTGGCGATGAAACACAGAAATTGAATCGGAATTAAATTCAAAGGTCACAATGCCGACTGAATTATAAGAAAACTTACACTTCTTACTGTATATGGTTTGAACCATTCCTGTGACATTAGTTATAGAATCCATTACTTCACTTCAGGTTTACTGTATCCCTTGGACCTTCTTATTGGCGATGAAACACAGAAATTGCATCGGAATTAACTACAGTAGACACAATGCCGACAGAAGTACAAGAAGACTGACTCTTCCCACTGTCTAAGATTTGAACCATTCCTGTGACACTAGTTGTAGATTCCGATGCCTCACTCCAGGTTTACTGTATCCCTTGGTCCTTCTTATTGACGATGAAACACAGAAATTGCATCGGAATTAAATACAAAAGGCACAATGCCGACTTCAGTACAAGAAGACTGACTCTTCCTACTGTCTAAGTTTAGAACAATTCCTGTGACACTAGTTATAGATTCCGATGCTTCACTTCAGGTTTACTGTATCCCTCTGACGTTCTTATTGACGATGAAACACAGAAATTGCATCGGAATTAAATACAAAAGGCACAATGCCGAAGTAAGTACAAGTAAACTGACTCTTCTTACTGTCTATGTTTTGAACCTTTCCTGTGACACTAGTTATAGATTCCGATGCTTCACTTCAGGTTTACTGTATCCCTCTGACGTTCTTATTGACGATGAAACACAGAAAATGCATCGGAATTAAATACAAAAGGCACAATGCCGAAGTAAGTACAAGTAAACTGACTCTTCTTACTGTCTATGTTTTGAACCTTTCTGTGACTCTAGTTATAGATTCCGATGCTTCACCTCAGGTTTACTGTATCCCTCTGACCTTCTTATTGACGATGAAACACAGAAATTGCATCGGAATTTAATACAAAAGGCACAATGCCGACTTCAGTACAAGTAAACTGACGCTTCTTACTGTCTATGCTTTGAACCATTCCTGTGACACTAGTTATAGATGCCGATACTTCACTTCATGTTTATTGTATCCCTCTGACCTTCTTATTGACGTGGAAACCCAGAAATTGCATCGGAATTAAATACAAAAGGCACAATGCCGACTTAAGTACAAGAAAACTGACTCTTCTTACTGTCTATGTCTTGAACCATTCCTGTGACACTAGTTATAGATACCGATGCTTCACTTCAGGTTTACTGTATCCTTCTGACCTTCGTATTGACAATGAAACACAGAAATTGCATCGGAAATAAACACAAAAAGCACTTTGACGACTCAAGTCCAGGAAGATCGGCCATTCTAACTGTCTATGTTTTGAACCTTTCCTGTGAGACCAGTTTTAGATTCCGATGCTTGGCTTCAGGTTTACTGTATCCCGTGGACCTTCTTATTGACGATGAAACTCAGAAATTGCATCGGAATTAAAAAGAAAACGCACAATGCCAACTTAAGTACGAGAAAACTGACTCTTCTTACTGTGTACGTTTTGAACCATTCCTGTGACACTAGTTATAGATTCCGATGCTTCACTTTAGGTTTACTGTATCCCTCTGACCTTCTTATTGACGATGAAACACAGAAATTGCATCGGAATTAAATACAAAAGGCACAATGCCGACTTAAGTAGAAGAAAACTGACGCTTCTTACTGTCTATGATTTGAACCATTCCTCTGACACTAGTTATAGATTCCGATACTTCACTTCAGGTTTACTGTATCCCTCTGACCTTCTTATTGACGATGAAACACTGAAATTGCATCAGAATTAAATACAAAAGGCACAATGCCGCCTTAAGTACAAAAAAACTGACTGTTCTTACTGTCTATGTTTTGAACCATTCCTGTGACACTAGTTATAGATTCTGATGCTTCACTTCTGGTTTTCTGCATCCCTCGGGACCTTCTCATTGACGATGAAACACAGAAATTGCATCGAAATAAATACAAAAGGCACAATGCCGACTGAAGTACAAGAGAACTGACTCTTCTTACTGTCTATGTTTTGAACCATTCCTGTGACAGTTGTTATACATTCCGATGCTTCACTTCAGGTCTACTGTATCCCTCTGACTTTCTTATTGACGATGAAACACAGAAATTGCATCGGTATGAAATACGAAAGGCACAATGCCGACGTAAGTACAAGAAAACTGACTCTCCTTACTGTCTATGATTTGAACCATTCCTGTGACACTTGTTATTGATTCCGATGCTTCTTTTCAGGTTTACTGTATCCCTCCGACTTTCTTATTGGCGATGAAACACAGAAATTGAATCGGAATTAAATTCAAAGGTCAAAATGCCGACTGAATTATAAGAAAACTTACACTTCTTACTGTATATGGTTTGAACCATTCCTGTGACATTAGTTATAGAATCCATTACTTCACTTCAGGTTTACTGTATCCCTTGGACCTTCTTATTGGCGATGAAACACAGAAATTGCATCGGAATTAACTACAGTAGACACAATGCCGACAGAAGTACAAGAAGTCTGACTCTTCCCACTGTCTAAGATTTGAACCATTCCTGTGACACTAGTTGTAGATTCCGATGCCTCACTCCAGGTTTACTGTATCCCTTGGTCCTTCTTATTGACGATGAAACACAGAAATTGCATCGGAATTAAATACAAAAGGCACAATGCCGACTTCAGTACAAGAAGACTGACTCTTCCTACTGTCTAAGTTTAGAACAATTCCTGTGACACTAGTTATAGATTCCGATGCTTCACTTCAGGTTTACTGTATCCCTCTGACGTTCTTATTGACGATGAAACACAGAAATTGCATCGGAATTAAATACAAAAGGCACAATGCCGAAGTAAGTACAAGTAAACTGACTCTTCTTACTGTCTATGTTTTGAACCTTTCCTGTGACACTAGTTATAGATTCCGATGCTTCACTTCAGGTTTACTGTATCCCTCTGACGTTCTTATTGACGATGAAACACAGAAAATGCATCGGAATTAAATACAAAAGGCACAATGCCGAAGTAAGTACAAGTAAACTGACTCTTCTTACTGTCTATGTTTTGAACCTTTCTGTGACTCTAGTTATAGATTCCGATGCTTCACCTCAGGTTTACTGTATCCCTCTGACCTTCTTATTGACGATGAAACACAGAAATTGCATCGGAATTTAATACAAAAGGCACAATGCCGACTTCAGTACAAGAAAACTGACGCTTCTTACTGTCTATGCTTTGAACCATTCCTGTGACACTAGTTATAGATGCCGATACTTCACTTCATGTTTATTGTATCCCTCTGACCTTCTTATTGACGTGGAAACCCAGAAATTGCATCGGAATTAAATACAAAAGGCACAATGCCGACTTAAGTACAAGAAAACTGACTCTTCTTACTGTCTATGTCTTGAACCATTCCTGTGACACTAGTTATAGATACCGATGCTTCACTTCAGGTTTACTGTATCCTTCTGACCTTCGTATTGACAATGAAACACAGAAATTGCATCGGAAATAAACATAAAAAGCACTTTGACGACTCAAGTCCAGGAAGATCGGCCATTCTAACTGTCTATGTTTTGAACCTTTCCTGTGAGACCAGTTTTAGATTCCGATGCTTGGCTTCAGGTTTACTGTATCCCGTGGACCTTCTTATTGACGATGAAACTCAGAAATTGCATCGGAATTAAAAAGAAAACGCACAATGCCAACTTAAGTACGAGAAAACTGACTCTTCTTACTGTGTACGTTTTGAACCATTCCTGTGACACTAGTTATAGATTCCGATGCTTCACTTTAGGTTTACTGTATCCCTCTGACCTTCTTATTGACGATGAAACACAGAAATTGCATCGGAATTAAATACAAAAGGCACAATGCCGACTTAAGTAGAAGAAAACTGACGCTTCTTACTGTCTATGATTTGAACCATTCCTCTGACACTAGTTATAGATTCCGATACTTCACTTCAGGTTTACTGTATCCCTCTGACCTTCTTATTGACGATGAAACACTGAAATTGCATCAGAATTAAATACAAAAGGCACAATGCCGCCTTAAGTACAAAAAAACTGACTCTGCTTGCAGTCTATGTTTTAAACCATTGCTGTGACACTAGTTACAGATTCCGATGCTTCACTTCAGGTTTACTGTGTCCCTCTGACCTTCTTATTGACGATGAAACACAGAAATTGCATCGGAATTAAATACAAAAGGCACAATGCCGACTTAAGTAGAAGAAAACTGACACTTCTTACTGTCTATGATTTGAACCATTCCTCTGACACTAGTTATAGATTCCGATACTTCACTTCAGGTTTACTGTATCCCTCTGACCTTCTTATTGACGATGAAACACTGAAATTGCATCAGAATTAAATACAAAAGGCACAATGCCGCCTTAAGTACAAAAAAACTGACTCTGCTTGCAGTCTATGTTTTAAACCATTGCTGTGACACTAGTTATAGATTCCGATGCCTCACTTCAGGTTTACTGTATCCCTGTGACCTTCGTATTGACGATGAAACACAGAAATTGCATCGGATTTAAATAGAAAAGGCACAATGACGACTTACGTACAAGAAAACTGACTCTTCTTACTGTCAATGTTTTGAATCATTCATGTGACACTAGTTATAGTTTCCGATGCTTCACTTCAGGTTTACTGTATCCCTTGGACCTTCTTATTGACGATGAAACACAGAAATTGCATCGGAAATTAATACAATAGACACAATGCCGACAGAAGTACAAGAAGACTGACTCTTCCTACTGTCTAAGATTTGAACCATTCCTGTGACACTAGTTATAGATTCCGATGCCTCACTCCAGGTTTACTGTATCCCTTGGTCCTTCTTATTGACGATGAAACACAGAAATTGCATCGGAATTAAATACAAAAAGCACAATGCCGACTTAAGTACAAGAAGACTGACTCTTCCTACTGTCTAAGTTTAGAACAATTCCTGTGACACTAGTTATAGATTCCGATGCTTCACTTCAGGTTTACTGTATCCCTCTGACCTTCTTATTGACGATGAAACACAGAAATTGCATCGGAATTAAATACAAAAGGCACAATGCCGAAGTAAGTACAAGTAAACTAACTCTTCTTACTGTCTATGTTTTGAACCTTTCCTGTGACACTAGTTTTAGATTCCGATGCTTCACTTCAGGTTTACTGTATCCCTCTGACCTTCTTATTGACGATGAAGCACAGAAATTGCATCGGAATTAAATACAAAAGGCACAATGCTGACTTAAGTACAAGAGAACTGACTCTTCTTACTGTCTATGTTTTGAACCATTCCTGTGACAGCAGTTATAGATTCCGATGCTTCACTTCAGGTCTACTGTATTCCTCTGACTTTCTTATTGACGATGATACACAGAAATTGCATCGGTATTAAATACGAAAGGCACATTGCCGACGTAAGTACAAGAAAACTGTCTCTACTTACTGTCTATGAACTGAACCATTCCTGTGACACTAGTTATAGATTCCGATGCTTCTTTTCAGGTTTACTGTATCCCTCCGACTTTCTTATTTGCGATGAAACACAGAAATTGCATCGGAATTAAATTCAAAAGTCACAATGCCGACTTAATTATAAGAAAACTGACACTTCTTACTGTTTATGCATTGAACCATTCCTGTGACATTAGTTATAGATTCCGATACTTCACTTCAGGTTTACTGTATCCCTTGGACCTTCATATTGACGATGAAACACAGAAATTGCATCGGAATTAAATACAAAAGGCACAATGCCGACTTAAGTACAAGAAGACTAACTCTTCCTACTGTCTAAGATTTGAACCATTCCTGTGACACTAGTTATAGATTCCGATGCCTCACTTCAGGTTTACTGTATCCCTTGGACCTTCTTATTGACGATGAAACACAGAAATTGCATCGGAATTAAATACAAAACGCACAATGCCGACCTAAGTACAAGAAGACTGACTCTTCCTACTGTCTAAGTTTAGAACAATTCCTGTGACACTAGTTATAGATTCCGATGCTTCACTTCAGGTTTACTGTATACCTCTGACCTTCGTATTGACAACGACACACAGAAATTGCATCGGAAATAAACACAAAAAGCACTTTGACGACTCAAGTCCAGGAAGATCGGCCATTCTTACTGTCTATGTTATGAACCTTTCCTGTGAGACCAGTTTTAGATTCCGATGCTTGACTTCAGGCTTACTGTATCCCGTGGACCTTCTTATTGACGATGAAACACAGAAATTGCATCGGAATTAAAAAGAAAACGCACAATGCCAACTTAAGTACGAGAAAACTGAATCTTCTTACTGTGTATGTCTTGAACCATTCCTGTGACACTAGTTATAGATTCCGATGCTTCCCTTTTGGTTTACTGTATCCCTCTGACCTTCTTATTGACGATGAAACACAGAAATTGCATCGGAATTAAATACAAAAGGCACAATGCCGACTTACGTACTAGAAAACTGACGCTTCTTACTGTCTATGATTTGAACCATTCCTCTGACACTAGTTATAGATTCCGATACTTCACTTCAGGTTTACTGTATCCCTCTGACCTTCTTATTGACAATGAAACACAGAAATTGCATCGGAATTAAATACAAAGGGCACAATGCCGACTTCAGTACAAGAAAACTGACGCCTCTTACTGTCTATGCTTTGAACCATTCCTGTGACACTAGTTATAGATGCCGATTATTCACTTCATGTTTATTGTATCCCTCTGACCTTCTTATTGACGATGAAACCCAGAAATTGCTTTGGAATTAAATACAAAAGGCACAATGCCGAATTAAGTACAAGAAAACTGACTCTTCGCACTGTCTATGTCTTGAACCATTCCTGTGACACTAGTTATATATACCGATGCTTCACTTCAGGTTTACTGTATCCCTCTGACCTTCGTATTGACAATGAAACACAGAAATTGCATCGGAAATAAACACAAAATCACTTTGACGACTCAAGTCCAGGAAGATCGGCCACTCTTACTGTCTATGTTTTGAACCTTTCCTGTGAGACCAGTTTTAGATTCCGATGCTTGACTTCAGGTTTACAGTATCCCGTGGACCTTCTTATTGACGATGAAACACAGAAATTGCATCGGACTTAAATAGAAAAGGCACAATGCCGACTTAAGTACAAGAAAACTGACTCTTCTTACTGTCAATGTTTTGAATCATTCATGTGACACTAGTTATAGTTTCCGATGCTTCACTTCAGGTTTACTGTATCCCTCTGACCTTCTTATTGACAATGAAACACAGAAATTGCATCGGAATTAAATACAAAAGGCACAATGCCGACTTAAGTACAAGAAAACTGACTGTTCTTACTGTCTATGTTTTGAACCATTCCTGTGACACTAGTTATAGATTCTGATGCTTCACTTCAGGTTTACTGCATCCCTCGGGACCTTCTTATTGACGATGAAACACAGAAATTGCATCGGAATAAATACAAAAGGCACAATGCCGACTTAAGTACAAGAGAACTGCCTCTTCTTACTGTCTATGTTTTGAACCATTCCTGTGACAGTAGTTATAGATTACGATGCTTCACTTCAGGTCTACTATATCCCTCTGACTTTCTTATTGACGATGAAACACAGAAATTGCATCGGTATTAAATACGAAAGGCACAATGCCGACGCAAGTACAAGAAAACTGACTCTCCTTACTGTCTATGATTTGAACCATTCCTGTGACACTAGTTATTGATTCCGATGCTTCTTTTCAGGTTGACTGTATCCCTCCGACTTTCTTATTGGCGATGAAACACAGAAATTGCATCGGAATTAAATTCAAAAGTCACAATGCCGACTGAATTATAAGAAAACTTACACTTCTTACTGTTTATGCTTTGAACCATTCCTGTGACATTAGTTATAGAATCCATTACTTCACTTCAGGTTTACTGTATCCCTTGGACCTTCTTATTGACGATGAAACACAGAAATTGCATCGGAAATTAATACAATAGACACAATGCCGACAGAAGTACAAGAAGACTGACTCTTCCTACTGTCTAAGATTTGAACCATTCCTGTGACACTAGTTATAGACTCCGATGCCTCACTCCAGGTTTACTGTATCCCTTAGTCCTTCTTATTGACGATGAAACACAGAAATTGCATCGGAATTAAATACAAAAAGCACAATGCCGACTTAAGTACAAGAAGACTGACTCTTCCTACTGTCTAAGTTTAGAACAATTCCTGTGACACTAGTTATAGATTCCGATGCTTCACTTCAGGTTTACTGTATCCCTCTGACCTTCTTATTGACGATGAAACACAGAAATTGCATCGGAATTAAATACAAAAGGCACAATGCCGAAGTAAGTACAAGTAAACTAACTCTTCTTACTGTCTATGTTTTGAACCTTTCCTGTGACACTAGTTTTAGATTCCGATGCTTCACTTCAGGTTTACTGTATCCCTCTGACCTTCTTATTGACGATGAAGCACAGAAATTGCATCGGAATTAAATACAAAAGGCACAATGCTGACTTAAGTACAAGAGAACTGACTCTTCCTACTGTCTATGTTTTGAACCATTCCTGTGACAGCAGTTATAGATTCCGATGCTGCACTTCAGGTCTACTGTATCCTTCTGACTTTCTTATTGACGATGATACACAGAAATTGCATCGGTATTAAATACGAAAGGCACATTGCCGACGTAAGTACAAGAAAACTGACTCTACTTATTGTCTATGATCTGAACCATTCCTGTGACACTAGTTATAGATTCCGATGCTTCTTTTCAGGTTTACTGTATCCCTCCGACTTTCTTATTGGCGATGAAACACAGAAATTGCATCGGAATTAAATTCAAAAGTCACAATGCCGACTTATTTATAAGAAAACTGACACTTCTTACTGTTTATGCATTGAACCATTCCAGTGACATTAGTTATAGATTCCGATACTTCACTTCAGGTTTACTGTATCCCTTGGACCTTCATATTGACGATGAAACACAGAAATTGCATCGGAATTAAATACAAAAGGCACAATGCCGACTTAAGTACAAGAAGACTAACTCTTCCTACTGTCTAAGATTTGAACCATTCCTGTGACACTAGTTATAGATTCCGATGCCTCACTTCAGGTTTACTGTATCCCTTGGACCTTCTTATTGACGATGAAACACAGAAATTGCATCGGAATTAAATACAAAACGCACAATGCCGACCTAAGTACAAGAAGACTGACTCTTCCTACTGTCTAAGTTTAGAACAATTCCTGTGACACTAGTTATAGATTCCGATGCTTCACTTCAGGTTTACTGTATCCCTCTGACCTTCGTATTGACAACGACACACAGAAATTGCATCGGAAATAAACACAAAAAGCACTTTGACGACTCAAGTCCAGGAAGATCGGCCATTCTTACTGTCTATGTTTTGAACCTTTCCTGTGAGACCAGTTTTAGATTCCGATGCTTGACTTCAGGCTTACTGTATCCCGTGGACCTTCTTATTGACGATGAAACACAGAAATTGCATCGGAATTAAAAAGAAAACGCACAATGCCAACTTAAGTACGAGAAAACTGAATCTTCTTACTGTGTATGTCTTGAACCATTCCTGTGACACTAGTTATAGATTCCGATGCTTCCCTTTTGGTTTACTGTATCCCTCTGACCTTCTTATTGACGATGAAACACAGAAATTGCATCGGAATTAAATACAAAAGGCACATTGCCGACTTACGTACTAGAAAACTGACGCTTCTTACTGTCTATGATTTGAACCATTCCTCTGACACTAGTTATAGATTCCGATACTTCACTTCAGGTTTACTGTATCCCTCTGACCTTCTTATTGACAATGAAACACAGAAATTGCATCGGAATTAAATACAAAGGGCACAATGCCGACTTCAGTACAAGAAAACTGACGCCTCTTACTGTCTATGCTTTGAACCATTCCTGTGACACTAGTTATAGATTCCGATACTTCACTTCAGGTTTACTGTATCCCTCTGACCTTCTTATTGACAATGAAACACAGAAATTGCTTAGGAATTAAATACAAAAGGCACAATGCCGACTTAAGTACAAGAAAACTGACTCTTCGCACTGTCTATGTCTTGAACCATTCCTGTGACACTAGTTATATATACCGATGCTTCACTTCAGGTTTACTGTATCCCTCTGACCTTCGTATTGACAATGAAACACAGAAATTGCATCGGAAATAAACACAAAAAGCACTTTGACGACTCAAGTCCAGGAAGATCGGCCACTCTTACTGTCTATGTTTTGAACCTTTCCTGTGAGACCAGTTTTAGATTCCGATGCTTGACTTCAGGTTTACTGTATCCCGTGGACCTTCTTATTGACGATGAAACACAGAAATTGCATCGGAATTAAAAAGAAAAGGCACAATGCCAACTTAAGTTCGAGAAAACTGACTCTTCTTACTGTGTATGTCTTGAACCATTCCTGTGGCACTAGTTATAGATTCCGATGCTTCACTTTAGGTTTACTGTATCCCTCTGACCTTCTTATTGACGATGAAACACAGAAATTGCATCGGAATTAAATACAAAAGGCACAATGCCGACTTAAGTACAAGAAAACTGACGCTTCTTACTGTCTATGATTTGAACTATTCCTCTGACACAAGTTATAGATTCCGATACTTCACTTAAGGTTTACTGTATCCCTCTGACCTTCTTATTGACGATAAAACACTGAAATTTGCATCAGAATTAAATACAAAAGGCACAATGCCGCCTTAAGTACAAAAAAACTGACTCTGCTTACTGTCTATGTTTTGAACCATTCCTGTGACACTAGTTACAGATTCCGATGCTTCATTTCAGGTTTACTGTATCCCTCTGACCTTCTTATTAACGATGAAACACAGTAATTGCATGGGAATTCAATACAAAAGGCTCAATGCCGACTCAAGTACAAGAAGACTCGCTCTTCTTACTGTCTATGTTTTCAACCTTTCCTGTGAGACCGGTTTTGAATTCCGATGCTTCACTTCAGGTTTACTGTATCCCTTGGACCTTCTTATCGACGACGAAACACAGAAATTGCGTCGGAATTAAGTCCAAAACGCACAATGCCGACCTAAGTACAAGAAAACTGACACTTCTTACTGACTATGATTAGAACCATTCCTGTGTCACTAGTTATAGATTCCGATGCCTCACTTCAGGTTTACTGTATCCCTCTGACCTTCGTATTGACGATGAAACACAGAAATTGCATCGGATTTAAATAGAAAAGGCACAATGCCGACTTAAGTACAAGAAAACTGACTCTTCTTACTGTCTATGTTTTGAACCATTCATGTGACACTAGTTATAGTTTCCGATGCTTCACTTGAGGTTTACTGTATCCCGCAGACCCTTATTGACAATGAAACACAGAAATTGCATCGGAATTTAATACAAAAGGCACAATGCCGACTTCAGTACAAGAAAACTGACTGCTCTTACTGTCTATGTTTTGAACCATTCCTGTGACACTAGTTATAGATTCTGATGCTTCACTTCAGGTTTCCTGCATCCCTCGGGACCTTCTTATTGACGATGAAACACAGAAATTGCATCGGAATAAATACAAAAGGCACAATGCCGACTTAAGTACAAGAAAACTGACTGTTCTTACTGTCTATGTTTTGAACCATTCCTGTGACACTAGTTATAGATTCTGATGCTTCACTTCAGGTTTCCTGCATCCCTCGGGACCTTCTTATTGACGATGAAACACAGAAATTGCATCGGAATAAATACAAAATACACAATGCCGACTTAAGTACAAGAGAACTGAATCTTCTTACTGTCTATGTTTTGAACCATTCCTGTGACAGTAGTTATAGATTCCGATGCTTCACTTCAGGTCTACTGTATCCCTCTGACTTTCTTATTGACGATGAAACACAGAAATTGCATCGGTATTAAATACGAAAGGCACAATGCCGACGTAAGTACAAGAAAACTGACTCTCCTTACTGTCTATGATTTGAACCATTCCTGTGACACTAGTTATTGATTCTGATGCTTCTTTTCAGGTTTACTGTATCCCTCCGACTTTCTTATTGGCGATGAAACACAGAAATTGCATCGGAATTAAATTCAAAAGTCACAATGCCGACTGAATTATAAGAAAACTTACACTTCTTACTGTTTGTGCTTTGAACCATTCCAGTGACATTAGTTATTGAATCCATTACTTCACTTCAGGTTTACTGTATCCCTTGGACCTTCTTATTGATGATGAAACACAGAAATTGCATCGGAATTAAATACAATAGACACAATGCCGACAGAAGTACAAGAAGACTGACTCCTCCTACTGTCTAAGATTTGAACCATTCCTGTGACACTAGTTGTAGATTCCGATGCCTCACTCCAGGTTTACTGTATCCCTTGGTCCTTCTTATTGACGATGAAACACATAAATTGCATCGGAATTAAATACAAAAGGCACAATGCCGACTTAAGTACAAGAAGACTGACTCTTCCTACTGTCTAAGTTTAGAACAATTCCTGTGACACTAGTTATAGATTCCGATGCTTCACTTCAGGTTTACTTTATCCCTCTGACCTTCTTATTGACGATGAAACACAGAAATTGCATCGGAATTAAATACAAAAGGCACAATGCCGAAGTAAGTACAAGTAAACTGACCCTCCTTACTGTCTATGTTTTGAACCTTTCCTGTGACACTAGTTATAGATTCCGATGCTTCACTTCAGGTTTACTGTATCCCTCTGACCTTCTTATTGACGATGAAACACAGAAATTGCATCGGAATTAAATACAAAAGGCACAATGCTGACTTAAGTACAAGAGAACTGACTCTTCTTACTGTCTATGTTTTGAACCATTCATGTGACACTAGTTATAGTTTCCGATGCTTCACTTCAGGTTTACTGTATCCCTCTGACCTTCTTATTGACGATGAAACACAGAAATTGCATCGGAATTAAATACAAAAGGCACAATGCTGACTTAAGTACAAGAGAACTGACTCTTCTTACTGTCTATGTTTTGAACCATTCCTGTGACAGCAGTTATAGATTCCGATGCTTCACTTCAGGTCTACTGTATCCCTCTGACTTTCTTATTGACGATGAAACACAGAAATTGCATCGGTATTAAATACGAAAGGCACAATGCCGACGTAAGTACAAGAAAACTGACTCCACTTACTGTCTATGATCTGAACCATTCCTGTGACACTAGTTATAGATTCCGATGCTTCTTTTCAGGTTTACTGTATCCCTCCGACTTTCTTATTTATCGATGAAACACAGAAATTGCATCGGAATTGAATACAAAAGTCACAATGCCGACTAAATTATAAGAAAATTGACACTTCTTACTGTTTATGCATTGAACCATTCCTGTGACATTAGTTATAGATTCCGATACTTCACTTCAGGTTTACTGTATCCCTTGGACTTTCATATTGACGATGAAACACAGAAATTGCATCGGAATTAAATACAAAAGGCACAATGCCGACTTAAGTACAAGAAGACTAACTCTTCCTACTGTCTAAGATATGAACCATTCCTGTGTCACTAGTTATAGATTCCGATGCCTCAGTCCAGGTATACTGTATCCCATGGACCTTCTTATTGACGATGAAACACAAAAATTGGTTCGGAATTAAATACAAAAGGCACAATGCCGACTTAAGTACAAGAAGACTGACTTTTCCTACTGTCTAAGTTTAGAACAATTCCTGTGACACTAGTTATAGATTCCGATGCTTCCCTTCAGGTTTACTGTATCCCTCTGACCTTCTTATTGACGATGAAACACAGAAATTGCATCGGAATTAAATACAAAAGGGACAATGCCGAAGTAAGTACAAGTAAACTGACTCTTCTTACTGTCTATGATTTCAACCTTTCCTGTGATTCTAGTTATAGTTTCCGATGCTTCACTTCAGGTTTACTGTATCCCTCTGACCTTCTTATTGACGATGAAACACAGAAATTGCATCGGAATTAAATACAAAAGGCACAATGCCGACTTAAGTACAAGATGACCGATTCGTCCAATTGTCTAAGCTTTGAACCATACCTGTGACACTAGTTATAGATTACGATGCTTCTCTCCAGGTTTACTGTATCCCTTGGACCTTCTTATTGACGATGAAACACAAAAATTGGATCGGAATTAAATACAAAAGGCACAATGCCGACTTATGTACAAGAAAACCGACTCTTCTTACTGTCTATATTTTGAACCATTCCTGTGACACTAGTTATAGATTCCGATGCTTCACTTCAGGTTTACTGTATCCCTCTGACCTTCTTATTGACGATGAAACACAGAAATTTCATCGGAATTGAATACAAAAGGCACAATGCCGACATAAGTACAAGAAAACTGACTCTTCTTACTGTCTATGTCTTGAACCATTTCTGTGACACTAGTTATAGATTCCGATGCTTCACTTCAGGTTTACTGTATCCCTCTGACCTTCTTATTGACGATGAAACACTGAAATTGCATCGGAATTAAATACAAAAGGCACAATGCCGTATTAAGTACAAAAAAACTTACTCTTCTTACTGTCTATGTTTTGAACCATTCCTGTGACACTAGTTACAGATTCGGATGCTACACTTCAGGTTTACTGTATCCCTCTGACCTTCTTATTGACGATGAAACACAGTAATTGCACGGGAATTCAATACCAAAGGCTCAATGCCGACTCAAGTACAAGATGACTGGCTCTTCTTACTGTCTATGTTTTGAACCTTTCCTGTGAGACCGATTTTGGATTCCGATGCTTCACTTCAGGTTTACTGTATCCCTTGGACCTTCTTGTCGACGACGAAACACAGAAATTGCATCGGAATTAAATACAAAAGGCACAATGCCGACTTAAGTACACGAAAACTGACTCTTCTTACTGTCTATGTTTTGAACCATTCCTGTGACACTAGTTATAGATACCGATGCTTCACTTCAGGTTTACTGTGTCCCTCTGACCTTCGTATTCACGATGAAACACAGAAATTGCATCGGAAATAAACACAAAAAGCACTTTGACGACTCAAGTACAGGAAGATCGGCTCTTCTTACTGTCAATGTTTTGAACCTTTCCTGTGAGACCAGTTTTAGATTCCGATGCTTCACTTCAGGTTTACTGTATCCCTTGGACCTTCTTATTGACGATGAAACACAGAAATTGCATCGGAATTAAATACAAAAGTCACAATGCCGACTTAAGAACAAGAAAACTGACTCTTCTTACTGTCTATGTTTTGAACCATTCCTGTAACACTAGTTATAGATTCCGATGCTTCACTTCAAGTGTACTGTATCCCTCCGACCTTCTTATTGACGATGAAACACAGAAATTGCATCGGAATTAAATAGAAAACGCACAATGCCAACTTAAGTAGAAGAAAACTGACTCTTCTTACTGTGTATGTTTTTAACCATTCCTGCGACACTAGTTATAGATTCCGATGCTTCACTTCAGGTTTACTGTATCCCTCTGACCATCTTATTGACGATGAAAAACAGCTATTGCATCGGAATTAAATACAAAACGCACAATGCCGACTTATGTACAAGAAAACTGACTGTTCTTACTGTCTATGGTTTGAACCATTCCTGTGACACTAGCTATAGATTCCGATGCTTCACTTCAGGTTTACTGTATCCCACTGACCTTCTTATTGACGATGAAACACAGAAATTTCTTTGGAATTAAATTCAAAATGCACAATGCCGACATAAGTATAAGAAAACTGACTCTTCTTACTGTCTATGTCTTGAGCCATTTCTGTGACACAAGTTATAGATTCCGATGCTTCACTTCAGGTTTACTGTATCCCTCTGACCTACTTATTGACGATGAAACACAGAAATTACATCGGAATTAAATACAAAAGGCACAATGCCGACTTAAGTACAAGAAAACTGACGCTTCTTACTGTCTATGATTTGAACCATTCCTCTGACACTAGTTATAGATTCCGATACTTCACTTCAGGTTTACTGTAACCCTCTGACCTTCTTATTGACGATGAAACACTGAAACTGCATCGGAATTAAATACAAAAGGCACAATGCCGCCTTAAGTACAAAAAAACTGACTCTTCTTACTGTCTATGTTTTGAACCATTCCTGTGACACTAGTTACAGATTCCGATGCTTCACTTCAGGTTTACTGTATCCCTCTGTCTTCTTATTGACGATGAGACACAGTAATTGCACAGGAATTCAATACAAAAGGCTCAATGCCGACTCAAGTACAAGAAGACGGGCTCTTCTTACTGTCTATGTTCTAAACCTTTCCTGTGAGACCTGTTTTCGATTCCGATGCTTCACTTCAGGTTTACTGTAGCCCTTGGACCTTCTTATCGACGGCGAAACTCAGAAATTGCATCGAAATTAAATACAAAACGCACAATGCCGACCTAAGTACAAGAAAACTGTCACTTCATACTGTCTATGATTAGAACCATTCCTGTGACAGTAGTTATAGATTCCGATGCTTCGCTTCAGGTCTACTGTATCCCTCTGACTTTCTTATTGACGATGAAACACATAAATTGCATCGGTATTAAATGCGAAAGGCACAATGCCGACGTAAGTACAAGAAAACTGACTCTCTTTACTGTCTATGATGTCAACCATTCCTGTGACACTAGTTATTGATTCCGATGCTTCTTTCCAGGTTTACTGTATCCCTCCGACTTTCTTATTGGCGATGAAACTCAGAAATTGCATCATAATTAAATTCAAAAGTCACAATGCCGACTTAATTATAAGAAAACTGACACTTCTTACTGTTTATGCTTTGAACCATTCCTGTGACATAAGTCATAGAATCCAATTCTTCACTTCAGGTTTACTGTATCCCTTGGACCTTCTAATTGACGATGAAACACAGAAATTGCATCGGAATTAAATACAATAGACACAATGCCGACAGAAGTACAAGAAGACTGACTCTTCCTACTGTCTAAGATTTGAACGATTCCTGTGACACTAGTTATAGATTCCGATGCCTCACTCCTGGTTTACTATATACCTTGGACCTCCTTATTGACGATGAAACACAGAAATTGCATCGGAATTAAATACAAAAGGCACACTGCCGACTTAAGTACAAGAAGACTGACTCTTCCTGCTGTCTAAGTTTAGAACCATTCCTGTGACACTAGTTATAGATTCCGATGCTTCTTTTCAGGTTTACTGTATCCCTCCGACTTTCTTATTTACCGATGAAACACAGAAATTGCATCGGAATTGAATACAAAAGTCACAATGCCGACTTAATTATAAGAAAACTGACACTTCTTACTGTTTATGCATTGAACCATTCCTGTGACATTAGTTATAGATTCCGATACTTCACTTCAGGTTTACTGTATCCCTTGGACCTTCTTATTGACGATCAAACACAGAAATTGCATCGGAATTAAATACAAAAGGCACAATGCCGACTTAAGTACAAGATGACCGATTCTTCCAATTGTCTAAGCTTTGAACCATTCCTGTGACACTAGTTATAGATTACGATGCTTCTCTCCAGGTTTACTGTATCCCTTGGACCTTCTTATTGACGATGAAACACAGAAAATGTATCGTAATTAAATACAAAATATAATGCCGACTTAAGTACAAGGGGACTGACTCTTCCTAATGTCTAAGTTTTGAACCATTCCTGTGACACTAGTTACAGATTCCGATGCTTCACTTCAGGTTTACTGTATCCCTTGGACATTCTTATTGACGATGAAACACAGAAATTTCATCGGAATTAAATACAAAAGGCAAAAAGCCGACTTAAGTACAAGAGAACTGACTCTTCCTACTGTCTTAGTTTTGAACCATTCCTGTGACACTAGTTACAGATTCCGATGCTTCACTTCAGGTTTACTGTATCCCTTGGACCTTCTTATTGACGATGATACACAGAAATTGCATCGGAATTAAATACAAAAGGCACAATGCCGACTTAAGGACAAGAGGACTGACTCTTCCTACTGACCATTCCTGTGACACTAGTTATAGATTCCGATTCTTCACACCAGGTTTACTGTATCCCTTGGACTATCTTATTGACGATGAAACACAGAAATTGCATCGGAATTAAATACAAAAGGCACAATGCCGACTTAAGTACATGAAGGCCGACATTTCCTACTGACTATGTTTTGAACCATTCCTGTGACACTAGTTATAGATTCCGATGCTTCACTTCAGGTCTACTGTACCCTTGGACCGTCTTATTGACGGTAAAACACAGAAATTGCATCGGAATTAAATACAAAAGGCACAATGATGATTCAAGGACAAGAAGACTGACTCTTCTTACTGACCATTCCTGTGACACTAGTTATAGATTCCGATGCTTCACTTCAGGGTTACTGTATCCCTTGGACCATCTTATTGACGATGAAACACAGAAATTGCATCGGAATTAAATACAAAAGGCACAATGCCGACTTAAGTACATGAAGACCGACACTTCTTACTGACTATGTTTTGAACCATTCCTATGACACTAGTTATAGATTCCGATGCTTCACTTCAGGTTTTCTGTATCCCTTGGACCTTCTTATTGAGGATGAAACACAGAAATTGCGTCGGAATTAAATAGAAAACGCACAATGCCGACTTATATACAAGAAAACTGACTCTTCTTACTGTCTATGTTTTGAACCATTCCTATGACACTAGTTATAGATTCCGATGCTTCTTTTCAGGTTTACTGTATCCCTCTGACTTTCGTATTGACGATGAAACACAGAAATTGCATCGGAATTAAATACAAAAGGCACAATGCCAACTTATTTATAAGAAAACTGACACTTCTTACTGTTTATGCTTTGAACCATTCCTGTGACATTACTTATGGATACCGATGCTTCACTTCAGGTTTACTGTATCCCTCTGACCTTCTTATTGACGATGAAACACAGGAATTGCATCGGAATTAAATACAAAAGGCACAATGACGACTCAAGCACAAAGAGACTGGCTCTTCTTACTGTCTATGTTTTGAATCTTTCCTGTGACACTAGTTATAGATTCCGATACTTCACTTCAGGTGTACTGTATCCCTTGGACCTTCTTATTGACGATGAAACACAGAAATTGCATCGGAATTAAATACAAAAGGCACAATGCCGACTTAAGTACAAGAAGACTGACTCTTCCTACTGTCTAAGTTTTGAACCATTCCTGTGACACTAGTTATAGATTCCGATGCTTCACTCCAGGTTTACTGTATCCCTTGGACCTTCTTATTGACGATGAAACACAGAAATTGCATCGGAATTAAATACAAAAGCAAATTGCCGACTTAAGGTCAAGGGGACTGACTCTTCCTACTGTCTAAGCTTTGAACCATTCCTGTGACACTAGTTATAGATTCCGATGCTTCACTTCAGGTTTACTGTATCCCTTGGCCCTTCTTATAGACGATGAAAAACAGAAATTGCATTGGAATTAAATACAAAAGGCTCAATGCCGACTTAAGTACATGAAGACCGACACCTCTTACTGACTATGATTTCAACCATTCATGTAACACTAGTTATAGATTCCGATGCTTCACTTCAGGTTTACTATATCCCTTGGACCTTCTTATTGACGATGAAACACAGAAATTGCATCGGAATTAAATACAAAAGGCACAATGCCGACTTAAGGACAAGAAGACTGACTCTTCCTTCTGACCATTCCTGTGACACTAGTTACAGATTCCGATTCTTCACACCAGGTTTACTGTATTCCTTGGACCTTCTTATTGACGAAGAAACACAGAAATTGCGTCGGAATTAAATACAAAAGGCACAATGCCGACTTAAGTACAAGAGGACTGACTCTTCCTACTGTCTACGTTTTTAACCATTCCCTGACACTAGTTACAAATTCCGATGCTTCACTTCAGAATTACTGTATCCCTTGGACCTTCTTATTGACGATGAATCACCGAAATTGCATCGGAATTAAATACAAAAGGCACAATGCCGACTTATGTACATGAAGACCGACACTTCCTACTGACTATGTTTTGAACCATTCCTGTGACACTAGTTATACATTCCAATGCTTCACTTCACGTTTACTGTATCCCTTGGACCTTCTTATTGACGATGAAACACATTAATTGCATCGGAATTAAATACAAAAGGCACAATGCCGACTTAAGGACAAGAACACTGACTCTTCCTACTGACCATTCCTGTGACACTAGTTATACATTCCAATGCTTCACTTCACGTTTAATGTATCCCTTGTACCTTCTTATTGACGATGAAACACATAAATTGCATCGGAATTAAATACAAAAGGTACAATGCCGACTTAAGGACAAGAACACTGACTCTTCCTACTGACCATTCCTGTGACACTAGTTATAGATTCCGATGCTTCACTTCAGGTTTACTGTAGCCCTTGGACCTTCTTATCGACGACGAAACACAGAAATTGCATCGGAATTAAATACAAAACGCACAATGCCGAACTAAGTACAAGAAAACTGTCACTTCATACTGTCTATGATTAGAACCATTCCTGTGACACTAGTTATAGATTCCGATGCTTCACTTCAGGTTTACTGTATCCCTTGGCCCTTCTTATAGTCGATTAAACACAGAAATTGCATCGGAATTAAATACAAAATGCTCAATGCCGACTTAAGTACATGAAGACCGACACTTCTTACTGACTATGATTTCAACCATTCCTGTAACACTAGTTATAGATTCCGATGCTTCACTTCAGGTTTACTGTATCCCTTGGACCTTCTTATTGACGATGAAACACAGAAATTGCATCGGAATTAAATACAAAAGGCACAATGCCGACTTAAGTACAAGAAAACTGACTGTTTCTACTGTCTATGTTTTGAACCATTCCTGTGACACTAGTTATAGATTTTGATGCTTCACTTCAGGTCTACTGTATCCCTCGGGACCTTCTTATGGACGATGAAACACAGAAATTACATCGGAATTAAATACAAAAGGCACAATGCCGACTTAAGTACAAGAGAACTGACTTTTCTTACCGTCTATGCTTTGAACCATTCCTGTGACAGTAGTTATAGATTCCGATGCTTCACTTCAGGTCTACTGTATCCCTCTGACTTTCTTATTGACGATGAAACACATAAATTGCATCGGTATTAAATACGAAAGGCACAATGCCGACGTAAGTACCAGAAAACTGACTCTCTTTACTGTCTATGATTTCAACCATTCCTGTGACGCTAGTTATTGATTCCGATGCTTCTTTCCAGGTTTACTGTATCCCTCCGACTTTCTTATTGGCGATGAAACTCAGAAATTGCATCGTAATTAAATTCAAAAGTCACAATGGCGACTTAATTATAAGAAAACTGACACTTCTTACTGTTTATGCTTTGAACCATTCCTGTGACATTAGTTATAGAATCCAATACTTCACTTCAGGTTTACTGTATCCCTTGGACCTTCTTATTGTCGATGAAACACAGAAATTGCAACGGAATTAAATACAATAGACACAATGCCGACAGAAGTACAAGAAGACTGACTCTTCCTACTGTCTAAGATTTGAACTATTCCTGTGACACTAGTTATAGATTCCGATGCCTCACTCCAGGTTTACTGTATACCTTGGACCTCCTTATTGACGATGAAACACAGAAATTGCATCGGAATTAAATACAAAAGGCAAAATGCCGACTTAAGTACAAGAAGACTGACTCTTCCAACTGTCTAAGATTTGAACCATTCCTGTGACACTAGTTATAGATTACGATGCTTCTCTCCAGGTTTACTGTATCCCTTGGACCTTCTTATTGACGATGAAACACAGAAAATGCATCGGAATTAAATACAAAATCAAAATGCCGACTTAAGTACAAGGGGACTGACTCTTCCTAATGTCTAAGTTTTGAACCATTCCTGTGACACTAGTTACAGATTCCGATGCTTCACTTCAGGTTTACTGTATCCCTTGGACATTCTTATTGACGATGAAACACAGAAATTTCATCGGAATTAAATACAAAAGGCAAAAAGCCGATTAAGTACAAGAGAACTGACTCTTCCTACTGTCTAAGTTTTGAACCATTCCTGTGACACTAGTTATAGATTCCGATGCTTCACTTCAGGTATACAGTATCCCTTGGACCTTCTTATTGACGATGAAACACAGAAATTGCATCGGAATTAAATACAAAAGGCACAATGCCGACTTAAGGACAAGAGGACCAACTCTTCCTACTGACCATTCCTGTGACACTAGTTATAGATTCCGATTCTTCACACCAGGTTTACTGTATCCCTTGGACCTTCTTATTGACGATGAAACACAGAAATTGCATCATAATTAAATACAAAAGGCACAATGCCGACTTAAGTACATGAAGACCGACATTTCCTACTGACTATGTTTTGAACCATTCCTGTGACACTAGTTATAGATTCCGATGCTTCACTTCAGGTCTACTGTACCCTTGGACCTTCTTATTGACGATGAAACACAGAAATTGCATCGGAATTAAATACAAAAGGCACAATGCCGACTCAAGGACAAGAAGACTGACTCTTCCTACTGACCATTCCTGTGACACTAGTTATAGATTCCGATGCTTCACTTCAGGGTTACTGTATCCCTTGGACCATCTTATTGACGATGAAACACAGAAATTGCATCGGAATTAAATACAAAAGGCACAATGCCGACTTAAGTACATGAAGACCGACACTTCTTACTGACTATGTTTTGAACCATTCCTGTGACACTAGTTATAGATTCCGATGCTTCACTTAAGGTTTACTGTATCCCTTGGACCTTCTTATTGACGATGAAACACAGAAATTGCATCGGAATTAAATAGAAAACGCACAATGCCGACTTATATACAAGAAAACTGACTCTTCCTACTGTCTGTGTTTGAATCATTCCTATGACACTAGTTATAGATTCCGATGCTTCTTTTCAGGTTTACTGTATCCCTCTGACTTTCTTATTGACGATGAAAAATAGAAATAGCATCGGAATTAAATACAAAAGGCACAATGCCAACTTATTTATAAGAAAACTGACACTTCTTACTGTTTATGCTTTGAACCATTCCTGTGACATTACTTATGGATTCCGATGTTTCACTTCAGGTTTACTGTATCCCTCTGACCTTCTTATTGACGATGAAACACATAAATTGCATCGGAATTAAATACAAAATGCTCAATGCCGACTTAAGTACATGAAGACCGACACTTCTTACTGACTATGATTTCAACCATTCCTGTAACACTAGTTATAGATTCCGATGCTTCACTTCAGGTTTACTGTATCCCTTGGACCTTCTTATTGACGATGAAACACAGAAATTGCATGGGAATTAAATACAAAAGGCACAATGCCGACTTAAGGACAAGAAGACGGACTCTTCCTACTGACCATTCCTGTGACACTAGTTACAGATTCAGATTCTTCACACGAGGTTTACTGTATCCCTTGGACCTTCTTATTGACGAAGAAACACAGAAATTGCATCGGAATTAAATACAAAAGGCACAATGCCGACTTAAGTACAAAAGGACTGACTCTTCCTACTGTCTAAGTTTTTAACCATTCCTCTGACACTAGTTACAGATTCCGATGCTTCACTTCAGGTTTACTGTATCCCTTGGACCTTCTTATTGACGATGAATCACAGAAATTGCATCGGAATTAAATACAAAATTCACAATGCCGACTTATGTACATGAAGACCGACACTTCCTACTGACTATGTTTTGAACCATTCCTGTGACACTAGTTATACATTCCAATGCTTCACTTCACGTTTACTGTATCCCTTGGACCTTCTTATTGACGATGACACACAGAAATTGCATCGGAATTAAATACAAAAGGCAAATGCCGACTTAAGTACAAGAAGACTGACTCTTCCTACTGTCTAAGTTTTGAACCATTCCTGTGACACTAGTTATAGATTCCGATGCTTCCCTCCAGGTTTACTGTATCCCATGGACCTTCTTATTGACGATGAAACACAGAAATTGCATCGGAATTAAATACAAAAGGCACAATGCCGACGTACGTACAAGAAGACTGACTCTTCCTACTGTCTAAGATTTGAACCATTCCTGTGACACTAGTTATAGACTCCGATGCTTCACTTCAGGTTTACTGTATCCTTTGGACCTTCTTATTGACGATGAAACACAGAAATGGCATCGGAAATAAATACAAAAGGCACAATGCCGACTTAAGTACAAGAAGACTGACTCTTCCTACTGTCTAAGTTTTGAACCATTCCTGTGACACTAGTTATAGATTCCGATGCTTCACTCCAGGTTTACTGTATACCTTGGACCTTCTTATGGACGATGTAACACAGAAATTGCATCGGAATTAAATACAAAAGCAAAATGCCGACTTAAGTACAAGGGGACTGACTCTTCCTAATGTCTAAGTTTTGAACAATTCCTGTGACACTAGTTATAGATTCCGATGCTTCACTTCAGGTTTACTGTATCCCTCTGACCTTCTTATTGACGATGAAGCACAGGAATTGCATCGGAATTAAATACAAGAGGCACAGTGACGACTCAAGTACAAGGAGACTGGCTTTTCTTATTGTCTATCTTTTGAACCTTTCCTGTGACACTAGTTATAGTTTCCGATGCTTCACTTCAGGTTTACTGTATCCCTCCGACTCTCTTATTGACGATGAAACACAGAAATTGCATCGGAATTAAATGCAAGAGGCACAATGCCGCCTTAAGTACATGAAGACTGACTCTTCCTACAGACCATTCCTGTGACACTAGTTATAGAATCCGATTCTTCACACCAGGTTTACTGTATCCCTTGGACCTTCTTATGGACGATGTAACACAGAAATTGCATCGGAATTAAATACAAAAGCAAAATGCCGACTTAAGTACAAGGGGACTGACTCTTCCTACTTTCTAAGTTTTGAACCATTCCTCTGACACTAGTTATAGATTCCGGTGCTTCACTTCAGGTTTACTGTATCCCTGGGACCTTCTTATTGACGATGAAACACAGAAATTGCATCGGAATTAAATACAAAAGGCACAATGCCGACTTAAGGACAAGAAGAGTGGCTCTTCCTACTGACCTTTCCTGTGACACTAGTTATAGATTCCGATGCTTCACTTCTGGTTTACTGTATCCCTTGGACCTTCTAATTGACGATGAAACACAGAAATTGCATCGGATTTAAATAGAAAAGGCGCAATGCCGACTTATGTACAAGAAAGCTGACTCTTCTTACTGTCTATGGTTTGAACCATTCATGTGACACTAGTAATAGTTTCCGATGCTTCACTTCAGGTTAACTGTATCCCTCTGACCTTCTTATTGACGATGAAACACAGAAATTGCAACGGAATTAAATACAAAACGCACAATGCCGACTTAAGTACAAGAAAACTGACTCTCCTTACTGTCTATGATTTGAACCAATCGTGTGACACTAGTTATAGGTTCCGATGCTTCACTTCAGGTTTACTGTATCCCTCTGACTTTCTTATTGACGATGAAACACAGAAATTGCATCGGAATTAAATACAAAAGGCACAATGCCGACTTAATTATAAGAAAACTGACACTTCTTACTGTTTATGCTTTGATCCATTCCTGTGACACTAGTTGTAGATTCCGATGCTTCTTTCCAGGTTTACTGTATCCCATGGACCTTCTTATTGACGATGAAACACAGATATTGCATCGGAATTAAATACAAAAGGCACAATGCCGACGTAAGTACAAGAATACTGACTCTTCCTACTGTCTAAGTTTTGAACCATTCCTGTGACACTAGTTATAGATTCCGATGCTTCACTTCAGGTTTACTGTATCCCTTGGACCTTCTTATTGACGATAAAATACAGAAGTGGCATCGGAATTAAATACAAAAGGCACAATGCCGACTTAAGTACAAGAAGACTGACTCTTCCTACTGTCTAAGTTTTGAACCATTCCTGTGACACTAGTTATAGATTCCGATGTGTCACTCCAGGTTTACTGTATCAATTGGACCTTCTTATTGACGATGAAACACAGAAATTGCATCGGAATTAATTACAAAAGGCACAATGCCGACTTAAGGACAAGAAGACTGACTCTTCCTAATGTCTAAGATGTGAACCATTCCTGTGACACTAGTTAAAGATTCCGATGCTTCACTTCAGGCTTAGTGTATCCCTTGGACCTTCATATTGACGATGAAACACAGAAATTGCATCGGAATTAAATACAAAAGGCACAATGCCGACTTAAGGACAAGAAGACTGACTCTTCCTAATGTTTAAGATGTGAACCATTCCTGTGACACTAGTTAAAGATTCCGATGCTTCACTTCAGGTTTACTGTATCCCTTGGACCTTCTTATTGACGATGAAACACAGAAATTGCATGGGAATTAAATACAAAATGCTCAATGCCGACTTAAGTACATGAAGACCGACACTTCTTACTGACTATTTTTTGAACCATTCCTGTAACACTGGTTATAGATTGCGATGCTTCACTTCAGGTTTACTGTATCCCTTGGACCTTCTTATTGACGTTGAAACACAGAAATTGCATCGGAATTAAATACAAACGGCACAATGCCGACTTATGGACAAGAAGACTGACTCTTACTACTGACCATTCCTGTGACAATAGTTATAGATTCCGATTCTTCACACCAGGTTTACTGTATCCCTTGGACCTTCTTATTGACGATGAAACACAGAATTTGCATCGGAATTAAATACAAAAGGCACAATGCCGACTTAAGGTCATGAAGACTGACTCTTCCTACTGACCACTCCTGTGACACTACTTATAGATTCCGATGCTTCACTTCAGGTTTACTGTATCCCTTGGACCTTCTTATTGACGATGAAACACAGAAATTGCATCGGAATTAAATACAAAAGGCACAATGCCGACTTAAGTACATGAAGACCGACACTTCTTACTGACTATGTTTTGAACCATTCCATAGACACTAGCTATAGATTCCGATGCTTCACTTCAGCTTTACTGTATCCCTTGGACCTTCTTATTGACGATGAAACACAGAAATTGCATCGGAATGAAATACAAAATGCACAATGCCGACTTAAGTACATGAAGACCGACACTTCTTACTGACTATGATTTGAACCGTTCCTGTAACACTAGTTATGGATTCCGATGCTTCACTTCAGGTTTACTGTTTCCCTTGGACCTTCTTATTGACGATGAAACACAGAAATTGCATCGGAATTAAATACAAAAGGCACAATGCCGACTTAAGTACATGAAGACCGACACTTCTTACTGACTATGTTTTGAACCATTCCTTTGACACTAGCTATAGATTCCGATGCTTCACTTCAGCTTTACTGTATCCCTTGGACCTTCTTATTGACGATGAAACACAGAAATTGCATCGGAATTAAATTCAAGAGGCACAATGCCGACTTAAGTACAAGTAGACTGGCTCTTCCTACTGTCTAAGTTTTGAACCATTCCTGTGACACTAGTTATAGATTCCGATGCTTCACTCCAGGTGTACTGTATCCCTTGGACCTTCTTATTGACGATGAAACACAGAGATTGCATCGGAAATACATACAAAAGGCACAATGCCGACTTAAGTACAAGACGACTGACTCTCCTAATGTCTAAGATTTGAACCTTTCCTGTGACACTAGTTATAGATACCGATGCTTCACTTCAGGTTTACTGTATCCCTTGGACCTTCTTATTGACGATGAAACACAGAAATTGCATGGGAATTAAATACAAACGGCACAATGCCGACTTATGGACAAGAAGACTGACTCTTCCTACGGACCATTCCTGCGAAACTAATTATAGATTACGATTCTTCACACCAGGTTTACTGTATCCCTTGGACCTTATTATTGACGATGAAACTCAGAATTTGCATCGGAATTAAATACGAAATGCACAATGCCGACTTAAGTACATGAAGACCGACCCTTCTTACTGTCTACGTTTTCAACCATTCCTGTGACACTAGTTATAGATTCCGATGCTTCACTCCAGGTTTACTGTATCGATTGGACCTTCTTATTGACGATGAAACACAGAAATTGCATCGGAGTTAAATACAAAAGGCACAAAGCCGACTTAAGCACAAGATGACTGACTCTTCCTACTGTCTATGTTTTGAACCATTCCTGTGACACAAGTTATAGATTCCGATGCTTTACTTCAGGTTTACTGTATCCCTTGGACCTTCGTATTGACGATGAAACACAGAAATTGCATCGGAATTAAATACAAATGGCACAATGCCCACTTAAGTACAAGAAAACTGACCCTCCTTACAGTCTATGATTTGAACCATTCCTGTGACACTAGTTATAGATTCCGATGCTTCTTTTCAGGTTTACTGTATCCCTCTGACATTCTTATTGACGATGAAACACAGAAATTGCATCGGATTTAAATACAAAAGGCACAATGCCGACTTAATTATAAGAAAACTGACACTTCTTACAGTTTATGCTTTGAACCTTTCCTGTGACACTAGCTATAGATTCCAATACTTTACTTCAGGACCTTCTTATTGACGATGAAACACAGAAATTTCATCGGAATTAAATACAAAAGGCACAATGCCGACTTATGGACAAGAAGACTGACTCTTCCTACTGACCATTCCTGTGACACTACTTATATATGCCGATGCTTCACTTCAGGTTTACTGTATCCCTTGGACCTTCTTATTGACGATGAAAAATAGAAATTGCATCGAAATTAAATACAAAAGGCACAATGCTGACTTATGTACATGAAGACCGACACTTCTTACTGACTATGTTTTGAACCATTCCTTTGATACTAGCTATAGATTCCGATGCTTCACTTCAAGTTTACTGTATCCCTTGGACCTTCTTATTGACGATGAAACACAGATATTGCATGGGAATTAAATACAAAATGCTCAATGCCGACTTAAGTACATGAAGACCGACACTTCTTACTGACTATGCTTTGAACCATTCCTGTAACGCTAGTTATAGATTGCGATGCTTTACTTCAGGTTTACTGTATCCCTTGGACCTTCTTATTGACGTTGAAACACAGAAATGGCATCGGAATTAAATACAAACGGCACAATGCCGACTTGTGGACAAGAAGACTGACTCTTACTACTGACCATTCCTGTGACACTAGTTATAGATTCCGATTCTTCACACCAGGTTTACTGTATCGCTTGGACCTTCTTATTGACGATGAAACACAGAATTGGCATCGGAATTAAATACAAAAGGCACAATGCCGACTTAAGGTCAAGATGACTGACTCTTCCTACTGACCACTCCTGTGACACTACTTATAGATTCCGATGCTTCACTTCAGGTTTACTGTATCCCTTGGACCTTCTTATTGACGATGAAACACAGAAATTGCATCGGAATTAAATACAAAATGCTCAATGCCGACTTAAGTACATGAAGACCGACACTTCTTACTGACTATGTTTTAACCATTCCTGTAACACTAGTTATAAATTCCGATGCTTCACTTCAGGTTTACTGTATCCCTCTGACCTTCTTATTGACGATGAAACACAGAAATTGCATCGGAATTAAATACAAACGGCACAATGCCGACTTATGGACAAGAAGACTGACTCTTCCTACTGACCATTCCTGCGAAATTAATTATAGATTACGATTCTTCACACCAGGTTTACTGTATCCCTTGGACCTTATTATTGACGATGAAACTCAGAATTTGCATCAGAATTAAATACGAAATGCACAATGCCGACTTAAGTACATGAAGACCGACCCTTCTTACTGTCTACGTTTACAACCATTCCTGTGACACTAGTTATAGATTCCGATGCTTCACTCCAGGTTTACTGTATCGATTGGACCTTCTTATTGACGATGAAACACAGAAATTGCATCGGAGTTAAATACAAAAAGCACAAAGCCGACTTAAGCACAAGATGACTGACTCTTCCTACTGTCTATGTTTTGAACCATTCCTGTGACACTAGTTATAGATTCCGATGCTTTACTTCAGGTTTACTGTATCCCTTGGACCTTCGTATTGACGATGAAACACAGAAATTGCATCGGAATTAAATACAAATGGCACAATGCCGACTTAAGTACAAGAAAACTGACCCTCCTTACAGTCTATGATTTGAACCATTCCTGTGACACTAGTTATAGATTCCGATGCTTCTTTTCAGGTTTACTGTATCCCTCTGACATTCTTATTGACGATGAAACACAGAAATTGCATCGGAATTGAATACAAAAGGCACAATGCCGACTTAATTATAAGAAAACTGACACTTCTTACAGTTTATGCTTTGAACCTTTCCTGTGACACTAGTTATAGATTCCAATACTTTACTTCAGGACCTTCTTATTGACGATGAAACACAGAAATTTCATCGGAATTAAATACAAAAGGCACAATGAGGACTTAAGGACAAGAAGACTGACTTTTCCTAATGTCTAAGATTTGAACCATTCCTGTGACACTAGTTAAAGATTCCGATGCTTCACTTCATGTTTACTGTATCCCTTGAACCTTCTTATTGACGATGAAACACAGAAATTGCATGGGAATTAAATACAAAATGCTCAATGCCGACTTAAGTACATGAAGACCGACACTTCTTACTGACTATGCTTTGAACCATTCCTGTAACACTAGTTACAGATTCCGATGCTTCACTTCAGGTTTAGTGTATCCCTTGGACCTTCTTATTGACGTTGAAACACAGAAATTGCATCGGAATTAAATACAAACAGCACAATGCCGACTTATGGACAAGAAGACTGACTCTTCCTACTGACCATTCCTGTGACACTAGTTATAGATTCCGATTCTTCACACCAGGTTTACTGTATCCCTTGGACCTTCTTATTGACGATGAAACACAGAATTTGCATCGGAATTAAATACAAAAGGCACAATGCCGACTTAATTTCAAGAAGACTGACTCTTCCTACTGACCATTCCTGTGACACTACTTATATATTCCGATGCTTCACTTCAGGTTTGGTTGGTTGGTTGGTTTGGGGGATGAAAGGGACCAGACTGCCATGGTCATCGGTCCCTTTTTCCAAAGACAAAGAACACCCACAGAGAATAAAAAAAAGAGGAACAGAAGAGATCACAGACGATACAGAACAAGAGAGACGGAGACAAGGACAAGACAAAACGAACTAAAAACACACAGAGTGTGACGGTGGTTGGCCGACCATAGAAATAAATAAGGAAAAGCCAACCACTTAGAAACACATTAAAAAACCAGTGGAAAATCATAGGCCAAAGGCCAGAGTCAACACAAAACAAAATAAAACAGACTCAGAGTAAATGATAAAATCCCCCTGCCCGAAGAAAACGTAAAACTAAGTCAGCCATAGTGGAGTCGTCTGTTAAAAGGGCAGGGAGCGTAGCAGGCAGCGCAAATGTCTGCCTGACCACTGCTGAAAGGGGGCAGGCCAGCAAAATGTGGGCCACTGTCAAAGCTGCCCCACAGCGACAGAGAGGAGGGTCCTCCCGGCGCAGTAAATAACTGTGTGTCAGCCGGGAGTGGCCAATGCGGAGCCGGCAAAGAACTACTGAGTCCCTGCGAGTGGCTCGCAGGGATGACCGCCACACAGCCGTCGTCTCCTTGACAGCACGGAGTTTATTGCGCATTGGCAGTTCGCGCCATTCATCGTCCCATAGCGCCAAGATTTTGCGGCGGAAGACTGCCCGCAAATCAGTCTCTGGGAGGCCAACGTCCAGAGATGGCTGACTGGTGGCCTCTTTCGCCAGGCGGTCAACATGTTCGTTACCCGGGATACCGACATGACCGGGGGTCCACACAAAGACCACAGAGCGGCCGCAACAGGCGAGAGTATGCAGAGACTCGTGGATAGCCATTACCAAACGAGAACGAGGGAAACACTGGTCGAGAGCTCGTAAACCGCTCAGGGAATCGCTACAGATAACGAAGGACTCGCCTGAGCAGGAGCGGATATACTCTAGGGCACGAAAGATGGCGACCAGTTCAGCAGTGTAAACGCTGCAGCCATCCGGCAAGGAACGTTGTTCGGAAAGGTCCCCTAGAGTGAGCGCATATCCAACACGACCAGCAACCATCGAACCGTCAGTGTAAACAACACCAGAGCCCTGATACGTGGCCAGGATAGAATAAAAGCGGCGGCGGAAGGCCTCTGGAGGGACTGAGTCCTTAGGGCCCTGTGCCAAGTCGAGCCGAAGGCTAGGGCGATGAACACACCATGGGGGTGTATGCAAAGTAGCCCGGAAAGGAGGTGGAACAGTGAAACCCTGGAGCCCAGAGAGAAGCTCCTTGACGCGGACCGCTATTGTACAACCAGACCGGGGCCGACGTTCTGGCATACGGACGACCGACCGCGGGAACAGGAGACGATAGTTTGGATGCCCGGGCGAGCTTAGAACATGGGCAGCATAAGCGGCCAGCAAACGTTGGCGTCTGAACCGCAGCGGAGGTACACCTGCCTCCACTAGTACGCTGTCCACAGGGCTGGTGCGGAAAGCACCAGTGGCAAGGCGTATCCCGCTGTGGAGAATCGGGTCCAGCACCCGTAACGCAGATGGGGATGCTGAGCCATAAGCCAGGCTCCCATAATCCAGACGGGACTGGATTAACGCCTGGTAGAGCCGCAACAGTGTAGAGCGGTCGGCGCCCCAGTGGGTGTTGCTCAAGCATCGCAGAGCGTTTAGATGCCGCCAACACGTCTGTTTCAGCTGCCGGATATGAGGCAGCCAAGTCAACCGGGCATCGAAAACCACCCCCAAAAACCTGTGGGTCTCCACCACAGCAAGGAGTTCGTCGGCAAGATAAAGCCGCGGCTCAGGATGGACTGTTCGGCACCGGCAGAAATGCATAACGCAGGTCTTGGCTGCCGAAAACTGAAACCCATGCGCTACAGCCCAAGACTGCGCCTTACGGATAGCGCCCTGTAGCTGACGTTCAACAGCTGCAATGCCAGTAGAGCTGTAATAAAGGCAGAAGTCGTCAGCATACAGGGAAGCGGAGACAGAATTTCCCACGGCCGCAGCAAGCCCGTTAATGGCTATTAAAAACAGACAGACACTTAAAACAGAGCCCTGTGGCACACCGTTCTCCTGGACGTGGGAGGAACTATACGAGGCCGCGACTTGCACGCGGAAGGTACGACACGACAGAAAATTGCGGATAAAAATCGGCAGAGGACCCCGAAGACCCCATCCATAGAGCGTAGAAAGAATGTGATGACGCCACGTCGTATCGTACGCCTTCCGCATGTCCAAAAGGACAGCGACCAGGTGCTGACGGCGGGAAAAGGCAGTACGGATGGCCGACTCCAGGCTCACCAGATTGTCGGTGGCGGAGCGGCCTTTACGGAACCCACCCTGAGACGGAGCCAGAAGGCCCCGAGACTCCAGTACCCAATGCAAGCGCCGGCTCACCATCCGTTCAAGCAACTTGCAAAGAACGTTGGTGAGGCTAATGGGACGGTAGCTGTCCACCTCCAGAGGGTTCTTTCCAGGTTTCAAAACGGGGATGACAATGCCTTCCCGCCATTGCGACGGAAACTCCCCCTCGACCCAAAGACGGTTGTAAAGATCGAGAAGGCGCCGCTGGCAGTCCACTGAAAGGTGTTTCAGCATCTGACAGTGGATGCCATCTGGCCCAGGAGCGGTATCAGGGCAAGCAGCTAGGGCACTGCGAAATTCCCACTCACTAAATGGAGCATTGTAAGATTCTGGGTGGTTGGTGCGAAACGAAAGGCTCCGACGTTCCATCCGCTCTTTAATGGAGCGGAAGGCCTGGGGGTAATTCGCAGAAGCGGAACTCATAGCAAAATGCTCTGCTAAGCGATTGGCAATGACGTCGGAGTCAGTACAAACTGCTCCATTCAGTGAGAGCGCAGGGACGCTGGCAGGTGGCCGATAGCCGTAGACGCGTCGAATCTTCGCCCAGACCTGCGAGGGAGTGACATGGAGGCCAATGGTGGACACATACCGCTCCCAGCACTCCTTCTTGCCTTGGCGGAGAAGGAGGCGGGCCCGCGCACGCAGCCGTTTGAAGGCGATAAGGTGGTCGAGGGAGGGGTGTCGCTTGTGACGCTGGAGCGCCCGCCGGCGATCTTTAATCGCTTCAGCGATCTCAGGCGACCACCAAGGCACAGCCTTCCGCCGAGGGGACCCACAGGAATGGGGAATGGCAGATTCGGCGGCAGTAACGATGCCGGTGGTGACCGATTGAACCACCGCATCAATGTCATCGGTAGAGAGAGGCTCAAAAGCGGCAGTGGAGGAGAACAAGTCCCAGTCAGCCTTATTCATAGCCCATCTGCTAGGGCGCCCAGAAGAGTGGCGCTGTGGTAGTGACAAAAAGATCGGAAAATGGTCACTACCACACAGGTCGTCATGCACACTCCATTGGACAGACGGTAAGAGGCTATGGCTACAGATTGAAAGGTCAATGGCGGAGTAGGTGCCATGCGCCACACTGAAGTGTGTGAAGGCACCATCATTTAACAGCGAGAGATCTAGCTGCGACAATAAATGCTCAATGATGGTGCCTCGACCTGTTGCCACTGACCCACCCCACAGAGGGTTATGAGCGTTGAAGTCGCCCAATAGCAAGAAAGGTGGCGGCAATTGGGCGACCAGTGCAGCCAGGACATGCTGCGAGACATCACCATCCGGTGGAATGTAAAGACTGCAGACGGTAACAGCCTGTGGCGTCCACACACGTACAGCGACAGCCTCTAAAGGCGTCTGGAGAGGGACAGACTCGCTGTGCAGAGTGTGAAGGACATAAATGCAGACGCCACCAGACACCCTTTCATAAGCTGCTCGGTTCTTGTAATAACCCCGATAGCCACGGAGTGCGGGGGTTCGCATCGCCGGAAACCAAGTTTCCTGGAGAGCAATGCAGAAGAAAGGGCGAAGGCTGAGAAGGTGGCGGAGCTCAGCTAAATGGTGGAAAAAACCGCCGCAGTTCCACTGGAGGATGGTATTGTCCATGGCTGAGAAAGGCGTGAAAGGACTGGGAAGGCAATTTACGCCGCTTGTTCACTCACTGCCACCGATTCAGTACCCGGACGAGAGGCATCTATGGCGTCTGAGGGACCAGCGAGATCAAGGTCCTCAGCGGACGCTAGAATCTCGACTTCATCCTCAGACGCAGAGCGCGAAAGGTGCGGTGGGGTTGGTGCCACCGCAAGTTCTTTAGCCTTAGAGGTCTTTCTCTTGGACTTCTCTCGCTGAAGCTTGGGTTTCACCGGCTGGGAAGGCTTCACCGATTCAGTCTCCGGGACAGAGGAGGATCGTGAAGCCCTACGCCCAGCTGCTGGTGAGGACTTACGCCACTGGTGGCCGTCAGCCTTCCCGCTGGGGGAACCCTGGGAAGGGAGCGTCCCAAGGGAACTCTTACGGGCGAGAGTAGCCGAAGAAGTTAGGCGCTTCTCCGGCTGAGAAGCGGGGACGGACGTCCCCGACGGGTGGGAGGAGGTTGCTCCTGCGGTAGGTGGTGCAGGAGCAACCGGTTGGGGAGAGCCCCCCACGGGCAAGGGGGCAGAAGGAGTCGTACTGCTTATCGAGCTGGCTGGAAGTCTCGCAACTGATGGAGCTAGCACAGTTGTTGTAGCAGCTGCATACGAAGATGTCATTCTCACAGGATGGAGTCTGTCATATTTCCGTTTGGCCTCAGTATAGGTCAGCCGGTCCAGGGTCTTATATTCCATGATTTTGCGCTCTTTCTGAAAGACTGTGCAGTCAGGCGAGCAAGGTGAATGGTGCTCCCCGCAGTTGACGCAGATGGGAGGCGGGGCACATGGAGTATCGGGATGAGACGGGCGTCCGCAATCTCGACATGTGAGGCTGGAAGTGCAGCGGGAAGACATATGGCCGAACTTCCAGCACTTGAAGCACCGCATCGGGGGAGGGATATAGGGCTTGACGTCACATCGGTAGACCATCACCTTGACCTTCTCCGGTAACGTATCACCCTCGAAGGCCAAGATGAAGGCACCGGTAGCAACCTGATTGTCCCTCGGACCCCGATGAACGCGCCGGACGAAATGAACACCTCTACGTTCTAAGTTGGCGCGCAGCTCGTCATCAGACTGCAAAAGGAGATCCCTATGGAAAATAACACCCTGGACCATATTTAAACTCTTATGTGGCATAATAGAAACGTTAACATCCCCCAACTTGTCACAGGCAAGTAACCTGCGGGACTGGGCGGAGGATGCCGTTTGTATCAGTACTGACCCAGAGCGCATTTTAGACAAGCCCTCCACCTCCCCAAACTTGTCCTCTAAATGCTCTACAAAGAACTGAGGCTTCACGGACATAAAAGATTCCCCGTCAGCTCTGGTACAGACGAGATACCGGGGCGAGTATCTTTCGCTCTCATTCATAGCCCTTCGTTCCTCCCATGGTGTGGCCAGGGAGGGGAACGATTTGGGGTCATACACATTAGCCTTGAATTGAGCCTTGGAACGCTTAGAGACTGCTGACGGCTGGCCGCCAGCAAGAGATGATGTACCACGCTTCATTGCGGGTCATCCGCCCTGATGCCACCTACTCCGACCAAGGGCCCTCCCCACGGGCGCCACCCAGCCACAGCAAAGGCCACCTGGCAGGATGGCCATTGCCGGGAGTCCCGATGCCCCAGGGAGATGGGCATCTACTCCTTGGCATACGTGGGGAGTGAACGGCGCAGGCATCAGTAGAGCGATCCCTGTGTTGTCAGGGGGCTACAACCAAGAGGGTACATGGCGACCCCACCACAACGGACTGGCTACCGTGCTGGATCTTAGGTGCAAAAATGGCCAAGGTCGTCGTCACAGTTAAAAGAAACACTGCAGAGTGCAGCGTGGTAATCGCCCATGAGATCGAAAACGAGCGGGACACCATCGC
Organism: Schistocerca americana; assembly: GCF_021461395.2. Taxonomy (NCBI): domain Eukaryota; kingdom Metazoa; phylum Arthropoda; class Insecta; order Orthoptera; family Acrididae; genus Schistocerca; species Schistocerca americana. The sequence continues at coordinate 11,333,814 of NC_060122.1, forward strand.
AACGACGAGAAAGACGGCAATAGGTCTAATTGCACGAAGGATACAGTGCACCATGTAAGGTGCCCTTCCCCAATTGGCTCGCTCTTCGGAATAATTTGGATAGATGGAGGTCAAACCCGAGAGGGGACCATCACATAAGGCCGAAACGTTTGAGACTCCTTTTAGTCGCCTCTTACGACAGGCAGGAATACCGCGGGCCTATTCTAACCCCCGAACCCGCAGGGGGGACTTCAGGTTTACTGTATCCCTTGGACCTTCTTATTGACGATGAAAAATAGAAATTGCATCGGAATTAAATACAAAAGGCACAATGCTGACTTAAGTACATGAAGACCGACACTTCTTACTGACTATGTTTTGAAAAATTCCTTTGATACTAGCTATAGATTCCGATGCTTCACTTCAGCTTTACTGTATCGCTTGGACCTTCTTATTGACGATGGAACACAGAAATTGCATCGGAATTAAATACAAAAGGCACAATGCCGACTTAAGCACAAGAAGACTGACTCTTCCTACTGTCTATGTTTGAACCATTCCTGTGACACCACTTATAGAGTCCGATGCTTTACTTCAGGTTTACTGTATCCCTTGGACCTTCGTATTGACGATGAAACACAGAAATTGCATCGGAATTAAATGCAAATGGCACAATGCCGACTTAAGTACAAGAAAACTGACCCTCCTTACAGTCTATGATTTGAACCATACCTGTGACACTAGTTATAGATTCCGATGCTTCTTTTCAGGTTTACTGTATCCCTCTGACATTCTTATTGACGACGAAACACAGAAATTGCATCGGAATTAAATACAAAAGGCACAATGCCGACTTAATTATAAGAAAACTGACACTTCTTACAGTTTATGCTTTGAACCTTTCCTGTGACACTAGTTATAGATTCCAATACTTTACTTCAGGACCTTCTTATTGACGATGAAACACAGAAATTTCATCGGAATTAAATACAAAAGGCACAATGAGGACTTAAGGACAAGAAGACTGACTTTCCCTAATGTCTAAGATTTGAACCATTCCTGTGACACTAGTTAAAGATTCCGATGCTTCACTTCATGTTTACTGTATCCCTTGAACCTTCTTATTGACGATGAAACACAGAAATTGCATGGGAATTAAATACAAAATGCTCAATGCCGACTTAAGTACATGAAGACCGACACTTCTTACTGACTATGCTTTGAACCATTCCTGTAACACTAGTTACAGATTCCGATGCTTCACTTCAGGTTTACTGTATCCCTTGGACCTTCTTATTGACGTTGAAACTCAGAAATTGCATCGGAATTAAATACAAACGGCACAATGCCGACTTATGGACAAGAAGACTGACTCTTCCTACTGACCATTCCTGTGACACTAGTTATAGATTCCGATTCTTCACACCAGGTTTACTGTATCCCTTGGACCTTCTTATTGACGATGAAACACAGAATTTGCATCGGAATTAAATACAAGAGGCACAACGAAGACTTAAGGTCAAGAAGACTGACTCTTCCTACTGACCATTCCTGTGACACTACTTATATATTCCGATGCTTCACTTCAGGATTACTGTATCCCTTGGACCTTCTTATTGACGATGAAAAATAGAAATTGCATCGGAATTAAATACAAAAGGCACAATGCTCACTTAAGTACATGAAGACCGACACTTCTTACTGACTATGTTTTGAACCATTCCTTTGATACTAGCTATAGATTCCGATGCCTCACTTCAGCTTTACTGTATCCCTTGGACCTTCTTATTGACGATGGATCACAGAAATTGCATGGGAATTAAATACAAAAGGCACAATGCCGACTTAAGCACAAGAAGACTGACTCTTCCTACTGTCTATGTTTGAAAGATTCCTGTGACACCACTTATAGAGTCCGATGCTTTACTTCAGGTTTACTGTATCCCTTGGACCTTCTTATTGACGATGAAACACAGAAATTGCATCGGAATTATATACAAAAGGCACAATGCCGACTTAAGGACAAGAAGACTGACTCTTCCTAATGTCTAAGATGTGAACCATTCCTGTGACACTAGTTAAAGATTCCGATGCTTCACTTCACGTTTACTGTATCCCTTGGACCTACTTATTGACGATGAAACACAGAAATTGCATGGGAATTAAATACAAAATGCTCAATGCCAACTTAAGTACATGAAGACCGACACTTCTTACTGACTATGTTTTGAACCATTCCTGTAACACTAGTTATAGATTGCGATGCTTTACTTCAGGTTTACTGTATCCCTTGGACCTTCTTATTGACGTTGAAACACAGAAATGGCATCGGAATTAAATACAAACGGCACAATGCCGACTTGTGGACAAGAAGACTGACTCTTACTACTGACCATTCCTGTGACACTAGTTATAGATTCCGATTCTTCACACCAGGTTTACTGTATCCCTTGGACCTTCTTATTGACGATGAAACACAGAATTGGCATCGGAATTAAATACAAAAGGCACAATGCCGACTTAAGGTCAAGAAGACTGACTCTTCCTACTGACCACTCCTGTGACACTACTTATAGATTCCGATGCTTCACTTCAGGTTTACTGTATCCCTTGGACCTTCTTATTGACGATGAAACACAGAAATAGCATCGGAATTAAATACAAAAGGCACAATGCCGACTTAAGTACATGAGGACCGACACTTCTTACTGACTATGTTTTAAACCATTCCTGTGACACTAGCTATAGACGCCGATGCTTCACTTCAGCTTTACTGTATCCCTTCGACCTTCTTATTGACGATGAAACACAGAAATTGCATCGGAATGAAATACAAAATGCACAATGCCGACTTAAGTACATGAAGACCGACACTTCTTACTGTCTACGTTTAGAACCATTCCTGTGACACTAGTTATAGATTGCGATGCTTGACTCCAGGTTTACTGTATCGCTTGGACCTTCTTATTGACGATGAAACACAGAAATTGCATCGGAGTTAAATACAAAAGGCACAATGCCGACTTAAGTACATGAAGACCGACACTTCTCACTGACTATGATTTGAACCATTCCTGTAACACTAGTTATAGATTGCGATGCTTTACTTCAGGTTTACTGTATCCCTTGGACCTTCTTATTGACGTTGAAACACAGAAATGGCATCGGAATTAAATACAAACGGCACAATGCCGACTTGTGGACAAGAAGACTGACTCTTACTACTGACCATTCCTGTGACACTAGTTATAGATTCCGATTCTTCACACCAGGTTTACTGTATCCCTTGGACCTTCTTATTGACGATGAAACACAGAATTGGCATCGGAATTAAATACAAAAGGCACAATGCCGACTTAAGGTCAAGAAGACTGACTCTTCCTACTGACCACTCCTGTGATACTACTTATAGATTCCGATGCTTCACTTCAGGTTTACTGTATCCCTTGGACCTTCTTATTGACGTTGAAACACAGAAATTGCATCGGAATTAAATACAAACGGCACAATGCCGACTTATGGACAAGAAGACTGACTCTTCCTACTGACCATTCCTGTGACACTAGTTATAGATTCCGATTCTTCACACCAGGTTTACTGTATCCCTTGGACCTTCTTATTGACGATGAAACACAGAATTTGCATCGGAATTAAATACAAGAGGCACAATGCCGACTTAAGGTCAAGAAGACTGACTCTTCCTACTGACCATTCCTGTGACACTACTTATATATTCCGATGCTTCACTTCAGGATTACTGTATCCCTTGGACCTTCTTATTGACGATGAAAAATAGAAATTGCATCGGAATTAAATACAAAAGGCACAATGCTGACTTAAGTACATGAAGACCGACACTTCTTACTGACTATGTTTTGAACCATTCCTTTGATACTAGCTATAGATTCCGATGCCTCACTTCGGCTTCACTGTATCCCTTGGACCTTCTTATTGACGATGGATCACAGAAATTGCATCGGAATTAAATACAAAAGGCACAATGCCGACTTAAGCACAAGAAGACTGACTCTTCCTACTGTCTATGTTTGAAAGATTCCTGTGACACCACTTATAGAGTCCGATGCTTTACTTCAGGTTTACTGTATCCCTTGGACCTTCTTATTGACGATGAAACACAGAAATTGCATCGGAATTATATACAAAAGGCACAATGCCGACTTAAGGACAAGAAGACTGACTCTTCCTAATGTCTAAGATGTGAACCATTCCTGTGACACTAGTTAAAGATTCCGATGCTTCACTTCACGTTTACTGTATCCCTTGGACCTTCTTATTGACGATGAAACACAGATATTGCATGGGAATTAAATACAAAATGCTCAATGCCAACTTAAGTACATGAAGACCGACACTTCTTACTGACTATGCTTTGAACCATTCCTGTAACACTAGTTATAGATTGCGATGGTTTACTTCAGGTTTACTGTATCCCTTGGACCTTCTTATTGACGTTGAAACACAGAAATGGCATCGGAATTAAATACAAACGGCACAATGCCGACTTGTGGACAAGAAGACTGACTGTTACTACTGACCATTCCTGTGACACTAGTTATAGATTCCGATTCTTCACACCAGGTTTACTGTATCCCTTGGACCTTCTTATTGACGAAGAAACACAGAATTGGCATCGGAATTAAATACAAAAGGCACAATGCCGACTTAAGGTCAAGAAGACTGACTCTTCCTACTGACCACTCCTGTGACACTACTTATAGATTCCGATGCTTCACTTCAGGTTTACTGTATCCCTTGGACCTTCTTATTGACGATGAAACACAGAAATAGCATCGGAATTAAATACAAAAGGCACAATGCCGACTTAAGTACATGAGGACCGACACTTCTTACTGACTATGTTTTAAACCATTCCTGTGACACTAGCTATAGACGCCGATGCTTCACTTCAGCTTTACTGTATCCCTTCGACCTTCTTATTGACGATGAAACACAGAAATTGCATCGGAATGAAATACAAAATGCACAATGCCGACTTAAGTACATGAAGACCGACACTTCTTACTGTCTACGTTTAGAACCATTCCTGTGACACTAGTTATAGATTGCGATGCTTGACTCCAGGTTTACTGTATCGCTTGGACCTTCTTATTGACGATGAAACACAGAAATTGCATCGGAGTTAAATACAAAAGGCACAATGCCGACTTAAGTACATGAAGACCGACACTTCTCACTGACTATGATTTGAACCATTCCTGTAACACTAGTTATAGATTGCGATGCTTTACTTCAGGTTTACTGTATCCCTTGGACCTTCTTATTGACGTTGAAACACAGAAATGGCATCGGAATTAAATACAAACGGCACAGTGCCGACTTGTGGACAAGAAGACTGACTCTTACTACTGACCATTCCTGTGACACTAGTTATAGATTCCGATTCTTCACACCAGGTTTACTGTATCCCTTGGACCTTCTTATTGACGATGAAACACAGAATTGGCATCGGAATTAAATACAAAAGGCACAATGCCGACTTAAGGTCAAGAAGACTGACTCTTCCTACTGACCACTCCTGTGATACTACTTATAGATTCCGATGCTTCACTTCAGGTTTACTGTATCCCTTGGACCTTCTTATTGACGTTGAAACACAGAAATTGCATCGGAATTAAATACAAACGGCACAATGCCGACTTATGGACAAGAAGACTGACTCTTCCTACTGACCATTCCTGTGACACTAGTTATAGATTCCGATTCTTCACACCAGGTTTACTGTATCCCTTGGACCTTCTTATTGACGATGAAACACAGAATTTGCATCGGAATTAAATACAAGAGGCACAATGCCGACTTAAGGTCAAGAAGACTGACTCTTCCTACTGACCATTCCTGTGACACTACTTATATATTCCGATGCTTCACTTCAGGATTACTGTATCCCTTGGACCTTCTTATTGACGATGAAAAATAGAAATTGCATCGGAATTAAATACAAAAGGCACAATGCTGACTTAAGTACATGAAGACCGACACTTCTTACTGACTATGTTTTGAACCATTCCTTTGATACTAGCTATAGATTCCGATGCCTCACTTCAGCTTCACTGTATCGCTTGGACCTTCTTATTGACGATGGATCACAGAAATTGCATCGGAATTAAATACAAAAGGCACAATGCCGACTTAAGCACAAGAAGACTGACTCTTCCTACTGTCTATGTTTGAAAGATTCCTGTGACACCACTTATAGAGTCCGATGCTTTACTTCAGGTTTACTGTATCCCTTGGACCTTCTTATTGACGATGAAACACAGAAATTGCATCGGAATTATATACAAAAGGCACAATGCCGACTTAAGGACAAGAAGACTGACTCTTCCTAATGTCTAAGATGTGAACCATTCCTGTGACACTAGTTAAAGATTCCGATGCTTCACTTCACGTTTACTGTATCCCTTGGACCTTCTTATTGACGATGAAACACAGATATTGCATGGGAATTAAATACAAAATGCTCAATGCGAACTTAAGTACATGAAGACCGACACTTCTTACTGACTATGCTTTGAACCATTCCTGTAACACTAGTTATAGATTGCGATGCTTTACTTCAGGTTTACTGTATCCCTTGGACCTTCTTATTGACGTTGAAACACAGAAATGGCATCGGAATTAAATACAAACGGCACAATGCCGACTTGTGGACAAGAAGACTGACTGTTACTACTGACCATTCCTGTGACACTAGTTATAGATTCCGATTCTTCACACCAGGTTTACTGTATCCCTTGGACCTTCTTATTGACGAAGAAACACAGAATTGGCATCGGAATTAAATACAAAAGGCACAATGCCGACTTAAGGTCAAGAAGACTGACTCTTCCTACTGACCACTCCTGTGACACTACTTATAGATTCCGATGCTTCACTTCAGGTTTACTGTATCCCTTGGACCTTCTTATTGACGATGAAACACAGAAATAGCATCGGAATTAAATACAAAAGGCACAATGCCGACTTAAGTACATGAGGACCGACACTTCTTACTGACTATGTTTTAAACCATTCCTGTGACACTAGCTATAGATGCCGATGCTTCACTTCAGCTTTACTGTATCCCTTGGACCTTCTTATTGACGATGAAACACAGAAATTGCATCGGAGTTAAATACAAAAGGCACAATGCCGACTTAAGTGCAAGAAGACTGACTCTTCCTAATACCTAAGTTTTGAACCATTCCTGTGACACTAGTTAAAGATTCCGATGCTTCACTTCAGGTTTACTGTATCCCTTGGACCGTCTTATTGACGATGAAACACAGATATTGCATCGGAATTAAATACAAAGGCTCAATGCCGACTTAAGTACATGAAGACCGACACTTCTTGCTTACTATGTTTGAACCATTCCTGTAACACTAGTTATAGATTCCGATGCTTCACTTCAGGTTTACTGTATCCCTTGGACCTTCTTACTGACGATGAAACACTGAAATTGCATCGGAATTAAATACAAACGGCACAATGCCGACTTAAGGACAAGAAGACTGACTCTTCCTACTGACCATTCCTGTGACACTAGTTATATATTCCGATTCTTCACACCAGGTTTACTGTATACCTTTGACCTTCTTATTGACGATGAAACACAGAAATTGCATCGGAATTAAATTCAAAAGGCACAATGCCGACTTAAGTACAAGTAGACTGACTCTTCCTACTGTCTAAGTTTTGAACCATTCCTGTGACACTAGTTATAGATTCCGATGCTTCACTCCAGGTTTACTGTATCCCTTGGACCTTCTTATTGACGATGAAACACAGAAATTGCATCGGAATTAAGTACAAAAGGCACAATGCCGACTTAAGTATAAGAAAATTGACACTTCTTATTGTTTATGCTTTGAACCATTCCTGTGACATTAGTTATAGATTGCGATGCTTCACTTCAGGTTTACTGTATCCCTTGGACCTTCTTATTGACGATGAAACAAAGAAATTGCATCGGAATTAAATTCAAAAGGCACAATGCCGACTTAAGTACAATTAGACTGACTCTTCCTACTGTCTAAGTTTTGAACAATTCCTGTGACACTAGTTATAGATTCCGATGCATCACTCCAGGTTTACTGTATCCCTTGGACCTTCTTATTGACAATGAAACACAGAGATTGCATCGGAAATACATACAAAAGGCACAATGCCGACTTAAGTACAAGAAGACTGACTCTCCTAATGTCTAAGATTTGAACCTTTCCTGTGACACTAGTTATAGATACCGATGCTTCTCTTCAGGTTTACTGTATCCCTTGGACATTCTTATTGACGATGAAACACAGAAATTGCATGGGAATTAAATACAAAATGCTCAATGCCGACTTAAGTACATGAAGACCGACACTTCTTACTGACTATGTTTTGAACCATTCCTGTAACACTAGTTATAGATTCCGATGCTTCACTTCAGGTCTACTGTATCCCTCTGACCTTCTTATTGACGATGAAACACAGAAATTGCATCGGAATTAAATACAAACGGCACAATGCCGACTTATGGACAAGAAGACTGACTCTTCCTACTGACCATTCCTGCGAAACTAGTTATAGATTACGATTCTTCACACCAGGTTTACTGTATCCCTTGGACCTTCTTATTGACGATGAAACACAGAAATTGCATCGGAATTAAATTCAAAAGGCACAATGCCGACTTAAGTACAAGAAGACTGACTCTCCTAATGTCTAAGATTTGAACCTTTCCTGCGACACTAGTTATAGATACCGATGCTTCACTTCAGGTTTACTGTATCCCTTGGACCTTCTTATTGACGACGAAACACAGAAATTGCATGGGAATTAAATACAAAATGCACAATGCCGACTTAAGTACAAGAAGACTGACTCTCCTAATGTCTAAGATTTGAACCTTTCCTGCGACACTAGTTATAGATACCGATGCTTCACTTCAGGTTTACTGTATCCCTTGGACCTTCTTATTGACGACGAAACACAGAAATTGCATGGGAATTAAATACAAAATGCTCAATGCCGACTTAAGTACATGAAGACCGACACTTCTTACAGACTATGTTTTGAACCATTCCTGTAACACTAGTTATAGATTCCGATGCTTCACTTCAGGTTTACTGTATCCCTCTGACCTTCTTATTGACGATGAAACACAGAAATTGCATCGGAATTAAATACAAACGGCACAATGCCGACTTATGGACAAGAAGACTGACTCTTCCTACTGACCATTCCTGCGAAACTAGTTATAGATTACGATTCTTCACACCAGGTTTACTGTATCCCTTGGACCTTCTTATTCACGATGAAACATAGAAATTGCATCGGAATTAAATACGAAATGCACAATGCCGACTTAAGTACATGAAGACCGACACTTCGTACTGTCTACGTTAACAACCATTCCTGTGACACTAGTTATAGTTTCCGATGCTTCACTCCAGGTTTACTGTATTGATTGGACCTTCTTATTGACGATGAAACACAGAAATTGCATCGGAATTAAATACAAAAGGCACAAAGCCGACTTAAGCACAAGATGACTGACTCTTCCTACTGTCTATGTTTTGAACCATTCCTGTGACACTAGTTATAGATTCCGATGCTTTACTTCAGGTTTACTGTATCCCTTGGACCTTCTTATTAACGATGAAACACAGAAATTGCATCGGAATTAAATACAAATGGCACAATGCCGACTTAAGTACAAGAAAACTGACCCTCCTTACAGTCTGTGATTTGAAAAATTCCTGTGACACTAGTTATAGATTCCGATGCTTCTTTTCAGGTTTACTGTATCCCTCTGACATTCTTATTGACGATGAAACACAGAAATTGCATCGGAGTTAAATACAAAAGGCACAATGCCGACTTAATTATAAGAAAACTGACACTTCTTACAGTTTATGATTTGAACCTTTCCTGTGACACTAGTTATAGATTCCGATACTTTACTTCAGGTTTACTGTATCCCTTGGACCTTCTTATTGACGATGAAACACAGAAATTTCATCGGAATTAAATACAAAAGGCACAATGAGGACTTAAGGACAAGAAAACTGACTCTTCCTAATGTCTAAGATTGAACCATTCCTGTGACACTAGTTAAAGATTCCGATGCTTTACTTCATGTTTACTGTATCCCTTGGACCTTCTTATTGACGATGAAACACAGAAATTGCATGGGAATTAAATACAAAATGCTCAATGCCGACTTAAGTACATGAAGACCGACACTTCTTACTGACTATGCTTTGAACCATTCCTGTAACACTAGTTATAGATTCCGATGCTTCACTTCAGGTTTACTGTATCCCTTGGACGTTCTTATTGACGTTGAAACACAGAAATTGCATCGGAATTAAATTCAAAAGGCACAATGCCGACTTAAGTACAATTAGACTGACTCTTCCTACTGTCTAAGTTTTGAACAATTCCTGTGACACTAGTTATAGATACCGATGCATCACTCCAGGTTTACTGTATCCCTTGGACCTTCTTATTGACGATGAAACACAGAGATTGCATCGGAAATACATACAAAAGGCACAATGCCGACTTAAGTACAAGAAGACTGACTCTCCTAATGTCTAAGATTTGAACCTTTCCTGTGACACTAGTTATAGATACCGATGCTTCACTTCAGGTTACTGTATCCCTTGGACCTTCTTATTGACGATGAAACACAGAAATTGCATGGGAATTAAATACAAAATGCTCAATGCCGACTTAAGTACATGAAGACCGACACTTCTTACAGACTATGTTTTGAACCATTCCTGTAACACTAGTTATAGATTCCGATGCTTCACTTCAGGTTTACTGTATCCCTCTGTCCTTCTTATTGTCGATGAAACACAGAAATTGCATCGGAATTAAATACAAACGGCACAATGCCGACTTATGGACAAGAAGACTGACTCTTCCTACTGACCATTCCTGCGAAACTAGTTATAGATTACGAATCTTCACACCAGGTTTACTGTATCCCTTGGACCTTCTTATTGACGATGAAACACAGAAATTGCATCGGAATTAAATACGAAATGCACAATGCCGACTTAAGTACATGAAGACCGACACTTCTTACTGTCTACGTTAACAACCATTCCTGTGACACTAGTTATAGTTTCCGATGCTTCACTCCAGGTTTACTGTATCGATTGGACCTTCTTATTGACGATGAAACACAGAAATTGCATCGGAATTAACTACAAAAGGCACAAAGCCGACTTAAGCACAAGATGACTGACTCTTCCTACTGTCTATGTTTTGAACCATTCCTGTAACACTAGTTATAGATTCCGATGCTTTACTTCAGGTTTACTGTATCCCTTGGACCTTCTTATTAACGATGAAACACAGAAATTGCATCGGAATTAAATACAAATGGCACAATGCCGACTTAAGTACAAGAAAACTGACCCTCCTTACAGTCTATGATTTGAACCATTCCTGTGACACTAGTTATAGATTCCGATGCTTCTTTTCAGGTTTACTGTATCCCTCTGACATTCTTATTGACGACGAAACACAGAAATTGCATCGGAGTTAAATACAAAAGGCACAATGCCGACTTAATTATAAGAAAACTGACACTTCTTACAGTTTATGCTTTGAACCTTTCCTGTGACACTAGTTATAGATTCCGATACTTTACTTCAGGTTTACTGTATCCCTTGGACCTTCTTATTGACGATGAAACACAGAAATTTCATCGGAATTAAATACAAAAGGCACAATGAGGACTTAAGGACAAGAAGACTGACTCTTCCTAATGTCTAAGATTTGAACCATTCCTGTGACACTAGTTAAAGATTCCGATGCTTCACTTCATGTTTACTGTATCCCTTGGACCTTCTTATTGACGATGAAACACAGAAATTGCATGGGAATTAAATACAAAATGCTCAATGCCGACTTAAGTACATGAAGACCGACACTTCTTACTGACTATGCTTTGAACCATTCCTGTAACGCTAGTTGTAGATTCCGATGCTTCACTTCAGATTTACTGTATCCCTTGGACCTTCTTATTGACGTTGAAACACAGAAATTGCATCGGAATTAAATACAAACGGCACAATGCCGACTTATGGACAAGAAGACTGACTTTTCCTACTGACCATTCCTGTGACACTAGTTATAGATTCCGATTCTTCACACCAGGTTTACTGTATCCCTTGGACCTTCTCATTGACGATGAAACACAGAATTTGCATCGGAATTAAATACAAAAGGCACAATGCCGACTTAAGGTCAAGAAGACTGACTCTTCCTACTGACCATTCCTGTGACACTACTTATATATTCCGATGCTTCACTTCAGGTTTACTGTATCCCTTGGACCTTCATATTGACGATGAAAAATAGAAATTGCATCGGAATTAAATACAAAAGTCACAATGCCGACTTAAGTACATGAAGACTGACACTTCTTACTGACTATGTTTTGAATCATTCCTTTGACACTAGCTATAGATTCCGATGCTTCACTTCAGCTTTACTGTATCCCTTGGACCTTCTTATTGACGATGAAACACAGAAATTGCATCGGAATTAAATACAAACTGCACAATGCCGACTTAAGTACATGAAGACCGACAGTTCTTACTGTCTACGTTTAGAACCATTCCTGTGACACTAGTTATAGATTCCGATGCTTCACTCCAGGTTTACTGTATCGCTTGGACCTACTTATTGACGATGAAACACAGAAATTGCATCGGAATGAAATACAAAAGGCACAATGCCGACTTAAGCACAAGAAGACTGACTCTTCCTACTGTCTATGTTTTGAACCATTCCTGTGACACCACTTATAGACTCCGATGCTTTACTTCAGGTTTACTGTATCCCTTGGACCTTCTTATTGACGATGAAACACAGAAATTGCATCGAATTTAAATTCAAAAGGCACAATGCCGACTTAAGTACAAGAAAACTGACTCTCCTCACAGTCTATGATTTGAACCATTCCTGTGACACTAGTTATAGATTCCGATGCTTCTTTTCAGGTTTACTGTATCCCTCTGACTTTCTTATTGACGATGAAACACAGAAATAGCTTCGGAATTAAATACAGAAGGCACAATGCCGACTTAATTGTAAGAAAACTGACACTTCTTACCGTTTATGCTTTGAACCATTCCTGTGACATAAGTTATAGATTCCGATGCTTCACTTCAGGTTTACTGTATCCCTTGGACCTTCTTATTGACGATGAAACACAGAAATTGCATCGGAATTAAATACAAAAGGCACAATGACGACTCAAGTACAATGAGACTGGCTCTTCTTACTGTCTATGTTTTGAACCTTTCCTGTGACACTAGTTATAGATTCCGATAATTTACTTCAGGTTTACTGTATCCCTTGGACCTTCTTATTGACGATGAAACACAGAAATTGCATCGGAATTAAATACAAAAGCAAAATTCCGACATAAGTACAAGGGGACTGACTCTTCCTAATGTCTAAGTTTTGAACCATTCCTGTGACACTAGTTATAGTTTCCGATGCTTCACTTCAGGTTTACTGTTTCCCTTGGACCTTCTTATTGACGATGAAACACAGAAATTGCATCGGAATTAAATACAAAAGGCACAAAGCCGACTTAAGTACAAGATGACTGACTCTTCACACTGTCTAAGTTTTGAACCATTCCTGAGACACTAGTTATAGATTCCGATGCTTCACTTCAGGTTACTGTATCCCTTGGACCACCGTATTGACGATGAAACACAGATATTGCATCGGAATTAAATACAAAATGCACAATGCCGACTTAAGTACAAGAAGACTCACTCTTCCTACTGTCTAAGTTTTGAAAAATTCCTGTGACACTAGTTATAGATTCCGATGCTTCACTTCACGTTTAGTGTATCCCTTGGACCTTCTTATTGACGATGTAACACAGAAATTGCATCGGAATTAAATACAAGAGGCCCAATGCCGACTTATTTACATGAAGACCGACACTTCTTACTGACTACGATTTGAACCATTCCTGTGACACTAGTTATAGATTCCGATGCTTCACTCCAGGTTTACTGTATCCCTTGGTCCTTCTAATTGACGATGAAACACAGAAATTCCATCGGAATTAAATACAAAAGGCACAATGCCGACTTAAGTACAAGAAGACTGACTCTTCCTACTGCCTATGTTTTGAACCATTCCTGTGACACTAGTTATAGATTCCGATGCTTCACTTCAGGTTTACTGCATCCCTTGGACCTTCTTATTGACGATGAAACACAGAAATTGCATCGGAATCAAATACAAAAGGCACAATGCCCTCTTAAGTACAAGAAGACTGACTCTTCCTACTGTCTATGTTTTGAACCATTCCTGTGACACTAGTTATAGATTCCGATGCTTCACTTCAGGTTTACTGTATCCCTTGGACCTTCTTATTGACGAAGAAGCACAGAAATTGCATCGGAATTAAATACAAAAGGCACAATGCCGACTTAAGTACAAGAAGACTGACTCTTCCTACTGTCTAGGTTTTGAACCGTTCCTGTGACACTAGTTATACATTCCGATGCTTCACTTCAGGTTTACTGTATCCCATGGACCTTCTTATTGACAATGAAACACAGAAATTGCATCGGAATTAAGTACAAAAGGCACAATGCCGACTTAAGTACATGAAGAAGGACACTTCTTACTGACTGTGTTTTGAACCATTCCTGTGACACTAGTTATAGATTCCGACGCTTCACTTCAGGTTTACTGTATCTTTTGGACCTTCTTATTGACGATGAAACACAGAAATTGCATCGGAATTACATTCAAAAGGCACAATACCGACTTAAGTACATGAAGACCGAGACTTTTTACTGACTATGCTTTGAACCATTCCTGTGACACTAGTTATAGATTCCCATGCTTCACTCCAGGTTTAGTGTATCCCTTGGACCTTCTTATTGACGATGAAACACAGAAATTGCATCGGAATTAAATACAAAAGGCACAATGCCGACTTAAGGGCAAGAAGACTGACTCTTCCTACTGACCATTCCTGTGACACTAGTAATAGATTCCGATGCTTCACATCAGATTTACTGTATCCCTTGGAACTTCTTGTTGACGATGAAACACAGAAATTGCATCGGAATTAAATTCAAAATGCACAATGCTGACTTGAGTACATGAAGAACGACACTTCTTACTGACTATGTTTTGAACCATTCCTGTGATACTAGTTATAGATTCCGATGCTTCACTTCAGGTTTTCTGTATCTTTTGACCTTCTTATTGACGATGCAACAAGGAATTGCATCGGAATTAAATGCAAAAGGCACAATGCCGACTTGAGTACATGAAGACCGACACATCTTACTGACTATGATTTGAACCATTCCTGTGCCACTAGTTATAGATTCCGTTGCTTCACTCCAGGTTGACTGTATCCCTTGGACCTTCTTATTGACGATGAAACACAGAAATTGCATCGGAATTAAATACGAAAGGCACAATGCCGACTTAAGTACATGAAGACCGACACTTCTTACTGACTATGTTTTGAACCATTCCTGTAACACTAGTTATAGATTCCGATGCTTCACTTCAGGTTTACTGTATCCCTTGGACCTTCTTATTGACGATGAAACACAGAAATTGCATCGGAATTAAATACAAAAGGCACAATGCCGACTTAAGGACAAGAAGACTGACTCTTCCTACTGTCTAAGTTTCGAACCATTCCTGTGACACTAGTTATAGATTCCGATGCTTCACTCCAGGTTTACTGTATCCCTTGGACCTTCTTATTGACGATGAAAAACAGTAATTGCATCGGAAATAAATGCAAAAGGCACAATGCCGACTTCAGTACAAGAAGACTGACTCTTCCTACTGTCTAAGTTTTGAACAATTCCTGTGACTCTAGTTATAGATTCCGATGCTTCACTTCAGGTTTACTGTATCCCTTGGACCTTCTAATTGACGATGAAACACGGAAATTGCATCGGAATTAAATACAAAAGGCACAATGCCGACTTAAGTACAAGAAGACTGACTCTTCCTACTGTCTAAGTTTTGAACCATTCCTGTGACCCTAGTTATGGATTCCGATGCTTCACTCCAGGTTTACTGCATCCCTTGGACCGTCTTATTGACGATGAAACACAGAAATCGCATCGGAATTAAATACAAAAGGAAAATTCCGACTTAAGTATAAGGGGACTGACTCTTTCTAATGTTTAAGTTTTGAACCATTCCTGTGACACTAGTTATAGATTCCGATGCTTCACTTCAGGTTTACTGTTTCCCTTGGACCTTCTTATTGACGATGAAACACAGAAATTGCATCGGAATTAAATACAAAAGGCACAAAGCCGACTTAAGTACAAGATGACTGACTCTTCCTACTGTCTAAGTTTTGAACCATTCCTGAGACACTAGTTATAGATTCCGATGCTTCACTTCAGGTTACTGTATCCCTTGGACCATCTTATTGACGATGAAACACAGAAATTGCATCGGAATTAAATACAAAAGGCACAATGCCGACTTAAGTACAAGAAGACTGACTCTTCCTACTGTCTAAGTTTTGAACCATTCCTGTGACACTAGTTATAGATTCCGATGCTTCACTCCAGGTTTAGTGTATCCCTTGGACCTTCTTATTGACGATGAAACACAGAAATTGCATCGGAATTAAATACAAAAGGCACAATGCCGACTTAAGGGCAAGAAGACTGACTCTTCCTACTGACCATTCCTGTGACACTAGTTATAGATTCCGATGCTTCACATCAAATTTACTGTATCCCTTGGAACTTCTTGTTGACGATGAAACACAGAAATTGCATCGGAATTAAATACAAAATGCACAATGCTGACTTGAGTACATGAAGAACGACACTTCTTACTGACTAAGTTTGGAACCATTCCTGTGATACTAGTTATAGATTCCGATGCTTCACTTCAGGTTTACTGTATCCCTTGGACCTTCTTATTGACGTTGAAACACAGAAATTGAATCGGAATTAAATACAAAAGTCACAATGCCGACTTAAGGACAAGAAGACTGACTCTTCCTACTGACCATTCCTGTGACACTAGTTATAGATTCCGATGCCTCATTTCACGTTTACTGTATCCCTTGGACCTTCTTATTCACGATGAAACACAGAAATTGCATCGGAATTAAATACAAAAGGCACAATGCCGACTTATGTACATGAAGACCGACACTTCTTACTGACTACGATTTGAACCATTCCTGTGACACTAGTTATAGATTCCGATGCTTCACTCCAAGTTTACTGTATCCCTTGGATCTTCTTGTTGACGATGAAACACAGAAGTTGCATCGGAATTAAATACAAAAGGCACAATGCCGACTTAATGGCAAGATGACTGACTCTTCCTACTGACCATTCCTGTGACACTAGTTGAAGATTCCGATGCTTCACATCAGGTTTACTGTATCCCTTGGAACTTGTTATTCACGAAGAAACACAGAAATTGCGTCGGAATTAATTGCAAAAAGCACAATGCCGACTTGAGTACATGAAGAACGACACTTCTTACTGACTATGTTTTGAACCATTCCTGTGACACTAGTTATAGATTCCGATGCTTCACTTCAGGTTTACTGTATCCTTGGACCTTCATATCGACGATGAAACACAGAAATTGCGTCGGAATTAAATACAAAAGGCACAATGCCGACTTAAGTACATGAAGACCGACACTTCTTACTGACTTTGTTTTGAACCATTCCAGAGACACTAGTTATAGATTCCGATGCTTCACTCCAGGTTTACTGTATCCCTTGGACCTTCTTATTGACGATGAAACACAGACATTGCATTGGATTTAAATACAAAAGTCACAATGCCGACTTATGTACATGAAGACCGACACTTCTTACTGACTATGTTTTGAACCATTCCTGTAACACTAGTTATAGATTCCGATGCTTCACTTCATGTTTACTGTATCCCTTGGACCTTCTTATTGACGATGAAACACAGAAATTTCATCGGAATTAAAAACAAAAGGCACAATGAGGACTTAAGGACAAGAAGACTGACTCTTCCTAATGTCTAAGATTTGAACCATTCCTGTGACACTAGTTATAGATTCCGTCGCTTCACTCCAGGTTTACTGTATACCTTGGACCTTCTTATTGACGATGAAACACAGAAATTGCATCGGAATTAAATACAAAAGGCACAATGCCGACTTAAGGACAAGAAGACTGATTCTTCCTACTGTCTAAGTTTTGAACCATTCCTGTGACATTAGTTATAGATTCCGATGCTTCACTCCAGGTTTACTGTATCCCTTGGACCTTCTTATTGACGATGAAACACAGTAATTGCATCGGAAATAAATGCAAAAGGCACAATGCCGACTTCAGTACAAGAAGACTGACTCTTCCTACTGTCTAAGTTTTGAACAATTAATGTGACACTAGTTATAGATTCCGATGCTTCACTTCAGGTTTACTGTTTCCCTTGGACCTTCTTATTGACAATGAAACACAGAAATTGCATCGGAATTAAATACAAAAGGCACAAAGCCGACTTAAGTACAAGAAGACTGACTCTTCCTACTGTCTAAGTTTTGAACCATTCCTGTGACACTAGTTATAGATTCCGATGATTCACTCCAGGTTTACTGTATCCCTTGGACCTTCTTATTGACGAAGAAACACAGAAATTGCATCGGAATTAAATACAAAGGCACAATGCCGACTTAAGTACAAGAACACTGACTCTTCCTAATGTCTACGTTTTGAACCATTCCTGTGACACTAGTTATAGATTCCGATGCTTCACTTCAGGTTTACTGTATCCCTTGGACCTTCTTATTGACGATGAAACACAGAAATTGCATCGGAATTAAATACAAAAGGATCAATGCCGACTTAAGTACATGAACACCGACACTTCTTACTATGCTTTGAACCATTCCTATAACACTAGTTATGGATTCCGATGCTTCACTTCAGGTTTACTGTATCCCTTGGACCTTCTTATTGACGATGAAACACAGAAATTGCATCGAAATTAAATACAAAAGGCACAATGCCGACTTAAGGACAAGAACACTGACTCTTCCTACTGACCATTCCTGTGACACTAGTTATAGATACCGATTCTTCACACCAGGTTTACTGTATCCCTTGGACCATCTTATTGACGATGAAACACAGAAATTGCATCGGAATTAAATACAACGAGCATAATGCCGACTTAAGTACATGAAGACCGACACATCCTACTGACTATGTTTTGAACCATTCCTGTGACATTAGTTGTAGATTGCGATGCTTCACTTCAGGTTTACTGTATCCCTTGGACCTTCTTATTGACGTTGAAACATAGAAATTGAATCGGAATTAAATACAAAAGGCACAATGCCGACTTAAGGACAAGAAGTCTGACTCTTCCTACTGACCATTCCTGTGACACTAGATATAGATTCCGATGCCTCACTTCACGTTTACTGCATCCCTTGGACCTTCTTATTGACGATGAAACCCAGAAATTGCATCGGAATTAAATACAAAAGGCACAATGCCGACTTATGTACATGAAGACCGACACTTCTTACTGACTACGATTTGAACCATTCCTGTGACACTAGTTATAGATTCCGATGCTTCACTCCAAGTTTACTGTATCCCTTGGACCTTCTTATTGACGATGAAACACAGAAGTTGCATCGGAATTAAATACAAAAGGCACAATGCCGACTTAAGGGCAAGAAGACTGACTCTTCCTACTGACCATTCCTGTGACACTAGTTATAGATTCCGATGCTTCACATCAGGTTTACTGTATCCCTTGGAACTTGTTATTCACGAAGAAACACAGAAATTGCATCGGAATTAATTGCAAAAAGCACAATGCCGACTTGAGTACATGAAGAACGACACTTCTTACTGACTATGTTTTGAACCATTCCTGTTGCACTAGTTATAGATTCCGATGCTTCACTTCAGGTTTACTGTATCCTTGGACCTTCTTATTGACGATGAAACACAGAAATTGCATCGGAATTAAATACAAAAGGCACAATGGCGACTTAAGTACATGAAGACCGACACTTCTTACCGACTTTGTTTTGAACCATTCCAGAGACACTAGTTATAGATTCCGATGCTTCACTCCAGGTTTACTGTATCCCTTGGACCTTCTTATTGACGAAGAAACACAGGAATTTCATCGGAATTAAAATCAAAAGGCACAATGAGGACTTAAGGACAAGAAGACTGACTCTTCCTAATGTCTAAGATTTGAACCATTCCTGTGACACTAGTTATAGTTTCCGTTGCTTCACTCCAGGTTTACTGTATCCCTTGGACCTTCTTATTGACGATGAAACACAGAAATTGCATCGGAATTAAATACAAAAGGCACAATGCCGACTTAAGGACATGAAGACTGACTCTTCCTACTGTCTAATTTTTGAACCATTCCTGTGACATTAGTTATAGATTCCGATGCTTCACTCCAGGTTTCCTGTATCCCTTGGACCTACTTATTGACGATGAAACACAGTAATTGCATCGGAAATAAATGCAAAAGGCACAGTGCCGACTTCAGTACAAGAAGACTGACTCTTCCTACTGTCTAAGTTTTGAACAATTCCTGTGACACTAGTTATAGATTCCGATGCTTCACTTCATGTTTACTGTATCCCTTGGACCTTCTTATTGACGATGAAACACAGAAATTGCATCGGAATTAAATACAAAAGGCACAATGCCGACTTAAGTACAAGAAGACTGACTCTTCCTACTGTCTAAGTTTTGAACCATTCCTGTGACACTAGTTATAGATTCCGATGCTTCACTCCAGGTTTACTGTATCCCTTGGACCGTCTTATTGACGATGAAACGCAGAAATTGCATCGGAATTAAATACAAAAGCAAAATTCCGACTTAAGTACAAGGGGACTGACTCTTCCTAATGTCTAAGTTTTGAACCATTCCTGTGACACTAGTTATAGATTCCGATGCTTCACTCCAGGTTTACTGTATCCCTTGGAACTTCTTATTGACGATGAAACACAGAAATTGCATGGGAAATAAATACAAAAGGAACTATGCCGACCTAAGGACAAGAAGACTGAATCTTCCTACTGTCCATTCCAGTGACACTAGTTATAGGTTCCGATGCTTCACTTAATTTTTACTGTATCCCTTGGACCTTCGTATTGACGATGAAACACAGAAATTGCATCGGAATTAAATACAAAAGGCACAATGCCGACTTAAGTACATGAAGACCGACACAACTTACCGACTATGTTTTGAACCATTCCTGTGACACTAGTTATAGATTCCGATGCTTCACTTCAGGTTTACTGTATACGTTGGACCTTCGTTTTGACGATGAAACACAGAAATTGCATCGGAAATAAATACAAAAGGCACAATGCCGACTTAAGGACAAGAAGTCTGACTCTTAATACTGACCATTCCTGTGACACTAGTTATAGATTCCCATGCTTCACTTCATGTTTACTATATCCCTTGGACCTTCTTATTGACGATGAAACACAGAAATTGCATCGGAATTAAATACAAAAGGCTCAATGCCGACTTAAGTACATGAAGACCGACACGTCTTACTATGTTTTGAACCATCCCTGTAACACTAGTTATAGATTCCGATGCTTCACTTCAGGTTTACTATATCCCTTGGACCCTCTTATTGACGATAAAACACAGAAATTGCATCGGAATTAAATACAAAAGGCACAATGCCGACTTAAGGACAAGAAGACATACTCTTCCTTCTGACCATTCCTGTGACACTAGTTATAGATTCCGATTCTTCACACGAGGTTTACTGTATCTCTTGGACCATCTTATTGACGATGAAACACAGAAATTGCATCGGAATTAAATACAGAAGGCACAATGCCGACTTAAGTACATGAAGACCGACACTTCTTACTGACTACGTTTTGAACCATTGCTGTGACACTAGTTATAGATTACGATGCTTCACTTCAGGTATACTGTATCCCTTCAACCTTCTTATTGACGATGAAACACAGAAATTGAATTGGAATTAAATACAAAAAGCACAATGCTGACTTAAGGACAAGAAGACTGACTCTTCATACTGACCACTCCTATGACTCTAGTTATAGATTCCGATGCTTCACTTCAGGTTTACTGTATCCTTGGACCTTCTTATTGACGATGAAACACAGAAATTGCATCGGAATTAAATACAAAAGGCACAATGCCGACTTAAGTACATGAAGACCGACACTTCTTACTGACTTTGCTTTGAACCATTCCAGAGACACTAGTTATAGATTCCGATGCTTCACTCCAGGTTTACTGTACCCCTTGGACCTTCTTATTGACGATGAAACACAGACATTGCATTGGATTTAAATACAAAAGTCACAATGCCGACTTATGTACATGAAGACCGACACTTCTTACTGACTATGTTTTGAACCATTCCTGTAACACTAGTTATAGATTCCGATGCTTCACTTCATGTTTACTGTATCCCTTGGACCTTCTTATTGACGATGAAACACAGAAATTTCATCGGAATTAAAAACAAAAGGCACAATGAGGACTTAAGGACAAGAAGACTGACTCTTCCTAATGTCTAAGATTTGAACCATTCCTGTGACACTAGTTATAGATTCCGTCGCTTCACTCCAGGTTTACTGTATACCTTGGACCTTCTTATTGACGATGAAACACAGAAATTGCATCGGAATTAAATACAAAAGGCACAATGCCGACTTAAGGACAAGAAGACTGACGCTTCCTACTGTCTAAGTTTTGAACCATTCCTGTGTCATTAGTTATAGATTCCAATGCTTCACTCCAGGTTTACTGTATCCCTTGGACCTTCTTATTGACGATGAAACACAGTAATTGCATCGGAAATAAATGCAAAAGGCACAATGCCGACTTCAGTACAAGAAGACTGACTCTTCCTACTGTCTAAGTTTTGAACAATTTCTGTGACACTAGTTATAGATTCGGATGCTTCACTTCAGGTTTACTGTTTCCCTTGGACCTTCTTATTGACGATGAAACACAGAAATTGCATCGGAATTAAATACAAAAGGCACAAAGCCGACTGAAGTACAAGATGACTGACTCTTCCTACTGTCTAAGTTTTGAACCATTCCTGAGACACTAGTTATAGATTCCGATGCTTCACTTCAGGTTACTGTATCCCTTGGACCATCTTATTGACGATGAAACACAGAAATAGCATCGGAATTAAATACAAAAGGCACAATGCCGACTTAAGTACAAGAAGACTGACTCTTCCTACTGTCTAAGTTTTGAACCATTCCTGTGACACTAGTTATAGATTCCGATGATTCACTCCAGGTTTACTGTATCCCTTGGACCTTCTTATTGACGAAGAAACACAGAAATTGCATCGGAATTAAATACAAAGGCACAATGCCGACTTAAGTACAAGAACACTGACTCTTCCTAATGTCTACGTTTTGAACCATTCCTGTGACACTAGTTATAGATTCCGATGCTTCACTTCAGGTTTACTGTATCCCTTGGACCTTCTTATTGACGATGAAACACAGAAATTGCATCGGAATTAAATACAAAAGGATCAATGCCGACTTAAGTACATGAACACCGACACTTCTTACTATGCTTTGAACCATTCCTATAACACTAGTTATGGATTCCGATGCTTCACTTCAGGTTTACTGTATCCCTTGGACCTTCTTATTGACGATGAAATACAGAAATTGCATCGGAATTAAATACAAAAGGCACAATGCCGACTTAAGGACAAAAACACTGACTCTTCCTACTGACCATTCCTGTGACACTAGTTATAGACTCCGATTCTTCACACCAGGTTTACTGTATCCCTTGGACCATCTTATTGACGATGAAACACAGAAATTGCATCGGAATTAAATACAACGGGCATAATGCCGACTTAAGTACATGAAGACCGACACATCCTACTGACTATGTTTTGAACCATTCCTGTGACACTAGTTGTAGATTCCGATGCTTCACTTCAGGTTTACTGTATCCCTTGGACCTTCTTATTGACGTTGAAACACAGAAATTGAATCGGAATTAAATACAAAAGGCACAATGCCGACTTAAGGACAAGAAGACTGACTCTTCCTAATGTCTAAGATTTGAACCATTCCTGTGACACTAGTTATAGTTTCCGTTGCTTCACTCCAGGTTTACTGTATCCCTTGGACCTTCTTATTGACGATGAAACACAGAAATTGCATCGGAATTAAATACAAAAGGCACAATGCCGACTTAAGGACAAGAAGACTGACTCTTCCTACTGTCTAATTTTTGAACCATTCCTGTGACATTAGTTATAGATTCCGATGCTTCACTCCAGGTTTACTGTATCCCTTGGACCTTCTTATTGACGATGAAACCCAGTAATTGCATCGGAAAAAAATGCAAAAGGCACAATGCCGACTTCAGTACAAGAAGACTGACTCTTCCTACTGTCTAAGTTTTGAACAATTCCTGTGACACTAGTTATAGATTCCGATGCTTCACTTCATGTTTACTGTATCCCTTGGACCTTCTTATTGACGATGAAACACAGAAATTGCATCGGAATTAAATACAAAAGGCACAATGCCGACTTAAGTACAAGAAGACTGACTCTTCCTACTGTCTAAGTTTTGAACCATTCCTGTGACACTAGTTATAGATTCCGATGCTTCACTCCAGGTTTACTGTATCCCTTGGACCGTCTTATTGACGATGAAACGCAGAAATTGCATCGGAATTAAATACAAAAGCAAGATTCCGACTTAAGTACAAGGGGACTGACTCTTCCTAATGTCTAAGTTTAGAACCATTCCTGTGACACTAGTTATAGATTCCGATGCTTCACTCCAGGTTTACTGTATCCCTTGGAACTTCTTATTGACGATGAAACACAGAAATTGCATGGGAAATAAATACAAAAGGAACTATGCCGACCTAAGGACAAGAAGACTGAATCTTCCTACTGTCCATTCCAGTGACACTAGTTATAGGTTCCGATGCTTCACTTAATTTTTACTGTATCCCTTGGACCTTCGTATTGACGATGAAACACAGAAATTGCATCGGAATTAAATACAAAAGGCACAATGCCGACTTAAGTACATGAAGACCGACACATCTTACCGACTATGTTTTGAACCATTCCTGTGACACTAGTTATAGATTCCGATGCTTCACTTCAGGTTTACTGTATCCCTTGGACCCTCTTATTGACGATAGAACACAGAAATTGCATCGGAATTAAATACAAAAGGCTCAATGCCGACTTAAGTACATGAAGACCGACACGTCTTACTATGTTTTGAACCATCCCTGTAACACTAGTTATAGATTCCGATGCTTCACTTCAGGTTTACTGTATTTCTTGGACCCTCTTATTGACGATAAAACACAGAAATTGCATCGGAATTACATACAAAAGGCACAATGCCGACTTAAGGACAAGAAGACTGACTCTTCCTTCTGACCATTCCTGTGACACTAGTTATAGATTCCGATTCTTCACACGAGGTTTACTGTATCTCTTGGACCATCTTATTGACGATGAAACACAGAAATTGCATCGGAATTAAATACAGAAGGCACAATGCCGACTTAAGTACATGAAGACCGACACTTCTTACTGACTACGTTTTGATCCATTGCTGTGACACTAGTTATAGATTACGATGCTTCACTTCAGGTATACTGTATCCCTTCAACCTTCTTATTGACGATGAAACACAGAAATTGAATTGGAATTAAATACAAAAAGCACAATGCTGACTTAAGGACAAGAAGACTGACTGTTCATACTGACCACTCCTATGACTCTAGTTATAGATTCCGATGCTTCACTTCAGGTTTACTGTATCCCTTGGACCTTCTTATTGACGATGAAACACAGAAATTGCATCGGAATTAAATACAAAAGGCACAATGCCGACTTATGTACATGAAGACCGACACTTCTTACTGACTACGTTTTGAACCATTCCTGTGACACTAGTTATAGATTCCGATGCGTCACTCCAGGTTTACCGTATCCCTTGGACTTCCTTATTGACGATGAAACACAGAAATTGCATCGGAATTAAATACAAAAGGCACATTGCCGACTTAAGTACAAGAAGCGTGACCCTTCCTACTGTCTATGTTTTGAACCATTCCTGTGACACTAGTTATAGATTCCGATGCTTCACTTCAGGTTTTCTGTATCCCTTGGACCATCCAATTGACGATGATACACAGAAATTGCATCGGAATTAAATACAAAAGGCACAATGCCGACTTAAGTACAAGAAGACTGACTCTTCCTACTGTCTAAGTTTTGAACCATTCCTGTGACACTAGTTATAGATTCCGATGCTTCACTCCAGGTTTACTGTATCCCTTGGACCTTCTTATTGACGATGAAACAAAGAAATTGCATCGGAATTAAATACAAAAGCACAATGCCGACTTAAGTACAAGAGGACTGACTCTTCCTAATGTCTAAGGTTTGAACCATTCCTGTGACACTAGTTATAGATTCCGATGCTTCACTCCAGGTTTACCGTATCCCTTGGACTTCCTTATTGACGATGAAACACAGAAATTGCATCGGAATTAAATACAAAAGGCACATTGCCGACTTAAGTACAAGATGCGTGACCCTTCCTACTGTCTATGTTTTGAACCATTCCTGTGACACTAGTTATAGATTCCGATGCTTCACTTCAGGTTTTCTGTATCCCTTGGACCATCCAATTGACGATGATACACAGAAATTGCATCGGAATTAAATACAAAAGGCACAATGCCGACTTAAGTACAAGAAGGCTGACTCTTCCTACTGTCTAAGTTTTGAACCATTCCTGTGACACTAGTTATAGATTCCGATGCTTCACTCCAGGTTTACTGTATCCCTTGGACCTTCTTATTGACGATGAAACAAAGAAATTGCATCGGAATTAAATACAAAAGCACAATGCCGACTTAAGTACAAGAGGACTGACTCTTCCTAATGTCTAAGGTTTGAACCATTCCTGTGACACTAGTTATAGATTCCGATGCTTCACTTCAGGTTTACTGTATCCCTTGGACCTTCTTATTGACGATGAAGCACAGAAATTGCATGGGAATTAAATACAAAAGGCACAATGCCGACTTAGGTACATGAAGAAGGACACTTCTTACTGACTATGTTTTTGAACCATTCCTGTGACACTAGTTATAGATTCCGATGCTTCACTTGAGGTTTACTGTATCCCTTGGATCTTCTTATTGACGATGAAACACGGAAATTACATCGGAATTAAATTTAAAAGGCACAATGCCGACTTAAGGGCAAGAAGACTGACTCTTCCTACTGACCATTCCTGTGACACTAGTTATAGATTATGATGCTTCACTTCAGGTTTACTGTATCCCTTCGAACTTCTTATTGACGATGAAACACAGAAATTGCACCGGAATTAAATACAATAAGCACAATGCCGAATTGAGTACATGAAGAACGACACTTCTTACTAACTATGTTTTGAACCATTCCTGTGACACTAGTTATAGATTCCGATGCTTCATTTTAAGTTTTCTGTATCCTTGGACCTTCTTATTGACGATGAAACACAGAAATTGCATCGGAATTAAATACAAAAGGCACAATGCCGACTTAAGTACATGAAGACCGACACTTCTTACTGACTTTGTTTTGAATCATTCCAGAGACACTAGTTATAGATTCCGATGCTTCACTCCAGGTTTATTGTATCCCTTGGACCATCTTATTGACGATGAAACATAGACATTGCATCGGAATTAAATACAAAAGTCACAATGCCGACTTAAGTACATGAAGACCGACACTTCTTACTGACTATGTTTTGAACCATTCCTGTAACACTAGTTATAGATTCCGATGCTTCACTTCCGGTTTACTGTATCCCTTGGACCTTCTTATTGACGACGAAACACTGAAATTGCATCGGAATTAAATGCAAAAGGCACAATGCCGACCTAAGTACATGAAGACCGAAACATCTTACTGACTATGTTTTGAACCATTCCTGTGCCACTAGTTATAGATTCCGATGCTTCACTCCAGGTTTACTGTATCCCTTGGACCTTCTTATTGACGATGAAACACAGAAATTGCATCGGAATTAAATACAAAAGGCACAATGCCGTCTTAAGTACATGAAGACCGACACTTCTTACTGACTATGTTTTGAACCATTCCTGTAACACTAGTTATAGATTCCGATGCTTCACTTCAGGTTTACTGTATCCCTTGGACCTTCTTATTGACGATGAAACACAGAAATTGCATCGGAATTATATACAAAATGCACAATGCCGACTTAAGGACAAGATGACTGACTCTTCCTACTGACCACTCCTGTGACACTAGTTATAATTTCCGATGCTTCACTTCAGTTTTACTGTATCCCTTGGACCTTCTTATTGACGATGAAACACATAAATTGCATGGGAATTAAATACAAAAGGCACAATGCCGACATAAGTACATGAAGACCGACACTTCTTACTGACTATGTTTTAAACCATTCCTGTAACTCTAGTTATAGATTCCGATGCTTCACTTCAGGTTTACTGTATCCCTTGGACCTTCTTATTTACGATGAAACACAGAAATTGCATCGGAATTAAATACAAAAGTCACAATATCGACTTAAGTACATGAAGACCGACACTTCTTACTGACTATGGTTTGAACCATTCCTGCAACACTAGTTATAGATTCCGATGCTTCACTTCAGGTTTACTGTATCCCTTGGACCTTCTTATAGGCGATGAAACACATAAATTGCATGGGAATTAAATACAAAAGGCACAATGCCGACATAAGTACATGAAGACCGACACTTCTTACTGACTATGTTTTAAACCATTCCTGTAACTCTAGTTATAGATTCCGATGCTTCACTTCAGGTTTACTGTATCCCTTGGACCTTCTTATTGACGATGAAACACAGAAATTGCATGGGAATTAAATTCAAAAGGCACTATGCCGACCTAAGGACACGAAGACTGACTCTTCCTACTGACCATTCCAGTGACACTAGTTTTAGGTTCCGATGCATCACTTCATTTTTACTGTATCCCTTGGACCTTCTTATTGACGATGAAACACAGAAATTGCAACGGAATTAAGTACAAAAGCACAATGCCGACTTAAGGACAAGAAGACTGACTCTTCCTACTGATCATTCCTGTGACACTAGTTATAGATTCCGAGGCTTCACTTCAGGTTTACTGTATCCCTTGGACCTTCTTATTGACGATGAAACACAGAAATTGCTTCGGAACTAAATACAAAAGGCACAATGCCGACTTAAGTACATGAAGACCGACACTTCTTACTGACTATGTCTTGAACCATTCCTGTGACACTAGTTATAGATTCCGATGCTACACTTCAGGTTTACTGTATCCCTTGGACCATATTATTGACGATGAAACACAGAAATTGCATCGGAATTAAATACAAAAGGCACAATGCCGTCTTATGGACAAGAAGAAAGACTCTTCCTACTGACCATTCCTATAACACTAGTTGCAGATTCCGATGCTTCACTTCAGGGTTACTGTATCCCTTGGACCTTCGTATTGACGATGAAACACAGAAATTGCATCGGAATTAAATACAAAAGGCACAATGCCGACTTAAGTACATGAAGACCGACACTTCTTACTGACTTTGTTTTGAACCATACCTGTGACACTAGTTATAGATTCCGATGCTTCACTTCAGGTTTACTGTATACCTTGGACCTTCTTTTTGACGATGAAACACAGAAACTGCATCGGAATTAAATCCAAAAGGCACAATGCCGACTTAAGGGCAAGAAGTCTGACTCTTTCTACTGACCATTCCTGTGACACTAGTTATAGATTCCCATGCTTCACTTCATGTTTACTGTATCCCTTGGACGTTCTTATTGACGATGAAACACAGAAATTGCATCGGAAATAATTACAAAAGGCACAATGCCGTCTTAAGTACATGAAGACCGACACTTCGTACTGACTATGTTTTGAACCATTCCTGTGACACTAGTTATAGATTCCGATGCTTCACTCCAGGTTTACTGTATCCCTTGGACCTTCTTATTGACGATGAAACAAAGAAATTGCATCGAAATTAAATACAAAAGCACAATGCCGACTTAAGTACAAGAGGACTGACTCTTCCTAATGTCTAAGGTTTGAACCATTCCTGTGACACTAGTTATAGATTCCGATGCTTCACTTCAGGTTTACTGTATCCCTTGGACCTTCTTATTGACGATGAAGCACAGAAATTGCATGGGAATTAAATACAAAAGGCACAATGCCGACTTAGGTACATGAAGAAGGACACTTCTTACTGACTATGTTTTTGAACCATTCCTGTGACACTAGTTATAGATTCCGATGCTTCACTTGAGGTTTACTGTATCCCTTGGATCTTCTTATTGACGATGAAACACGGAAATTACATCGGAATTAAATTTAAAAGGCACAATGCCGACTTAAGGGCAAGAAGACTGACTCTTCCTACTGACCATTCCTGTGACACTAGTTATAGATTATGATGCTTCACTTCAGGTTTACTGTATCCCTTCGAACTTCTTATTGACGATGAAACACAGAAATTGCACCGGAATTAAATACAATAAGCACAATGCCGAATTGAGTACATGAAGAACGACAATTCTTACTAACTATGTTTTGAACCATTCCTGTGACACTAGTTATAGATTCCGATGCTTCATTTTAAGTTTTCTGTATCCTTGGACCTTCTTATTGACGATGAAACACAGAAATTGCATCGGAATTAAATACAAAAGGCACAATGCCGACTTAAGTACATGAAGACCGACACTTCTTACTGACTTTGTTTTGAATCATTCCAGAGACACTAGTTATAGATTCCGATGCTTCACTCCAGGTTTATTGTATCCCTTGGACCATCTTATTGACGATGAAACATAGACATTGCATCGGAATTAAATACAAAAGGCACAATGCCGACTTAAGTACATGAAGACCGACACATCTTACCGACTATGTTTTGAACCATTCCTGTGACACTAGTTATAGATTCCGATGCTTCACTTCAGGTTTACTGTATCCCTTGGACCCTCTTATTGACGATAGAACACAGAAATTGCATCGGAATTAAATACAAAAGGCTCAATGCCGACTTAAGTACATGAAGACCGACACGTCTTACTATGTTTTGAACCATCCCTGTAACACTAGTTATAGATTCCGATGCTTCACTTCAGGTTTACTGTATTTCTTGGACCCTCTTATTGACGATAAAACACAGAAATTGCATCGGAATTACATACAAAATGCACAATGCCGTCTTAAGGACAAGAAGACTGACTCTTCCTTCTGACCATTCCTGTGACACTAGTTATAGATTCCGATTCTTCACACGAGGTTTACTGTATCTCTTGGACCATCTTATTGACGATGAAACACAGAAATTGCATCGGAATTAAATACAGAAGGCACAATGCCGACTTAAGTACATGAAGACCGACACTTCTTACTGACTACGTTTTGAACCATTGCTGTGACACTAGTTATAGATTACGATGCTTCACTTCAGGTATACTGTATCCCTTCAACCTTCTTATTGACGATGAAACACAGAAATTGAATTGGAATTAAATACAAAAAGCACAATGCTGACTTAAGGACAAGAAGACTGACTGTTCATACTGACCACTCCTATGACTCTAGTTATAGATTCCGAAGCTTCACTTCAGGTTTACTGTATCCCTTGGACCTTCTTATTGACGATGAAACACAGAAATTGCATCGGAATTAAATACAAAAGGCACAATGCCGACTTATGTACATGAAGACCGACACTTCTTACTGACTACGTTTTGAACCATTCCTGTGACACTAGTTATAGATTCCGATGCTTCACTCCAGGTTTACCGTATCCCTTGGACTTCCTTATTGACGATGAAACACAGAAATTGCATCGGAATTAAATACAAAAGGCACATTGCCGACTTAAGTACAAGAAGCGTGACCCTTCCTACTGTCTATGTTTTGAACCATTCCTGTGACACTAGTTATAGATTCCGATGCTTCACTTCAGGTTTTCTGTATCCCTTGGACCATCCAATTGACGATGATACACAGAAATTGCATCGGAATTAAATACAAAAGGCACAATGCCGACTTAAGTACAAGAAGACTGACTCTTCCTACTGTCTAAGTTTTGAACCATTCCTGTGACACTAGTTATAGATTCCGATGCTTCACTCCAGGTTTACTGTATCCCTTGGACCTTCTTATTGACGATGAAACAAAGAAATTGCATCGGAATTAAATACAAAAGCACAATGCCGACTTAAGTACAAGAGGACTGACTCTTCCTAATGTCTAAGGTTTGAACCATTCCTGTGACACTAGTTATAGATTCCGATGCTTCACTCCAGGTTTACCGTATCCCTTGGACTTCCTTATTGACGATGAAACACAGAAATTGCATCGGAATTAAATACAAAAGGCACATTGCCGACTTAAGTACAAGAAGCGTGACCCTTCCTACTGTCTATGTTTTGAACCATTCCTGTGACACTAGTTATAGATTCCGATGCTTCACTTCAGGTTTTCTGTATCCCTTGGACCATCCAATTGACGATGATACACAGAAATTGCATCGGAATTAAATACAAAAGGCACAATGCCGACTTAAGTACAAGAAGGCTGACTCTTCCTACTGTCTAAGTTTTGAACCATTCCTGTGACACTAGTTATAGATTCCGATGCTTCACTCCAGGTTTACTGTATCCCTTGGACCTTCTTATTGACGATGAAACAAAGAAATTGCATCGGAATTAAATACAAAAGCACAATGCCGACTTAAGTACAAGAGGACTGACTCTTCCTAATGTCTAAGGTTTGAACCATTCCTGTGACACTAGTTATAGATTCCGATGCTTCACTTCAGGTTTACTGTATCCCTTGGACCTTCTTATTGACGATGAAGCACAGAAATTGCATGGGAATTAAATACAAAAGGCACAATGCCGACTTAGGTACATGAAGAAAGACACTTCTTACTGACTATGTTTTTGAACCATTCCTGTGACACTAGTTATAGATTCCGATGCTTCACTTGAGGTTTACTGTATCCCTTGGATCTTCTTATTGACGATGAAACACGGAAATTACATCGGAATTAAATTTAAAAGGCACAATGCCGACTTAAGGGCAAGAAGACTGACTCTTCCTACTGACCATTCCTGTGACACTAGTTATAGATTATGATGCTTCACTTCAGGTTTACTGTATCCCTTCGAACTTCTTATTGACGATGAAACACAGAAATTGCACCGGAATTAAATACAATAAGCACAATGCCGAATTGAGTACATGAAGAACGACACTTCTTACTAACTATGTTTTGAACCATTCCTGTGACACTAGTTATAGATTCCGATGCTTCATTTTAAGTTTTCTGTATCCTTGGACCTTCTTATTGACGATGAAACACAGAAATTGCATCGGAATTAAATACAAAAGGCACAATGCCGACTTAAGTACATGAAGACCGACACTTCTTACTGACTTTGTTTTGAATCATTCCAGAGACACTAGTTATAGATTCCGATGCTTCACTCCAGGTTTATTGTATCCCTTGGACCATCTTATTGACGATGAAACATAGACATTGCATCGGAATTAAATACAAAAGTCACAATGCCGACTTAAGTACATGAAGACCGACACTTCTTACTGACTATGTTTTGAACCATTCCTGTAACACTAGTTATAGATTCCGATGCTTCACTTCCGGTTTACTGTATCCCTTGGACCTTCTTATTGACGACGAAACACTGAAATTGCATCGGAATTAAATGCAAAAGGCACAATGCCGACCTAAGTACATGAAGACCGAAACATCTTACTGACTATGTTTTGAACCATTCCTGTGCCACTAGTTATAGATTCCGATGCTTCACTCCAGGTTTACTGTATCCCTTGGACCTTCTTATTGACGATGAAACACAGAAATTGCATCGGAATTAAATACAAAAGGCACAATGCCGTCTTAAGTACATGAAGACCGACACTTCTTACTGACTATGTTTTGAACCATTCCTGTAACACTAGTTATAGATTCCGATGCTTCACTTCAGGTTTACTGTATCCCTTGGACCTTCTTATTGACGATGAAACACAGAAATTGCATCGGAATTATATACAAAATGCACAATGCCGACTTAAGGACAAGATGACTGACTCTTCCTACTGACCACTCCTGTGACACTAGTTATAATTTCCGATGCTTCACTTCAGTTTTACTGTATCCCTTGGACCTTCTTATTGACGATGAAACACATAAATTGCATGGGAATTAAATACAAAAGGCACAATGCCGACATAAGTACATGAAGACCGACACTTCTTACTGACTATGTTTTAAACCATTCCTGTAACTCTAGTTATAGATTCCGATGCTTCACTTCAGGTTTACTGTATCCCTTGGACCTTCTTATTTACGATGAAACACAGAAATTGCATCGGAATTAAATACAAAAGTCACAATATCGACTTAAGTACATGAAGACCGACACTTCTTACTGACTATGGTTTGAACCATTCCTGCAACACTAGTTATAGATTCCGATGCTTCACTTCAGGTTTACTGTATCCCTTGGACCTTCTTATAGGCGATGAAACACATAAATTGCATGGGAATTAAATACAAAAGGCACAATGCCGACATAAGTACATGAAGACCGACACTTCTTACTGACTATGTTTTAAACCATTCCTGTAACTCTAGTTATAGATTCCGATGCTTCACTTCAGGTTTACTGTATCCCTTGGACCTTCTTATTGACGATGAAACACAGAAATTGCATCGGAATTAAATACAAAAGGCACAATGCCGACTTAAGGACAAGAAGACTGACTGTTCCCTACTGACCATTCCTGTGACACTAGTTATAGATTCCGATGCTTCACTTCAGGTTTACCGTATCCCTTGGACCTTCTTATTGACGATGAAACACAGAAATTGCTCGGAATTAAATACAAAAGGCACAATGCCGACTTAAGGGCAAGAAGACTGACTCTTCCTACTGACAATTCCTGTGACACTAGTTATAGATTCCGAGGCTTCACATCAGGTTTACTGTATCCCTTGGACCTTCTTATTGACGATGAAAGACCGAAATTGCATCGGAACTAAATACAAAAGGCACAATGCCGACTTAAGTACATGAAGACCGACACTTCTTACTGACTATGTTTTAAACCATTCCTGTAACTCTAGTTATAGATTCCGATGCTTCACTTCAGGTTTACTGTATCCCTTGGACCTTCTTATTGACGATGAAACACAGAAATTGCATGGGAATTAAATTCAAAAGGCACTATGCCGACCTAAGGACACGAAGACTGACTCTTCCTACTGACCATTCCAGTGACACTAGTTTTAGGTTCCGATGCATCACTTCATTTTTACTGTATCCCTTGGACCTTCTTATTGACGATGAAACACAGAAATTGCAACGGAATTAAGTACAAAAGCACAATGCCGACTTAAGGACAAGAAGACTGACTCTTCCTACTGATCATTCCTGTGACACTAGTTATAGATTCCGAGGCTTCACTTCAGGTTTACTGTATCCCTTGGACCTTCTTATTGACGATGAAACACAGAAATTGCTTCGGAACTAAATACAAAAGGCACAATGCCGACTTAAGTACATGAAGACCGACACTTCTTACTGACTATGTCTTGAACCATTCCTGTGACACTAGTTATAGATTCCGATGCTACACTTCAGGTTTACTGTATCCCTTGGACCTTATTATTGACGATGAAACACAGAAATTGCATCGGAATTAAATACAAAAGGCACAATGCCGTCTTATGGACAAGAAGAAAGACTCTTCCTACTGACCATTCCTATAACACTAGTTGCAGATTCCGATGCTTCACTTCAGGGTTACTGTATCCCTTGGACCTTCGTATTGACGATGAAACACAGAAATTGCATCGGAATTAAATACAAAAGGCACAATGCCGACTTAAGTACATGAAGACCGACACTTCTTACTGACTTTGTTTTGAACCATACCTGTGACACTAGTTATAGATTCCGATGCTTCACTTCAGGTTTACTGTATACCTTGGACCTTCTTTTTGACGATGAAACACAGAAACTGCATCGGAATTAAATCCAAAAGGCACAATGCCGACTTAAGGGCAAGAAGTCTGACTCTTTCTACTGACCATTCCTGTGACACTAGTTATAGATTCCCATGCTTCACTTCATGTTTACTGTATCCCTTGGACGTTCTTATTGACGATGAAACACAGAAATTGCATCGGAAATAATTACAAAAGGCACAATGCCGTCTTAAGTACATGAAGACCGACACTTCGTACTGACTATGTTTTGAACCATTCCTGTGACACTAGTTATAGATTCCGATGCTTCACTCCAGGTTTACTGTATCCCTTGGACCTTCTTATTGACGATGAAACAAAGAAATTGCATCGAAATTAAATACAAAAGCACAATGCCGACTTAAGTACAAGAGGACTGACTCTTCCTAATGTCTAAGGTTTGAACCATTCCTGTGACACTAGTTATAGATTCCGATGCTTCACTTCAGGTTTACTGTATCCCTTGGACCTTCTTATTGACGATGAAGCACAGAAATTGCATGGGAATTAAATACAAAAGGCACAATGCCGACTTAGGTACATGAAGAAGGACACTTCTTACTGACTATGTTTTTGAACCATTCCTGTGACACTAGTTATAGATTCCGATGCTTCACTTGAGGTTTACTGTATCCCTTGGATCTTCTTATTGACGATGAAACACGGAAATTACATCGGAATTAAATTTAAAAGGCACAATGCCGACTTAAGGGCAAGAAGACTGACTCTTCCTACTGACCATTCCTGTGACACTAGTTATAGATTATGATGCTTCACTTCAGGTTTACTGTATCCCTTCGAACTTCTTATTGACGATGAAACACAGAAATTGCACCGGAATTAAATACAATAAGCACAATGCCGAATTGAGTACATGAAGAACGACACTTCTTACTAACTATGTTTTGAACCATTCCTGTGACACTAGTTATAGATTCCGATGCTTCATTTTAAGTTTTCTGTATCCTTGGACCTTCTTATTGACGATGAAACACAGAAATTGCATCGGAATTAAATACAAAAGGCACAATGCCGACTTAAGTACATGAAGACCGACACTTCTTACTGACTTTGTTTTGAATCATTCCAGAGACACTAGTTATAGATTCCGATGCTTCACTCCAGGTTTATTGTATCCCTTGGACCATCTTATTGACGATGAAACATAGACATTGCATCGGAATTAAATACAAAAGTCACAATGCCGACTTAAGTACATGAAGACCGACACTTCTTACTGACTATGTTTTGAACCATTCCTGTAACACTAGTTATAGATTCCGATGCTTCACTTCCGGTTTACTGTATCCCTTGGACCTTCTTATTGACGACGAAACACTGAAATTGCATCGGAATTAAATGCAAAAGGCACAATGCCGACCTAAGTACATGAAGACCGAAACATCTTACTGACTATGTTTTGAACCATTCCTGTGCCACTAGTTATAGATTCCGATGCTTCACTCCAGGTTTACTGTATCCCTTGGACCTTCTTATTGACGATGAAACACAGAAATTGCATCGGAATTAAATACAAAAGGCACAATGCCGACTTAAGTACATGAAGACCGACACTTCTTACTGACTATGTTTTGAACCATTCCTGTAACACTAGTTATAGATTCCGATGCTTCACTTCAGGTTTACTGTATCCCTTGGACCTTCTTATTGACGATGAAACACAGAAATTGCATCGGAATTAAATACAAAATGCACAATGCCGACTTAAGGACAAGATGACTGACTCTTCCTACTGACCACTCCTGTGACACTAGTTATAATTTCCGATGCTTCACTTCAGTTTTACTGTATCCCTTGGACCTTCTTATTGACGATGAAACACATAAATTGCATGGGAATTAAATACAAAAGGCACAATGCCGACATAAGTACATGAAGACCGACAATTCTTACTGACTGTGTTTTAAACCATTCCTGTAACTCTAGTTATAGATTCCGATGCTTCACTTCAGGTTTACTGTATCCCTTGGACCTTCTTATTTACGATGAAACACAGAAATTGCATCGGAATTAAATACAAAAGTCACAATATCGACTTAAGTACATGAAGACCGACACTTCTTACTGACTATGTTTTGAACCATTCCTGCAACACTAGTTATAGATTCCGATGCTTCACTTCAGGTTTACTGTATCCCTTGGACCTTCTTATAGACGATGAAACACATAAATTGCATGGGAATTAAATACAAAAGGCACAATGCCGACATAAGTACATGAAGACCGACACTTCTTACTGACTATGTTTTAAACCATTCCTGTAACTCTAGTTATAGATTCCGATGCTTCACTTCAGGTTTACTGTATCCCTTGGACCTTCTTATTGACGATGAAACACAGGAATTGCATCGGAATTAAATACAAAAGGCACAATGCCGACTTAAGGACAAGAAGACTGACTGTTCCCTACTGACCATTCCTGTGACACTAGTTATAGATTCCGATGCTTCACTTCAGGTTTACTGTATCCCTTGGACCTTCTTATTGACGATGAAACACAAAAATTCCTCGGAATTAAATACAAAAGGCACAATGCCGACTTAAGGGCAAGAAGACTGACTCTTCCTACTGACAATTCCTGTGACACTAGTTATAGATTCCGAGGCTTCACATCAGGTTTACTGTATCCCTTGGACCTTCTTATTGACGATGAAAGACCGAAATTGCATCGGAACTAAATACAAAAGGCACAATGCCGACTTAAGTACATGAAGACCGACACTTCTTACTGACTATGTTTTAAACCATTCCTGTAACTCTAGTTATAGATTCCGATGCTTCACTTCAGGTTTACTGTATCCCTTGGACCTTCTTATTGACGATGAAACACAGAAATTGCATGGGAATTAAATTCAAAAGGCACTATGCCGACCTAAGGACACGAAGACTGACTCTTCCTACTGACCATTCCAGTGACACTAGTTTTAGGTTCCGATGCATCACTTCATTTTTACTGTATCCCTTGGACCTTCTTATTGACGATGAAACACAGAAATTGCAACGGAATTAAGTACAAAAGCACAATGCCGACTTAAGGACAAGAAGACTGACTCTTCCTACTGATCATTCCTGTGACACTAGTTATAGATTCCGAGGCTTCACTTCAGGTTTACTGTATCCCTTGGACTTTCTTATTGACGATGAAACACAGAAATTGCTTCGGAACTAAATACAAAAGGCACAATGCCGACTTAAGTACATGAAGACCGACACTTCTTACTGACTATGTCTTGAACCATTCCTGTGACACTAGTTATAGATTCCGATGCTACACTTCAGGTTTACTGTATCCCTTGGACCTTATTATTGACGATGAAACACAGAAATTGCATCGGAATTAAATACAAAAGGCACAATGCCGTCTTATGGACAAGAAGAAAGACTCTTTCTACTGACCATTCCTATAACACTAGTTGCAGATTCCGATGCTTCACTTCAGGGTTACTGTATCCCTTGGACCTTCGTATTGACGATGAAACACAGAAATTGCATCGGAATTAAATACAAAAGGCACAATGCCGACTTAAGTACATGAAGACCGACACTTCTTACTGACTTTGTTTTGAACCATACCTGTGACACTAGTTATAGATTCCGATGCTTCACTTCAGGTTTACTGTATACCTTGGACCTTCTTTTTGACGATGAAACACAGAAACTGCATCGGAATTAAA
Source organism: Schistocerca americana (assembly GCF_021461395.2). NCBI lineage: Eukaryota > Metazoa > Arthropoda > Insecta > Orthoptera > Acrididae > Schistocerca > Schistocerca americana. Next base: position 11,373,727 of record NC_060122.1, read on the forward strand.
TACAAAAGGCACAATGCCGACTTAAGGGCAAGAAGTCTGACTCTTTCTACTGACCATTCCTGTGACACTAGTTATAGATTCCCATGCTTCACTTCATGTTTACTGTATCCCTTGGACGTTCTTATTGACGATGAAACACAGAAATTGCATCGGAAATAATTACAAAAGGCACAATGCCGACTTAAGTACATGAAGACCGACACTTCGTACTGACTATGTTTTGAACCATTCCTGTGACACTAGTTATAGATTCCGATGCTTCACTCCAGGTTCACTGTATCCCTTGGACCTTCTTATTGACGATGAAACACAGAAATTGCATCGGAATTAAATACAAAAGGCACAATGCCGACTTAAGTACATGAAGACCGACACTTCTTACTGACTATGTTTTGAACCATTCCTGTAACAATAGTTATAGATTCCGATGCTTCACTTCAGGTTTACTGTATCCATTGGACCTTCTTATTGACGATGAAACACAGAAATTGCATCGGAATTAAATACAAAAGGCACAATGCCGACTTAAGGACAAGAAGACTGACTCTTCCTACTGACCATTCCTGTGACACTAGTTAGAGATTCCGATGCTTCACTTCAGGTTTACTGTATCCCTTGGACCTTCTTATTGACGATGAGACACAGAAATTGCATCGGAATTATATACAAAAGGCATAATTCCGACGTAAGTACATGAAGAGCGAATCCTCTTACTGACTATGTTTTGAACCATTCCTGTGACACTAGTTATAGATTCCGATGCTTCCCTCCAAGTCTACTGTATCCCTTGGAGCTTCTTATTGACGATGAAACACAGAAATTGCATCGGAATTAAATACAAAAGGCACTATGCCGACCTAAGGACAAGATGACCGACTATTCCTACTGACCATTCCAGTGACACTAGTTATTGGTTCCGATGCTTCACATCATTTTTACTGTATCCCTTGGACCTTCTTATTGACGATGAAACACAGAAATTGCATCGGAATTAAATACAAAAGCACAATGCCGACTTAAGGTCAAGAAGACTGACTCTTCCTACTGACCATCCCTGTGACACTAGTTATAGATTCCGATGCTTCACTTCAGGTTTACTGTATCCCTTGGTCCTTCTTATTGACGATGAAACACAGAAATTGCATCGGAATTAAATACAAAAGCCACAATGCCGACTTAAGTACATGAAGTCCGACACTTCTTACTGACTATGTCTTGAACCATTCCTGTGACACTAGTTATTAATTCCGATGCTTCACTTCAGGTTTACTGTATCCCTTGGACCTTCTTATTGACGATGAAACACAGAAATTGCATCGGAATTAAATACAAAAGGCACAATGCCGTCTTAAGTACATAACCACCGACACTTCCTTCTGACTATGCTTTGAACCATTCCTGTGACACTAGTTATAAATTCCGATGCTTCACTTCAGGTTTACTGTATCCCTTGGACCTTCTTATTGACGATGAAACACAGAAATTGCATCGGAATTAAATTCAAAAAGCCACAATGCCGACTTAAGTACATGAAGACCGACACTTCTTACTGACTAAGTTTTGAACCATTCCTGCAACACTAGTTATTGATTCCGATGCTTCACTTCAGGTTTACTGTATCCCTTGGACCTTCTTATTGACGATGAAACACAGAAATTGCATCGGAATTAAATACTAAAGGCACAATGCCGACTTAAGGACAAGAAAAATGACTCTTCGTACTGACCATTCCTGTGACACTAGTTATAGATTCCGATGCTTCACTTCAGGTTTACTGTATCCCTTGGACATTCTTATTGACGATGAAACTCAGAAATTGCATCGGAATTAAATACAAAAGGCACTATGCCGACCAAAGGACAAGAAGACTGACTATTCCTACTGACCATTCCAGTGTCACTAGTTATTGTTTCCGATGCTTCACTTCATTTTTACTGTAATCTTTGGACCTTCTTATTGACGATGAAACACAGAAATTGCATCGGAATTAAATTCAAGAAGCCACAATGCCGACTTAAGTACATGAAGACCGACACTTCTTACTGACTAAGTTTTGAACCATTCCTGCAACACTAGTTATAGATTCCGATGCTTCACTTCAGGTTTACTGTATCCCTTGGACCTTCTTATTGACGATGAAACACAGAAATTGCATCGGAATTAAATACAAAAGCCACAATGCCGACTTAACTACATGAAGACCGACACTTCTTACTGACTATGTCTTGAACCATTCCTGTGACACTAGTTATAAATTCCGATGCTTTACTTCAGGTTTCCTGTATCCCTTGGACCTTCTTATTGACGATGAAACATAGAAATTGCATCGGAATTAAATACAAAAGGCACAATGCCGACTTAAGGACAAGAAGACTGACTCTTCCTACTGACCATTCCTGTGACACTAGTTACAGATTCCGATGCTTCACTTCAGAATTACTGTATCCCTTGGACCTTCTTATTGACGATGAAACACAGAAATTGCATCGGAATTAAATACAAAAAGCACAATCCCGACTTAAGTACATGAAGACCGACACTTCTTACTGACTATGTTTTGAACCATTCCTGTAACAATAGTTATAGATTCCGATGCTTCACTTCAGGTTTACTGTATCCCTTGGACCTCCTTATTGACGATGAAACACAGAAATTGCATCGGAATTAAATACAAAAGGCACAATACCGACTTAAGGACAAGAAGTCTGACTCTTCCTACTGACCATTCCTGTGACACTAGTTATAGATTCCGATGCTTTACTTCAGGTTTACTGTATCCCGTGGACCTTCTTATTGACGATGAAACACAGAAATTGCATCGGAATTATATACAAAAGGCACAATGCCAACTTAAGTACATGAAGAGCGACACTTCTTACTGACTATGTTTTCAACCATTCCTGTGACACTAGTTATAGATTCCGATGCTTCCCTCCAGGTTTACTGTATCCCTTGGACCTTCTTATTAACGATGAAGCACAGAAATTGCATCGGAATTAAATACAAAAGGCACAATGCCGACTTAAGTACATGAAGACCAACACTTCATACTGACTATGTTTTGAACAATTCCTGCAACACTAGTTATAGAATCCGATGCTTCAATTCAGGTTTCCTGTATCCCTTGGACCTTCTTATTGACGATGAAACACAGGAATTGCATCGGAATTAATTACAAAAGGCACAATGCCGACCTAAGGACAAGAAGACTGACTCTTTCTACTGACCATTCCTGTGCCACTAGTTATAGATTCCTATGCTTCACTTCAGGTTTTCTGTACCCCTTGGACCTTCTTATTGACGATGAAACACAGAAGTTGCTCGGAATTAAATACAAAAGGCACAAAGTCGACTTAAGGGCAAGAGGACTGACTCTTCCTACTGACCATTCCTGTGACACTAGTTATAGATTCCGAGGCTTCACATCTGGTTTACTGTATCCCTTGGACCTTCTTATTGACGAAGAAACACAGAAATTGCATCGGAATTAAATACAAAAAGCACAATGCCGTCTTAAGTACATGAAGAACGACACTTATTACTGACTATGTTTTGAACCATTCCTGTGACACTACTTATAGATTCCGATGCTTCACATCAGGTTTTCTGTATCCTTGGACCTTCTTATTGACGATGAAACACAGTAATTGCATCGGCATTAAATACAAAAGGTACAATGCCGACTTAAGTACATGAAGACCAACACTTCTTACTGACTATGTTTTAAACCATTCCTGTAACTCTAGTTATAGATTCCGATGCTACACTTTAGGTTTACTGTATCCCTTGGACCTTCTTATTGACGATGAAACACAGAAATTGCATGGGAATTAAATTCAAAAAGCACTATGCCGACCTAAGGACAAGAAGACTGACTCTTCCTACTGACCATTCCAGTGAAACTAGTTTTAGGTTCCGATGCATCACTTCATTTTTACTGTATCCCTTGGACCTTCTTATTGACGATGAAACACAGAAATTGCAACGGAATTAAATACAAAAGCACAATGCCGACTTAAGGACAAGAAGACTGACTCCTCCTACTGACCATTCCTGTGACACTAGTTATAGATTCCGAGGCTTCACTTCAGGTTTACTGTATCCCTTGGACCTTCTTATTGACGATGAAACACAGAAATTGCATCGGAACTAAATACAAAAGGCACAATGCCGACTTAAGTACATGAAGACCGACACTTCTTACTGACTATGTCTTGAACCATTCCTGTGACACTAGTTGTAGATTCCGATGCTTCACTTCAGGTTTACTGTATCCCTTGGACCTTCTTATTGACGTTGAAACACAGAAATTGAATCGGAATTAAATACAAAAGGCACAATGCCGACTTAAGGACAAGAAGACTGACTCTTCCTACTGACCATTCCTGTGACACTAGTTATAGATTCCGATGCCTCACTTCACGTTTACTGCATCCCTTGGACCTTCTTATTGACGATGTAACACAAAAATTGCATCGGAATTAAATACAAAAGGCACAATGCCGACTTATGTACATGAAGACCGACACTTCTTACTGACTACGATTTGAACCATTCCTGTGACACTAGTTATAGATTCCGATGCTTCACTCCAAGTTTACTGTATCCCTTGGACCTTCTTATTGACGATGAAACACAGAAGTTGCATCGGAATTAAATACAAAAGGCACAATGCCGACTTAAGGACAAGAAGACTGGCTCTTCCTACTGACCATTCCTGTGACACTAGTTATAGATTCCGATGCCTCACTTCACGTTTACTGCATCCCTTGGACCTTCTTATTGACGATGAAACACAGAAATTGCATCGGAATTAAATACAAAAGGCACAATGCCGACTTATGTACATGAAGACCGACACTTCTTACTGACTACGATTTGAACCATTCCTGTGACACTAGTTATAGATTCCGATGCTTCACTCCAAGTTTACTGTATCCCTTGGACCTTCTTATTGACGATGAAACACAGAAGTTGCTTCGGAATTAAATACAAAAGGCACAATGCCGACTTAAGGGCAAGAAGACTGACTCTTCCTACTGACCATTCCTGTGACACTAGTTATAGATTCCGATGCTTCACATCAGGTTTACTGTATCCCTTGGAACTTGTTATTCACGATGAAACACAGAAATTGCATCGGAATTAATTGCAAAAAGCACAATGCCGACTTGAGTACATGAAGAACGACACTTCTTACTGACTATGTTATGAACCATTCCTGTTACACTAGTTATAGATTCCGATGCTTCACTTCAGGTTTACTGTATCCTTGGACCTTCTTATTGACGATGAAACACAGAAATTGCATCGGAATTAAATACAAAAGGCACAATGCCGACATAAGTACATGAAGACCGACGCTTCTTACTGACTTTGTTTTGAACCATTCCAGAGACACTAGTTATAGATTCCGATGCTTCACTCCAGGTTTACTGTATCCCTTGGACCTTCTTATTGACGATGAAACACAGACATTGCATTGGAATTAAATACAAAAGTCACAATGCCGACTTATGTACATGAAGACCGACACTTCTTACTGACTATGTTTTGAACCATTCCTGTAACACTAGTTATAGATTCCGATGCTTCACTTCAGGTTTACTGTATCCCTTGGACCTTCTTATTGACGAAGAAACACAGGAATTTCATCGGAGTTAAAAACAAAAGGCACAATGAAGACTTAAGGACAAGAAGACTGACTCTTCCTAATGTCTAAGATTTGAACCATTCCTGTGACACTAGTTACAGTTTCTGTTGCTTCACTCCAGGTTTACTGTATCCCTTGGACCTTCTTATTGACGATGAAACACAGAAATTGCATGGGAATTAAATACAAAAGGCACTACGCCGACCGAAGGACAAGAAGACTGACTCTTCCTACTGACCATTTCAGTGACACTAGTTATAGGTTCCGATGCTTCACTTCATTTTTACTGTATACCTTGGACTTTCGTATTGACGAAGAAACACAGAAATTGAATCGGAATTAAATACAAAAGGCACAATGCGACTTAAGTACATGAAGACCGACACTTCTTACCGACTATGTTTTGAACCATTCCTGTGACACTAGTTATAGATTCCGATGCTTCACTTCAGGTTTACTGTATACCTTGGACCTTCTTTTTGACGATGAAACACAGAAATTGCATCGGAATTAATTACAAAAGGCACAATGCCGACTTAAGGGCAAGAAGTCTGACTCTTCCTACTGACTATTCCTGTGACACAAGTTATAGATTCCCATGCTTCACTTCATGTTTACTGCATCCCTTGGACCTTCTTATTGACGATGATACACAGAAATTGCATCGGCAATAAATACAAAAGGCACAATGCCGACTTAAGTACACAAAGACCGACACTTCTTACTGACTATGTTTTGAACTATTCCTGTGACACTAGTTATAGATTCCGATGCTTCACTCCAGGTTCACTGTAACCCATGGACCTTCTCATTGACGATAAAACACAGAAATTGCATCGGAATTAAATACAAAAGGCACAATGCCGACTTAAGTACATGAAGACCGACACTTCTTACTGACTATGTTTTGAACCATTCCTGCAACACTAGTTATAGATTCCGATGCTTCACTTCAGGTTAACTGTATCCCTTGGACCTTCTTATTGACGATGAAAAACAGAAATTGCATCGGAATTAAATACAAAAGGCACAATGCCGACTTAAGGACAAGATGACTGACTCTTCCTACTGACCATTCCTGTGACACTAGTTATAGATCCCGATGCTTCACTTCAGGTTTACTGTATCCCTTGGACCTTCTTATTTACGATGAAACACAGAAATTGCATCGGAATTAAATACAAAAGTCACAATATCGACTTAAGTACATGAAGACCGACACTTCTTACTGACTATGCTTTGCACCATTCCTGCAACACTAGTTATAGATTCCGATGCTTCACTTCAGGTTTACTGTATCCCTTGGACCTTCTTATTGACGATGAAACACAGAAATTGCATCGGAATTAAATACAAAAGGCACAATGCCGACTTAAGGACAAGAAGACTGACTGTTCCCTACTGACCATTCCTGTGACACTAGTTATAGATTCCGATGCTTCACTTCAGGTTTACTGTATCCCTTGGACCTTCTTATTGACGATGAAACACAGAAATTGCATGGGAATTAAATTCAAAAGGCACTATGCCGACCTAAGGACACGAAGACTGACTCTTCCTACTGACCATTCCAGTGACACTAGTTTTAGGTTCCGATGCATCACTTCATTTTTACTGTATCCCTTGGACCTTCTTATTGACGATGAAACACAGAAATTGCAACGGAATTAAATACAAAAGCACAATGCCGACTTAAGGACAAGAAGACTGACTCTTCCTACTGACCATTCCTGTGACACTAGTTATAGATTCCGAGGCTTCACTTCAGGTTTACTGTATCCCTTGGACCTTCTTGTTGACGATGAAACACAGAAATTGCATCGGAACTAAATACAAAAGGCACAATGCCGACTTAAGTACATGAAGACCGACACTTCTTACTGACTATGTCTTGAACCATTCCTGTGACACTAGTTATAGATTCCGATGCTGCACTTCAGGTTTACTGTATCCCTTGGACATTATTATTGACGATGAAACACAGAAATTGCATCGGAATTAAATACAAAAGGCACAATGCCGTCTTATGGACAAGAAGAAAGACTCTTCCTACTGACCATTCCTGTAACACTAGTTGCAGATTCCGATGCTTCACTTCAGGCTTACTGTATCCCTTGGACCTTCGTATTGACGATGAAACACAGAAATTGCATCGGAATTAAATACAAAAGGCACAATGCCGACTTAAGTACATGAAGACCGACACTTCTTACTGACTTTGTTTTGAACCATACCTGTGACACTAGTTATAGATTCCGATGCTTCACTTCAGGTTTACTGTATACCTTGGACCTTCTTTTTGACGATAAAACACAGAAACTGCATCGGAATTAAATACAAAAGGCACAATGCCGACTTAAGGGCAAGAAGTCTGACTCTTCCTACTGACCATTCCTGTGACACTAGTTATAGATTCCCATGCTTCACTTCATGTTTACTGTATCGCTTGGACGTTCTTATTGACGATGAAACACAGAAAATGCATCGGAAATAATTACAAAAGGCACAATGCCGACTTAAGTACATGAAGACCGACACTTCGTACTGACTATGTTTTGAACCATTCCTGTGACACTAGTTATAGATTCCGATGCTTCACTCCAGGTTCACTGTATCCCTTGGACCTTCTTATTGACGATGAAACACAGAAATTGCATCGGAATTAAATACAAAAGGCACAATGCCGACTCAAGTACCTGAAGACTGACACTTCTTACTGACTATGTTTTGAACCATTCCTGTAACAATAGTTATAGATTACGATGCTTCACTTCAGGTTTACTGTATCCATTGTACCTTCTTATTGACGATGAAACACAGAAATTGCATCGGAATTAAATACAAAAGGCACAATGCCGACTTAAGGACAAGAAGACTGACTCTTCCTACTGACCATTCCTGTGACACTAGTTAGAGATTCCGATGCTTCACTTCAGGTTTACTGTATCCCTTGGACCTTCTTATTGACGATGAGACACAGAAATTGCATCGGAATTATATACAAAAGGCATAATTCCGACCTAAGTACATGAAGAGCGAATCTTCCTACTGACTATGTTTTGAACCATTCCTGTGACACTAGTTATAGATTCCGATGCTTCCCTCCAAGTCTACTGTATCCCTTGGAGCTTCTTATTGACGATGAAACACAGAAATTTCATCGGAATTAAATACAAATGGCACAATGCCGAATTAAGTACATGATGACCGACACTTCTTACTGACTATGTTTTGAACCATTCCTGCAACACTAGTTATAGATTCCGATGCTTCACTACAGGTTTACTGTATCCCTTGGACCTTCGTATTGACGATGAAACACGGAAAATGCATCGGAATTAAATACAAAAGGCACAATGCCGACATAAGGACAAGAAGACTGACTCTTCCTACTGACCATTCCTGTGACACTAGTTACAGATTCCGATGCTTCACTTCAGGTTTACTGTATCCCTTGGACATTCTTATCGACGATGAAACTCAGAAATTGCATCGGAATTAAATACAAAAGGCACTATGCCGACCTAAGGACAAGATGACCGACTATTCCTACTGACCATTCCAGTGACACTAGTTATTGGTTCCGATGCTTCACTTCATTTTTACTGTATCCCTTGGACCTTCTTATTGACGATGAAACACAGAAATTGCATCGGAATTAAATACAAAAACACAATGCCGACTTAAGGTCAAGAAGACTGACTCTTCCTACTGACCATCCCTGTGACACTAGTTATAGATTCCGATGCTTCACTTCAGGTTTACTGTATCCCTTGGTCCTTCTTATTGACGATTAAACACAGAAATTGCATCGGAATTAAATACAAAAGCCACAATGCCGACATAAGTACATGAAGTCCGACACTTCTTACTGACTATGTCTTGAACCATTCCTGTGACACTAGTTATTAATTCCGATGCTTCACTTCAGGTTTACTGTATCCCTTGGACCTTCTTATTGACGATGAAACACAGAAATTGCATCGGAATTAAATACAAAAGGCACAATGCCGTCTTAAGTACATAACCACCGACACTTCCTACTGACTATGTTTTGAACCATTCCTGTGACACTAGTTATAGATTCCGATGCTTCACTTCAGGTTTACTGTATCCCTTGGACCTTCTTAATGACGATGAAACACAGAAATTGCATCGGAATTAAATACAAAAAGCCACAATGCCGACTTAAGTACATGAAGACCGACACTTCTTACTGACTAAGTTTTGAACCATTCCTGCAACACTAGTTATAGATTCCGATGCTTCACTTCAGGTTTACTGAATCCCTTGGACCTTCTTATTGACGATGAAACACAGAAATTGCATCGGAATTAAATACTAAAGGCACAATGCCGACTTAAGGACAAGAAGAATGACTCTTCGTACTGACCATTCCTGTGACACTAGTTATAGATTCCGATGCTTCACTTCAGGTTTACTGTATCCCTTGGACATTCTTATTGACGATGAAACTCAGAAATTGCATCGGAATTAAATACAAAAGGCACTATGCCGACCAAAGGACAAGAAGACTGACTATTCCTACTGACCATTCCAGTGTCACTAGTTATTGGTTCCGATGCTTCACTTCATTTTTACTGTATCCTTTGGACCTTCTTATTGACGATGAAACACAGATATTGCATCGGAATTAAATACAAAAGCACAATGCCGACTTAAGGACAAGAAGACTGACTCTTCCTACTGAAGATCCCTGTGACACTAGTTATAGGTTCCGATGCTTCACTTCAGGTTTACTGTATCCGTTGGTCCTTCTTATTGACGATGAAACACAGAAATTGCATCGGAATTAAATACAAAAGCCACAATGCCGACTTAACTACATGAAGACCGACACTTCTTACTGACTATGTCTTGAACCATTCCTGTGACACTAGTTATAAATTCCGATGCTTTACTTCAGGTTTACTGTATCCCTTGGACCTTCTTATTGACGATGAAACATAGAAATTGCATCGGAATTAAATACAAAAGGCACAATGCCGACTTAAGGACAAGAAGACTGACTCTTCCTACTGACCATTCCTGTGACACTAGTTACAGATTCCGATGCTTCACTTCAGAATTACTGTATCCCTTGGACCTTCTTTTTGACGATGAAACACAGAAACTGCATCGGAATTAAATACAAAAGGCACAATTCCGACTTAAGGACAAGAAGTCTGACTCTTCCTACGGACCATTCCTGTGACACTAGTTATAGATTTCCATGCTTCACTTCATGTTTATTGTATCCCTTGGACCTTCTTATTGACGATGGAACACAGAAATTGCATCGGAAATAAATACAAAAGGCACAATGCCGACTTAAGTACATGAAGACCGACACTTCTTACTGACTATGTTTTGAACCATTCCTGTAAAAATAGTTATAGATTCCGATGCTTCACTTCAGGTTTACTGTATCCCTTGGACCTTCTTATTGACGATGAAACACAGAAATTGCATCGGAATTAAATACAACAGGCACAATGCCGACTTAAGTACATGAAGATCGACACTTCTTACTGACTATGTTTTGAACCATTCCTGTAACAATAGTTATAGATTCCGATGCTTCACTTCAGGTTTACTGTATCCCTTGGACCTTCTTATTGACGATGAAACACAGAAGTTGCATCGGAATTAAATACAAAAGGCACAATACCGACTTAAGGACAAGAAGTCTGACTCTTCCTACTGACCATTCGTGTGACACTAGTTATAGATTCCGATGCTTTACTTCAGGTTTACTGTATCCCTTGGACCTTCTTATTGACGATGAAACACAGAAATTGCATGGGAATTAAATTCAAAAAGCACTATGCCGACCTAAGGACAAGAAGACTGACTCTTCCTACTGACCATTCCTGTGACACTAGTTATAGATTCCTATGCTTCACTTCAGGTTTACTGTATCCCTTGGACCTTCTTATTGACGATGAAACACAGAAATTGCATCGGAATTAAATACAAAAGGCACAATGCCGACTTAAGTACATGAAGACCGACACTTCTTACTGACTATGTTTAGCTCCCATTCCTGTGACACTAGTTATAGAATCCGATGCTTCAATTCAGGTTTCCTGTATCCCTTGGACCTTCTTATTGACGATGAAACACAGGAATTGCATCGGAATTAAATACAAAAGGCACAATGCCGACCTATGGACAAGAAGACTGACTCTTTCTACTGACCATTCCTGTGCCACTAGTTATAGATTCCTATGCTTCACTTCAGGTTTGCTGTACCCCTTGGACCTTCTTATTGACGATGAAACACAGAAATTGCTCGGAATTAAATACAAAAGGCACAATGTCGACTTAAGGGCAAGAAGACTGACTCTTCCTACTGACCATTCCTGTGACACTAGTTATAGATTCCGAGGCTTCACATCTGGTTTACTGTATCCCTTGGACCTTCTTATTGGCGAAGAAACACAGAAATTGCATCGGAATTAAATACAAAAAGCACAATGCCGTCTTAAGTACATGAAGAAAGACACTTCTTACTGACTATGTTTTGAACCATTCCTGTGACACTACTTATAGAGTCCGATGCTTCACATCAGGTTTTCTGTATCCTTGGACCTTCTTATTGACGATGAAACACAGTAATTGCATCGGCATTAAATACAAAAGGCACAATGCCGACTTAAGTACATGAAGACCAACACTTCTTACTGACTATGTTTTAAACCATTCCTGTAACTCTAGTTATAGATTCCGATGCTACACTTCAGGTTTACTGTATCCCTTGGACCTTCTTATTGACGATGAAACACAGAAATTGCATCGGAACTAAATACAAAAGGCACAATGCCGACATAAGTACATGAAGACCGACACTTCTTACTGACTATGTCTTGAACCATACCTGTGACACTAGTTATAGATTCCGATGCTTCACTTCAGGTATACTGTATAACTTGGACCTTCTTATTGACGATGAAACACAGAAATTGCATCGGAATTAATTACAAAAGTCACAATGCCGTCTTAAGGACAAGAAGAAAGACTCTTCCTACTGACCATTCCTGTAACACTAGTTACAGATTCCGATGCTTCACTTCAGGCTTACTGTATCCCTTGGACCTTCGTATTGACGATGAAACACAGAAATTGCATCGGAATTAAATACAAAAGGCACAATGCCGACTTAAGTACATGAAGACCGACACTTCTTACTGACTTTGTTTTGAACCATTCCTGTGACACTAGTTATAGATTCCGATGCTTCACTTCAGGTTTACTGTATACCTTGGACCCTCTTTTTGACGATGAAACACAGAAACTGCATCGGAATTAAATACAAAAGGCACAATGCCGACTTAAGGGCAAGAAGTCTGACTCTTCCTTCTGACGATTCCTGTGACACTAGTTATAGATTCCCATGCTTCACTTCATGTTTACTGTATCCCTTGGACCTTCTTATTGACGATGAAACACAGAAATTGCATCGGAAATAAATACAAAAGGCACAATGCCGACTTAAGTACATGATGACCGACACTTCTTACTGACTATGTTTTGAACCATTCCTGTGACACTAGTTATAGATTCCGATGCTTCCCTCCAGGTCTACTGTATCCCTTGGACCTTCTTATTGACGATGAAACACAGAAATTGCATCGGAATTAAATACAAATGGCACAATGCCGACTTAAGTGCATGAAGACCGACACTTCTTAATGACTATGTTTTGAACCATTCCTGCAACACTAGTTATAGATTCCGATGCTTCACTTGAGGTTTACTGTATCCCTTGGACCTCCTTATTGACGATGAAACACGGAAAATGCATCGGAATTATATACAAAAGGCACAATGCCGACTTAAGGACAAGAAGACTGACTCTTCCTACTGACCATCCCTGTGACACTAGTTATAGATTCCGATGCTTCACTTCAGGTTTACTGTATCCCTTGGTCCTTCTTGTTGACGATGAAACACAGAAATTGCATCGGAATTAAATACAAAACACGGAAAATGCATCGGAATTATATACAAAAGGCACAATGCCGACTTAAGGACAAGAAGACTGACTCTTCCTACTGACCATCCCTGTGACACTAGTTATAGATTCCGATGCTTCACTTCAGGTTTACTGTATCCCTTGGTCCTTCTTATTGACGATGAAACACAGAAATTGCATCGGAATTAAATACAAAAGCCACAATGCCGACTTAAGTACATGAAGACCAACACTTCTTACTGACTATGTCTTGAACCATTCCTGTGACACTAGTTATAAAATCCGATGCTTCACTTCAGGTTTACTGTATCCCTTGGACCTTCTTATTGACGATGAAACACAGAAATTGCATCGGAATTAAATACAAAAGGCACAATGCCGACTTAAGTACATAACCACCGACACTTCCTACTGACTATGTTTTGAACCATTCCTGTGACACTAGTTATAGATTCCGATGCTTCACTTCAGGTTTACTGTATCTCTCGGACCTTCTTATTGACGATGAAACACAGAAATTGCATCGGAATTAAATACAAAAGGCACAATGCCGACTTAAGTACATGAAGACCGACACTTCTTACTGACTAAGTTTTGAACCATTCCTGCAACACTAGTTATAGATTCCGATGCTTCACTTCAGGTTTACTGTATCCCTTGGACCTTCTTATTGACGATGAAACACAGAAATTGCATCGGAATTAAATACAAAAGGCACAATGCCGACTTAAGGACAAGAAGAATGACTCCTCGTACTGACCATTCCTGTGACACTAGTTCTAGATTCCGATGCTTCACTTCAGGTTTACTGTATCCCTTGGACATTCTTATTGACGATGAAACTCAGAAATTGCATCGGAATTAAATACAAAAGGCACTATGCTGACCTAAGGACAAGAAGACTGACTATTCCTACTGACCATTCCAGTGACACTAGTTATTGGTTCCGATGCTTCACTTCATTTTTACTGTATCCCTTGGACCTCCTTATTGACGATGAAACACAGAAATTGCATCGGAATGAAGTACAAAAGCACAATGCCGACTTAAGGACAAGAAGACTGACTCTTCCTACTGACCATCCCTGTGACACTAGTTATAGATTCTGATGCTTCACTTCAGGTTTACTGTATCCCTTGGTGCTTCTTATTGACGATTAAACACAGAAATTGCATCGGAATTAAATACAAAAGCCACAATGTCGACTTAAGTACATGAAGACCGACACTTCTTACTGACTATGTCTCGAACCATTCCTGTGACACTAGTTATAAATTCCGATGCTTCACTTCAGGTTTACTGTATCCCTTGGGCCTTCTTATTGACGATGAAACACAGAAATTGCATCGGAATTAAATACAAAAGGCACAATGCCGACTTAAGGACAAGAAGACTGACTCTTCCTACTGACCATTCCTGTGACACTAGTTACAGATTCCGATGCTTCACTTCAGAATTACTGTATCCCTTGGACCTTCTTATTGACGAAGAAACACAGAAATTGCATCGGAATTAAATACAAAAGGCACAATCCCGACTTAAGTACATGAAGACCGACACTTCTTACTGACTATGTTTTGAACCATTCCTGTATCAATAGTTATAGATTCCGATGCTTCACTTCAGGTTTACTGTATACCTTGGACCTTCTTTTTGACGATGAAACACAGAACCTGCATCGGAATTAAATACAAAAGGCACAATGCCGACTTAAGGACAAGAAGTCTGACTCTTCCTACTGACCATTCCTGTGACACTAGTTATAGATTTCCATGCTTCACTTCATGTTTACTGTATCCCTTGGACCTTCTTATTGACGATGGAACACGGAAATTGCATCGGAAATAAATGCAAAAGGCACAATGCCGACTTAAGTACATGAAGACCGACACTTCTTACTGACTATGTTTTGAACCATTCCTGTAACAATAGTTATAGATTCCGATGCTTCACTCCAGGTTCACTGTATCCCTTGGACCTTCTTATTGACGATGAAACACAGAAATTGCATCGGAATTAAATACAAAAGGCACAATACCAACTTAAGGACAAGAAGTCAGACTCTTCCTACTGACCATTCCTGTGACACTAGTTATAGATTCCGATGCTTCACTTCAGATTTACTGTATCCCTTGGACCTTCTTATTGACGATGAAACACAAAAATTGCATCGGAATGATATACAAAAAGCACAATGCCGACTTAAGTACATGAAGAGCGACACTTCTTACTGACTATGTTTTGAACCATTCCTGTGGCACTAGTTATAGATTCCGATGCTTCCCTCCAGGTTTACTGTATCCCTTGGACCTTCTTATTGACGATGAAACACAGAAATTGCATCGGAATTAAATACAAAAGGCACAATGCCGACTTAAGTACATGAAGACCAACACTTCATACTGACTATGTTTTGAACCATTCCTGCAACACTAGTTATAGATTCCGACGCTTCACCTCAGGTTTACTGTATCCCTTGGACCATCTTATTGACAATGAAACAAAGAAAATGCACCGGAATTAAATACAAAAGGCACAATGCCGACTTAAGGAGAAGAAGACTGACTCTTCATACTGACCATTCCTGTGACACTAGTTATAGATTCCGATGCTTCACTTCAGGTTTACTGTATCCCTTGGACCTTCTTATTGACGATGAAACACAGAGATTGCATCGGAATTAAATACAAAATGCGCAATGCCGAGTTAAGTACAAGAAGACTGACTCTTCCTACTATCTAAGTTTTGAACCATTCCTGTGACACTAGTTATGGATTCCCATGCTTCACTCCAGGTTTACTGTATCCCTTGGACCATCTTTTTGACGATGAAACACAGAAATTGCATCGGAATTAAATACAAAAGGCACAATGCCGACTTAAGTACATGAAGACCGACACTCCTTACTATGATATGAACCATTGCTGTAACACTAGTTATAGATTCCGATGCTTCACTTCAGGTTTACTGTATCCCTTGGACCTTCCTATTGACGATGAAACACAGAAATTGCATCGGAATTAAATACGAAAGGCACAATGCCGACTTAAAGACAAGAAGACTGACTCTTCCTACTGACCATTCCTGTGACACTAGTTATAGATTCCGATTCTTCACGCCAGGTTTACTGTATCCCTTGGACCTTCTTATTCAGGGTGAAACACAGAAATTGCATCGGAATTAAATACAAAATGCACAATGTCGACTCTCTTCCTACTGTCTCAGTTTTGAACCATTCCTCTGACACTAGTTATAGATTCCGATGATTCACTTCAGGTTTACTGTATCCCTTGGACCTTCTTATTGACGATGAAACACAGAAATTGAATCGGAATTAAATACAAAAGGCTCAATGCCGACATAAGTACATGAAGACTGACACTTCTTACTTACTATGTTTTGACCCACTCCTGTGACACTAGTTATAGATTTCCATGCTTCACTCCAGGTTTACTGTATCCCTTGGACCTTCTTATTGACGATGAAACACAGAAACTGCATCGGAATTAAATACAAAAGGCACAATGCCGACTTAAGTACATGAAGACCGACACTTCTTACTAACTATGTTTTGATCCATTCCTGTGACACTAGTTATTGATTTCCGTGTTTCATTCCAGGTTTACTGTATGCCTTGGACCTACTTATTGACGATGAAACACAGAAATGGCATCGGAAAGAAATACAAAATTCACAATGCCGACTTAAGTACATTAAGACCGACACTTCTTCCTGACTATGTTATGAACCATTCCTGTAACACTCGTTATAGATTCCGATGCTTCACTTCAGGTTTACTGTATCCCATGGACCTTCTTATTGACGATGAAACACAGAAATTGCATCGAAATTAAATACAAAAGGCACAATGCCGACTTAAGGGCAAGAAGACTGACTCTTCCTACTGATCATTCCTGTGACACTAGTTATAGATTCCGATGCTTCACTTCACGTTTACTGTATCCCTTGGACCTTCTTATTGACGATGAAACACAGAAATTGCATCGGAATTAAATACGAAAGGCGCAATGCCGACTGAAGTACATGAAGAACGACACTTCTTACTGACTATGTTTTGATACATTCCTGTGACACTAGTTATAGATTCCGATGTTTCACTCCAGGTTTACTGTGTCCCTTGGACCTTTTTATTGCCGATGAAACACGGAAATTGCATCGGAAATAAATACAAAAGGCACAATGCCGGCTTAAGTACATGAAGACCGACACTTCTTACTATGATTTGAAACATTCCTGTAACACTAGTTATAGATTCCGATACTTCACTTCAGGTTTACTGTATCCCTTGGACCTTCTTTTTGACGATGAAACACAGAAATTGCATCGGAATTAAATACAAAAGGCACAATGCCGACTTAAGTATATGGAGACCGACACTTCTTATTGACTATGTTTTGAACCATTCCTGTGACTCTAGTTATAGATTCCGATGCTTCACTCCAGGTTCACTGTATCCCTTGGACCTTCTTATTGACGATGAAACACAGAAATTGCATCGGAATTAAATACAAAAGGCACAATGCTGACTTAAGTACATGAAGACCGACACTTCTTACTGACTATGTTTTGAACCATTCCTATGACACTAGTTATAGATTCCGATGCTTCACGTAAGGTTTACTGTATAACTTGGACCTTCTTATTGACGATGAAACACTGAAATTGCTTCGGAATTAAATACAAAAGGCACAATGCCGACTTAAGGACAAGAAGACTGACTCTTCCTACTGACCATTCCTGTGACACTAGTTATGGATTCTGATTCTTCACACCAGGTGTACTGTATCCCTTGGACATTCTTATTGACGGTGAAACACAGAAATTGCATCGGAATTAAGAACAAAAAGCACAATGTCGACTCTCTTCCTACTGTCTCAGTTTTGAACCATTCCTCTGACACTAGTTATAGATTCCGATGATTCACTTCAGGTTTACTGTATCCCTTGGACCTTCTTATTGACGATGAAACACAGAAATTGAATCGGAATTAAATACAAAAGGCTCAATGCCGACATAAGTACATGAAGACTGACACTTCTTACTTACTATGATTTGACCCACTCCTGTGACACTAGTTATAGATTTCCATGCTACACTCCAGGTTTACTGTATCCCTTGGACCTTCTTATTGACGATGAAACACAGAAACTGCATCGGAATTAAATACAAAAGGCACAATGCTGACTTAAGTACATGAAGGCCGACACTTCTTACTAACTATGTTATGAACCATTCCTGTAACACTCGTTATAGATTCCGATGCTTCACTTCAGGTTTACTGTATCCCTTGGACGTTCTTATTGACGATGAAACACAGAAATTGCATCGAAATTAAATACAAAAGGCACAATGCCGACTTAAGGGCAAGAAGACTGACTCTTCCTACTGATCACTCCTGTGACACTAGTTATAGATTCCCATGCTTCACTTCAGGTTTACTGTATCCCTTGGACCTTCTTATTGACGATGAAACACAGAAATTGCATCGGAAATAAATACGAAAGGCGCAATGCCGACTTAAGTACATGAAGAACGACACTTCTTACTGACTACGTTTTGATACATTCCTGTGACACTAGTTATAGATTCCCATGTTTCACTCCAGGTTTACTGTGTCCCTTGGACCTTCTTATTGCCGATGAAACACGGAAATTGCATCGGAATTAAATACAAAAGGCACAATGCCGACTTAAGTACATGAAGACCGACACTTCTTACTATGTTTTGAAACATTCCTGTAACACTAGTTATAGATTCCGATGCTTCACTTCAGGTTTACTGTATCCCTTGGACCTTCTTATTGACGATGAAACACAGAAATTGCATCGGAATTAAATACAAAAGGCACAATGCCGACTTAAGGACAAGAACACTGACTCTTCCTACTGACCATTCCTGTGACACTTGTTATAAAATCCGATGCTTCACTCCAGGTTTACTATACCCCTTGGACCTTCGTATTGACGATGAAACACAGAAATTGCATCGGAATTAAATACAAAAGGCACAATGCCGACTTAAGTACATGAAGACCGACACTTCTTATTGACTATGTTTTGAACCATTCCTGTGACTCTAGTTATAGATTCCGATGCTTCACGTAAGGTTTACTTTATAACTTGGACCTTCTTATTGACGATGAAACACTGAAATTGCTTCGGAATTAAATACAAAAGGCACAATGCCGACTTAAGTACATGAAGACCGACACTTCCTACTGACTATGTTTTGAACCATTCCTGTGACACTAGTTACAGATTCCGATGCTTCACTTCAGGTTTTCTGTATCCCTTGGACCTTCTTATTGACGATGAAACACAGAAATTGCATCGGAATTACATACAAAAGGCACATTGCCGACTTAAGTACATAAAGACCGACACTTCTTACTGACTAAGTTTTGAACCATTCCTGCAACACTAGTTATAGATTCCGATGCTTCACTTCAGGTTTACTGTATCCCTTGGACCTTCTAATTGACGATGAAACACAGAAATTGCATCGGAATTAAATACGAAAGGCACAATGCCGACTTAAGGACAAGAAGAGTGACTCTTCGTACTGACCATTCCTGTGCCACTAGTTATAGATTCCTATGCTTCACTTCAGGTTTGCTGTATCCCTTGGACCGTCTTATTGACGATGAAACACAGAAATTGCATCGGAATTAAATACAAAATGCGCAATGCCGAGTTAAGTACAAGAAGACTGACTCTTCCTACTATCTAAGTTTTGAACCATTCCTGTGACACTAGTTATGGATTCCCATGCTTCACTCCAGGTTTACTGTATCCCTTGGACCATCTTTTTGACGATGAAACACAGAAATTGCATCGGAATTAAATACGAAACGCACAATACCGACTTAAGGACAAGAAGACTGACTCTTCCTAATGTCTAAGTTTTGAACGATTCCTGTGATACTAGTTATAGTTTCCGATGCTTCACTTCAGGTTTACGGTATCCCTCGGACCTTTTTATTGACGATGAAACACAGAAATTGCATCGGAATTAAGTACAAAAGGCACAATGCCGACTTAAGTACATGAAGACCGACACTTCTTACTGACTATGTCTTGAACCATTGCTGTAACACTAGTTATAGATTCCGATGCTTCACTTCAGGTTTACTGTATCCCTTGGACCTTCTTATTGACGATGAAACACAGAAATTGCATCGGAATTAAATACAAAAGGCACAATGCCGACTTAAGGACAAGAAGACTGACTCTTCCTACTGACCATTCCTGTGACACTAGTTATAGATTCCGATTCTTCACACCAGGTTTACTGTATCCCTTGGACCTTCTTATTGACGATGAAACACAGAAATTGCATCTGAATTAAGTACAAAAGGCACAATGCCGGCTTAAGTACAAGAAGACTGACTCTTCCTACTGTCTCAGTTTTGAACCATTCCTCTGACACTAGTTATAGATTCCGATGATTCACTTCAGGTTTACTGTATCCCTTGGACCTTCTTATTTACGATGAAACACAGAAATTGAATCGGAATTAAATACAAAAGGCGCAATGCCGACTTAAGTACATGAAGACCGACACTTCTTACTGACTATGTTTTGAACCATTCCTGTATCAATAGTTATAGATTCCGATGCTTCACTTCAGGTTTACTGTATACCTTGGACCTTCTTTTTGACGATGAAACACAGAACCTGCATCGGAATTAAATACAAAAGGCACAATGCCGACTTAAGGACAAGAAGTCTGACTCTTCCTACTGACCATTCCTGTGACACTAGTTATAGATTTCCATGCTTCACTTCATGTTTACTGTATCCCTTGGACCTTCTTATTGACGATGGAACACGGAAATTGCATCGGAAATAAATGCAAAAGGCACAATGCCGACTTAAGTACATGAAGACCGACACTTCTTACTGACTATGTTTTGAACCATTCCTGTAACAATAGTTATAGATTCCGATGCTTCACTCCAGGTTCACTGTATCCCTTGGACCTTCTTATTGACGATGAAACACAGAAATTGCATCGGAATTAAATACAAAAGGCACAATACCAACTTAAGGACAAGAAGTCAGACTCTTCCTACTGACCATTCCTGTGACACTAGTTATAGATTCCGATGCTTCACTTCAGATTTACTGTATCCCTTGGACCTTCTTATTGACGATGAAACACAAAAATTGCATCGGAATGATATACAAAAAGCACAATGCCGACTTAAGTACATGAAGAGCGACACTTCTTACTGACTATGTTTTGAACCATTCCTGTGGCACTAGTTATAGATTCCGATGCTTCCCTCCAGGTTTACTGTATCCCTTGGACCTTCTTATTGACGATGAAACACAGAAATTGCATCGGAATTAAATACAAAAGGCACAATGCCGACTTAAGTACATGAAGACCAACACTTCATACTGACTATGTTTTGAACCATTCCTGCAACACTAGTTATAGATTCCGACGCTTCACCTCAGGTTTACTGTATCCCTTGGACCATCTTATTGACAATGAAACAAAGAAAATGCACCGGAATTAAATACAAAAGGCACAATGCCGACTTAAGGAGAAGAAGACTGACTCTTCATACTGACCATTCCTGTGACACTAGTTATAGATTCCGATGCTTCACTTCAGGTTTACTGTATCCCTTGGACCTTCTTATTGACGATGAAACACAGAGATTGCATCGGAATTAAATACAAAATGCGCAATGCCGAGTTAAGTACAAGAAGACTGACTCTTCCTACTATCTAAGTTTTGAACCATTCCTGTGACACTAGTTATGGATTCCCATGCTTCACTCCAGGTTTACTGTATCCCTTGGACCATCTTTTTGACGATGAAACACAGAAATTGCATCGGAATTAAATACAAAAGGCACAATGCCGACTTAAGTACATGAAGACCGACACTCCTTACTATGATATGAACCATTGCTGTAACACTAGTTATAGATTCCGATGCTTCACTTCAGGTTTACTGTATCCCTTGGACCTTCCTATTGACGATGAAACACAGAAATTGCATCGGAATTAAATACGAAAGGCACAATGCCGACTTAAAGACAAGAAGACTGACTCTTCCTACTGACCATTCCTGTGACACTAGTTATAGATTCCGATTCTTCACGCCAGGTTTACTGTATCCCTTGGACCTTCTTATTCAGGGTGAAACACAGAAATTGCATCGGAATTAAATACAAAATGCACAATGTCGACTCTCTTCCTACTGTCTCAGTTTTGAACCATTCCTCTGACACTAGTTATAGATTCCGATGATTCACTTCAGGTTTACTGTATCCCTTGGACCTTCTTATTGACGATGAAACACAGAAATTGAATCGGAATTAAATACAAAAGGCTCAATGCCGACATAAGTACATGAAGACTGACACTTCTTACTTACTATGTTTTGACCCACTCCTGTGACACTAGTTATAGATTTCCATGCTTCACTCCAGGTTTACTGTATCCCTTGGACCTTCTTATTGACGATGAAACACAGAAACTGCATCGGAATTAAATACAAAAGGCACAATGCCGACTTAAGTACATGAAGACCGACACTTCTTACTAACTATGTTTTGATCCATTCCTGTGACACTAGTTATTGATTTCCGTGTTTCATTCCAGGTTTACTGTATGCCTTGGACCTACTTATTGACGATGAAACACAGAAATGGCATCGGAAAGAAATACAAAATTCACAATGCCGACTTAAGTACATTAAGACCGACACTTCTTCCTGACTATGTTATGAACCATTCCTGTAACACTCGTTATAGATTCCGATGCTTCACTTCAGGTTTACTGTATCCCATGGACCTTCTTATTGACGATGAAACACAGAAATTGCATCGAAATTAAATACAAAAGGCACAATGCCGACTTAAGGGCAAGAAGACTGACTCTTCCTACTGATCATTCCTGTGACACTAGTTATAGATTCCGATGCTTCACTTCACGTTTACTGTATCCCTTGGACCTTCTTATTGACGATGAAACACAGAAATTGCATCGGAATTAAATACGAAAGGCGCAATGCCGACTGAAGTACATGAAGAACGACACTTCTTACTGACTATGTTTTGATACATTCCTGTGACACTAGTTATAGATTCCGATGTTTCACTCCAGGTTTACTGTGTCCCTTGGACCTTTTTATTGCCGATGAAACACGGAAATTGCATCGGAAATAAATACAAAAGGCACAATGCCGGCTTAAGTACATGAAGACCGACACTTCTTACTATGATTTGAAACATTCCTGTAACACTAGTTATAGATTCCGATACTTCACTTCAGGTTTACTGTATCCCTTGGACCTTCTTTTTGACGATGAAACACAGAAATTGCATCGGAATTAAATACAAAAGGCACAATGCCGACTTAAGTATATGGAGACCGACACTTCTTATTGACTATGTTTTGAACCATTCCTGTGACTCTAGTTATAGATTCCGATGCTTCACTCCAGGTTCACTGTATCCCTTGGACCTTCTTATTGACGATGAAACACAGAAATTGCATCGGAATTAAATACAAAAGGCACAATGCTGACTTAAGTACATGAAGACCGACACTTCTTACTGACTATGTTTTGAACCATTCCTATGACACTAGTTATAGATTCCGATGCTTCACGTAAGGTTTACTGTATAACTTGGACCTTCTTATTGACGATGAAACACTGAAATTGCTTCGGAATTAAATACAAAAGGCACAATGCCGACTTAAGGACAAGAAGACTGACTCTTCCTACTGACCATTCCTGTGACACTAGTTATGGATTCTGATTCTTCACACCAGGTGTACTGTATCCCTTGGACATTCTTATTGACGGTGAAACACAGAAATTGCATCGGAATTAAGAACAAAAAGCACAATGTCGACTCTCTTCCTACTGTCTCAGTTTTGAACCATTCCTCTGACACTAGTTATAGATTCCGATGATTCACTTCAGGTTTACTGTATCCCTTGGACCTTCTTATTGACGATGAAACACAGAAATTGAATCGGAATTAAATACAAAAGGCTCAATGCCGACATAAGTACATGAAGACTGACACTTCTTACTTACTATGATTTGACCCACTCCTGTGACACTAGTTATAGATTTCCATGCTACACTCCAGGTTTACTGTATCCCTTGGACCTTCTTATTGACGATGAAACACAGAAACTGCATCGGAATTAAATACAAAAGGCACAATGCTGACTTAAGTACATGAAGGCCGACACTTCTTACTAACTATGTTATGAACCATTCCTGTAACACTCGTTATAGATTCCGATGCTTCACTTCAGGTTTACTGTATCCCTTGGACGTTCTTATTGACGATGAAACACAGAAATTGCATCGAAATTAAATACAAAAGGCACAATGCCGACTTAAGGGCAAGAAGACTGACTCTTCCTACTGATCACTCCTGTGACACTAGTTATAGATTCCCATGCTTCACTTCAGGTTTACTGTATCCCTTGGACCTTCTTATTGACGATGAAACACAGAAATTGCATCGGAAATAAATACGAAAGGCGCAATGCCGACTTAAGTACATGAAGAACGACACTTCTTACTGACTACGTTTTGATACATTCCTGTGACACTAGTTATAGATTCCCATGTTTCACTCCAGGTTTACTGTGTCCCTTGGACCTTCTTATTGCCGATGAAACACGGAAATTGCATCGGAATTAAATACAAAAGGCACAATGCCGACTTAAGTACATGAAGACCGACACTTCTTACTATGTTTTGAAACATTCCTGTAACACTAGTTATAGATTCCGATGCTTCACTTCAGGTTTACTGTATCCCTTGGACCTTCTTATTGACGATGAAACACAGAAATTGCATCGGAATTAAATACAAAAGGCACAATGCCGACTTAAGGACAAGAACACTGACTCTTCCTACTGACCATTCCTGTGACACTTGTTATAAAATCCGATGCTTCACTCCAGGTTTACTATACCCCTTGGACCTTCGTATTGACGATGAAACACAGAAATTGCATCGGAATTAAATACAAAAGGCACAATGCCGACTTAAGTACATGAAGACCGACACTTCTTATTGACTATGTTTTGAACCATTCCTGTGACTCTAGTTATAGATTCCGATGCTTCACGTAAGGTTTACTTTATAACTTGGACCTTCTTATTGACGATGAAACACTGAAATTGCTTCGGAATTAAATACAAAAGGCACAATGCCGACTTAAGTACATGAAGACCGACACTTCCTACTGACTATGTTTTGAACCATTCCTGTGACACTAGTTACAGATTCCGATGCTTCACTTCAGGTTTTCTGTATCCCTTGGACCTTCTTATTGACGATGAAACACAGAAATTGCATCGGAATTACATACAAAAGGCACATTGCCGACTTAAGTACATAAAGACCGACACTTCTTACTGACTAAGTTTTGAACCATTCCTGCAACACTAGTTATAGATTCCGATGCTTCACTTCAGGTTTACTGTATCCCTTGGACCTTCTAATTGACGATGAAACACAGAAATTGCATCGGAATTAAATACGAAAGGCACAATGCCGACTTAAGGACAAGAAGAGTGACTCTTCGTACTGACCATTCCTGTGCCACTAGTTATAGATTCCTATGCTTCACTTCAGGTTTGCTGTATCCCTTGGACCGTCTTATTGACGATGAAACACAGAAATTGCATCGGAATTAAATACAAAATGCGCAATGCCGAGTTAAGTACAAGAAGACTGACTCTTCCTACTATCTAAGTTTTGAACCATTCCTGTGACACTAGTTATGGATTCCCATGCTTCACTCCAGGTTTACTGTATCCCTTGGACCATCTTTTTGACGATGAAACACAGAAATTGCATCGGAATTAAATACGAAACGCACAATACCGACTTAAGGACAAGAAGACTGACTCTTCCTAATGTCTAAGTTTTGAACGATTCCTGTGATACTAGTTATAGTTTCCGATGCTTCACTTCAGGTTTACGGTATCCCTCGGACCTTTTTATTGACGATGAAACACAGAAATTGCATCGGAATTAAGTACAAAAGGCACAATGCCGACTTAAGTACATGAAGACCGACACTTCTTACTGACTATGTCTTGAACCATTGCTGTAACACTAGTTATAGATTCCGATGCTTCACTTCAGGTTTACTGTATCCCTTGGACCTTCTTATTGACGATGAAACACAGAAATTGCATCGGAATTAAATACAAAAGGCACAATGCCGACTTAAGGACAAGAAGACTGACTCTTCCTACTGACCATTCCTGTGACACTAGTTATAGATTCCGATTCTTCACACCAGGTTTACTGTATCCCTTGGACCTTCTTATTGACGATGAAACACAGAAATTGCATCTGAATTAAGTACAAAAGGCACAATGCCGGCTTAAGTACAAGAAGACTGACTCTTCCTACTGTCTCAGTTTTGAACCATTCCTCTGACACTAGTTATAGATTCCGATGATTCACTTCAGGTTTACTGTATCCCTTGGACCTTCTTATTTACGATGAAACACAGAAATTGAATCGGAATTAAATACAAAAGGCTCAATGCCGACTTAAGTACATGAAGACTGACACTTCTTACTGTCTATGTTTTGACCCACTCCTGTGACACTAGTATAGATTTCCATGCTTCACTCCAGGTTTACTGTATCCCTGGGACCTTCTTATTGACGATGAAATACAGAAACTGCATCGGAATTAAATACAAAAGGCACAATGCCGACTTAAGGGCAAGAAGACTGACTCTTCCTACTGATCATTCCAGTGACACTAGTTATAGATTCCGATGCTTCACTTCAGGTTTACTGTATCCCTTGGACCTTCTTATTGACGATGAAACACAGAAATTGCATCGGAATTGAATACAAAAGGCGCAATGCCGACTTAAGTACATGAAGAACGACACTTCTTACTGACTATGTTTTGATACATTCCTGTGACACTAGTTATAGATTCCGATGTTTCACTCCAGGTTTACTGTGTCCCTTGGACCTTCTTATTGCCGATGAAACACGGAAATTGCATCGGAATTAAATACAAAAGGCACCATGCCGACTTAAGTACATGAAGACCGACACTTCTTACTGACTATGTTTTGAACCATTCCTGTAACACTAGTTATAGATTCCGATGCTTCACTTCAGGTTTACTGTATCCCTTGGACATTCTTATTGACGATGAAACACAGAAGTTGCATGGGAATTAAATACAAAAGGCACAATGCCGACTTAAGGACAAGAAGACTGACTCTTCCTACTGATCATTCCTGTGACACTATTTATAGATTCCGATGCTTCACTTCAGGTTTACTATATCCCCTGGACCCTCTTATTGGTGATGAAACACAGAAATAGCATCGGAATTAAATACAAAAGGCACCATGCCGACTTAAGTACATGAAGACCGACACTTCCTACTGACTATGTTTTGAACCATTCCTGTGACACGAGTTATAGATTCCGATGCTTCACTTCAGGTTCACTGTATCCCTTGGACCTTCTTATTGACGATGAAACACTGAAATTGCATCGGAATTAAATACAAAGGGCACAATGCCGACTTAAGGACAAGAAGACTGACTCTTCCTACTGACCATTCCTGTGACTCTAGTTATAGATTCCGATGCTTCACTTCAGGTTCACTGTATCCCTTGGACCATCTTATTGACGATGAAACACAGAAATTGCATCGTAATTAAATACAAAATGCACAATGCCGACTTAAGTACATGAAGACCGACACTTCTTACTGACTATGTTTCGAACCATTCCTGTAACACTAGTTATAGATTCCGATGCTTCACTTCAGGCTTACTGTATCCCTTGGACCTTCTTATTGACGATGAAACACAGAAGTTGCATGGGAATTAAATACAAAAAGCACAATGCCGGCTTAAGGACAAGAAGACTGATTCTTCCTACTGACCATTCCTGTGACACTATTTATAGATTCCGATGCTTCACTTCAGGTTTACTATATCCCTTGGACCTTCTTATTGACGATGAAACACAGAAATTGCATCGGAAATAAATACAAAAGGCACAATGCCGACTTAAGTACATGATGACCGACACTTCTTACTGACTATGTTTTGAACCATTCCTGTGACACTAGTTATAGATTCCGATGCTTCACTTCAGGTTCACTGTATCCCTTGGACCTTCTTATTGACGATGAAACACTGATATTGCATCGGAAATAAATACAAAGGGCACAATGCCGACTTAAGGACAAGAAGACTGACTCTTCCTACTGTCCATTCCTGTGACACTAGTTATAGATTCCGATGCTTCACTTCAGGTTTACTGTATCCCTTGGACCATCTTATTGACGATGAAACACAGAAATTGCATCGTAATTAAATACAAAATGCACAATGCCGACTTAAGTTTATGAAGACCGACACTTCTTACTGACTATGTTTTGATCCATTCCTGTGACACTAGTTATTGATTTCCATGTTTCACTCCAGGTTTACTGTATGCCTTGGACCTACTTATTGACGATGAAACACAGAAATGGCATCGGAATGAAATACAAAAGGCACAATGCCGACTTAAGTACATGTAGACCGACACATCTTACTGACTATGTTATGAACCATTCCTGTAACACTCGTTATAGATTCCGATGCTTCACTTCAGGTTTACTGTATCCCTTGGACCTTCTTATTGTCGATGAAACACAGAAATTGCATCGAAATTAAATACAAAAGGCACAATGCCGACTTACGGGCAAGAAGACTGACTCTTCCTACTGATCATTCCTGTGATAGTAGTTGTAGATTCCGGTGCTTCACTTCAGGTTTACTGTATCCCTTGGACCTTCTTATTGACGGTGAAACACAGAAATTGCATCGGAATTAAATACGAAAGGCGCAATGCCGACTTAAGGACATGAAGAACGACACTTCTTACTGACTATGTTTTGATACATTCCTGTGACACTAGTTATAGATTCCGATGTTTCACTCCAGGTTTACTGTATCCCTTGGACCTTCTTATTGCCGATGAAACACGGAAATTGCATAGGAAGTAAATACAAAAGGCACAATGCCGACTTAAGTACATGAAGACCGAAACTTCTTACTATGTTTTGAAACATTCCTGTAACACTAGTTATAGATTCCGATGCTTCACTTCAGGTTTACTGTATCCCTTGGACCTTCTTATTGACGATGAAACACAGAAGTTGCATGGGAATTAAATACAAAAGGCACAATGCCGACTTAAGGACAAGAGGACTGACTCTTCCTACTGACCATTCCTGTGACACTATTTTTGGATTCCGATGCTTCACTTCAGGTTCACTGTATCCCTTGGACCTTCTTATTGATGATGAAACACAGAAATTGCATCGGAATTAAATACAAAAGGCACAATGCCGACTTAAGTACATGAAAACCGACACTTCCTACTGACTAAGTTTTGAACCATTCCTGCAACACTAGTTATAGATCCCGATGATTCACTTCAGGTTTACTGTATCCCTTGGACCTTCTTATTGACGATGAAACACAGAAATTGCATCGGAATTAAATACAAAAGGCACAATGCCGACTTAAGTACATGAAGACCAACACTTCAAACTGACTATGTTTTGAACCATTCCTGCAACACTAGTTATAGATTCCGATGCTTCACTTCAGGTTTACTGTAACCCTTGGACCTTCTTATTGACGATGAAACACAGAAAATGCATCGGAATTAAATACAAAAGGCACAATGCCGACTTAAGGACAAGAAGACTGACTTTTCATACTGACCATTCCTGTGACACTAGTTATAGATTCCAATGCTTCACTTCAGGTTTACTGTATCCCTTGGACCTTCTTATTGACGATGAAACACAGAAATTGCATCGGAATTAAATACAAAAGGCACAATGCCGACTTAAGGACAAGAACACTGACTCTTCCTACTGACCATTCCTATGACACTAGTTATAGATTCCGATGCTTCACTCCTGGTTTACTGTACCCCTTGGACCTTCTTATTGACGATGAAACACAGAAATTGCATCGGAATTAAATACAAAAGGCACAATGCCGACTTAAGTACATGAAGACCGACACTTCTTATTGACTATGTTTTGAACCATTCCTGTGACTCTAGTTATAGATTCCGGTGCTTCACTCCAGGTTCACTGTATCCCTTGGACCTTCTTATTGACGATGAAACACAGAAATTGCATCGGAATTAAATACAAAAGGCACAATGCTGACTTAAGTAGTGGCGTTGGGGCAACTGTGGTGAGACCTATGCCTACTTCGGTGGCCTTGGAATCACATGGAACCCCTGATGTCGCTGCGTCTTCCGGCAGTGAGCATCTTACCGGTCAGCCATCACTCCAGGGTGAATGGCGGACAGTGGTGGGCTCGCGCGTGCCTGGCCGAAAGGCGAAGGTGGGATCTGGCCGCGTGGCAGCTGCCTTACCCCTTTCCAACAGGTACGGGGTGCTTCCTAGTGGTGATGACATCGTTTCCGAGCCACCACAGGGTGCCTCGCCTGTTGGGCCAGTGGCCGATTCTCCGGCAAGGTCCCGACAGTCACAGAGGGCGGGCCTATTAGTTATAGGGAGCTCCAACGTTAGGCGGGTTATGGAGCCCCTCAGGAAAATAGCGGGTAGGTCGGGGAAGAATGCCAGTGTGCACTCGGTGTGCTTGCCGGGGGGTCTCGTCCGTAATGTGGAGGCGGCCCTTCCGGCAGCTATTGAACGCACTGGGTGTGACCGGCTGCAGATAGTAGCACATGTCGGAACGAATGACGCCTGCCGCTTGGGTTCTGAGGCCATCCTTGGTTCCTTCCGGCGGCTGGCTGATTTGGTGAAGACAACCAGCATCGCACGCGGAGTGCAAGCTGAGCTTAATATCTGCAGCATAGTGCCCAGAGTCGATCGCGGTCCTCTGGTTTGGAGCCGTGTGGAGGGTCTAAACCAGAGGCTCAGACGACTCTGCGACTATAATGGTTGCAAATTCATCGACCTCCGTTATTGGGTGGAGAACTGTAGGGCCCCCCTAGACAGGTCAGGCGTGCACTACACACCGGAAGCAGCTACTAGGGTAGCAGAGTACGTGTGGCGTGCACACGGGGGTTTTTTAGGTTAGAGGGACCCCCCCTTGGGCGAAACGATAAAATACCTGACGGCTTACCAGAGAGGACATTATCATCGTTTATAAAGAATGTCCGTCCTCGGAGACCAAAAACAGGAAAAGTTAACGTAATATTGGTAAACTGCAGGAGTATCCAGGGCAAGGTTCCTGAATTAGTATCTCTTATTGAAGGAAATAGTGCGCATATAGTATTAGGAACGGAAAGTTGGTTAAAACCGGAAGTGAACAGTAACGAAATCCTAGACACAGAATGGAATATATACCGCAAGGATAGGATAAACGCCAATGGTGGAGGAGTATTTATAGCAGTAAAGAATTCAATAATATCCAGTGAAGTTATTAGCGAATGCGAATGTGAAATAATCTGGGTTAAGTTAAGTATCAAAGGTGGGTCAGATATGATAGTCGGATGCTTCTATAGACCACCTGCATCAGCAACCGTAGTAGTTGAGCGCCTCAGAGAGAACCTGCAGAACGTCGTGAAGAAGTTTCGTGATCATACTATTGTAATAGGGGGAGACTTCAATCTACCAGGTATAGAATGGGATAGTCACACAATCAGAACTGGAGCCAGGGACAGAGACTCTTGTGACATTATCCTGACTGCCTTGTCCGAGAATTACTTCGAGCAGATAGTTAGAGAACCAACTCGTGAAGCTAACGTTTTAGACCTCATAGCAACAAATAGACCGGAACTTTTCGACTCCGTGAATGTAGAAGAGGGTATCAGTGATCATAAGTCAGTGGTTGCATCAATGACTACAAGTGTAATAAGAAATGCCAAGAAAGGAAGGAAAATATATTTGCTTAACAAGAGTGATAGGGCACAAATCGCAGAATATCTGAGTGACCACCATCAAACGTTCATTTCTGAGGAAGAGGATGTGGAACATAAATGGAAAAAATTCAGAAACATCGTCCAGTACGCCTTAGATAAGTTCGTACCGACTAAGGTCCAAAGCGAGGGGAAAGATCCACCGTGGTATAACAATCATGTACGAAAGGTACTACGGAAACAAAGAAAGCTTCATCATAGGTTTAAGAGTAGTCGAATCATAGCTGATAAGGAAAAGCTGAACGAAGCGAAAAAGAGCGTAAAGAGAGCAATGAGAGAAGCATTCAACGAATTCGAACATAAAACATTGGCAAACAATCTAAACAAGAACCCTAAAAAGTTTTGGTCATATGTAAAATCGGTAAGCGGATCTAAATCCCCTATTCAGTCACTCGTTGACCACGATGGCACCGAAACAGAGGACGACCGAAGAAAGGCAGAAATACTGAATTCAGTGTTCCGAAACTGTTTCACTGCGGAAAATCGTAACACGGTCCCTGACTTCAGCCGTCGCACGGACGCCAAAATGGAAAATATTGAAATAAACGATATCGGAATTGAAAAACAACTGCTATCACTTAGTAGCGGAAAAGCATCCGGACCAGACGAGATACCCTTAAGATTCTACAGTGATTATGCTAAAGAACTTGCCCCCTTTCTATCAGCAATTTATCGTAGATCGCTGGAAGAACGTAAAGTACCTAGCGACTGGAAGAAAGCGCAGGTCGTTCCCATTTTCAAGAAGGGTCATAAATCAGATGCGAATAATTATAGGCCTATTTCGCTTACGTCAATCTGTTGTAGAATAATGGAACATGTTTTGTGTTCTCGTATTATGACGTTCTTAGATAATACAAATCTCCTTCATCATAACCAACATGGATTCCGCAAACAGAGATCATGTGAAACTCAGCTCGCCCTATTTGCCCAAGAAATTCACAGTGCCGTAGACACTGGCGAGCAGATTGATGCCGTATTCCTGGACTTCAGGAAGGCATTTGATACGGTTCCGCACTTACGTTTAGTGAAAAAAATACGAGCCTACGGAATATCGGACCAGGTTTGTGACTGGATTCAGGATTTCCTAGAAGAAAGAACACAACATGTCATTCTTAACGGTTCAAAATCTGCAGATGTAGAGGTAATTTCGGGAGTACCGCAGGGAAGCGTGATAGGACCTTTATTGTTTACAATATACATAAATGACTTAGTTGACAACATCGGTAGCTCCGTGAGGCTATTTGCAGATGACACGGTTGTCTACAAGAAAGTAGCAACATCAGAAGACTCGTACGTACTCCAGGAGGACCTGCAGAGGATTAATGCATGGTGCGACAGCTGGCAGCTTTCCCTAAACGTAGATAAATGTAATATAATGCGCATACATAGGGGCAGAAATCCATTCCAGTACGATTATGCCATAGGTGGTAAATCATTGGAAGCGGTAACGACCGTAAAATACTTAGGAGTTACTATCCGGAGCGATCTGAAGTGGAATGATCACATAAAACAAATAGTGGGAAAAGCAGGCGCCAGGTTGAGATTCATAGGAAGAATTCTAAGAAAATGTGACTCATCGACGAAAGAAGTAGCTTACAAAACGCTTGTTCGTCCGATTCTTGAGTATTGCTCATCAGTATGGGACCCTTACCAGGTTGGATTAATAGAAGAGATAGACATGATCCAGCGAAAAGCAGCGCGATTCGTCATAGGGACATTTAGTCAGCGCGAGAGCGTTACGGAGATGCTGAACAAGCTCCAGTGGCGGACACTTCAAGAAAGGCGTTACGCAATACGGAGAGGTTTATTATCGAAATTACGAGAGAGCACATTCCGGGAAGAGATGGGCAACATATTACTACCGCCCACATATATCTCGCGTAATGATCACAACGAAAAGATCCGAGAAATTAGAGCAAATACGGAGACTTACAAGCAGTCGTTCTTTCCACGCACAATTCGTGAATGGAACAGGGAAGGGGGGATCAGATAGTGGTACAATAAGTACCCTCCGCCACACACCGTAAGGTGGCTCGCGGAGTATAGATGTAGATGTAGATGTAGAAGTACATGAAGACCGACACTTCTTACTGACTATGTTTTGAACCATTCCTGTGACACTAGTTATAGATTCCGATGCTTCACGTAAGGTTTACTGTATAACTTGGACCTTCTTATTGACGATGAAACACTGAAATTGCTTCGGAATTAAATACAAAAGGCACAATGCCGACTTAAGTACATGAAGACCGACACTTCCTACTGACTATGTTTTGAACCATTCCTGTGACACTAGTTACAGATCCGATGCTTCACTTCAGGTTTACTGTATCCCTTGGACCTTCTTGTTGACGATGAAACACAGAAATTGCATCGGAATTACATACCAATGGCACAATCCCGACTTAAGTACATGAAGACCGACACTTCTTACTGACTAAGTTTTGAACCATTCCTGCAACACTAGTTATAGATTCCGATGCTTCACTTCAGGTTTACTGTATCCCTTGGACTTTCTTATTGACGATGAAACACAGAAATTGCATCGGAATTAAATACGAAAGGCACAATGCCGACTTAAGGACAAGAAGACTGACTCTTCGTACTGACCATTCCTGTGACACTAGTTATAGATTCCGATGCTTCACTTCAGGTTAACTGTATCCCTTGGACCTTCTTATTGACGATGAAACACAGAAATTGCATCGGAAATAAATACAAAAGGCACAATGCCGATTAAAGTACAAGAACACTGACTCTTCCTACTGACCATTCCTGTGACACTAGTTATAGATTCCGATGCTTCACTCCAGGTTTACTGTACCCCTTGGACCTTCTTATTGACGATGAAACACAGAAATTGCATCGGAATTTAATACAAAAGGCACAATGCCCACTTAAGTACATGAAGACCGACACTTCTTACTGACTATGTTTAGAACCATTCCTGAGACACTAGTTATAGATTCCGATGCTTCACTTCAGGTTTACTGTATCCCTTGGACGTTCTTATTGACGATAAAACACAGAAATTGCATCGGAATTAAATACAAAAATCACAATGCCGACTTAAGGACAAGAAGACTGACTCCTTCTACTGACCATTCCTGTGCCACTAGTTATAGATTCCTATGCTTCACTTCAGGTTTGCTGTATCCCTTGGACCTTCTTATTGACGGTGAAACACAGATATTGCATGGGAATTAAATACGAAAGGCGCAATGCCGACTTAAGAACATGAAGAACGACACTTCTTACTGACTATGTTTTGATACATTCCTGTGACACTAGTTATAGATTCCGATGTTTCACTCCAGGTTTACTGTATCCCTTGGACCTTCTTATTGCCGATGAAACACGGAAATTGCATAGGAAGTAAATACAAAAGGCACAATGCCCACTTAAGTACATGAAGACCGAAACTTCTTACTATGTTTTGAAACATTCCTGTAACACTAGTTATAGATTCCGATGCTTCACTTCAGGTTTACTGTAACCCTTGGACCTTCTTATTGACGATGAAACACAGAAAATGCATCGGAATTAAATACAAAAGGCACCATGCCGACTTAAGTACATGGAGACCGACACTTCTTACTGACTATGTTTTGAACCATTCCTGTGACACTAGTTATAGATTCCGATGCTTCACTTCAGATTCACTGTATCCCTTGGACCTTCTTATTTATGATGAAACACAGAAATTGCATCGGAATTAAATACAAAAGGCACAATGCCGACTTAAGTACATGAAGACCGACACTTCCTACTGACTAAGTTTTGAACCATTCCTGCAACACTAGTTATAGATCCCGATGATTCACTTCAGGTTTACTGTATCCCTTGGACCTTCTTATTGACGATGAAACACAGAAATTGCATCGGAATTAAATACAAAAGGCACAATGCCGACTTAAGTACATGAAGACCAACACTTCAAACTGACTATGTTTTGAACCATTCCTGCAACACTAGTTATAGATTCCGATGCTTCACTTCAGGTTTACTGTAACCCTTGGACCTTCTTATTGACGATGAAACACAGAAAATGCACCGGAATTAAATACAAAATGCACAATGCCGACTTAAGGACAAGAAGACTGACTCTTCATACTGACCATTCCTGTGACACTAGTTATAGATTCCAATGCTTCACTTCAGGTTTACTGTATCCCTTGGACCTTCTTATTGACGATGAAACACAGAAATTGCATCGGAATTAAATACAAAAGGCACAATGCCGGCTTAAGGACAAGAACACTGACTCTTCCTACTGACCATTCCTATGACACTAGTTATAGATTCCGATGCTTCACTCCTGGTTTACTGTACCCCTTGGACCTTCTTATTGACGATGAAACACAGAAATTGCATCGGAATTAAATACAAAAGGCACAATGCCGACTTAAGTACATGAAGACCGACACTTCTTATTGACTATGTTTTGAACCATTCCTGTGACTCTAGTTATAGATTCCGATGCTTCACTCCAGGTTCACTGTATCCCTTGGACCTTCTTATTGACGATGAAACACAGAAATAGCATCGGAATTAAATACAAAAGGCACAATGCTGACTTAAGTACATGAAGACCGACACTTCTTACTGACTATGTTTTGAACCATTCCTGTGACACTAGTTATAGATTGCGATGCTTCACGTAAGGTTTACTGTATAACTTGGACCTTATTATTGACGATGAAACACTGAAATTGCTTCGGAATTAAATACAAAAGGCACAATGCCGACTTAAGTACATGAAGACCGACACTTCCTACTGACTATGTTTTGAACCATTCCTGTGACACTAGTTACAGATTCCGATGCTTCACTTCAGGTTTACTGTATCCCTTGGACCTTCTTGTTGACGATGAAACACAGAAATTGCATCGGAATTACATACCAATGGCACAATCCCGACTTAAGTACATGAAGACCGACACTTCTTACTGACTAAGTTTTGAACCATTCCTGCAACACTAGTTATAGATTCCGATGCTTCACTTCAGGTTTACTGTATCCCTTGGACTTTCTTATTGACGATGAAACACAGAAATTGCATCGGAATTAAATACGAAAGGCACAATGCCGACTTAAGGACAAGAAGACTGACTATTCGTACTGACCATTCCTGTGACACTAGTTATAGATTCCGATGCTTCACTTCAGGTTAACTGTATCCCTTGGACCTTCTTATTGACGATGAAACACAGAAATTGCATCGGAAATAAATACAAAAGGCACAATGCCGATTAAAGTACAAGAACACTGACTCTTCCTACTGACCATTCCTGTGACACTAGTTATAGATTCCGATGCTTCACTCCAGGTTTACTGAACCCCTTGGACCTTCTTATTGACGATGAGACACAGAAATTGCATCGGAATTTAATACAAAAGGCACAATGCCCACTTAAGTACATGAAGACCGACACTTCTTACTGACTATGTTTAGAACCATTCCTGAGACACTAGTTATAGATTCCGATGCTTCACTTCAGGTTTACTGTATCCCTTGGACGTTCTTATTGACGATGAAACACAGAAATTGCATCGGAATTAAATACAAAAGGCACAATGCCGACTTAAGGACAAGAAGACTGACTCCTTCTACTGACCATTCCTGTGCCACTAGTTATAGATTCCTATGCTTCACTTCAGGTTTGCTGTATCCCTTGGACCTTCCTATTGACGATGAAACACAGAAATTGCATCGGAATTAAATACAAAATGCGCAATGCCGAGTTAAGTACAAGAAGACTGACTCTTCCTACTATCTAAGTTTTGAACCATTCCTGTGACACTAGTTATGGATTCCCATGCTTCACTCCAGGTTTACTGTATCCCTTGGACCATCTTTTTGACGATGAAACACAGAAATTGCATCGGAATTAAATACGAAACGCACAATACCGACTTAAGGGCAAGAAGACTGACTCTTCCTACTGTCTCAGTTTTGAACCATTCCTCTGACACTAGTTATAGATTCCGATGATTCACTTCAGGTTTACTGTAACCCTTGGACCTTCTTATTGACGATGAAACACAGAAATTGAATCGGAATTGAATACAAAAGGCTCAATGACGACTTAAGTACATGAACACTGACACTTCTTACTGACTATGTTTTGACCTACTCCTGTGACACTAGTTATAGATTTCCATGCTTCACTCCAGGTTTACTGTATCCCTTGGACCTTCTTATTGACGATGAAGCACAGAAACTGCATCGGAATTAAATACAAAAGGCACAATGCCGACTTAAGGGCAAGAAGACTGACTCTTCCTACTGATCATTCCTGTGACACTAGTTATAGATTCCGATGCTTCACTTCGGGTTTACTGTATCCCTTGGACCTTCTTATTGACGATGAAACACAGAAATTGCATCG
This sequence comes from Schistocerca americana, assembly GCF_021461395.2. Lineage (NCBI taxonomy): Eukaryota > Metazoa > Arthropoda > Insecta > Orthoptera > Acrididae > Schistocerca > Schistocerca americana. The sequence continues at coordinate 11,412,730 of NC_060122.1, forward strand.
GAATTAAATACAAAAGGCGCAATGCCGACTTAAGTACATGAAGAACGACACTTCTTACTGACTATGCTTTGATACATTCCTGTGTCACTAGTTATAGATTCCGATGTTTCACTCCAGGTTTACTGTGTCCCTTGGACCTTCTTATTGCCGATGAAACACGGAAATTGCATCGGAATTAAATACAAAAGGCACAATGCCGACTTAAGTACATGAAGACCGACACTTCTTACTGACTATGTTTTGAATGATTCCTGTAACACTAGTTGTAGATTCCGATGCTTCACTTCATGTTTACTGTATCCCTTGGACCTTCGTATTGACGATGAAACACAGAAGTTGCATGGGAATTAAATACAAAAGGCACAATGCCGACTTAAGGACAAGAAGACTGACTCTTCCTACTGACCATTCCTGTGACACTATTTATAGATTCCGATGCTTCACTTCAGGTTTACTATATCCCTTTGACCTTCTTATTGACGATGAAACACAGAATTTGCATCGGAATTAAATAAAAAAGGCACCATGCCGACTTAAGTACATGAAGACCGACACTTCTTACTGACTATGTTTTGAACCATTCCTGTGACACGAGTTATAGATTCCGATGCTTCACTTCAGGTTCACTGTATCCCTTGGACCTTCTTATTGACGATGAAACACTGAAATTGCATCGGAATTAAACACAAAGGGCACAATGCCGACTTAAGGACAAGAAGACTGACTCTTCCTACTGACCATTCCTGTGACACTAGTTATAGATTCCGATGCTTCACTTCAGGTTTACTGTATCCCTTGGACCATCTTATTGACGATGAAACACAGAAATTGCATCGTAATTAAATACAAAATGCACAATGCCGACTTAAGTACATGAAGACCGACACTTCTAACTGACTATGTTTTGAACCATTCCTGTAACACTAGTTATAGATTCCGATGCTTCACTTCAGGTTTACTGTATCCCTTGGACCTTCTTATTGACGATGAAACACAGAAAATGCATCGGAATTAAATACAAAAGGCACAATGCCGACTTAAGGACAAGAAGACTGACTCTTCATATTGACCATTCCTGTGACACTAGTTATAGATTCCGATGCTTCACTTCAGGTTTACTGTATCCCTTGGACCTTCTTATTGACGATGAAACACAGAAATTGCATCGGAATTAAATACAAAAGGCACAATGCCGACCTAAGTACATGAAGACCGACACTTCTTATTGACTATGTTTTGAACCATTCCTGTGACACTAGTTATAGATTCTGATGCTTCACTCCAGGTTCACTGTATCCCTTGGACCTTCTTATTGACGATGAAACACAGAAATTGCATCGGAATTAAATACAAAAGGCACAATGCTGACTTAAGTACATGAAGACCGACACTTCTTACTGACTATGTTCTGAACCATTCCTGTGACACTGGTTATAGATTCCGATGCTTCACTTCAGGTTTACTGTATAACTTGGACCTTCTTATTGACGATGAAACACTGAAATTGCTTCGGAATTAAATACAAAAGGCACAATGCCGATTTAAGGACAAGAAGTCTGACTCTTCCCACTGACCATTCCTATGACACCAGTTACTGACTATGTTTTGAACCACTCCTGTGACACTAGTTATAGATTCCGATGCTTCACTTCAGGTACACTGTATCCCTTGGACCTTCTTATTGACGATGAAACACAGAAATTGCACCGGAATTAAATACAAGAGGCACAATTCCGACTTACGGACAAGAAGACTGTCTCTTCCTACTGACCATTCCTGTGACTCTAGTTATAGATTCCGATGCTTCACTTCAGGTTTACTGTATCCCTTGGACCATCTTATTGACGATGAAACACAGAAATTGCATCGTAATTAAATACAAAATGCACAATGCCGACTTAAGTACATGAAGACCGACACTTCTTACTGACTATGTTTTGAACCATTCCTGTGACACTAGTTATAGATTCCGATGCTTCACTTCAGGTTTACTGTATCCCTTGGACCTTCTTATTGACGATGAAACACAGAAATTGCATCGGAATTAAATAGAAAAGGCACAATGCCGACGTAAGTACATGAAGACCGACACTTCTTACTGACTATGTTTTGAACCATTCCTGTGACACTGGTTATAGATTCCGATGCTTCACTTCAGGTTTACTGTATAACTTGGACCTTCTTATTGACGATGAAACACTGAAATTGCTTCGGAATTAAATACAAAAGGCACAATGCCGATTTAAGGACAAGAAGTCTGACTCTTCCCACTGACCATTCCTGTGACACTAGTTATAGATTCCGATGCTTCACTTCAGGTTTACTGTATCCCTTGGACCTTCTTATTGACGATGAAACACAGAAACTGCATCGGAATTAAATACAAAAGGCCCAATGCCGACTTACAGACAAGAAGACTGTCTCTTCCTTCTGACCATTCCTGTGACACTAGTTATAGATTCCGATGCTTCGCTTCAGGTTTACTGTATCCCTTGGACCATCTTATTGACGATGAAACACAGAAATTGCATCGTAATTAAATACAAAATGCACAATGCCGACTTAAGTACATGAAGACCGACACTTCTTACTGACTATGTTTTGAACCATTCCTGTGACACTAGTTATAGATTCCGATGCTTCACTTCAGGTTTACTATATCCCTTGGACCTTCTTATTGACGACGAAACACAGAAATTGTTCGGAATGAAATACAAAAGGCACCATGCCGACTTAAGTACATGAAGACCGACACTTCTTACTGACTATGTTTTGAACCATTCCTGTGACACTAGTTATAGATTCCGATGCTTCACTTCAGGTTAACTATATCCCTTGGACCTTTATATTGACGATGAAACACAGAAATTGCATCGGAATTAAATACAAATGGCACCATGCCGACTTAAGTACATGAAGACTGACACTTCTTACTGACTATGTTTTGAACCATTCCTGTGACACTAGTTATAGATTCCGATGCTTCACTTCAGGTTCACTGTATCCCTTGGACCTTCTTATAGACGATGAAACACAGAAATTGCATTCGAATTAAATACAAAACTCACAATGCCGACTTAAGGACAATAAGACTGACTCTTCCTACTGACCATTCCTGTGACACTAGTTATAGATTCCGATGCTTCATTCCAGGGTTACTGTATCCGTTGGACCTTCTTATTGACGATGAAACACAGAAATTGCATCGTAATTAAATACAAAAGGCACAATGCCGACTTAAGTACATGGAGACCGACACTTCTAACTGACTATGTTCTGAACCATTCCTGCAACACTAGTTATAGATTCCGATGCTTCACTTCAGGTTTACTGTATCCCTTGGACCCTCTTATTGACGATGAAACACAGAAATTGCATCGGAATTAAATACAAAAGGCACAATGCCGTTTTAAGTACATGAAGACTGTTTCTTCCTACTGACCATTCCTGTGACACTAGTTATAGATTCCGATGCTTCGCTTCAGGTTTACTGTATCCCTTGGAACTTCTTATTGACGATGTAACACAGAAATTGCATCGGCATTAAATACAAAAGGCACAATGTCGATTTAAGTACATGAAGACCGACATTTCTTACTGACTATGTTTTGAACCACTCCTGTGACACTAGTTATAGATTCCGATGCTTCACTTCAGCTTCACTGTATCCCTTGGACCTTCTTATTGACGATGTAACACATAAATTGCATCGGAAATAAATACCAAACGCACAATGCCGACTTAAGGACAAGAAGACTGACTCTTCCCACTGACAATTCCTGTGACACTAGTTATAGATTCCGATGCTTCACTTCAGGTTTACTGTATCTCTTGGACCTTCTTATTGACGATGAAACACAGAAATTGCATCTTAATTAAATACAAAAGGCACAATGCCGACTTAAGTACATGAAGTTAGACACTTCTTACTGACTATGTTTTGAACCATTCCTGTGACACTAGTTATTGATTCCGATGCTTCACTTCAGGGTTACTGTATAACTTGGACCTACTTATTGACGATGAAGCACATAAATTGCATCGGAATTAAATACAAAAGGCATAATGCCGACTTAAGGACAAGGAGACTGACTCTTCCTACTGACCATTCCTGTGACACTAGTTATAGTTTCCGATGCTTCACTTCAGGTTTACTGTATCCCTTGGACCTTCATATTGACGATGAAACACAGAAATTGCATCGGAATTAAATACAAAATTCACAATGCCGACTTAAGTACATGAAGACCGACACTTCTTACTGACTATGTTTTGAACCATTCCTGTGACACTAGTTATAGATTCCGATGCTTCACTCCAGGTTTACTGTATACCTTGGACCTACTTATTGACGATGAAACAAAGAAATTGCATCGGAATTAAATACAAAAGGCACAATGCCGATTTAAGGACAAGAAGTCTGACTCTTCCCACTGACCATTCCTGTGACACTAGTTATAGATTCCGATGCTTCACTTCAGGTTTACTGTATCCCTTGGACCATCTTATTGACGATGAAACACAGAAATTGCATCGTAATTAAATACAAAATGCACAATGCCGACTTAAGTACATGAAGACCGACACTTCTTACTGACTATGTTTTGAACCATTCCTGTGACACTAGTGATAGATTCCGATGCTTCACTTCAGGTTTACTATATCCCTTGGACCTTCTTATTGACGATGAAACACAGAAATTGCTTCGGAATTAAATACAAAAGGCACCATGCCGACTTAAGTACATGAAGACCGACACTTTTTACTGACTATGTTTTGAACCATTCCTGTTACACTAGTTATAGATTCCGATGCTGCACTTCAGGATCACTGTATCCCTTGGACCTTCTTATTGACGATGAAACACAGAAATTGCATTGGAATTAAATACAAAACTCACAATGCCGACTCAGGGACAAGAAGACTGACTGTTCCTACTGACCATTCCTGTTACACTAGTTATAGATTCCGATGCTTCACTTCTGGTTTACAGTATCCCTTGGACCATCTTATTGACGATGAAACACAGAAATTGCATCGGAATTAAATACAGAAGCCACAATGCCGACTTAAGTACGTGAAGACCGACACTTCTTACTGACAATGATTTGACCCATTCCTGTGACACTAGTTATAGATTTCCATGCTTCACTCCAGGTTTACTGTGTCCCTTGGACCTTCTTATTGACGATGAAACACAGAAATTGCATCAGAATTAAATACAAAAGGCACAATGCAGATTTAAGGACATGAAGACTGACTCTTCCTACTGACCATTCCTGTGACACTAGTTATAGATTCCGCTGCTTCACTTCAGGTTTACTGTATCCCTTGGACCTTCTTATTGACGATGAAACACAGAAATTGCATCGGAATTAAACACAAAAGGCACAATGCCGACTTAAGTACATGAAGAAGGACACTTTTTACTGACTATGTCTTGAACCATTCCTGTAACACTAGTTATAGATTCCGATGCTTCACTTCAGGTTTACTGTATCCCTTGGACCTTCTTATTGACGATGAAACACAGAAACTGCATCGGAATTAAATTCAAAAGGCACAATGCCGACTTAAGTACATGAAGACCGACACTTCTTGCTAACTATGTTTTGATCCATTCCTGTGACACTAGTTATTGATTTCCATGTTTCACTCCAGATTTACTGTATCCCTTGGACCTACTTATTGACGATATAACACAGAAATGGCATCGGAATTAAATACAAAAGGCACAATGCCGACTTAAGTACATGAAGACCGACACTTCTTACTGACTATGTTTTGAACCATTCCTGTAGCACTAGTTATAGATTCCGATGCTTCACTTCAGGTTTACTGTATCCCTTGGACCGTCTTATTGACGATGAAACACAGAAATTGCATCTAAATTAAATACAAAAGGCACAATGCCGACTTAAGGCTTAAGGGCAAGAAGACTGACACTTCCTACTGATCATTCCTGTGACACTAGTTATAGATTCCGATGCTTCACTTCAGGTTTACTGTATCCCTTGGACCTTCTTATTGACGATGAAACACAGAAATTGCATCGGAATTAAATACAAAATGCACAATGCCGACTTAAGTACATGAAGAGCGACACTTCTTACTGACTATGTTTTGAACCATTCCTGTGACACTAGTTATGTATCCCGATGCATCACTTCAGGTTTACTGTCTCCCTTGGACCTTCTTATGGACGATGAAACTCAGAAATTGCATCGGAAATAAATACAAAAGGCACAATGCCGACTTAAGGACAAGAAGACTGACTGTTCTTACTGTCTATGTTTTGAACCACTCCTGTGACACTAGATATAGATTCCGATGCTTCACTTCAGGTTTACTGTATCCCTCTGACATTCTTATTGACGATGAAACACAGATATTGCATCGGAATTAAATAGAAAAGGCATAATGCCGACTTATGTACAAGGAAACTGACTCTTCTTACTGTCTATGTTTTGAACCATTTCTGTGACACTAGTTATAGATTCCGATTCTTCACTTCAGGTTTACTGTATCCCTCGGACCTTCTTATTGACGATGAAACACAAAAATTGCATCGGTATTAAATACAAAGAGCACAATGCCGACTTCAGTACAAGAGAACTGACTCTTCTTACTGTCTATGTTTTGAACCATTCCTGTGACAGTAGTTATAGATTACGATGCTTCACTTCTGGTCTACTGTATCCCTCTGACTTTCTCATTGACGATGAAACACAGAAATTGCATCGGAATTAAATACGAAAAGCACAATGCCGACGTAAGTACAAGAAAACTGGCTCTCCTTACTGTCTATGATTTGAACCATTCCTGTGACACTAGTTATAGATTCCGATGCTTCTTTTCAGGTTTACTGTATCCCTCTGACTTTCTTATTGACGATGAAAGACAGAAAGTGCATCGGAATTAAATACAAAACGCACAATGCCGACTTAATTATAAGAAAACTGACACTTCTTACTGTTTACCTTTGAACCATTCCTGTGACATTAGTTATAGATTCCGATGCTTCACTTCAGGTTTACTGTATCCCTCTGACCTTCTTATTGACGATGAAACACAGGAATTGCATCGGAATTAAATACAAAAGGCACAATGACGACTCAAGTACAAGGAGACTGGCTCTTCTTACAGTCTATTTTTTGAACCTTTCCTGTGACACTAGTTATAGATTCCGATACTTCACTGCAGGTTTACTGTATCCCTTGGACAAGCTTATTGACGATGAAACACAGAAATTGCATCGGAATTAAATACAAAAGGTACAATGCCGACTTAAGTACAAGAAGACTGACTCTTCCTACTGTCTAAGTTTGAACCATTCCTGTGACACTAGTTATAGATTCCGATGCTTCACCTCCGGTTTACTGTACCCCTTGGACCTTCCTATTGACGATGAAACACAGAAATTGCATCGGAATGAAATACAAAAGGCACAATGCCGACTTAAGTACAAGAAGACTGACTCTTCCTACTGTCTAAGTTTTGAACCATTCCTCTGACACTAGTTATAGATTCCGATGCTTCACTTCAGGTTTACTGTATCCCTTGGACCTTCTTATTGACGATGAAACACAGAAATTGCATCGGAATTAAAAACAAAAGGCACAATGCCGTTTTAAGGACAAGAAGACTGACTCTTCCTACTGACCATTCCTGGGACACTAGTTATAGATTCCGATGCTTCACTTCAGGTTTACCGTATCCCTTGGACCTTCTTATTGTCGATGAAACACAGAAATTGCATCGGAATTGAATACAAAAGGCACAATGCCGACTTAAGTACATGAAGACTGACACTTCTTACTGACCATGTTTTGAACCATTCCTGTGACACTAGTTATAGATTCCGAAGCTTCACTTCACGTTTACTGTATCCCTTGGACCTTCTTATTGACAGTGAAACACAGAAATTGCATCGGAATTAAATACAAAAGGCACAATGCCGAATTAAGGACAAGAAGACTGACTCTTCCTACTGACCATTCCTGTGACAGTAGTTATAGATTCCGATGCTTCACTCCAGGTTTACTGTATCCCTTGGACCTTCTTATTGACGATGAAACACAGAAATTGCATCGGAATTAAATACAAAGAGCACAATGCCGACTTAAGTACAAGAGAACTGACTCTTCTTACTGTCTATGTTTTGAACCATTCCTGTGACAGTAGTTATAGATTACGATGCTTCACTTCTGGTGTACTGTATACCTCTGACTTTCTCATTGACGATGAAACACAGAAATTGCATCGGTATTAAATATGAAAGGCACAATGCCGACGTAAGTACAAGAAAACTGGCTTTCCTTACTGTCCATGATTTGAACCATTCCTGTGACACTAGTTATAGATTCCGATGCTTCTTTTCAGGTTTACGGTATCCCTCTGACTTTCTTATTGACGATGAAACACAGAAATTGCATCGGAATTAAATACAAAAGGCACAATTCCGACTTAATTATAAGAAAACTGACACTTCTTACTATTTATGCTTTGAACCATTCCTGTGACATTAGTTATAGAAACCGATGCTTCACTTCAGGTTTACTGTATCCCTCGGACCTTCTTATTGACGATGAAACACAGAATTTGCATCGGTATTAAATACAAAGAGCACAATGCCGACTTAAGTACAAGAGAACTGACTCTTCTTACTGTCTATGTTTTGAACCATTCCTGTGACAGTAGTTATAGATTACGATGCTTCACTTCTGGTCTACTGTATCCCTCTGACTTTCTCATTGACGATGAAACACAGAAATTGCATCGGTATTAAATATGAAAGGCACAATGCCGACGTAAGTACAAGAAAACTGGCTTTAATTACTGTCTATGATTTGAACCTTTCCTGTGGCACTAGTTATAGATTCCGATACTTCACTTCAGGTTTACTGTATCCCTTGGACAATCTTATTGACGATCAAACTCAGAAATTGCATCTAAATTAAATACAAAAGGCACAATGCCGACTGAAGTACAAGAAGACCGACTCTTCCTACTATCTTAGTTTTGAAAAATTCCTGTGACACTAGTTAAAGATTCCGATGCTTCACTTCAGGTTTACTGTATCCCTTGGACCTTCTTATTGACGATCAAACTCAGAAATTGCATCGGAATTCAATACAAAAAGCACAATGCCGACTTAAGTACATGAAGACCGACACTTCTTACTGACTATGTTTTCAACCATTCCTGCAACACTAGTTATAGATTCCGATGCTTCACTTCAGGTTTACTGTATCCCTAGGACCTTCTTATTGACGATGGAACACAGAAATTGCATCGGAATTAAAAAAAAACGCACAATGCAGACTTAAGGACAAGAAGACTGACTCATCCTACTGACCATTCCTGCGACACTAGTTATGGATTCCGATTCTTCACACCAGGTTTACTGCATCTCTTGGACCTTCATATTGACGATGAAACACAGAAATTGCATTGGAATTAAATACAAAAGGCACAATGCCGACTTAAGTACAAGATGACTGACTCTTCCTACTGTCTAAGATTTGAACCATTCCTCTGACACTAGTTATAGATTCCGATGATTCACTTCAGGTTTTCTGTATCCCTTGGACCTTCTTATTGACGATGAAACACAGAAATTGCATCGGAATTAAATACAAATGCCACAATGCCGACTTAAGTACGTGAAGACCGACACTTCTTACTGACAATGTTTTGACCCATTCCTGTGACACTAGTTATAGATTTCCATGCTTCACTCCAGGTTTACTGTGTCCCTTGGACCTTCTTATTGACGATGAAACACAGAAATTGCATCGGAATTAAATACAAAAGGCACAATGCAGATTTAAGGACAAGAAGACTGACTCTTCCTACTGACCATTCCTGTGACACTAGTTATAGATTCCGCTGCTTCACTTCAGGTTTACTGTATCCCTTGGACCTTCTTATTGACGATGAAACACAGAAATTGCATCGGAATTAAATACAAAAGGCACAATGCCGACTTATGTACATGAAGAAGGACACTTCTTACTGACTATGTCTTGAACCATTCCTGTAACACTAGTTATAGATTCCGATGCTTCACTTCAGGTTTACTGTATCCCTTGGACCTTCTTATTGACGATGAAACACAGAAACTGCATCGGAATTAAATTCAAAAGGCACAATGCCGACTTAAGTACATGAAGACCGACACTTCTTGCTAACTATGTTTTGATCCATTCCTGTGACACTAGTTATTGATTTCCATGTTTCACTCCAGATTTACTGTATCCCTTGGACCTACTTATTGACGATGACACACAGAAATTGCATCGGAATTAAATACAAAAGGCACAATGCCGACTTAAGTACATGAAGACGGACACTTCTTACTGACTATGCTTTGAACCATTCCTGTAGCACTAGTTATAGATTCCGATGCTTCACTTCAGGTTTACTGTATCCCTTGGACCTTCTTATTGACGATGAAACACAGAAATTGCATCTGAATTAAATACAAAAGGCACAATTCCGACTTAAGGGCAAGAAGACTGACTCTTCCTACTGATCACTCCTGTGACACTAGTTATAGATTCCGATGCTTCACTTCAGGTTTACTGTATCCCTTGGACCTTCTTATTGACGATGAAACACAGTAATTGCATCGGAATTAAATACAAAAGGCACAAAGCCGACTTAAGTACATGAAGAACGACACTTCTTACTGACTATGTTTGAACCATTCCTGTGACACTAGTTATAGATTCCGATGCTGCACTTCAGGTTTACTGTATCCCTTGGACCTTCGTATTGACGATGAAACACAGAAATTGCATCGGAATTAAATATAAAAGGCACAATGCCGACTTAAGTACATAAAGACCGACACTTCTTACTGACTATGTTTTGAACCATTCCTGTAACACTTGTTATAGATTCCGATGCTTCACTTCAGGTTTACTGTATCCCTTGGACCTTCTTATTGACGATGAAACACAGAAATTGCATCGGAATTAAATACAAAAGGCACAATGCCGATTTAAGTACATAAAGACCGACACTTCTTACTGACTATGTTCTGAACCATGCCTGTAACACTTGTTATAGATTCCGATGCTTCACTTCAGGTTTACTGTATCCCTTGGACCTTCTTATTGACGATGAAACACAGAAATTGCTTCGGAATTAAATGCAAAAGCACAATGCCGACTTAAGTACATGAAGACAGACTCTTCTTACTGACTATGTTTTGAACCATTCATGTGACACTAGTTATAGATTCAGAAGCTTCACTTCACGTTTACTGTATCCCTTGGACCTTCTTATTGACAATGAAACACAGAAATTGCATCGGAATTAAATACAAAAGGCACAATGCCGACTTAAGGGCAAGAAGACTGTCTCTTCCTACTGACCATTCCTGTGACAGTAGTTACAGATTCCGATGCTTCACTCCAGGTTTACTGTATCCCTTGGACCTTCTTATTGACGATGAAACACAGAAATTGCATCGGAATTAAATACAAAATGCACAATGCCGACTTAAGTACATGAAGAGCGACACTTCTTACTGACTATGTTTTGAACCATTCCTGTGACACTAGTTATGTATTCCGATGCATCACTTCAGGTTTACTGTCTCCCTTGGACCTTCTTATTGACGATGAAACTCAGAAACTGCATCGGAAATAAATACAAAAGGCACAATGCCGACTTAAGGACAAGAAGACTGACTGTTCTTACTGTCTATGTTTTGAACCACTCCTGTGACACTAGATATAGATTCCGATGCTTCACTTCAGGTTTACTGTATCCCTCTGACATTCTTATTGACGATGAAACACAGAAATTGCATCGGAATTAAATAGAAAAGGCACAATGCCGACTTATGTACAAGAAAACTGACTCTTCTTACTGTCTATGTTTTGAACCATTCCTGTGACAGTAGTTATAGATTACGATGCTTCACTTCTGGTCTACTGTATCCCTCTGACTTTCTCATTGACGATGAAACACAGAAATTGCATCGGTATTAAATATGAAAGGCACAATGCCGACGTAAGTACAAGAAAACTGGCTTTCCTTACTGTCTATGATTTGAACCTTTCCTGTGGCACTAGTTATAGATTCCGATACTTCACTTCAGGTTTACAGTATCCCTTGGACAACCTTATTCACGATGAAATACAGAAATTGCATCGGAATTAAATACAAAAGGTACAATGCCGATTTAAGTACAAGAAGACTGACTCTTCTATTGTCTAAGTTTGAACCATTCCTGTGACACTAGTTATAGATTCCGATGCTTCACCTCATGTTTACTGTATCCCTTGGACCTTCTTATTGACGATGAAACACAGAAATTGCATCGGAATTAAATACAAAAGGCACAATGCCGACTGAAGTACAAGAAGACCGACTCTTCCTACTATCTTAGTTTTGAAAAATTCCTGTGACACTAGTTATAGATTCCGATGCTTCACTTCAGGTTTACTGTATCCCTTGGACCTTCTTATTGACGATGAAACACAGTAATTACATCGGAATTAAATACAAAAGGCACAAAGCCGACTTAAGTACATGAAGAACGACACTTCTTACTGACTATGTTTGAACCATTCCTGTGACACTAGTTATAGATTCCGATGCTGCACTTCAGGTTTACTGTATCCCTTGGACCTTCGTATTGACGATGAAACACAGAAATTGCATCGGAATTAAATATAAAAGGCACAATGCCGACTTAAGTACATAAAGACCGACACTTCTTACTGACTATGTTTTGAACCGTTCCTGTAACACTTGCTATAGATTCCGATGCTTCACTTCAGGTTTATTGTATCCCTTGGACCTTCTTATTGACGATGAAACACAGAAATTGCATCGGAATTAAATACAAAAGGCACAATGCCGATTTAAGTACATAAAGACCGACACTTCTTACTGACTATGTTCTGAACCATGCCTGTAACACTTGTTATAGATTCCGATGCTTCACTTCAGGTTTACTGTATCCCTTGGACCTTCTTATTGACGATGAAACACAGAAATTGCTTCGGAATTAAATGCAAAAGCACAATGCCGACTTAAGTACATGAAGACAGACTCTTCTTACTGACTATGTTTTGAACCATTCATGTGACACTAGTTATAGATTCAGAAGCTTCACTTCACGTTTACTGTATCCCTTGGACCTTCTTATTGACAATGAAACACAGAAATTGCATCGGAATTAAATACAAAAGGCACAATGCCGACTTAAGGGCAAGAAGACTGTCTCTTCCTACTGACCATTCCTGTGACAGTAGTTATAGATTCCGATGCTTCACTCCAGGTTTACTGTATCCCTTGGACCTTCTTATTGACGATGAAACACAGAAATTGCATCGGAATTAAATATAAAAGGCACAATACCGACTTAAGTACATGAAGAGCGACACTTCTTACTGACTATGTTTTGAACCATTCCTGTGACACTAGTTATGTATTCCGATGCATCACTTCAGGTTTACTGTCTCCCTTGGACCTTCTTATTGACGATGAAACTCAGCAACTGCATCGGAAATAAATACAAAAGGCACAATGCCGACTTAAGGACAAGAAGACTGACTGTTCTTACTGTCTATGTTTTGAACCACTCCTGTGACACTAGATATAGATTCCGATGCTTCACTTCAGGTTTACTGTATCCCTCTGACATTCTTATTGACGATGAAACACAGAAATTGCATCGGAATTAAATAGAAAAGGCACAATGCCGACTTATGTACAAGAAAACTGACTCTTCTTACTGTCTATGTTTTGAACCATTCCTGTGACAGTAGTTATAGATTACGATGCTTCACTTCTGGTCTACTGTATCCCTCTGACTTTCTCATTGACGATGAAACACAGAAATTGCATCGGTATTAAATATGAAAGGCACAATGCCGACGTAAGTACAAGAAAACTGGCTTTCCTTACTGTCTATGCTTTGAACCTTTCCTGTGGCACTAGTTATAGATTCCGATACTTCACTTCAGGTTTACAGTATCCCTTGGACAACCTTATTCACGATGAAATACAGAAATTGCATCGGAATTAAATACAAAAGGTACAATGCCGATTTAAGTACAAGAAGACTGACTCTTCTATTGTCTAAGTTTGAACCATTCCTGTGACACTAGTTATAGATTCCGATGCTTCACCTCATGTTTACTGTATCCCTTGGACCTTCTTATTGACGATGAAACACAGAAATTGCATCGGAATTAAATACAAAAGGCACAATGCCGACTGAAGTACAAGAAGACCGACTCTTCCTACTATCTTAGTTTTGAAAAATTCCTGTGACACTAGTTATAGATTCCGATGCTTCACTTCAGGTTTACTGTATCCCTTGGACCTTCTTATTGACGATCAAACTCAGAAATTGCATCGGAATTAAATACCAAAAGCACAATGCCGACTTAAGTACATGAAGAACGACACTTCTTACTGACTATGTTTTGAACCATTCCTGTGACACTACTTATAGATTCCTATGCTTCACTTTAAGTTTTCTGTATCCTTGGACCTTCTTCTTAACGATGAAACACAGAAATTGCATTGGAATGAAATACAAAAGGCACAATGCCGACTTAAGCACATGAAGACCGACACTTCTTACTGTCTATGTTTTGAACCATTTCTGTGACACTAGTTATAGATTCCGATTCTTCACTTCAGGTTTACTGTATCCCTCGGACCTTCTTATTGACGATGAAACACAAAAATTGCATCGGTATTAAATACAAAGAGCACAATGCCGACCTCAGTACAAGAGAACTGACTCTTCTTACTGTCAATGTTTTGAACCATTCCTGTGACAGTAGTTATAGATTACGATGCTTCACTTCTGGTCTACTGTATCCCTCTGACTTTCTCATTGACGATGAAACACAGAAATTGCATCGGAATTAAATACGAAAATCACATTGCCGACGTAAGTACAAGAAAACTGGCTCTCCTTACTGTCTATGATTTGAACCATTCCTGTGACACTAGTCATAGATTCCGATGCTTCTTTTCAGGTTTACTGTATCCCTCTGACTTTCTTATTGACGATGAAAGACAGAAAGTGCATCGGAATTAAATACAAAAGGCACAATGCCGACTTAATTATAAGGAAACTGACACTTCTTACTGTTTATGCTTTGAACCATTCCTGTGACATTAGTTATAGATTCCGATGCTTCACTTCATGTTTACTGTATCCCTCTGACCTTCTTATTGACGATGAAACACAGGAATTGCATCGGAATCAAACACAAAAGGCACAATGACGACTCAAGTACAAGGAGACTGGCTCTTCTTACAGTCTATGTTTTGAACCTTTCCTGTGACACTAGTTATAGATTCCGATACTTCACTTCAGGTTTACAGTATCCCTTGGACAATCTTATTGACGATGAAACACAGAAATTGCATCGGAATTAAATACAAAAGGTACAATGCCGACTTAAGTACAAGAAGACTGACTCTTCCAACTGTCTAAGTTTGAACCATTCCTGTGACACTAGTTATAGATTCCGATGCTTCACCTCAGGTTTACTGTACCCCTTGGACCTTCCTATTGACGATGAAACACAGAAATTGCATCGGAATGAAATACAAAAGGCACAATGCCGACTTAAGTACAAGAAGACTGACTCTTCCTACTGTCTAAGTTTTGAACCATTCCTCTGACACTAGTTATAGATTCGGATGATTCACTTCAGGTTTACTTTATCCCTTGGACCTTCTTATTGACGATGAAACTCAGAAATTGCATCGGAATTATATACAAAAGGCACAATGCCGACTCAAGTACATGAAGACCGACACTTCTTACTGACCATGTTTTGACCCATTCCTGTGACACTAGTTATAGATTTCCATGCTTCCCTCCAGGTTTACTGTGTCCCTTGGACCTTCTTATTGACGATGAAACACAGAAATTGCATCGGAATTAAATACAAAAGGCACAATTCCGACTTAAGTACACGAAGACCGATACTTCTCACTGACTATGTTTTGAACCATTCCTGCAACACTAGTTATAGATTCCGATGCTTCACTTCAGGTTTACTGTATCCCTTGGACCTTCTTATTGACGATGAAACACAGAAATTGCATCGGAATTATATACAAAAGGCACAATGCAGACTTAAGGAGAAGAAGACTGACTCTTCCTACTGACCATTCCTGCGACACTAGTTATAGATTCCGATTCTTCACTTCAGGTTTACTGTATCCCTTGGACCTTCCTATTGACGATGAAACACAGAAATTGCATCGGAAATTAATACAAATGGCACAATGCCAAATTAAGTACGAGAAGACTGACTCTTCCTACTGACCATTCCTGTGACACTAGTTATAGATTCCGATGCTTCACTTCAGGTTTACTGTATCCCTTGCACCTTCTTATTGACGATGAAACACAGAAATTGCATCGGAATTAAATACAAAAGGCACAATTCCGACTTAAGTACATGAAGACCGATACTTCTCACTGACTATGTTTTGAACCATTCCTGCAACACTAGTTATAGATTCCGATGCTTCACTTCAGGTTTACTGTATCCCTTGGACCTTCTTATTGACGATGAAACACAGAAATTGCATCGGAATTATATACAAAAGGCACAATGCAGATTTAAGGACAAGAAGACTGACTCTTCCTACTGACCATTCCTGTGACACTAGTTATAGATTCCGCTGCTTCACTTCAGGTTTACTGTATCCCTTGGACCTTCTTATTGACGATGAAACACAGAAATTGCATCGGAATTAAATACAAAAGGCACAATGCCGACTTAAGTACATGAAGAAGGACACTTCTTACTGACTATGTCTTGAACCATTCCTGTAACACTAGTTATAGATTCCGATGCTTCACTTCAGGTTTACTGTATCCCTTGGACCTTCTCATTGACGATGAAACACAGAAACTGCATCGGAATAAAATTCAAAAGGCACAATGCCGACTTAAGTACATGAAGACCGACACTTCTTGCTAACTATGTTTTGATCCATTCCTGTGACACTAGTTATTGATTTCCATGTTTCACTCCAGATTTACTGTATCCCTTGGACCTACTTATTGACGATGAAACACAGAAATGGCATCGGAATTAAATAAAAAAGGCACAATGCCGACTTAAGTACATGAAGACCGACACTTCTTACTGACTATGCTTTGAACCATTCCTGTAGCACTAGTTATAGATTCCGATGCTTCACTTCAGGTTTACTGTATCCCTTGGACCTTCTGATTGACGATGAAACACAGAAATTGCATCTAAATTAAATACAAAAGGCACAATGCCGACTTAAGGGCAAGAAGACTGACTCTTCCTACTGATCATTCCTGTGACACTAGTTATAGATTCCGATGCTTCACTTCAGTTTTACTGTATCCCTTGGACCTTCTTATTGACGATGAAACACAGTAATTGCATCGGAATTAAATACAAAAGGCACAATGCCGACTTAAGTACATGAAGAACGACACTTCTTACTGACTATGTTTTGAACCATTCCTGTGACACTAGTTTTAGATTCCGAAGCTTCACTTCAGGTTTACTGTATCCCTTGGACCTTCTTATTGACGATGAAACACAGAAATTGCATCGGAATTAAATACAAAAGGCACAATGCCGACTTAAGTACATAAAGACCGACACTTCTTACTGACTATTTTTTGAACCATTCCTGTAACACTTGTTATAGATTCCGATGCTTCACTTCAGGTTTACTGTATCCCTTGGACCTTCTTATTGACGATGAAACACAGAAATTGCATCGGAATTAAATACAAAAGGCACAATGCCGATTAAAGTACATAAAGACCGACACTTCCTACTGACTATGTTTTGAACCATGCCTGTAACACTTGTTATAGATCCCGATGCTTCACTTCAGGTTTACTGTATTCCTTGGACCTTCTTATTGACGTTGAAACACAGAAATTGCTTCGGAATTAAATGCAGAAGCACAATGCCGACTTAAGTACATGAAGACAGACTCTTCTTACTGACTATGTTTTGAACCATTCATGTGACACTAGTTATAGATTCCGAAGCTTCACTTCACGTTTACTGTATCCCTTGGACCTTCTAATTGACGATGAAACACAGAAATTGCATCGGAATTAAATACAAAATGCACAATGCCGACTTAAGTACATGAAGAGCGACACTTCTTACTGACTATGTTTTGAACCATTCCTGTGACACTAGTTATGTATTCCGATGCATCACTTCAGGTTTACTGTCTCCCTTGGACCTTCTTATTGACGATCAAATACAGAAATTGCATCTGAATTAAATACAAAAGGTACAATGCCGACTTAAGTACAAGAAGACTGACTCTTCTACTGTCTAAGTTTGAACCATTCCTGTGACACTAGTTATAGATTCCGATGCTTCACCTCATGTTTACTGTATCCCTTGGACCTTCTTATTGACGATGAAACACAGAAATTGCATCGGAATTAAATACAAAAGGCACAATGCCGACTGAAGTACAAGAAGACCGACTCTTCCTACTATCTTAGTTTTGAAAAATTCCTGTGACACTAGTTATAGATTCCGATGCTTCACTTCAGGTTTACTGTATCCCTTGGACCTTCTTATTGACGATCAAACTCAGAAATTGCATCGGAATTAAATACCAAAAGCACAATGCCGACTTAAGTACATGAAGAACGACACTTCTTACTGACTATGTTTTGAACCATTCCTGTGACACTACTTATAGATTCCTATGCTTCACTTCAAGTTTTCTGTATCCTTGGACCTTCTTCTTAACGATGAAACACAGAAATTGCATTGGAATGAAATACAAAAGGCACAATGCCGACTTAAGTACATGAAGACCGACACTTCTTACTGTCTATGTTTTGAACCATTTCTGTGACACTAGTTATAGATTCCGATTCTTCACTTCAGGTTTACTGTATCCCTCGGACCTTCTTATTGACGATGAAACACAAAAATTGCATCGGTATTAAATACAAAGAGCACAATGCCGACTTCAGTACAAGAGAACTGACTCTTCTTACTGTCTATGTTTTGAACCATTCCTGTGACAGTAGTTATACATTACGATGCTTCACTTCTGGTCTACTGTATCCCTCTGACTTTCTCATTGACGATGAAACACAGAAATTGCATCGGAATTAAATACGAAAAGCACAATGCCGACGTAAGTACAAGAAAACTGGCTCTCCTTACTGTCTATGATTTGAACCATTCCTGTGACACTAGTCATAGATTCCGATGCTTCTTTTCAGGTTTACTGTATCCCTCTGACTTTCTTATTGACGATGAAACACAGAAATTGCATCGGAATTAAATACAAAAGGCACAATGCTGACTTAATTATAAGAAAACTGACACTTCTTACTGTTTATGCTTTGAACCATTCCTGTGACATTAGTTATAGATTCCGATGCTTCACTTCATGTTTACAGTATCCCTCTGACCTTCTTATTGACGATGAAACACAGGAATTGCATCGGAATTAAATACAAAAGGCACAATGACGACTCAAGTACAAGAAGACTGACTCTTCCTACTGTCTAAGTTTGAACCATTCCTGTGACACTAGTTATAGATTCCGATGCTTCACCTCAGGTTTACTGTACCCCTTGGACCTTCCTATTGACGATGAAACACAGAAATTGCATCGGAATGAAATACAAAAGGCACAATGCCGACTTAAGTACAAGAAGACTGACTCTTCCTACTGTCTAAGTTTTGAACCATTCCTCTGTTACTAGTTATAGATTCGGATGATTCACTTCAGGTTTACTTTATCCCTTGGACCTTCTTATTGACGAAGAAACTCAGAAATTGCATCGGAATTAAATACAAAAGGCACAATGCCGACTCAAGTACATGAAGACCGACACTTCTTACTGACCATGTTTTGACCCATTCCTGTGACACTAGTTATAGATTTCCATGCTTCCCTCCAGGTTTACTGTGTCCCTTGGACCTTCTTATTGACGATGAAACACAGAAATTGCATCGGAATTAAATACAAAAGGCACAATTCCGACTTAAGTACATGAAGACCGATACTTCTCACGGACTATGCTTTGAACCATTCCTGCAACACTAGTTATAGATTCCGATGCTTCACTTCAGGTTTACTGTATCCCTTGAACCTTCTTATTGACGATGAAACACAGAAATTGCATCGGAATTATATACAAAAGGCACAATGCAGTCTTAAGGAGAAGAAGACTGACTCTTCCTACTGACCATTCCTGCGACACTAGTTATAGATTCCGATTCTTCACTTCAGGTTTACTGTATCCCTTGGACCTTCCTATTGACGATGAAACACAGAAATTGCATCGGAAATTAATACAAATGGCACAATGCCAACTTAAGTACGAGAAGACTGACTCTTCCTACTGACCATTCCTGTGACACTAGTTATAGATTCCGATGCTTCACTTCAGGTTTACTGTATCCCTTGGACCTTCTTATTGACGATGAAACACAGAAATTGCATCGGAATTAAATACAAAAGGCACAATTCCGACTTAAGTACATGAAGACCGATACTTCTCACTGACTATGTTTTGAACCATTCCTGCAACACTAGTTATAGATTCCGATGCTTCACTTCAGGTTTACTGTATCCCTTGGACCTTCTTATTGACGATGAAACACAGAAATTGCATCGGAATTATATACAAAAGGCACAATGCAGACTTAAGGAGAAGAAGACTGACTCTTCCTACTGACCATTCCTGCGACACTAGTTATAGATTCCGATTCTTCACTTCAGGTTTACTGTATCCCTTGGACCTTCCTATTGACGATGAAACACAGAAATTGCTTCGGAATTAAATGCAAAAGCACAATGCCGACTTAAGTACATGAAGACAGACTCTTCTTACTGACTATGTTTTGAACCATTCATGTGACACTAGTTATAGATTCCGAAGCTTCACTTCACGTTTACTGTATCCCTTGGACCTTCTTATTGACAATGAAACACAGAAATTGCATCGGAATTAAATACAAAAGGCACAATGCCGACTTAAGGACAAGAAGACTGTCTCTTCCTACTGACCATTCCTGTGACAGTAGTTATAGATTCCGGTGCTTCACTCCAGGTTTACTGTATCCCTTGAACCTTCTTATTGACGATGAAACACAGAAATTGCATCGGAATTAAATACAAAATGCACAATGCCGACTTAAGTACATGAAGAGCGACACTTCTTACTGACTATGTTTTGAACCATTCCTGTGACACTAGTTATGTATTCCGATGCATCACTTCAGGTTTACTGTCTCCCTTGGACCTTCTTATTGACGATGAAACTCAGAAACTGCATCGGAAATAAATACAAAAGGCACAATGCCGACTTAAGGACAAGAAGACTGACTGTTCTTACTGTCTATGTTTTGAACCACTCCTGTGACACTAGATATAGATTCCGATGCTTCACTTCAGGTTTACTGTATCCCTCTGACATTCTTATTGACGATGAAACACAGAAATTGCATCGGAATTAAATAGAAAAGGCACAATGCCGACTTATGTACAAGAAAACTGACTCTTCTTACTGTCTATGTTTTGAACCATTCCTGTGACAGTAGTTATAGATTACGATGCTTCACTTCTGGTCTACTGTATCCCTCTGACTTTCTCATTGACGATGAAACACAGAAATTGCATCGGTATGAAATATGAAAGGCACAATGCCGACGTAAGTACAAGAAAACTGGCTTTCCTTACTGTCTATGATTTGAACCCTTCCTGTGGCACTAGTTATAGATTCCGATACTTCACTTCAGGTTTACTGTATCCCTTGGACAACCTTATTCACGATGAAATACAGAAATTGCATCGGAATTAAATACAAAAGGTACAATGCCGACTTAAGTACAAGAAGACTGACTCTTCTACTGTCTAAGTTTGAACCATTCCTGTGACACTAGTTATAGATTCCGATGCTTCACCTCATGTTTACTGTATCCCTTGGACCTTCTTATTGACGATGAAACACAGAAATTGCATCGGAATTAAATACAAAAGGCACAATGCCGACTGAAGTACAAGAAGACCGACTCTTCCTACTATCTTAGTTTTGAAAAATTCCTGTGACACTAGTTATAGATTCCGATGCTTCACTTCAGGTTTACTGTATCCCTCTGACTTTCTTATTGACGATGAAACACAGAAATTGCATCGGAATTAAATACAAAAGGCACAATGCCGACTTAATTATAAGAAAACTGACACTTCTTACTGTTTATGCTTTGAACCATTCCTGTGACATTAGTTATAGATTCCGATGCTTCACTTCATGTTTACTGTATCCCTCTGACCTTCTTATTGACGATGAAACACAGGAATTGCATCGGAATTAAATACAAAAGGCACAATGACGACTCAAGTACAAGGAGACTGGCTCTTCTTACAGTCTATGTTTTGAACCTTTCCTGCGACACTAGTTATAGATTCCGATACTTCACTTCAGGTTTACTGTATCCCTTGGACAATCTTATAGACGATGAAACACAGAAATTGCATCGGAATTAAATACAAAAGGTACAATGCCGACTTAAGTACAAGAAGACTGACTCTTCCTACTGTCTAAGTTTGAACCATTCCTGTGACACTAGTTATAGATTCCGATGCTTCACCTCAGGTTTACTGTACCCCTTGGACCTTCCTATTGACGATGAAACACAGAAATTGCATCGGAATGAAATACAAAAGGCACAATGCCGACTTAAGTACAAGAAGACTGACTCTTCCTACTGTCTAAGTTTTGAACCATTCCTCTGACACTAGTTATAGATTCGGATGATTCACTTCAGGTTTACTTTATCCCTTGGACCTTCTTATTGACGATGAAACTCAGAAATTGCATCGGAATTAAATACAAAAGGCACAATGCCGACTCAAGTACATGAAGACCGACACTTCTTACTGACCATGTTTTGACCCATTCCTGTGGCACTAGTTATAGATTTCCATGCTTCCCTCCAGGTTTACTGTGTCCCTTGGACCTTCTTATTGACGATGAAACACAGAAATTGCATCGGAATTAAATACAAAAGGCACAATTCCGACTTAAGTACATGAAGACCGATACTTCTCACTGACTATGATTTGAACCATTCCTGCAACACTATTTATAGATTCCGATGCTTCACTTCAGGTTTACTGTATCCCTTGGACCTTCTTATTGACGATGAAACACAGAAATTGCATCGGAATTATATACAAAAGGCACAATGCAGACTTAAGGAGAAGAAGACTGACTCTTCCTACTGACCATTCCTGCGACACTAGTTATAGATTCCGATTCTTCACTTCAGGTTTACTGTATCCCTTGGACCTTCCTATTGACGATGAAACACAGAAATTGCATCGGAAATTAATACAAATGGCACAATGCCAACTTAAGTACGAGAAGACTGACTCTTCCTACTGACCATTCCTGTGACACTAGTTATAGATTCCGATGCTTCACTTCAGGTTTACTGTTTCCCTTGGACCTTCCTATTGACGATGAAACACAGAAATTGCATCGGAACTAAATTCAAAAGGCACAATTCCGACTTAAGTACATGAAGACCGATACTTCTCACTGACTATGTTTTGAACCATTCCTGCAACACTAGTTATAGATTCCGATGCTTCACTTCAGGTTTACTGTATCCCTTGGACCTTCTTATTGACGATGAAACACAGAAATTGCATCGGAATTATATACAAAAGGCACAATGCAGACTTAAGGAGAAGAAGACTGACTCTTCCTACTGACCATTCCTGCGACACTAGTTATAGATTCCGATTCTTCACTTCAGGTTTACTGTATCCCTTGGACCTTCCTATTGACGATGAAACACAGAAATTGCATCTAAATTAAATACAAAAGGCACATTGCCGACTTAAGGGCAAGAAGACTGACTCTTCCTACTGATCATTCCTGTGACACTAGTTATAGATTCCGATGCTTCACTTCAGGTTTACTGTATCCCTTGGACCTTCTTATTGACGATGAAACACAGTAATTGCATCGGAATTAAATACAAAAGGCACAATGGCGACTTAAGTACATGAAGAACGACACTTCTTACTGACTATGTTTTGAACCATTCCTGTGACACTAGTTATAGATTCCGATGCTTCACTTCAGGTTTACTGTATCCCTTGGACCTTCTTATTGACGATGAAACACAGAAATTGCATCGGAATTAAATACAAAAGGCACAATGAGGACTTAAGTACATAAAGACCGACACTTCTTACTGACTATGTTTTGAACCATTCCTGTAACACTTGTTATAGATTCCGATGCTTCACTTCAGGTTTACTGTATCCCTTGGACCTTCTTATTGACGATGAAACACAGAAATTGCATCGGAATTAAATACAAAAGGCACAATGCCGATTTAAGTACATAAAGACCGACACTTCTTACTGACTATGTTTTGAACCATGCCTGTAACACTTGTTATAGATTCCGATGCTTCACATCAGGTTTACTGTATCCCTTGGACCTTCTTATTGACGATGAAACACAGAAATTGCTTCGGAATTAAATGCAAAAGCACAATGCCGACTTAAATACATGAAGACAGACTCTTCTTACTGACTATGTTTTGAACCATTCATGTGACACTAGTTATAGATTCCGAAGCTTCACTTCACGTTTACTGTATCCCTTGGACCTTCTTATTGACAATGAAACACAGAAAATGCATCGGAATTAAATACAAAAGGCACAATGCCGACTTAAGGACAAGAAGACTGTCTCTTCCTACTGACCATTCCTGTGACAGTAGTTATAGATTCCGATGCTTCACTCCAGGTTTACTGTATCCCTTGGACCTTCTTATTGACGATGAAACACAGAAATTGCATCGGAATTAAATACAAAAGGCACAATGCCGACTTAAGGACAAGAAGACTGACTGTTCTACTGTCTAAGTTTGAACCATTCCTGTGACACTAGTTATAGATTCCGATGCTTCACCTCATGTTTACTGTCTCCCTTGGACCTTATTATTGACGATGAAACTCAGAAACTGCATCGGAAATAAATACAAAAGGCACAATGCCGACTTAAGGACAAGAAGACTGAATGTTCTTACTGTCTATGTTTTGAACCACTCCTGTGACACTAGATATAGATTCCGATGCTTCACTTCAGGTTTACTGTATCCCTCTGACATTCTTATTGACGATGAAACACAGAAATTGCATCGGAATTAAATAGAAAAGGCACAATGCCGACTTATGTACAAGAAAACTGACTCATCTTACTGTCTATGTTTTGAACCATTCCTCTGACAGTAGTTATAGATTACGATGCTTCACTTCTGGTCTACTGTATCCCTCTGGCTTTCTCATTGACGATGAAACACAGAAATTGCATCGGTATTAAATATGAAAGGCACAATGCCGACGTAAGTACAAGAAAACTGGCTTTCCTTACTGTCTATGATTTGAACCTTTCCTGTGGCACTAGTTATAGATTCCGATACTTCACTTCAGGTTTACTGTATCCCTTGGACAATCTTATTCACGATGAAATACAGAAATTGCATCGGAATTAAATACAAAAGGTACAATACCGACTTAAGTACAAGAAGACTGACTCTTCTACTGTCTAAGTTTGAACCATTCCTGTGACACTAGTTATAGATTCCGATGCTTCACCTCATGTTTACTGTATCCCTTGGACCTTCTTATTGACGATGAAACACTGAAATTGCATCGGAATTAAATACAAAAGGCACAATGCCGACTGAAGTACAAGAAGACCGACTCTTCCTACTATCTTAGTTTTGAAAAATTCCTGTGACACTAGTTATAGATTCCGATGCTTCACTTCAGGTTTACTGTATCCCTTGGACCTTCTTATTGACGATCAAACTCAGAAATTGCATCGGAATTAAATACCAAAAGCACAATGCCGACTTAAGTACATGAAGAACGACACTTCTTACTGACTATGTTTTGAACCATTCCTGTGACACTACTTATAGATTCCTATGCTTCACTTCAAGTTTTCTGTATCCTTGGACCTTCTTCTTAACGATGAAACACAGAAATTGCATTGGAATGAAATACAAAAGGCACAATGCCGACTTAAGTACATGAAGACTGACACTTCTTACTGTCTATGTTTTGAACCATTTCTGTGACACTAGTTATAGATTCCGATGCTTCACTTCAGGTTTACTGTATAACTCGGACCTTCTTATTGACGATGAAACACAGAATTTGCATCGGTATTAAATACAAAGAGCACAATGCCGACTTAAGTACAAGAGAACTGACTCTTCTTACTGTCTATGTTTTGAACCATTCCTGTGACAGTAGTTATAGATTACGATGCTTCACTTCTGGTCTACTGTTTCCCTCTGACTTTCTCATTGACGATGAAACACAGAAATTGCATCGGTATTAAATATGAAAGGCACAATGCCGACGTAAGTACAAGAAAACTAGCTTTCCTTACTGTCTATGATTTGAACCTTTCCTGTGGCACTAGTTATAGATTCCGATACTTCACTTCAGGTTTACTGTATCCCTTGGACAATCTTATTCACGATGAAATACAGAAATTGCATCGGAATTAAATACAAAAGGTACAATACCGACTTAAGTACAAGAAGACTGACTCTTCTACTTTCTAAGTTTGAACCATTCCTGTGACACTAGTTATAGATTCCGATGCTTCACCTCATGTTTACTGTATCCCTTGGACCTTCTTATTGACGATAAAACACAGAAATTGCATCGGAATTAAATACAAAAGGCACAATGCCGACGTAAGTACATGAAGAAGGACACTTCTTACTGACTATGTCTTGAACCATTCCTGCAACACTAGTTATGGATTCCGATGCTTCACTTCAGGTTTACTGTGTCCCTCGGACCTACTTATTGACGATGAAACACAAAAATTGCATCGGTATTAAATACAAAGAGCACAATGCCGACTTAAGTACAAGAGAACTGACTCTTCTTACTGTCTATGTTTTGAACCATTCCTCTGACACTAGTTATAGATTCGGATGATTCACTTCAGGTTTACTGTATCCCTTGGACCTTCTTAATGACGATTAAATTCAGAAATTGCATCGGAATTAAATACAAAAGGCACAATTCCAACTCATGTAAATGAAGACCGACACTTCTTACTGACCATATTTTGACCCATTCCAGTGACACTAGTTATAGATTTCCATGCTTCACTCCAGGTTTACTGTGTCCCTTGGACCTTCTTATTGACGATGAAACACAGAAATTGCATCGGAATTAAATACAAATGGCACAATGCCAACTTAAGTACAAGAAGACTGACTCTTCCTACTGACCATTCCTGTGACACTAGTTATAGATTCCGTTGCTTCACATCAGGTTTACTGTATCCCTTGGACCTTCTTATTGACGATAAAACACAGAAATTGCATCGGAATTAAATACAAAAGGCACAATGCCGACGTAAGTACATGAAGAAGGACACTTCTTACTGACTATGTCTTGAACCATTCCTGCAACACTAGTTATGGATTCCGATGCTTCACTTCAGGTTTACTGTATCCCTTGGACCTTCTTATTGACGATGAAACACAGAAACTGCATCGGAATTAAATACAAAAGGCACAATGCCGACTTAAGTACATGAAGACCGACACTTCTTACTAACTATGTTTTGATCCATTCCTGTGACACTAGTTATTGATTTCCATGTTTCACTCCAGGTTCACTGTATCCCTTGGACCTACTTATTGACGATGAAACACAGAAATGGCATCGGAATTAAATACAAAAGGCACAATGCCGACTTAAGTACATGAAGACCGACACTTCTTACTGACTATGTTTTGAACCATTCCTGTAACACTAGTTATAGATTCCGATGCTTCACTTCAGGTTTACTGTATCCCTTGGACCTTCTTATTGACGATGAAACACAGAAATTGCATCGAAATTAAATACAAAGTTCACAATGCCGACTTAAGGGCAAGAAGACTGACTCTTCCTACTGATCATTCCTGTGACACTAGTTATAGATTCCGATGCTTCACTTCAGGTTTACTGCATCCCTTGGACCTTCTTATTGACAATGAAACACAGAAATTGCATCGAAATTAAATACAAAAGGCACAATGCCGACTTAAGGACAAGAAGACTGACTCTTCCTACTGACCATTCCTGTGACAGTAGTTATAGATTCCGATGCTTCACTCCAGGTTTACTGTATCCCTTGGACCTTCTTATTGACGATGAAACAGAGAAATTGCTTCGGAATTAAATACAAAAGAGACAATGCCGACTTAAGTACATGAAGACCGACACTTCTTACTGACTATGTTTTGAACCATTCCTGTAACACTAGTTATAGATTCCGATGCTTCACTTTAGGTTTACTGTATCCCTTGGACCTTCTTATTGACGATGAAACACAGAAATTGCATCGGAATTAAATACAAAAGGCACAATGCCGACTTAAGTACACGAAGACCGACACTTCTTACAGACTATGTTTGAACCATTCCTGAGACACTAGTTATAGATTCCGATGCATCACTCCAGGTTTACTGTATCCCTTGGACCTTCTTATTGACGGTGAAACACAGAAATTGCATCGGAATTAAACACAAAAGTCACAATGCCGACTTAAGTACATGAAGACCGACACTTCTTACTGACTATGTTTTGAACCATTCCTGTAACACTAGTTATACATTCCGATGCTTCACTTCAGGTTTACTGTATCCTTTTGACCTTCTTATTGACGATGAAACACAGAAATTGCATCGGAATTAAATACAAAAGGCACAATGCCGACATAAGGACAAGAACACTGACTCTTCCTACTGACCATTCCTGTGAGAGTAGTTATAGATTCCAATGCTTCACTCCAGGTTTACTGTATCCCTTGGACCTTCTTATTGACGATGAAACACAGAAATTGCATCGGAATTAAATACAAAAGGCACAATGCCGACTTAAGGACAAGAACACTGACTCTTCCTACTGAATATTCCTGTGACACTAGTTACAGATTCCGATGCTTCACTCCAGGTTTACTGTATCCCTTGGACCTTCTTAATGACGATGAAACACAGAAATTGCATCGGAATTAAATACAAAAGGCACAATGCCGACTTAAGGACAAGAAGACTGACTCTTAATAATGCCTAAGTTTTGAACCATTCCTGTGACACTAGTTATAGATTCCGATGCTTCACTTCAGGTTTACTGTTTCCCTTGGACCTTCTTATTGTCGATGAAACACAGAAATTGCATCGGAATTAAATACAAAAGGCACAATGATGACTTAAGGACAAGAAGACTGACTCTTCCTACTGACCATTCCTGTGACACTAGTTATAGATTCCGATTCTTCACACCAGGTTTACTGTATCCCTTGGACCTTCTTATTGACGATGAAACACAGAAATTGCATCGGAATTAAATACAAAAGGCACAATGCCGACTTGAGAGCAAGAAGACTGACTCTTCCTACTGACCATTCCTGTGACACTAGTTATAGATTCCGATACTTCACTTCAGGTTTACTGTATCCCTTTGACCTTCTTAATGACGATGAAACACAGAAATTGCATCGGAATTAAATACAAAAGGCACAATGCCGACTTAAGGACAAGAAGACTGACTCTTCCTTTTTTCCATTCCTGTGACACTAGTTATAGATTCCTATGATTCACTTCAGGTTTACTGTATACCTAGGACCTTCTTATTGACGATGAAACACAGAAATTGCATCGGAATTAAATACAAAAGGCACAATGCCGACTTAAGTACATGAAGAAGGACACTTCTGACTGACTATGCTTTGAACCATTCCTGTGACACTAGCTATAGATTCCGATGCTTCACTTCAGGATTACTGAATCCCTTGGACCTTCTTATTGACGATGAAACACAGAAATTGCATCGGAATTAAATACAAAAGGCACAATGCCGACTTAAGTACATGAAGACCGACACTTCTTACTGACTATGTTTTGACCCATTCCTTTGACACTAGTTATAGATTTCCATGCTTCACTCCAGGTTTACCGTATTCCTTGGACCTACTTATTGACGATGAAACACAGAAATTGCATCGGAATTGAATACAAAAGGCACAATGCGGACTTAAGTACATGAAGACCGACACTTCTTACTGACTATGTTTTGAACCATTCCTGCAACACTAGTTATGGATTCCGATGCTTCACTCAGGTTTACTGTATAACTTGGACCTTCTTATTGACGATGAAACACAGAAAATGCATCGGAATTAAATACAAAAGGCACAATACCGACTTAGGGACAAGAAGGCTGACTCTTCCTACTGACCATTCCTGTGACACTAGTTATAGATTCCGATGCTTCACTTCAGGTTTATTGTATCCCTTAAACCTCCTTATTGACGATGAAACACAGAAATTGCATCGGAATTAAATACAAAAGGCACAATGCCGATTTAAGGACAAGAACACTGACTCTTCCTACTGACCATTCCTGTGACACCAGTTATAGATTCCTATTTTTCACTTCAGGTTTACTGTATCCCTTAAACCTTCTTATTGACGATGAAACACAGAAATTGCATCGGAATTAAATACAAAAGGCACAATGCCGACTTACGGACAAGAACACTGACTCTTATTACTGACCATTCCCGTGACACTAGTTATAGATTCCGATGCTTCACTCCAGGTTTACTGTATCCCTTGGACCTCCTTATTGACGATGAAACACAGAAATTGCATCGGAATTAAATACAAAAGGCACAATGCCGACTTAAGGACAAGAAGACTGACTCTTAATAATGCCTAAGTTTTGAACCATTCCTGTGACACTAGTTATAGATTCCGATGCTTCACTTCAGGTTTACTGTTTCCCTTGGACCTTCTTATTGACGATGAAACACGGAAATTGCATCGGAATTAAATACAAAAGGCACAATGATGACTTAAGGGCAAGAAGACTGACTCTTCCTACTGACCATTCCTGTGACACTAGTTATAGATTCCGATGCTTCACTTCGGGTTTACTGTATCCCTTGGACCTTCTTATTGACGATGATACACCGAAATTGCATCGGAATGAAATACAAGAGGCACAATGCCGACTTAAGTACATGAAGTACGACACTTCTTACTGACTATGTTTTGAAACATTCCTGTGACACTAGTTATAGATTCCGATGCTTCACTTCAGGTTTGCTGTATCCCTTGGACCTTCTTATTGACGATGAAACACAGAATTTGCATCGGAATTAAATACAAAAGGCACAATGCCGACTTAAGGACAAGAAGACTGACTCTTCCTACTTTCCATTCCTGTGACACTAGTTATAGATTCCTATGCTTCACTTCAGGTTTACTGTATACCTAGGACCTTCTTATTGACGATGAAACACAGAAATGGCATCGGAATTAAATACAAAAGGCACAATGCCGACATAAGTACATGAAGACCGACACTTCTTACTGACTATGTTTTGAGCAATTCCTGCAACACTAGTTATGGATTCCGATGCTTCACTTCAGGTTTACTGAATCCCTTGGACCTTCTTACTGACGATGAAATACAGAAAATGCATCGGAATTAAATACAAAAGGCTCAATGCCGACTTAAGGACAAGAAGACTGACTCTTCCTACTGACCATTCCTGTGACACTAGTTATAGATTCCGATGCTTCACTTCAGGTTTACTGTATCCCTTGGACCTTCGTATTGACGATGAAACACAGAAATTGCATCGGAATTAAATACGAAAGGCACAATGCCGACTTAAGTACATGAAGACCGACACTTCTTACTGACTATGTTTTGAACCATTCCTGCAACACTAGTTATGGATTTAGATGCTTCACTTCAGGTTTACTGTATCCCTTAGACCTTCTTATTGACGATGAAACACAGAAAATGCATCGGAATTAAATACAAAAGGCACAATACCGACTTAGGGATAAGAAGACTGACTCTACAGACTGACCATTCCTGTGGCTCTAGTTATAGATTCCGATGCTTCACTCCAGGTTTACTGTATCCCTTGGACCTTCTTATTGACGATGAAACACAGAAATTGCATCGGAATTAAATACAAAAGGCACAATGCCAACTTAAGGACAAGAAGACTGACTTTTCCAGCAGACCATTCCTGTGACACTAGTTATAGATTCCGATGCTTCACTTCAGGTTTACTGTATAACTTGGACCTTCTTATTGACGATGAAACACAGAAATTGCATCGGAATTAAATACAAAAGGCACAATGCCGACTTAAGTACATGAAGACCGACACTTCCTTCTGACTATGCTTTGAATAATTCCTGTGACACTAGTTATAGATTCCGATGCTTCACTTCAGGTTTACTGTATCCCTTGGACCTTCTTATTGACGATGAAACACAGAAATTGCATCGGAATTAAATACAAAAGGCACAATGCCGACTTAAGGACAAGAAGAATGACTCTTCTTACTGACCATTCCTGTGACACTAGTTATAGATTCCGATTCTTCACACCAGGTTTACTGTATCCCTTGGACCTTCTTATTGACGATGAAACACAGAAATTGCATCGGAATTAAATACAAAAGGCACAATGCCGACTTGAGGGCAAGAAGACTGACTCTTCCCACTGACCATTCCTGTGACACTAGTTATAGATTCCGATGCTTCACTTCAGGTTTACTGTATCCCTTTGACCTTCTTAATGAAGATGAAACACAGAAATTGCATCGGAATTAAATACAAAAGGCACAATGCCGACTTAAGGACAAGAAGACTGATTCTTCCTACTTTCCATTCCTGTGACACTAGTTATAGATTCCTATGCTTCACTTCAGGTTTACTGTATACCTAGGACCTTCTTATTGACGATGAAACACAGAAATTGCATCGGAATTAAATACAAAAGGCACAATGCCGACTTAAGTACATGAAGAAGGACACTTCTGACTGACTATGTTTTGAACCATTCCTGTGACACTAGTTATAGATTCCGATGCTTCACTTCAGGATTACTGTATTCCGTGGACCTTCTTATTGACGATGAAACACAGAAATTGCATCGGAATTAAATACAAAAGGCACAATGCCGACTTAAGTACATGAAGACCGACACTTCTTACTGACTATGTTTTGACCCATTCCTGTGACACTAGTTATAGATTTCCATGCTTCACTCCAGGTTTACTGTATCCCTTTGACCTACTTATTGACGATGAAACACAGAAATTGCATCGGAATTAAATACAAAAGGCACAGTGCCGACTTATGTACATGAAGACCAACACTTCTTACTGACTATTTTTTGAACCATTCCTGCAACACTAGTTATGGATTCCGATGCTTCACTTCAGGTTTACTGTATCCCTTGGATCTTCTTATTGACGATGAAACACAGAAAATGCATCGGAATTAAATACAAAAGGCACAATACCGACTTAGGGACAAGAAGGCTGACTCTTCCTACTGACCATTCCTGTGACACTAGTTATAGATTCCGATGCTTCACTTCAGGTTTATTGTATCCCTTAAACCTCCTTATTGACGATGAAACACAGAAATTGCATCGGAATTAAATACAAAAGGCACAATGCCGATTTAAGGACAAGAACACTGACTCTTCCTACTGACCATTCCTGTGACACCAGTTATAGATTCCTATCTTTCACTTCAGGTTTACTGTATCCCTTGGACCTTCTTATTGACGATGAAACACAGAAATTGCATCGGAATTAAATACAAAAGGCACAATGCCGACATAAGGACAAGAACACTGACTCTTCCTACTGACCATTCCTGTGACACTAGTTATAGATTCCGATGCTTCACTCCAGGTTTACTGTATCCCTTGGACCTTCGTATTGACGATGAAACACAGAAATTGCATCGTAATTAAATACAAAAGGCACAATGCCGACTTAAGGACAAGAACACTGACTCTTCCTACTGACCATTCCTGTGACACTAGTTATAGATTCCGATGCTTCACTCCAGGTTTACTGTATCACTTGGACCTCCTTATTGACGATTAAACACAGAAATTGCATCGGAATTAAATACAAAAGGCACAATGCCGACTTAAGGACAAGAACACTGACTCTTCCTACTGACCATTCCTGTGACACTAGTTATAGATTCCGATGCTTCACTCCAGGTTTACTGTATCACTTGGACCTTCTTATTGACGATTAAACACAGAAATTGCATCGGAATTAAATACAAAAGGCACAATGCCGATTTAAGGACAAGAAGACTGACTCTTAATAATGCCTAAGTTTTGAACCATTCCTGTGACACTAGTTATAGATTCCGATGCTTCACTTCAGGTTTACTGTTTCCCTTGGACCTTCTTATTGACGATGAAACACAGAAATTGCATCGGAATTAAATACAAAAGGCACAATGATGACTTAAGGGCAAGAAGACTGACTCTTCCTACTGACCATTCCTGTGACACTAGTTATAGATTCCGATTCTTCACACCAGGTTTACTGTATCCCTTGGACCTTCTTATTGACGATGAAACACAGAAATTGCATCGGAATTAAATACAAAAGGCACAATGCCGACTTAAGGGCAAGAAGACTGACTCTTCCTACTGACAATTCCTGTGACACTAGTTATAGATTCCGATGCTTCACTTCAGGTTTACTGTATCCCTTGGACCTTCTTATTGACGATGAAACACAGAAATTGCATCGGAATTAAATACAAAAGGCACAATGCCGACTTAAGTACATGAAGTACGACACTTCTTACTGACAATGTTTTGACACATTCCTGTGACACTAGTTATAGATTCCGATGCTTCACTTAAGGTTTGCTGTATCCCTTGGACCTTCTTATTGACGATGAAACAGAATTTGCATCTGAATTAAATACAGAAGGCACAATGCCGACTTAAGGACAAGAAGACTGACTCTTCCTACTTTCCATTCCTGTGACATTAGTTATAGATTCCTATGCTTCACTTCAGGTTTACTGTATACCTAGGACCTTCTTATTGACGATGAAACACAGAAATGGCATCGGAATGAAATACAAAAGGCACAGTGCCGACATAAGTACATGAAGACCGACACTTCTTACTGACTAAGCTTTGAGCAATTCCTGCAACACTAGTTATGGATTCCGATGCTACACTTCAGGTTCACTGAATCCCTTGGACCTTCTTATTGACGATGAAACACAGAAATTGCATCGGAATTGAATACAAAAGGCACAATGCCGACTTAAGTACATGAAGACCGACACTTCTTACTGACTATGTTTTGACCCATTCCAGTGACACTAGTTATAGATTTCCATGCTTCACTCCAGGTTTACTGTATCCCTTGGACCTTCTTATTGACGATGAAACACACAAATGGCATCGGAATTAAATACACAAGGCACAATGCCGACATAAGTACATGAAGACCGACACTTCTTACTGACTATGTTTTGAACCATTACTGTAACACTAGTTATAGATTCCGATGCTTCACTTCAGATTTACTGTATCCCTTGGACCATCTTATTGACGATGAAAGACAGAAATTGCATCGGAATTAAATACAAAAAGCACAATGCCGACGTAAGGGCAAGAAGACTGACTCTTCCTACTTTCCATTCCTGTGACAGTAGTTATAGATTCCTATGCTTCACTTCAGGTTTACTGTATCTCTAGGACCTTCTTATTGACGACGAAACACAGAAATTGCATCGGAATTAAATACAAAGGGCACAATGCCGACTTAAGTACATGAGGACCGACACTTCTTACTGACTATGTTTAGAACCATTCCTCTGACACTAGTTATAGATTCCGATGCTTCACTTCAGGTTTACTGTATCCCTTGGACCTTCTTATTGACGATAAAACACAGAAATTGCATCGGAATTAAATACAAAAGGCACAATGCTGACTTAAGTACATGAAGACCGACACTTCCTACTGACTATGTTTTGAACCATTCCTGTGCCACTAGTTATAGATTCCGATGCTTCACATCAGGTTTACTGTATTCCTTGGACCTTCTTATTGACGATGAAGCACAGAAATTGCATCGGAATTAAATACAAATGGCTCAATGCCAACTTAAGTACAAGAAGACTGACTCTTCCTACTGACCATTCCTGTGACACTAGTTATAGATTCCGATGCTGCACTTCAGGTTTACTGTATCCCTTGGACCTTCTTATTGACGATGAAACATAGAAATTGCATCGGAATTAAATACAAAAGGCACAATGCCGACTTAAGTACATGAAGAAGGACACTTCTTACTGACTATGTTTTGAACCATTCCTGTGACACTAGTTATAGATTCCGATGCTTCACTTCAGGTTTACTGTATCCCTTGGACCTACTTATTGACGATGAAACACAGAAATTGCATCTGAATTAAATACAAAAGGCACAATGTCGACTGATGTACATGAAGACCGACACTTCTTACTGACTATGTTTTGACCCATTCCTGTGACACTAGTTATAGATTTCCATGCTTCACTCCAGGTTTACTGTATACCTTGGACCTACATATTGACGATGAAACCCAGAAATGGCATCAGAATTAAATACAAAAGGCACAATGCCGACTTAAGTACGTGAAGACCGTCACATCTTACTGACTATGTTTTGAACCATTCCTGTAACACTAGTTATAGATTCCGATGCTTCACTTCAGGTTTACTGTATCCCTTGGACCTTCTTATTGTCGATGAAACAAAGAAATTGCATCGAAATTAAATACAAAAGGCACAATGGCGACTTAAGGGCAAGAAGACTGACTCTTCCTACTGATTATTCCTGTGACACTAGTTATAGATTCCGATGCTTCACTTCAGGTTTACTGTATCCCTTGGACCTTCTTATTGACGATGAAACACAGAAATTGCATCGGAATTAAATACAAAAGGCACAATGCCCACTTAAGTACAAGAAGACCGACACTTCTTACTGACTATGTTTTGAACCATTCCTGAGACACTAGTTATGGATTCCGATGCTTCAATCAAGGTTTACTGTATCCCTTGGGCCTTCTTATTGACGATGAAACACAGAAATTGCATCGGACTTAAATACAAAAGGCACAATGCCGACTTAAGTACAAGAAGACTGACTCTTCCTACTGACCATTCCTGTCACACTAGTTATAGATTCGGATTTTTTACACCAGGTTTACTGTATCCCTTGGACCTTCTTATTGACGACGAAACACAGAAATCGCATCGGAATTAAATACAAAAGACACAATGCCGACATAAGTACATGAAGACCGACACTTCTTACTGACTATGTTTTGACCCATTCCTGTGACACTAGTTATAGATTTCCATGCTTCACTCCAGGTTTACTGTATCCCTTGGACCTTCTTATTGACGATGAAACACAGAAATGGCATCGGAATTAAATACAAAATTCACAATGCCGACTTCAGTACATGAAGACCGACACTTCTTACTGACTATGTTTTGACCCATTCCTGTGACACTAGTTATAGATTTCCATGCTTCACTCCAGGTTTACTGTATCCCTTGGACCTTCTTATTGACGATGAAACACAGAAATGGCA
Source organism: Schistocerca americana (assembly GCF_021461395.2). Taxonomy (NCBI): domain Eukaryota; kingdom Metazoa; phylum Arthropoda; class Insecta; order Orthoptera; family Acrididae; genus Schistocerca; species Schistocerca americana. The sequence goes on from NC_060122.1 coordinate 11,450,300, forward strand.
TCGGAATTAAATACAAAATTCACAATGCCGACTTAAGTACATGAAGAACGACACTTCTTACTGACTATGTTTTGAACCATTACTGTAACACTAGTTATAGATTCCGATGCTTCACTTCAGGTTTACTGTATCCCTTGGACCTTCTTATTGACGATGAAACACATAAATTGCATCGGAATTAATTACAAAATGCACAATGCCGACTTAAGGGCAAGAAGACTGACTCTTCCTACTGACCATTCCTGTGACACTAGTTATAGAATTCCACGCTTCACTCCAGGTTTACTGTATACCTTGGACCTACATATTGACGATGAAACACAGAAATGGCATCAGAATTAAATACAAAAGGCACAATGCCGACTTAAGTACGCGAAGACCGTCACTTCTTACTGACTATATTTTGAACCATTCCTGTTACACTAGTTATAGATTCCGATGCTTCGCTTCAGGTGTACTGTATCCCTTGGACCCTCTTATTGCCGATGAAACACAGAAATTGCATCGAAATTAAATACAAAAGGCACAATGCCGACTTAAGGGCAAGAAGACTGACTCTTCCTACTGATCATTTTTGTGACACTAGTTATAGATTCCGATGCTTCACTTCAGGTTTACTGTATCCCTTGGACCTTCTTATTGACGATGAAACACAGAAATTGCATCGGAATTAAATACAAAAGGCGCAATGCCGACTTACGTACATGAAGAACGACACTTCTTACTGACTATGATTTGAACCATTCGTGTGACACTAGTTATAGATTCCGATGCTTCACTTCAGGTTTACTGTATCCCTTGGACCTTCTTATGGACGATGAAACACAGAAATTGCATCGGAATTAAATACAAAAGGCACAATGCCCACTTAAGTACATGAAGACCGACACTTCTTACTGACTATGTTTTGTACCATTCCTGAGACACTAGTTATGGATTCCGATGCTTCACTCAAGGTTTACTGTATCCCTTGGACCTTCTTATTGACGATGAAACACAGAAATTGCATCGGACTTAAATACAAAAGGCACAATGCCGACTTAAGTACAAGAAGACTGACTCTTCCTACTGACCATTCCTGTGACACTAGTTATAGATTCCGATTTTTTACACCAGGTTTACGGTATCCTTTGGACCTTCCTATTGACGACGAAACACAGAAATTGCATCGGAAATTAATACAAAATGCACAATGCCGACTTAAGTACAAGAAGACTGACTCTTCCTACTGTCTAAGTTTTGAACCATTCCTCTGACACTAGTTATAGATTCCGATGCTTCACTTCAGGTTTACTGTATCCCTTGGACCTTCTTATTGACGATTAAACACAGAAATTGCATCGGAATTAAATACAAAAGGCACAATGCCGACATAAGTACATGAAGACCGACACTTCTTACTGACTATGTTTTAACCCATTCCTGTGACACTAGTTATAGATTTCCATGCTTCACACCAGGTTTACTGTATACCTTGGACCTACGTATTGACGATGAAACACAGAAATGGCATCGGAATTAAATACAAAAGACACAATGCCGACTTAAGTACATGAATCCGACACTTCTTACTGACTATGTTTTGACCCATTCCTGTGACACTAGTTATAGATTTCCATGCTTCACTCCAGGTTTACTGTATCCCTTGGACCTTCTTATTGACGATGAAACACAGGAATGGCATCGGAATTAACTACAAAAGGCACAATGCCCACTTAAGTACATGAAGACCGACACTTCTTACTGACTATGTTTTGAACCATAACTGTAACACTAGTTATAGATTCCGATGCTTCACTTCAGGTTTACTGTATCCCTTGGACCTTCTTCTTGACGATGAAACACATAAATTGCATCGGAATTAAATACAAAAGGCACAATGCCTACTTAAGGGCAAGAAGACTGACTCTTCCTACTGACCATTCCTGTGACACTAGTTATAGATTCCGATGCTTCACTTCAGGTTTACTGTATCTCTTGGACCTTCTTATTGACGATGAAACACAGAAATTTCATCGGAATTAAATACAAAAGGCACAATGCCGACTTAAGTACAAGAAGACTGACTCTTCCTACTGTCTAAGTTTTGAACCATTCCTCTGAGACTAGTTATAGATTCCGATGCTTCACTTCAGGTTTACTGTATCCCTTGGACCTTCTTATTGACAATGAAACACAGAAATTGCATCGGAATTAAATACAAAAGGCACAATGCCGACTTAAGTACATGAAGACCGACACTTCCTACTGACTATGTTTTGAACCATTCCTGTGACACTAGTTATAGATTCCGATGCTTCACTTCAGGTTTACTGTATCCCTTGGACCTTCTTATTGACGATGAAACACAGAAATTGCATCGGACTTAAATACAAAAGGCACAATGCCGACTTAAGTACAAGAAGACTGACTCTTCCTACTGACCATTCCTGTGACACTAGTTATAGATTCGGATTTTTTACACCAGGTTTACTGTATACCTTGGACCTTCTTATTGACGACGAAACACAGAAATTGCATCGGAATTAAATACAAATGACTTAATGCCGACTTAAGTACATGAAGACCGACACTTCTTACTGACTATGTTTTGACCCATTCCGGTGACACTAGTTATAGATTTCCATGCTTCACTCCAGGTTTACTGTATCCCTTGGACCTTCTTATTGACGATGAAACACAGAAATGGCATCGGAATTAAATACAAAATTCACAATGCCGACTTCAGTACATGAAGACCGACACTTCTTACTGACTATGTTTTGACCCATACCTGTGACACTAGTTATAGATTTCCATGCTTCACTCCAGGTTTACTGTATCCCTTGGACCTTCTTATTGACGATGAAACACAGAAATGGCATCGGAATTAAATACAAAATTTACAATGCCGACTTAAGTACATGAAGAGCGACACTTCTTACTGACTATGTTTTGAACCATTACTGTAACACTAGTTATAGATTCCGATGCTTCACTTCAGGTTTACTGTATCCCTTGGACCTTCTTATTGACGATGAAACACACAAATTGCATCGGAATTAAATACAAAAGGCACAATGCCGACTTAAGGGCAAGAAGACTGACTCTTCCTACTGACCATTCCTGTGACACTAGTTATAGATTTCCATGCTTCACTCCAGGTTTACTGTATACCTTGGACCTACATATTGACGATGAAATACAGAAATGGCATCAGAATTAAATACAAAAGGCACAATGCCGACTTAAGTACGTGAAGACCGTCACTTCTTACTGACTATGTTTTGAACCATTCCTGTAACACTAGTTATAGATTCCGATGCTTCACTTCAGGTGTACTGTATCCCTTGGACCTTCTTATAGACGATGAAACACAGAAATTGCATCGGAATTAAATACAAAAGGCACAATGCCGACTTAAGTACATGAAGAACGACACTTCTTACTGACTATGATTTGAACCATTCGTGTGACGCTAGTTATAGATTCCGATGCTTCACTTCAGGTTTACTGTATCCCTTGGACCTTCTTATTGACGATGAAACACAGAAATTGCATCGGAATTAAATACAAAAGGCACAATGCCCACTTAAGTACATGAAGACCGACACTTCTTACTGACTATGTTTTGTACCATCCCTGAGACACTAGGTATTTATTCCGATGCCTCACTCAAGGTTTACTGTATCCCTTGGACCATCTTATTGACGATGAAACACAGAAATTGCATCGGACTTAAATACAAAAGGCACAATGCCGACTTAAGTGCAAGAAGATTGACTCTTCCTACTGACCATTCCTGTGACACTAGTTATAGATTCCGATTTTTTACACCAGGTTTACTGTATCCCTTGGACCTTCTTATTGGCGACGAAACACAGAAATTGCATCGGAAATTAATACAAAAGGCACAATGCCGACTTAAGTACAAGAAGACTGACTCTTCCTACTGTCTAAGTTTTGAACCATTCCTCTGAGACTAGTTATAGATTCCGATGCTTCACTTCAGGTTTACTGTATCCCTTGGACCTTCTTATTGACAATGAAACACAGAAATTGCATCGGAATTAAATACAAAAGGCAGAATGCCGACTTAAGTACATGAAGACCGACACTTCCTACTGACTAGGTTTTCAACCATTCCTTGACACTAGTTATAGATTCCGATGCTTCACTTCAGGTTTACTGTATTCCTTGGACCTTTTTTTGACGATGAAACACAGAAATTGCATCGGAGTTAAATACAAATGGCACAATGCCAACTTAAGTACAAGAAGACTGACTCTTCCTACTGACCATTCCTGTGACACTAGTTATAGATTCCGATGCTTCACTTCAGGTTTACTGTATCCCTTGGACCTTCTTATTGACGATGAAACACAGAAAATGCATCGGAATTAGGTACAAAAGGCACAATGCCGACTTAAGTACATGAAGACCGACACTTCTTACTGACTATGCTTTTGAACCATTCCTGTGACACTAGTTATAGATTCCGAAGCTACACTTCACGTTTACTGTATCCCTTGGACCTTCTTACTGACGATGAGACACAGAAATTGCATCGGAATTAAATACAAAAGGCACAATGCCGACTTAAGTACATGAAGACCGACACTTCTTATTGACAATGTTTTGAACCATTCCTGCAACACTAGTTATAGATTCCGATGCTTCACTACAAGTTTACTGTATTCCTTGGACGTTCTTATTGACGATGAAACACAGAAATTGCATTGGAATTAAATACAAAAGGCACAATGCCGACTTAAGGACAATAAGACTGACTCTTCCAACTGAGCATTCGTGTGACACTAGTTATAGATTCCGATGCTTCACTTCAGGTTTACTGTATCCCTTGGACCTTCTTATTGACGAAGAAACACAGAAATTGCATCGGAATTAAATACAAAAGGCACAATGCGGACTTAAGGACAAGAAGACTGACTCTTCCCACTGACCATTCCTGTGACAGTAGTTATAGATTCCGATCTTCACTCCAGGTTTACTGTATCCCTTGGACCTTCTTATTGACGATGAAACACAGAAATTGCATCGGAATTAAGTACAAAAGGCACAATGCCGACTTAAGTACATGAAGACCGACACTTCTTACTGACTATGCTTTTGAACCATTCCTGTGAAACTAGTTATAGATTCTGAAGCTACACTTCACGTTTACTGTATCCCTTGGACCTTCTTATTGACGATGAAACACAGAAATTGCATCGGAATTAAATACAAAAGGCACAATGCCGACTTAAGGACAGGAAGACTGACTCTTCCAACTGACCATTCCTGTGACAGTAGTTATAGATTCCGATGCTTCACTTCAGGTTTACTGTATCCCTTGGACCATCTTATTGACGATGAAACACAGAAATTGCATCGGAATTAAATACAAAAGGCACAATGCCCACTTAAGTACATGAAGACCGACACTTCTTACTGACTATGTTTTGAACCATTCCTCTGACACTAGTTATAGATTCCGATGCTTCACTTCAGGTTTACTATATCCCTTGGACGTTCGTATTGACGATGAAACACAGAAATTGCATCGGAATTAAATACAAAAGGCACAATGCCGACTTAAGGACAAGAAGACTGACTCTTCCTACTGACCATTCCTGTGACACTATTTATAGATTCGGATTTTTTACACCAGGTTTACTGTATCCCTTGGACCTTCTTATTGACGACGAAACACAGAAATTGCATCGGAATTAAATACAAAAGACACAATGCCGACTTAAGTACATGAAGACCGACACTTCTTACTGACTATGTTTTGAACCATTCCTCTGACACTAGTTATAGATTCCGATGCTTCACTTCAGGTTTACTATATCCCTTGGACCTTCTTATTGACGATTAAACACAGAAATTGCATCGGAATTAAATACAAAAGGCACAATGCCGACATAAGTACATGAAGACCGACACTTCTTACTGACTATGTTTTAACCCATTCCTGTGACACTAGTTATAGATTTCCATGCTTCACTCCAGGTTTACTGTATACCTTGGACCTACTTATTGACGATGAAACACAGAAATGGCATCGGAATTAAATACAAAAGACACAATGCCGACTTAAGTACATGAAGACCGACACTTCTTACTGACTATGTTTTGACCCATTCCTGTGACACTAGTTATAGATTTCCATGCTTCACTCCAGGTTTACTGTATCCCTTGGACCTTCTTATTGACGATGAAACACAGGAATGGCATCGGAATTAAATACAAAATTCACAATTCCGACTTAAGTACATGAAGAACGACACTTCTAACTGACTATGTTTTGAACCATAACTGTAACACTAGTTATAGATTCCGATGCTTCACTTCAGGTTTACTGTATCCCTTGGACCTTCTTATTGACGATGAAACACATAAATTGCATCGGAATTAAATACAAAAGGCACAATGCCTACTTAAGGGCAAGAAGACTGACTCTTCCTACTGACCATTCCTGTGGCACTAGTTATAGATTCCGATGCTTCACTTCAGGTTTACTGTATCTCTTGGACCTTCTTATTGACGATGAAACACAGAAATTTCATCGGAATTAAATACAAAAGGCACAATGCCGACTTAAGTACAAGAAGACTGACTCTTCCTACTGTCTAAGTTTTGAACCATTCCTCTGAGACTAGTTATAGATTCCGATGCTTCACTTCAGGTTTACTGTATCCCTTGGACCTTCTTATTGACAATGAAACACAGAAATTGCATCGGAATTAAATACAAAAGGCACAATGCCGACTTAAGTACATGAAGACCGACACTTCCTACTGACTATGTTTTGAACCATTCCTGTGACACTAGTTATAGATTCCGATGCTTCACTTCAGGTTTACTGTATCCCTTGGACCTTCTTATTGACGATGAAACACAGAAATTGCATCGGAATTAAATACAAAAGGCACAATGCCCACTTAAGTACATGAAGACCGACACTTCTTACTGACTATGTTTTGAACCATTCCTGAGACACTAGTTATGGATTCCGATGCTTCACTCAAGGTTTACTGTATCCCTTGGACCTTCTTATTGACGATGAAACACAGAAATTGCATCGGACTTAAATACAAAAGGCACAATGCCGACTTAAGTACAAGAAGACTGACTCTTCCTACTGACCATTCCTGTGATAATAGTTATAGATTCGGATTTTTTACACCTGGTTTACTGTATCCCTTGGACCTTCTTATTGACGACAAAACACAGAAATTGCATCGGAATTAAATACAAAAGACACAATGCCGACTTAAGTACATGAAGACCGACACTTCTTACTGACTATGTTTTGAACCATTCCTCTGACACTAGTTATAGATTCCGATGCTTCACTTCAGGTTTACTATATCCCTTGGACCTTCTTATTGACGATTAAACACAGAAATTGCATCGGAATTAAATACAAAAGGCACAATGCCGACATAAGTACATGAAGACCGACACTTCTTACTGACTATGTTTTAACCCATTCCTGTGACACTAGTTATAGATTTCCATGCTTCACTCCAGGTTTACTGTATACCTTGGACCTACTTATTGACGATGAAACACAGAAATGGCATCGGAATTAAATACAAAAGACACAATGCCGACTTAAGTACATGAAGACCGACACTTCTTACTGACTATGTTTTGACCCATTCCTGTGACACTAGTTATAGATTTCCATGCTTCACTCCAGGTTTACTGTATCCCTTGGACGTTCTTATTGACGATGAAACACAGGAATGGCATCGGAATTAAATACAAAATTCACAATTCCGACTTAAGTACATGAAGAACGACACTTCTAACTGACTATGTTTTGAACCATAACTGTAACACTAGTTATAGATTCCGATGCTTCACTTCAGGTTTACTGTATCCCTTGGACCTTCTTATTGACGATGAAACACATAAATTGCATCGGAATTAAATACAAAAGGCACAATGCCTACTTAAGGGCAAGAAGACTGACTCTTCCTACTGACCATTCCTGTGACACTAGTTATAGATTCCGATGCTTCACTTCAGGTTTACTGTATCTCTTGGACCTTCTTATTGACGATGAAACACAGAAATTTCATCGGAATTAAATACAAAAGGCACAATGCCGACTTAAGTACAAGAAGACTGACTCTTCCTACTGTCTAAGTTTTGAACCATTCCTCTGAGACTAGTTATAGATTCCGATGCTTCACTTCAGGTTTACTGTATCCCTTGGACCTTCTTATTGACAATGAAACACAGAAATTGCATCGGAATTAAATACAAAAGGCACAATGCCGACTTAAGTACATGAAGACCGACACTTCCTACTGACTATGTTTTGAACCATTCCTGTGACACTAGTTATAGATTCCGATGCTTCACTTCAGGTTTACTGTATCCCTTGGACCTTCTTATTGACGATGAAACACAGAAATTGCATCGGAATTAAATACAAAAGGCACAATGCCCACTTAAGTACATGAAGACCGACACTTCTTACTGACTATGTTTTGAACCATTCCTGAGACACTAGTTATGGATTCCGATGCTTCACTCAAGGTTTACTGTATCCCTTGGACCTTCTTATAGACGATGAAACACAGAAATTGCATCGGACTTAAATACAAAATGCACAATGCCGACTTAAGTACAAGAAGACTGACTCTTCCTACTGACCATTCCTGTGATAATAGTTATAGATTCGGATTGTTTACACCAGGTTTACTGTATCCCTTGGACCTTCTAATTGACGACGAAATACAGAAATTGCATCGGAATTAAATACAAAAGACTTAATGCCGACTTAAGTACATGAAGACCGACACTTCTTACTGACTATGTTTTGACCCATTCCGGTGACACTAGTTATAGATTTCCATGCTTCACTCCAGGTTTACTGTATCCCTTGGACCTTCTTATTGACGATGAAACACAGAAATGGCATCGGAATTAAATACAAAATTCACAATGCCGACTTCAGTACATGAAGACCGACACTTCTTACTGACTATGATTTGACCCATTCCTGTGACACTAGTTATAGATTTCCATGCTTCACTCCAGGTTTACTGTATCCCTTGGACCTTCTTATTGACGATGAAACACAGAAATGGCATCGGAATTAAATACAAAATTTACAATGCCGACTTAAGTACATGAAGAACGACACTTCTTACTGACTATGTTTTGAACCATTACTGTAACACTAGTTATAGATTCCGATGCTTCACTTCAGGTTTACTGTATCCCTTGGACCTTCTTATTGACGATGAAACACACAAATTGCATCTGAATTAAATACAAAAGGCACAATGCCGACTTAAGTGCAAGAAGACTGACTCTTCCTACTGACCATTCCTGTGACACTAGTTATAGATTTCCATGCTTCACTCCAGGTTTACTGTATACCTTGGACCTACATATTGACGATGAAATGCAGAAATGGCATCAGAATTAAATACAAAAGGCACAATGCCGACTTAAGTACGTGAAGACCGTCACTTCTTACTGACTATGTTTTGAACCATTCCTGTAACACTAGTTATAGATTCCAATGCTTCACTTCAGGTGTACTGTATCCCTTGGACCTTCTTATTGACGATGAAACACAGAAATTGCATCGGAATTAAATACAAAAGGCACAATGCCGACTTAAGTACATGAAGAACGACACTTCTTACTGACTATGATTTGAACCATTCGTGTGACGCTAGTTATAGATTCCGATGCTTCACTTCAGGTTTACTGTATCCCTTGGACCTTCTTATTGACGATGAAACACAGAAATTGCATCAGAATTAAATACAAAAGGCACAATGCCCACTTAAGTACATGATGACCGACACTTCTTACTGACTATGCTTTGTACCATTCCTGAGACACTAGGTATTTATTCCGATGCCTCACTCAAGGTTTACTGTATCCCTTGGACCATCTTATTGACGATGAAACACAGAAATTGCATCGGACTTAAATACAAAAGGCACAATGCCGACTTAAGTACAAGAAGATTGACTCTTCCTACTGACCATTCCTGTGACACTAGTTATAGATTCCGATTTTTTACACCAGGTTTACTGTATCCCTTGGACCTTCTTATTGGCGACGAAACACAGAAATTGCATCGGAAATTAATACAAAAGGCACAATGCCGACTTAAGTACAAGAAAACTGACTCTTCCTACTGTCTAAGTTTTGAACCATTCCTCTGAGACTAGTTATAGATTCCGATGCTTCACTTCAGGTTTACTGTATCCCTTGGACCTTCTTATTGACAATGAAACACAGAAATTGCATCGGAATTAAATACAAAAGGCACAATGCCGACTTAAGTACATGAAGACCGACACTTCCTACTGACTATGTTTTGAACCATTCCTGTGACACTAGTTATAGATTCCGATGCTTCACTTCAGGTTTACTGTATTCCTAGGACCTTCTTATTGACGATGAAGCACAGAAATTGCATCGGAGTTAAATACAGATGGCACAATGCCAACTTAAGTACAAGAAGACTGACTCTTCCTACTGACCATTCCTGTGACACTAGTTATAGATTCCGATGCTTCACTTCAGGTTTACTGTATCCCTTGGACCTTCTTATTGACGATGACACACAGAAATTGCATGGGAGTTAAATACAAGAGGTACAATGCCGACTTAAGGACAAGAAGACTGACTCTTCCTACTGACCATTCCTGTGACACTAGTTATAGATTTCCATGCTTCACTGCAGGTTTACTGTATCCCTTGCACCTTCTTATTGGCGATGACACACAGAAATTGCATCGGAATTAAATACAAAAGGCACAATGCCGACGTATGTATATGAAGCCCGACACTTCTTACTGACTATGTTTTGAACCATTCCTGTGACACTTGTTATAGATTCCGATGCTTCACTTCAAGTTTACTGTATTCCTTGGACGTTCTTGTTGACGATGAAACACAGAAATTGCATCGGAATTAAATACAAAAGGCACAATGCCGACTTAAGGACAATAAGACTGACTCTTCCAACTGACCATTCGTGTGACACTAGTTATAGATTCCGATGCTTCACGTCAGGTTTACTGTATCCCTTGGACCTTCTTATTGACGAAGAAACACAGAAATTGCATCGGAATTAAATACAAAAGGCACAATGCGGACTTAAGGACAAGAAGACTGACTCTTCCCACTGACCATTCCTGTGACAGTAGTTATAGATTCCGATGCTTCACTCCAGGTTTACTGTATCCCTTGGACCTTCTTATTGACGATGAAACACAGAAATTGCATCGGAATTAAGTACAAAAGGCACAATGCCGACTTAAGTACATGAAGACCGACACTTCTTACTGACTATGCTTTTGAACCATTCCTGTGACACTAGTTATAGATTCTGAAGCTACACTTCACGTTTACTGTATCCCTTGGACCTTCTTATTGACGATGAAACACAGAAATTGCATCGGAATTAAATACAAAAGGCACAATGCCGACTTTAGTACATGAAGACGGACCCTTCTTATTGACTATGTTTTGAACCATTCCTGCAACACTAGTTATAGATTCCGATGCTTCACTTCAAGTTTACTGTATCCCTTGGACGTTCGTATTGACGATGAAACACAGAAATTGCATCGGAATTAAATACAAAAGGCACAATGCCGACTTAAGGACAAGAAGACTGACTCTTCCAACTGACCATTCCTGTGACAGTAGTTATAGATTCCGATGCTTCACTCCAGGTTTACTGTATCCCTTGGATCTTCTTATTGACGATGAAACACAGAAATGGCATCGGAATTAAATACAAAATTCACAATGCCGACTTAAGTACATGAAGACCGACACTTCTTACTGACTATGTTTTGACCCATTCCTGTGACACTAGTTATAGATTTCCATGCTTCACTCCAGGTTTACTGTATCCCTTGGACCTTCTTATTGACGATGAAACACAGAAATGGCATCGGAATTAAATACAAAATTCACAATGCCGACTTAAGTACATGAAGACCGACACTTCTTACTGACTATGTTTTGACCCATTCCTGTGACACTAGTTATAGATTTACATGCTTCACTCCAGGTTTACTATATCCCTTGGACCTTCTTATTGGCGATGAACCACAGAAATTGCATCGGAATTAAATACAAAAGGCACAATGCCGACGTATGTATATGAGGACCGACACTTCTTACTGACTATGCTTTTGAACCATTCCTGTGACACTAGTTATAGATTCCGAAGCTACACTTCACGTTTACCGTATCGATGGACCATCTTATTGACGATGAAACACAGAAATTGCATCGGAATTAAATACAAAAGGCACAATGCCGACTTAAGTACATGAAGACCGTCACTTCTTACTGACTATGTTTTGAACCATTCCTGTAACACTAGTTATAGATTCCGATGCTTCACTTCAGGTTTACTGTATCCCTTGGACCTTCTTATTGACGATGAAACACAAAAATTGCATCGGAATTAAATACAAAAGGCACAATGCCGACTTAAGTACATGAAGAACGACACGTCTTACTGACTATGATTTGAACCATTCCTGTGACACTAGTTATAGATTACGATGCTTCACTTCAGGATTACTGTATCCCTTGGACCTTCTTATTGACGATGAAACACAGAAATTGCATCGGTATTAAATACAAAAGGCACAATGCCGACTTAAGTACATGAAGACCGACACTACGTACTGACTATGTTTTGACCCATTCCTGTGACACTAGTTATAGATTTCCATGCTTCACTCCAGGTTTACTGTATACCTTGGACCTACATATTGACGATGAAACACAGAAATGGCATCAGAATTAAATACAAAAGGCACAATGCCGACTAAAGTACGTGAAGACCGTCACTTCTTACTGACTATGTTTCGAACCATTCCTGTAACACTAGTTATAGATTCCGATGCTTCACTTCAGGTTTACTGTATCCCTTGGACCTTCTTATTGACGATGAAACACAGAAATTGCATCGGAATTAAATATAAAAGGCACAATGCCGACTTAAGTACATGAAGACCGACACTACTTACTGACTATGTTTTGAACCATTCCTGAGACACTAGTTATGGATTCCGATGCTTCACTCAAGGTTTACTGTATCCCTTGGACCTTCTTATTGACGATGAAACACAGTAATGGCATCGGAATTGCATACAAAATTCACAATGCCGACTTAAGTACATGAAGACCGACACTTCTTACTGACTATGTTTTGACCCATTCCTGTGACACTAGTTATAGATTTCCATGCTTCACTCCAGGTTTACTGCATCACTTGGACCTTCTTAACGACGATGAAACACAGAAATGGCATCGGAATTAAATACAAAATTCACAATGCCGACTTAAGTACATGAAGAACGACACTTCTTACTGACTATGTTTTGAACCATTACTGTAACACTAGTTATAGATTCCGATGCTTCACTTCAGGTTTACTGTATCCCTTGGACCTTCTTATTGACGATGAAACACATAAATAGCATCGGAATTAAATACAAAAGGCACAATGCCGACTTAAGGGCAAGAAGACTGACTCTTCCTACTGACCATTCCTGTGACACTAGTTATAGATTTCCATGCTTCACTCCAGGTTTACTGTATACCTTGGACCTACATATTGACGATGAAACACAGAAATGGCATCAGAATTAAATACAAAAGGCACAATGCCGACTTAAGTACGTGAAGACCGTCACTTCTTACTGACTATGTTTTGAACCATTCCTGTGACACTAGTTATGGATTCCGATGCTTCACTTCAGGTTTACTGTATCCCTTGGACCTTCTTATTGACGATGAAACACAGAAATTGCATCGGAATTATGTACAAAAGGCACAATGCCGACTTAAGTACATGAAGACCGACACTACTTACTGACTATGCTTTTGAACCATTCCTGTGACACTAGTTATAGATTCCGAAGCTACACTTCACGTTTACTGTATCCCTTGGACCTTCTTATTGACGATGAAACACAGAAATTGCATCGGAATTAAATACAAAAGGCACAATGCCGACTTAAGTACATGAAGACCGACACTTCTTATTGACTATGTTTTGAACCATTCCTGCAACACTAGTTATAGATTCCGATGCTTCACTTCAAGTTTACTGTATTCCTTGGACGTTCTTATTGACGATGAAACACAGAAATTGCATCGGAATTAAATACAAAAGGCACAATGCCGACTTAAGGACAATAAGACTGACTTTCCTACAGACCATTCGTGTGACACTAGTTATAGATTCCGATGCTTCACTTCAGGTTTACTGTATCCCTTGGACCTTCTTATTGACGAAGAAACACAGAAATATCATCGGAATTAAATACAAAAGGCACAATGCGGACTTAAGTACATGAAGACCGACACTTCTTATTGACTATGTTTTGAACCATTCCTGCAACACTAGTTATAGATTCCGATGCTTCACTTCAAGTTTACTGTATCCGTTGGACGTTCTTATTGACGATGAAACACAGAAATTGCATCGGAATTAAATACAAAAGGCACAATGCCGACTTAAGGACAAGAAGACTGACTCTTCCAACTGACCATTCCTGTGACAGTAGTTATAGATTCCGATGCTTCACTCCAGGTTTACTGTATCCCATGGACCTTCTTATTGACGATGAAACACAGAAATTGCATCGGAATTAAATACAAAAGGCACAATGCCGACTTAAGTACATAAAGACCGACACTTCTAACTGACTATGTTTTGACCCATTCCTGTGACACTAGTTATAGATTTCCATGCTTCACTCCAGGTTTACTGTATACCTTGGACCTACATATTGACGATGAAACACAGAAATGGCATCAGAATTAAATACAAAAGGCACAATGCCGACTAAAGTACGTGAAGACCGTCACTTCTTACTGACTATGATTTGAACCATTCCTGTAACACTAGTTATAGATTCCGATGCTTCACTTCAGGTTTACTGTATCCCTTGGACCTTCTTATTGACGATGAAACACAGAAATTGCATCGGAATTAAATACAAAAGGCACAATGCCGACTTAAGTACATGAAGAACGACACGTCTTACTGACTATGATTTGAACCATTCCTGTGACACTAGTTATAGATTCCGATGCTTCACTTCAGGTTTACTCTATCCCTTGGACCTTCTTATTGACGATGAAACACAGAAATTGCATCGGAATTAAATAAAAAAGGCACAATGCCGACTTAAGTACATGAAGACCGACACTACTTACTGCCTATGTTTTGACCCATTCCTGTGACACTAGTTATAGATTTCCATGCTTCACTCCAGGTTTACTGTATACCTTGGACCTACATATTGACGATGAAACACAGAAATGAAATCAGAATTAAATAGAAAAGGCACAATGCCGACTAAAGTACGTGAAGACCGTCACTTCTCACTGACTATGTTTTGAACCATTCCTGTAACACTAGTTATAGTTTCCGATGCTTCACTTCAGGCTTACTGTATCCCTTGGACCTTCTTATTGACGATGACACACAGAAATTGCATCGGAATTAAATACAAAAGGCACAATGCCGACTTATGTACATGAAGAACGACACGTCTTACTGACTATGATTTGAACAATTCCTGTGACACTAGTTATAGATTCCGATGCTTCACTTCAGGTTTACTGTATCCCTTGGACCTTCTTATTGACGATGAAACACAGATATTGCATCGGAATTAAATACAAAAGGCACAATGCCGACTTAAGTACATGAAGACCGACACTACTTACTGACTATGTTTTGAACCATTGCTGAGACACTAGTTATGGATTCCGATGCTTCACTCAAGGTTTACTGTATCCCTTGGACCTTCTTATTGACGATGAAACACAAAAATGGCATCGGAATTAAATACAAAATTCACAATGCCGACTTAAGTACATGAAGACCGACACTTCTTACTGACTATGTTTTGACCCATTCCTGTGACACTAGTTATAGATTTCCATGCTTCACTCCAGGTTTACTGTATCCCTTGGACCTTCTTATTGACGATGAAACACAGAAATGGCATCGGAATTAAATACAAAATTCACAATGTCGACTTAAGTACATGAAAAACGACACTTCTTACTGACTATGTTTTGAACCATTACTGTAACACTAGTTATAGATTCCGATGCTTCACTTCAGGTTTACTGTATCCCATGGACCTTCGTATTGACGATGAAACACATAAATTGCATCGGAATTAAATACAAAAGGCACAATGCCGACTTAAGGGCAAGAAGACTGACTCTTCCTACTGACCATTCCTGTGACACTAGTTATAGATTTCCATGCTTCACTCCAGGTTTACTGTATACCTTGGACCTACATATTGACGATGAAACACAGAAATGGCATCAGAATTAAATACAAAAGGCACAATGCCGACTTAAGTACGTGAAGACCGTCACTTCTTACTGACTATGTTTTGAACCATTCCTGTAACACTAGTTATAGATTCCGATGCTTCACTTCAGGTTTATTGTATCCCTTGGACCTTCTTATTGACGATGAAACACAGAAATTGCATCGGAATTAAAAACAAGAGGCACAATGCCCACTTAAGTACATGAAGACCGACACTTCTTACTGACTATGTTTTGAACCATTCCTGAGACACTAGTTGTGGATTCCGATGCTTCACTCAAGGTTTACTGTATCCCTTGGACCTTCTTATTGACGATGAAACACAGAAATTGCATCTGACTTAAATACAAAAGGCACAATGCCGACTTAAGTACATGAAGACCGACACTTCTTACTGACTATGTTTTGTACCATTCCTGAGACACTAGTTATGGATTCCGATGCTTCACTCAAGGTTTACTGTATCCCTTGGACCTTCTTATTGACGATGAAAAACAGAAATTGCATCGGACTTAAATACAAAAGTAACAATGCCGACTTAAGTACAAGAAGACTGACACATCCTACTGACCATTCCTGTGACACTAGTTATAGATTCCGATTTTTTACACCAGGTTTTCTGTATCCCTTGGACCTTCTTATTGACGACGAAACACAGAAATTGCATCGGAAATTAATACCAAAGGCACAATGCCGACTTAAGTACAAGAAGACTGACTCTTCCTACTGTCTAAGTTTTGAACCATTCCTCTGACACTAGTTACAGATTCCGATGCTTCACTTCAGGTTTACTGTATCCCTTGGACCTTCTTATTGACGATTAAACACAGAAATTGCATCGGAATTAAATACAAAAGGCACAATGCCGACATAAGTACATGAAGACCGACACTTCTTACTGACTATGTTTTGAACCATTACTGTGACACTAGTTATAGATTCCGATGCTTCACTTCAGGTTTACTGTATCCCTTGGACCTTCTTTTTGACGATGAAACACAGAAATTGCATCGGAATTAAGTACAAAAGGCACAATGCCGACTTAAGTACATGAAGACCGACACCTCTTACTGACTATGCTTTTGAACCATTCCTGTGACACTAGTTATAGATTCCGAAGCTACACTTCACGTTTACTGTATCCCTTGGACGTTCTTATTGACGAAGAAACACAGAAATTGAATCGGAATTAATTACAAAAGGCACAATGCGGACTTAAGGACAAGAAGACTGACTCTTCCCACTGACCATTCCTGTGACAGTAGTTATAGATTCCGATGCTTCACTCCAGGTTTACTGTATCCCTTGGACCTTCTTATTGACGATGAAACACAGAAATTGCATCGGAATTAAATACAAAAGTCACAATGCCGACTTAAGTACATGAAGACCGACACTTCTTACTGACAATGTTTTGACCCATTCCTGTGACACTAGTTATAGATTTCCATGCTTCACTCCAGGTTTACTGTATACCTTGGACCTACATATTGACGATGAAACACAGAAATGGCACCAGAATTAAATACAAAAGGCACAATGCCGACTAAAGTACGTGAAGACCGTCACTTCTTACTGTCTATGCTTTGAACCATTCCTGTAACACTAGTTATAGATTCCGATGCTTCACTTCAGGTTTACTGTATCCCTTGGACCTTCTTATTGACGATGAAACACAGAAATTGCATCGGAATTAAATACAAAAGACACAATGCCGACTTAAGTACATGAAGACCGACACTACTTACTGACTATGTTTTGAACCATTCCTGAGACACTAGTTATGGATTCCGATGCTTCACTCAAGGTTTACTGTATCCCTTGGACCTTCTTATTGACGATGAAACACAGAAATTGCATCGGACTTAAATACAAAAGGCACAATGCCGACTTAAGTACAAAAAGACTGACTCTTCCTACTGACCATTCCTGTGACACTAGTTATAGATTCCGATTCTTTACACCAGGTTTACTGTATCCCTTGGACCTTCTTATTGACGACGAAACACAGAAATTGCATCGGAAATTAATACAAAAGGCACAATGGACTTGAGTACAAGAAGACTGACTCTTCCTACTGTCTAAGTTTTGAACCATTCCTCTGACACTAGTTACAGATTCCGATGCTTCACTTCAGGTTTACTGTATCCCTTGGACCTTCTTAATGGCGATGAAACACAGAAATTGCATCGGAAGTAAATACAAAAGGCACAATGCCGACATAAATACATGAAGACCAACACTTCTTACTGACTACGTTTAACCCATTCCTGTGGCACTAGGTATTAATTTCCATGCTTCACTCCAGGTTTACTGTATACCTTAGACCTACTTATTGACGATGAAACACAGAAATTTCATCGGAATTAAATACAAAAGACACAATGCCGACTTAAGTACATGAAGACCGACACTTCTTACTGACTATGTTTTGACCCATTCTTGTGACACTAGTTATAGATTTCCATGCTTCACTCCAGGTTTACTGTATCCCTTGGACCTTCTTATTGACGATGAAACACAAAAATGGCATCGGAATTAAATACAAAATTCACAATGCCGACTTAAGTACATGAAGACCGACACTTCTTACTGACTATGTTTTGAACCATTACTGTAACACTAGTTATAGATTCCGATGCTTCACTTCAGGTTTACTGTATTCCTTGGACCTTCTTATTGACGATGAAACACAGAAATTGCATCGGAATTAAATACAAATGGCACAATGCCAACTTAAGTACAAGAAGACTGACTCTTCCTACTGACCATTCCTGTGACACTAGTTATAGATTCCGATGCTTCACTCCAGGTTTACTGTATCCCTTGGACCTTCTTATTGACGATGAAACACAGAAATTGCATCGGAATTGGATACAAAAGGCACAATGCCGACGTATGTACATGAAGACCGACACTTCCTACTGACTATGTTTTGAACCATTCCTGTGAAACTAGTTGTAGATTACGATGCTTCACTTCAGGTTTACTGTATCCCTTGGACCTTCTTATTGACGATGAAACACAGAAATTGCATCGGAATTAAATACAAAAGGCACAATGCCGACTTAAGTACATGAAGACCGACACTTCTTATTGACTATGTTTTGAACCATTCCTGCAACACTAGTTATAGATTCCGATGCTTCACTTCAGGTTTACTGTATCCCTTGGACGTTCTTATTGACGATGAAACACAGAAATTGCATCGGAATTAAATACAAAAGGCACAATGCGGACTTAAGTACAATAAGACTTACTCTTCCTACTGACCATTCCTGTGACACTAGTTATAGATTCCGATGCTACACTTCAGGTTTACTGTATCCCTTGGACCTTCTTATTGACGAAGAAACACAGAAATTGCATCGGAATTAAATACAAAAGGCACAATGCCGACTTAAGGACAAGAAGACTGACTCTTCCCACTGACCATTCCTGTGACAGTGGTTATAGATTCCGATGCTTCACTCCAGGTTTACTGTATCCCTTGGACCTTCTTATTGACGATGAAACACAGAAATTGCATCGGAATTAAATACAAAAGGCACAATGCCGACTTAAGTACATGAAGACCGACACTTCTTACTGACTATGTTTTGAACCATTCCTGTGACACTAGTTATAGATTCCGATGCATCACTTCAGGTTTACTGTCTCCCTTGGACCTTCGTATCGACGATGAAACACGGAAATTGCATCGGAATTAAATACAAAAGGCACAATGCCGACTTAAGGACAAGAAGAATGACAGTTCTTACTGTCTATGCTTTGAACCACTCCTGTGACACTAGATATAGATTCCGATGCTTCACTTCAGGTTTACTGTATCCCTCTGACATTCTTATTGTCGATGAAACACAGAAATTGCATCGGAATTAAATAGAAAAGGCACAATGCCGACTTAAGTACATGAAGACCGACTCTTCCTACTATCTAAGTTTTGAACCATTCCTGTGGCACTAGTTATAGATTCTGATGCTTCACTTCAGGTTTACTGTATCCCTTGGACCTTCTTATTGACGATGAAACACAGAAATTGCATCGGAATTAAATACAAGAGCACAATGCTGACTTAAGTACAAGGGGACTGACTCTTCCTAATGTCTAAGTTTGAACCATTCCTGTGACACTAGTTATAGATTCCGATGCATCACTCCAGGTTTACTGTATCCCTTGGACCATCTTATTGACGATGAAACACAGATATTGCATCGGAATTAAATACAAAAGGCACAATGCCGACGTATGTACATGAAGACCGACACTTCTTACTGACTATGTTTTGAACCATTCCTGTGACACTAGTTATAGAT
Source organism: Schistocerca americana (assembly GCF_021461395.2). Lineage (NCBI taxonomy): Eukaryota > Metazoa > Arthropoda > Insecta > Orthoptera > Acrididae > Schistocerca > Schistocerca americana. The sequence goes on from NC_060122.1 coordinate 11,470,985, forward strand.
TCCGATGCTTCACTTCAGGTTTACTGTATCCCTTGGACCTTCTTATTGACGATGAAACACAGAAATTGCATCGGAATTAAATACAAGAACACAATGCTGACTTAGGTACAAGGGGACTGACTCTTCCTAATGTCTAAGTTTGAACCATTCCTGTGACACTAGTTATAGATTCCGATGCATCACTTCAGGTTTACTGTATCCGTTGGACCTTCTTATCGACGATGAAACACAGAAATTGCATCGGAATTAAATACAAAAGGCACAATGCCGACTTAAGGACAAGAAGACTGACAGTTCTTACTGTCTATGTTTTGAACCTCTCCTGTGACACTAGATATAGATTCCGATGCTTCACTTCAGGTTTACTGTATCCCTCTGACATTCTTAATGACGATGAAACACAGAAATTGCATCGGAATTAAATAGAAAAGGCACAATGCCGACTTAAGTACATGAAGACCGACTCTTCCTACTATCTAAGTTTTGAACCATTCCTGTGTCACTAGTTATAGATTCTGTTGCATCGCTTCTGGTGTACTGTATTCCTTGGACATTCTTATTGACGATGAAACACAGAAATTGCATCGGAATTAAATACAAAATGCACAATGCCGACTTAAGTACAAGAAGACTGACTCTTCCTACTGTCTAAGTTTTGAACCATTCCTGTGACACTAGTTATAGATTCTGATGCTTCACTCAGGTTTACTGTATCCCTTGGACCTTCTTATTGACAATGAAACACAGAAATTGCATCCGAATTAAATTCAAAATGCACATTGCCGACTTAAGTACAAGAAGACTGACTCTTCCTAATGTCTAAGTTTTGAACCATTCCTGTGACACTAGTTATAGATTCCGATGCTTCACTTCAGGTTTACTGTATCGCTTGGACGTTCTTACTGACGATGAAACACAAAAATTGCATCGGAATTAAATACAAAAGGCTCAATGCCGACTTAAGTACATGAAGACCGACACTTCTTACTGACTATGTTTTGAACCATTCCTGTAACACTAGTTATAGATTCCGATGCTTCACTTCAGGTTTACTGTATCCCATGGACCTTCTTATTGACGATGAAACACAGAAATTGCATAGGAATTAAATACAAAAGGCACAATGCCGAGTTAGGGACAAGAAGACTGATTCTCCCTACTGACCATTTTTGTGACACTAGTTATAGATTCCGATTCTTCACACTAGGTTTACTGTATCCCTTGGAACTTCTTATTGACGATGAAACACAGAAATTGCATCGGAATTAAATACAAAAGGCACAATGCCTACTTATGTACAAGAAGACTGACTCTTCCTACTGTCTAAGATTTGAACCATTCCTCTGCCACTAGTTATAGTTTCCGATGCTTCACTTCAGGTTTACTGTATCCCTAAGACCTTCTTATTGACGATGAAACACAGGAATTGCATCGGAATTAAATGCAAAAGGCACAATGACGACTCAAGTACAAGGAGACTGGCTCTTCTTACTGTCTATGTTTTGAACCTTTCCTGTGACACTAGTTATAGATTCCGATACTTCACTTCAGGTTTACTGTATCCCATGGACCTTCTTATTGACGATGAAACACAGAAATTGCATCGGAATTTAATACAAAAGGCACAATGCGGACTTAAGTACAAGAAGACTGACTCTTCCTACTGTCTAAGTTTGAACCATTCCTGTGACACTAGTTATAGATTCCGATGCATCACTCCAGGTTTACTGTATCCCTTGGACCTTCCTATTGACGATGAAACACAGAAATTGCATCGGAATTAAACACAAAAGGCTCGATGCCGACTTAAGTACATGAAGACCGACACTTCTTACTGACTATGTTTTGAACCATTCCTGTAACACTAGTTATAGATTCCGATGCTTCACTTCAGGTTTACTGAATCCATTCGACCTTCTTATTGACGATGAAACACAGAAATTGCATTGGAATTAAATACAAAAGGCACAATTCCGACTTAAGGACAATAAGACTGACTCTTCCTACTGACCATTCCTGTGACACTAGTTATAGATTCCGATGCTTCACTTCAGGCTTACTGTATCTCTTGGGCCTTCTTATTGACGAAGAAACACAGAAATTGCATTGGAATTAAATACAAAAGGCACAATGCCGACTTAAGGACGAGAAGACTGACTCTTCCCACTGACCATTCCTGTGACAGTAGTTATAGATTCCGATGCATCACTCCAGGTTTACTGTATCCCTTGGACCTTCTTATTGACGATGAAACACAGAAATTGCATCGGAATTAAATACAAAAAGCACAATGCCGACTTAAGGACAAGAAGACTGACAGTTCTTACTGTCTATGATTTGAACCACTCCTGTGACACTAGATATAGATTCCGATGCTTCACTTCAGGTTTACTGTATCCCTCTGACATTCTTAATGACGATGAAACACAGAAATTGCATCGGAATTAAATAGAAAAGGCACAATGCCGACTTAAGTACATGAAGACCGACTCTTCCTACTATCTAAGTTTTGAACCATTCCTGTGTCACTAGTTATAGATTCTGATGCATCGCTTCTGGTGTACTGTATTCCTTGGACCTTCTTATTGACGATGAAACACAGAAATTGCATCGGAATTAAATACAAAATGCACAATGCCGACTTAAGTACAAGAAGACTGACTCTTCCTACTGTCTAAGTTTTGAACCATTCCTGTGACACTAGTTATAGATTCTGATGCTTCACTCAGGTTTACTGTATCCCTTGGACCTTCTTATTGACGATGAAACACAGAAATTGCATCCGAATTAAATTCAAAATGCACATTGCCGACTTAAGTACAAGAAGACTGACTCTTCCTAATGTCTAAGTTTTGAACCATTCCTGTGACACTAGTTATAGGTTCCGATGCTTCACTTCAGGTTTACTGAATGGCTTGGACGTTCTTACTGACGATGAAACACAAAAATTGCATCGGAATTAAATACAAAAGGCTCAATGCCGACTTAAGTACATGAAGACCGACACTTCTTACTGACTATGTTTTGAACCATTCCTGTAACACTAGTTATAGATTCCGATGCTTCACTTCAGGTTTACAGTATCCCATGGACCTTCTTATTGACGATGAAACACAGAAATTGCATCGGAATTAAATACAAAAGGCACAATGCCTACTTATGTACAAGAAGACTGACTCTTCCTACTGTCTAAGTTTTGAACCATTCCTCTGCCACTAGTTATAGTTTCCGATGCTTCACTTCAGGTTTACTGTATCCCTAAGACCTTCTTATTGACGATGAAACACAGGAATTGCATCGGAATTAAATGCAAAAGGCACAATGACGACTCAAGTACAAGGAGACTGGCTCTTCTTACTGTCTATGTTTTGAACCTTTCCTGTGACACTAGTTATAGATTCCGATACTTCACTTCAGGTTTACTGTATCCCTTGGACCTTCTTATTGACGATGAAACACAGAAATTGCATCGGAATTAAATACAAAAGGCACAATGCCTACTTATGTACAAGAAGACTGACTCTTCCTACTGTCTAAGTTTTGACCCATTCCTCTGCCACTAGTTATAGTTTCCGATGCTTCACTTCAGGTTTACTGTATCCCTAAGACCTTCTTATTGACGATGAAACACAGGAATTGCATCGGAATTAAATGCAAAAGGCACAATGACGACTCAAGTACAAGGAGACTGGCTCTTCTTACTGTCTATGTTTTGAACCTTTCCTGTGACACTAGTTATAGATTCCGATACTTCACTTCAGGTTTACTGTATCCCTTGGACCTTCTTATTGACGATGAAACACAGAAATTGCATCGGAATTTAATACAAAAGGCACAATGCGGACTTAAGTACAAGAAGACTGGCTCTTCCTACTGTCTAAGTTTGAACCATTCCTGTGACACTAGTTATAGATTCCGATGCATCACTCCAGGTTTACTGTATCCCTTGGACCTTCATATTGACGATGAAACACAGAAATTGCATCGGAATTACACACAAAAGGCTCGATGCCGACTTAAGTACATGAAGACTGACTCTTCCTACAGTCTATGTTTTGAACCATTCCTGTGACACTAGTTATAGATTCCGATGCTTCACTTCAGGTTTACTGTATCCATTCGACCTTCTTATTGACGATGAAACACAGAAATTGCATCGGAATTAAATACAAAAGGCTCGATGCCGACTTAAGTACATGAAGACCGACACTTCTTACTGACTATGTTTTGAACCATTCCTGTGACACTAGTTATAGTTTCCGATGCTTCACTTCAGGTTTACTGTATCCCTTGGACCTTATTACTGACGATGAAACAGAGAAATTGCATCGGAATTAAATTCAAAAGGCACAATGCCGGCTTAAGTACAAGAAGACTGACTCTTCCTACTGTCTAAGTTTTGATCCATTTCTCTGACACTAGTTGTAGATTCCGATGCTTCACTTCAGGTTTAATGTATCCCTTGGACCTTCTTATTGACGATGAAACACAGAAATTGCATCGGAATTAAATACAAAAGGCACAATGCCGACCTAAGGACAAGAAAACTGACTCTTCCTACTGACCATTCCTGTGACACTAGTTATAGATTCCGATGCTTCACTTCAGGTTTACTGTATCCCTTGGACCTTCTTATTGACGTTGAAACACAGAAATTGCATCGGAATTACATACAACAGGCACAATGCCGACTTAAGTACATGAAGACCGCCACTTGTTACTGACTTTGTTTTGAACCATTCCTGTGACACCAGTTATAGATTCCGATGCTTCACTTCAGGTTTACTGTATCCCTTGGACTTTCTTATTGACGATGAAGCACAGAAATTGCATCGGAATTAAATACAAAAGGCACAATGCCGACTTAAGTACAAGAAGACTGACTCTTCCTACAGTCTATGTTTTGAACCATTCCTGTGACACTAGTTAATGATACCGATGCTTCACTTCAGGTTTACTGTATCGCTTGGACCTTCATATCGACGATGAAATACAGAAATTGCATCGGAATTAAATACAAAAGGCACAATGCCGACTTAAGGACAAGAAGACTGACAGTTCTTACTGTCTATGTTTTGAACCACTCCTGTGACACTAGATATAGATTCCGATGCTTCACTTCAGGTTTACTGTATCCCTCTGACATTCTTAATGACGATGAAACACAGAAATTGCATCGGAATTAAATAGAAAAGGCACAATGCCGACTTAAGTACATGAAGACCGACTCTTCCTACTATCTAAGTTTTGAACCATTCCTGTGTCACTAGTTATAGATTCTGATGCATCGCTTCTGGTTAATTGTATTCCTTGGACCTTCTTATTGACGATGAAACACAGAAATTGCATCGGAATTAAATACAAAATGCACAATGCCGACTTAAGTACAAGAAGACTGATTCTTCCTACTGTCTAAGTTTTGAACCATTCCTGTGACACTAGTTATAGATTCTGATGCTTCACTCAGGTTTACTGTATCCCTTGGACCTTCTTATTGACGATGAAACACAGAAATTGCATCCGAATTAAATACAAAATGCACATTGCCGACTTAAGTACAAGAAGACTGACTCTTCCTAATGTCTAAGTTTTGAACCATTCCTGTGACACTAGTTATAGATTCCGATGCTTCACTTCAGGTTTACTGTATCGCTTGGACCTTCTTACTGACGATGAAACACAAAAATTGCATCGGAATTAAATACAAAAGGCTCAATGCCGACTTAAGTACATGAAGACCGACACTTCTTACTGACTATGTTTTGAACCATTCCTGTAACACTAGTTATAGATTCCGATGCTTCACTTCAGGTTTACTGTATCCCATGGACCTTCTTATTGACGATGAAACACGGAAATTGCATAGGAATTAAACACGAAAGGCACAATGCCGAGTTAAGGACAAGAAGACTGATTCTCCCTACTGACCATTTTTGTGACACTAGTTATAGATTCCGGTCCTTCACACTAGGTTTACTGTATCCCTTGGACCTTCTTAATGACGATGAAACACAGAAATTGCATCGGAATTAAATACAAAAGGCACAATGCCTACTTATGTACAAAAAGACTGACTCTTCCTACTGTCCAAGTTTTGAACCATTCCTCTGCCACTAGTTATAGTTTCCGATACTTCACTTCAGGTTTACTGTATCCCTTGGACCTTCTTATTGACGATGAAACACAGAAATTGCATCGGAATTTAATACAAAAGGCACAATGCGGACTTAAGTACAAGAAGACTGACTCTCCCTACTGTCTAAGTTTCAACCATTCCTGTGACACTAGTTATAGATTCCGATGCATCACTCCAGGTTTACTGTGTCCCTTGGACCTTCTTATTGACGATGAAACACAGAAATTGCATCGGAATTAAACACAAAAGGCTCGATGCCGACTTAAGTACATGAAGACCGACACTTCTTACTGACTATGTTTTGAACCATTCCTGTAACACTAGTTATAGATTCCGATGCTTCACTTCAGGTTTACTGTATCCATTCGACCTTCGTATTGACGATGAAACACAGAAATTGCATCGGAATTAAATACAAAGGGCTCGATGCCGACTTAAGTACATAAAGACCGACACTTCTTACTGACTATGTTTTGAACCATTCCTGTGACACTAGTTATAGTTTCCGATGCTTCACTTCAGGTTTACTGTATCCCTTGGACCTTCTTACTGACGATGAAACAGAGAAATTGCATCGGAATTAAATTCAAAAGGCACAATGCCGGCTTAAGTACAAGAAGACTGACTCTTCCTACTGTCTAAGTTTTGATCCATTTCTCTGACAGTAGTTGTAGATTCCGATGCTTCACTTCAGGTTTAATGTATCCCTTGGACCTTCTTATTGACGATGAAACACAGAAATTGCATCGGAATTAAATACAAAAGGCACAATGCCGACCTAAGGACAAGAAGACTGACTCTTCCTACTGACCATTCCTGTGACACTAGTTATAGATTCCGATGCTTCACTTCAGGTTTACTGTATCCCTTGGACCATCTTATTGACGTTGAAACACAGAAATTGCATCGGAATTACATACAAAAGGCTTAATGCCGACTTAAGTACATGAAAACCGACACTTCTTACTGACTTTGTTTTGAACCATTCCTGTGACACCAGTTATAGATTCCGATGCTTCACTTCAGGTTTACTGTATCCCTTGGACTTTCTTATTGACGATGAAACACAGAAATTGCATCGGAATTAAATACAAAAGGCACAATGCCGACTTAAGTACAAGAAGACTGACTCTTCCTACAGTCTATGTTTTGAACCATTCCTGTGACACTAGTTATAGATACCGATGCTTCACTTCAGGTTTACTGTATCCCTTGGACCTTCTTATTGACGATGAAACACAGAAATTGCATCGGAAATAAATACAAAAGGCACAATGACGACTTAAGTACATGAAGACCGACACTTCTTACTGACTATGATTTGAACCATTCCTGTGACACTAGTTATAGATTCCGATGCTTCACTCCAGGTTCGCTGCATTCGTTGTACCTTCTTATTGACGATGAAACACAGAAATTGCATCGGAATTAAATACAAAAGGCACAATGCCGGCTTAAGGACAAGAAGACTGACTCTTGCTACTGACCATTCCTGTGACACTAGTTATAGATTCCGATTCTTCACACCAGGTTTACTGTATCACTTGGACCTTGTTATTGACGATGAAACACAGAAATTGCATCGGAATTAAATACAAAAGGCACAATTCCGACTTAAGTACAAGAAGACTGACTTTTCCTACCGTCTAAGATTTGAACCATTCCTCTGACACTAGTTATAGATTCCGATGCTTCACTCCAGGATTACTGTATCCCTTGGACCTTCTTATTGACGATGAAACACAGAAATTGCATCGGAATTATATACAAAAGGCACAATGCCAACTTAAGTACATGAAGACCGACACTTCTTACTGACTATGTTTTGAACCATTCCTGTGACACTAGTTATAGATTCCGATGCATCACTTCAGGTTTACTGTCTCCCTTGGACCTTCTTATCGACGATGAAACACAGAAATTGCATCGGAATTAAATACAAAAGGCACAATTCCGACTTAAGGACAAGAAGACTGACAGTTCTTACTGTCTATGTTTTGAACCACTCCTGTGACACTAGATATAGATTCCGATGCTTCACTTCAAGTTTTTCTGTATCCCTCTGACATTCTTAATGACGATGAAACACAGAAATTGCATCGGAATTAAATAGAAAAGGCACAATGCCGACTTAAGTACATGAGACCGACTCTTCCTACTATCTAAGTTTTGAACCATTCCTGTGTCACTAGTTATAGATTCTGATGCATCGCTTCTGGTTTACTGTATTCCTTGGACCTTCTTATTGACGATGAAACACAGAAATTGCATCGGAATTAAAAACAAAATGCACAATGCCGACTTAAGTACAAGAAGACTGACTCTTCCTACTGTCTAAGTTTTGAACCATTCCTGTGACACTAGTTATAGATTCTGATGCTTCACTCAGGTTTACTGTATCCCTTGGACCTTCTTATTGACGATGAAACACAGAAATTGCATCCGAATTAAATACAAAATGCACATTGCCGACTTAAGTACAAGAAGACTGACTCTTCCTAATGTCTAAGTTTTGAACCATTCCTGTGACACTGGTTATAGATTCCGATGCTTCACTTCAGGTTTACTGTATCGCTTGGACCTTCTTACTGACGATGAAACACAAAAATTGCATCGGAATTAAATACAAAAGGCTCATTGCCGACTTAAGTACATGAAGACCGACACTTCTTACTGACTATGTTTTGAACCATTCCTGTAACACTAGTTATAGATTCCGATGCTTCACTTCAGGTTTACTGTATCCCATGGACCTTCTTATTGACGATGAAACACAGAAATTGCATAGGAATTAAATACAAAAGGCACAATGCCGAGTTAAGGACAAGAAGACTGATTCTCCCTACTGACCATTTTTGTGACACTAGTTATAGATTCCGATTCTTCACACTAGGTTTACTGTATCCCTTGGACCTTCTTATTGACGATGAAACACAGAAATTGCATCGGAATTAAATACAAAAGGCACAATGCCTACTAATGTACAAGAAGACTGACTCTTCCTACTGTCTAAGTTTTGAACCATTCCTCTGCCACTAGTTATAGATTCCGATGCTTCACTTCAGGTTTACTGTATCCCTAAGACCTTCTTATTGACGATGAAACACAGGAATTGCATCGGAATTAAATGCAAAAGGCACAATGACTACTCAAGTACAAGGAGACTGGCTCTTCTTACTGTCTATGTTTTGAACCTTTCCTGTGACACTAGTTATACATTCCGATACTTCACTTCAGGTTTACTGTATCCCTTGGACCTTCTTATTGACGATGAAACACAGAAATTGCATCGGAATTTAATACAAAAGGCACAATGCGGACTTAAGTACAAGAAGACTGACTCCTCCTACTGTCTAAGTTTGAACCATTCCTGTGACACTAGTTATAGATTCCGATGCATCACTCCAGGTTTACTGTATCCCTTGGACCTTCGTAGTGACGATGAAACACAGAAATTGCATCGGAATTTAACACAAAAGGCTCGATGCCGACTTAAGTACATGAAGACCGACACTTCTTACTGACTATGTTTTGAACCATTCCTGTAACACTAGTTATAGATTCCAAAGCTTCACTTCAGGTTTACTGTATCCATTCGACGTTCTTATTGACGATGAAACACAGAAATTGCATCGGAATTAAATACAAAAGGCTCGATGCCGACTTAAGTACATGAAGACCGACACTTCTTACTGACTATGTTTTGAACCATTCCTGTGACACTAGTTATAGTTTCCGATGCTTCACTTCAGGTTTACTGTATCCCTTGGACCTTCTTACTGACGATGAAACAGAGAAATTGCATCGGAATTAAATTCAAAAGGCACAATGCCGGCTTAAGTACAAGAAGACTGACTCTTCCTACTGTCTAAGTTTTGATCCATTTCTCTGACACTAGTTGTAGATTCCGATGCTTCACTTCAGGTTTAATGTATCCCTTGGACCTTCTTCTTGACGATGAAACACAGAAATTGCATCGGAATTAAATACAAAAGGCACAATGCCGACCTAAGGACAAGAAGACTGACTGTTCCTACTGACCATTCCTGTGACACTAGTTATAGATTCCGATGCTTCACTTCAGGTTTACTGTATCCCTTGGACCTTCTTATTGACGTTGAAACACAGAAATTGCATCGGAATTACATACAAAAGGCACAATGCCGACTTAAGTACATGAAGACCGACACTTCTTACTGACTTTGTTTTGAACCATTCCTGTGACACCAGTTATAGATTTCGATGCTTCACTTCAGGTTTACTGTATCCCTTGGACTTTCTTATTGACGATGAAACACAGAAATTGCATCGGAATTAAATACAAAAGGCACAATGCCGACTTAAGTACAAGAAGACTGACTCTTCCTGCAGTCTATGTTTTGAACCATTCCTGTGACACTAGTTATAGATACCGATGCTTCACTTCAGGTTTACTGTATCCCTTGGACCTTCTTATTGACGATGAAACACAGAAATTGCATCGGAAATAAATACAAAAGGCACAATGTCGACTTAAGTACATGAAGACCGACACTTCTTACTGACTATGATTTGAACCATTCCTGTGACACTAGTTATAGATTCCGATGCTTCACTCCAGGTTCGCTGCATCCGTTGTACCTTCTTATTGACGATGAAACACAGAAATTGCATCGGAATTAAATACAAAAGGCACAATGCCGGCTTAAGGACAAGAAGACTGACTCTTCCTACCGACCATTCCTGTGACACTAGTTATAGATTCCGATGCTTCACTCCAGGTTTACTGTATCCCTTGGACCTTCTTATTGACGATGAAACACAGAAATTGCATCGGAATTATATACAAAAGGCACAATGCCGACTTAAGTACATGAAGACCGACACTTCTTACTGACTATGTTTTGAACCATTCCTGTGACACTAGTTATAGATTCCGATGCATCACTTCAGGTTTACTGTCTCCCTTGGACCTTCTTATCGACGATGAAACACAGAAATTGCATCGGAATTAAATACAACAGGCACAATGCCGACTTAAGGACAAGAAGACTTACAGTTCTTACTGTCTATGCTTTAAACCACTCCTGTGACACTAGATATAGATTCCGATGCTTCACGTCAGGTTTACTGAATCCCTCTGACCTTCTTATTGACGATGAAACACAGGAATTGCACCGGAATTAATTACAAAAGCACAATGACTACTCAAGTACAAGGAGACTGGCTCTTCTTACTGTCTATGTTTTGAACCTTTCCTGTGGCACTAGTTATAGATTCCGATACTTCACTTCAGGTTTACTGTATCCCTCGGACCATCTTGTTGACGATGAAAGGCAGAAATTGCATCGGAATTAAATACAAAAGGTACAATGCCGACTTAAGTACATGAAGACTGACTCTTCCTACTGTCTAAGTTTTGAACCATTCCTGTGACACTAGTTATAGATTCCGATGCTTCACTCCAGGTTTACTGTATCCCTTGGACCTTCTTATTGACGATGAAACACAGAAATAGCATAGGAATTAAATACAAAAGGCACAATGCCGACTTAAGGACAAGAAGACTGACCCTTCCTACTGACCATTCCTGTGACACTATTTATAGATTTCGAAACTTCACACCAGGTTTACTGTCTCCCTTGGACCTTCTTATTGACGATGAAACACAGAAATTGCATCGGAATTAAATAGAAAAGGCTCAATGCCGACTTAAGTACATGAAGACCGACACTTCTTACTGACTACGTTTTGAACCATTCCTGTAACACTAGTTACAGAATCCGATGCTTCACGTCAGGTTTACTGTCTCCCTTGGACCTTCTTATTGACGATGAAACACAGAAATTGCATCGGAATTAAATACAAAAGGCACAATGCCGACTTAAGTACATGAAGACTGACACTTCCTACTGACTGTGTTTTGAACCATTCCTGTGACACTAGTTATAGATTCCGATGCTTCACTTCAGGTTTACTGTATCCCTTGGACCTTCTTATTGACGATGAAACACAGAAATTGCATCGGAATTAAATACAAAAGGCACAATGCCCACTTAAGTACATGAAGACCGACACTTCTTACTGACTATGTTTTGAACCATTCCTGAGACACTAGTTATGGATTCCGATGCTTCACTCAAGGTTTACTGTATCCCTTGGACCTTCTTATTGACGATGAAACACAGAAATTGCATCGGACTTAAATACAAAAGGCACAATGCCGACTTAAGTACAAGAAGACTGACTCTTCCTACTGACCATTCCTGTGACACTAGTTATAGATTCCGATGCTTCACTTCAGGTCTAGTGTATTCCTTGGACCTTCTTATTGACGATGAAACACAGAAATTGCGTCGGAATTAAATACAAAACGCACAATGAAGACTTAAGTACATGAAGACCGACACTTCTTACTGACTATGTTTTGAACCATTCTTGTGACACTAGTTATAGATTCCGATTCTTCACTTCAGGTTTACTGTATCCCTTGGACCTTCTTATTGACGATGAAACACAGAAATTCCATCGGAATTAAATACAAAAGGCACAATGCCGACTTAAGTACATGAAGACCGACACTTCTTACTGACTACGATTTGAACCATTCCTGTGACACTAGTTATAGATTCCGATGCTTCACTCCAGGTTTACTGTATCCCTTGGACCGTCTTATTGACGATGAAACACAGAAATTGCATCGGAATTAAATACAAAAGGCACAATGCCGACTTAAGTACAAGAAGACTGACTCTTCCTACTGTCTAAGGTTTGAACCAATCCTGTGACTCTAGTTATAGATTCCGATGCTTCATTCCGGGTTTACTGTATCCCTTGGACCTGCTTATTGACGATAAAACACAGAAATTGCATCGGAATTAAATACAAAAGGCACAATGCCGACTTAAGTACAAGATGACCGACTCTTCCTACTGTCTAAGTTTTGAACCATTCCTGTGACACTAGTTATAGATTCCGATGCTTCACTTCAGGTTTACTGTATCCCTTGGACCTTCTTATTGACGATGAAACACAGAAATTGCATCGGAATTAAATACAAAATGCACAATGCCGACTTAAGTACAAGAAGACTGACTCTTCCTACTGTCAAAGTTTTGAACCATTCCTGTGACACTAGTTATAGATTCCGATGCTTCACTCCGGGTTTACTGTATCCCTTGGACCTTCTTATTGACGATGAAACACAGAAATTGCATCCGAATTAAATACAAAATGTACAATGCCGAATTAAGTACAAGGGGACTGACTCTTCCTAATGTCTAAGTTTTGAACCATTCCTGTGACACTAGTTATAGATTCCGAAGCTTCACTTCAGAGTTACTGTATCCCTTGGACCTTCTTATTGACGATGAAACACAGAAATTGCATCGGAATTAAATACAAAAGACACAATGCCGACTTAAGTACAAGAAGACTGACTCTTCCTACTGTCTAGGATTTGAACCATTCCTGTGACACTAGTTATAGATTCAGATGCTTCACTGCAGGTTAACTGTATCCCTTGGACCTTCTTATTGACGACGAAACACAGAAATTGCATCGGAATTAAATACAAAAGGCACAATGCCGACTTAGGTTCAAGAAGACCGACTCTTCCTGCTGTCTAAGCTATGAACCATTCCTGTGACACTAGTTATAGATTCCGATGCTACACTTCAGGTTTACTGTATCCCTTGCACCTTCTTATTGACGATGAAACACAGAAATTGCATCGGAATTAAATACAAAATGCACAATACCGACTTAATTACAAGAAGACTGACTCTTCCTACTGTCTAAGCTTTGAACCATTCCTGTGACACTAGTTATAGATTCCGATGCTTCACTCCAGGTTTACTGTATCCCTTGGACCTTCTTATTGACGATGAAACACAGAAATTGCTTCGGGATTAAATACAAAAGCACAATGCCGACTTAAGTACAAGGGGTCTGACTCTCCTTACTGTCTATGATTTGAACCATTCCTGTGACACTAGTTATAGATTCTGATGCTTCTTTTCAGGTTTAATTTATCCCTAAGACTTTCTTATTGTAGATGAAACACAGAAATTGCATCGGAATTGAATACAAAAGGCACAATGCCGACTTAAGTACAAGAAGACTGACTCTTCTTACTGACTGCTTTGAACCATTCCTGTGACACTAGTTATAGATTCCGATGCTGCACTTCAGGTTTACTGTATCCCTGCGACTTTCTTATTGACGATGAAACACAGATATTGCATCGGAATTAAATACAAAAGGCTCAATGCCGACTTAAGTACAAGAAGACTGACTCTTCCTACTGTCTAAGTTTTAAACCATTCCTGTGACACTAGTTATAGATTCCGATGCTTCACTCCTGGTTTACTGTATCCCTTGGACCATCTTATTGACGATGAAACACAGAAATTGCTTCGGAATTAAATACAAAATGCACAATGCCGAATTAAGTACAAGGGGACTGACTATTCCTAATGTCTAAGTTTTGAACCAATCCTGTGACACTAGTTATAGATTCCGAAGCTTCACTTCAGGTTTACTGTATCCCTTGGACCTTCTTATTGACGATGAAACACAGAAATTGCATCGGAATTAAATACAAAAGGCACAATGCTGACTTAAGTACAAGAAGACTGACTCTTCCTACTGTCTAAGTTTTGAACCATTCCTGTGACACTAGTTATAGATTCAGATGCTTCACTTCAGGTTAACTGTATCCCTTGGACCTTCTTATTGACGATGAAACACAGAAATTGCATCGGAATTAAATACAAAAGGCACAATGCCGACTTATGTACATGAAGACTGACTCTTCCTACTTTCTGAGTTTTGAACCATTCCTGTGACACTAATTATCAATTCCGATGCATCACTCTGGGTTTACTGTATCCCATGGACCTTCTTATTGACGATGAAACACAAAAATTGCATCGGAACTAAATACAAAAGGCTCGATGCCGACTTATGTACATGAAGACCGACACTTCTTACTGACTATGTTTTGAACCATTCCTGTGACACTAGTTATAGATTCCGATGCTTCACTTCTGGTTTAATGTATCCCTTGGACCTTCGTATTGACGATGAAACACAGAAATTGCATCGGAATTAAATACAAATGGCACAATGCAGACGTAAGTACAAGAAGACCGACTCTTCCTACTGTCTAAGCTTTGAACCATTCCTGTGACACTAGTTATACATTCCGATGCTTCACTCCAGGTTTACTGTATCCCTTGGACCTTCTTATTGACGATGAAACACAGAAATTGCATCGGAATTAAATACAAAAACACAATGCCGACTTAAGTACCATAAGACTGACTCTTCCTAATGTATAAGTTTTGAACCATTCCTGTGACGCTAGTTATAGATTCCGATACTTCACTTCAGGTTTATTGTATCCCTTGGACCATCTTGTTGACGATGAAAGGCAGAAATTGCATCGGAATTAAATACAAAAGGTACAATGCCGACTTAAGTACAAGAAGACTGACTCTTCCTACTGTCTAAGTTTTGAACCATTCCTGTGACACTAGTTATAGATTCCGATGCTTCACTCCAGGTTTACTGTATCCCTTGGACCTTCTTATTGACGATGAAACACAGAAATTGCATAGGAATTAAATACAAAAGGCACAGTGCCGACTTAAGGACAAGAAGACTGACCCTTCCTACTGACCATTCCTGTGACACTATTTATAGATTTCGAATCTTCACACCAGGTTTACTGTCTCCCTTGGACCTTCTTATTGACGATGAAACACAGAAATTGCATCGGAATTAAATAGAAAAGGCTCAATTCCGACTTAAGTACATGAAGACCGACACTTCTTACTGACTACGTTTTGAACCATTCCTGTAACACTAGTTATAGATTCCGATGCTTCACGTCAGGTTTACTGTCTCCCTTGGACCTTCTTATTGACGATGAAACACAGAAATTGCATCGGAATTAAATACAAAAGGCACAATGCCGACTTAAGTACATGAAGACTGACACTTCCTACTGACTATGTTTTGAACCATTCCTGTGACACTAGTTATAGATTCCGATGCTTCACTTCAGGTTTACTGTATCCCTTGGACCTTCTTATTGACGATGAAACCTAGAAATTGCATCGGAATTAAATACAAAAGGCACAATGCCGACATAAGGACAAGAAGACTGACTCTTCCTACTGACCATTCCTGTGACACTAGTTATAGATTCCGATGCTTCACTTCAGGTCTAGTGTATTCCTTGGACCTTCTTATTGACGATGAAACACAGAAATTGCGTCGGAATTAAATACAAAACGCACAATGAAGACTTAAGTACATGAAGACCGACACTTCTTACTGACTATGTTTTGAACCATTCTTGTGACACTAGTTATAGATTCCGATTCTTCACTTCAGGTTTACTGTATCCCTTGGACCTTCTTATTGACGATGAAACAAAGAAATTCCATCGGAATTAAATACAAAAGGCACAATGCCGACTTAAGTACATGAAGACCGACACTTCTTACTGACTACGATTTCAACCATTCCTGTGACACTAGTTATAGATTCCGATGCTTCACTCCAGGTTTACTGTATCCCTTGGACCGTCTTATTGACGATGAAACACAGAAATTGCATCGGAATTAAATACAAAAGGCACAATGCCGACTTAAGTACAAGAAGACTGACTCTTCCTACTGTCTAAGGTTTGAACCAATCCTGTGACTCTAGTTATAGATTCCGATGCTTCATTCCGGGTTTACTGTATCCCTTGGACCTGCTTATTGACGATGAAACACAGAAATTGCATCGGAATTAAATACAAAAGGTACAATGCGGACTTAAGTACAAGATGACCGACTCTTCCTACTGTCTAAGTTTTGAACCATTCCTGTGACACTAGTTATAGATTCCGATGCTTCACTTCAGGTTTACTGTATCCCTTGGACCTTCTTATTGACGATGAAACACAGAAATTGCATCGGAATTAAATACAAAATGCACAATGCCGACTTAAGTACAAGAAGACTGACTCTTCCTACTGTCAAAGTTTTGAACCATTCCTTTGACACTAGTTATAGATTCCGATGCTTCACTCCGGGTTTACTGTATCCCTTGGACCTTCTTATTGACGATGAAACACAGAAATTGAATCCGAATTAAATACAAAATGCACAATGCCGAATTAAGTACAAGGGGACTGACTCTTCCTAATGTCTAAGTTTCGAACCATTCCTGTGACACTAGTTTTAGATTCCGAAGCTTCACTTCAGAGTTACTGTATCCCTTGGACCTTCTTATTGACGATGAAACACAGAAATTGCATCGGAATTAAATACAAAAGACACAATGCCGACTTAAGTACAAGAAGACTGACTCTTCCTACTGTCTAGGATTTGAACCATTCCTGTGACACTAGTTATAGATTCCGATGCTTCACTCCGGGTTTACTGTATCCCTTGGACCTTCTTATTGACGATGAAACACAGATATTGCATCGGAATTAAATACAAAATTTACAATGCCGAATTAAGTACAAGGGTACTGACTCTTCCTAATGTCTAAGTTTTGAACCATTCCTGTGACACTAGGTATAGATTCCGAAGCTTCACTTCTGGTTTACTGTATCCCTTGGACCTTCTTATTGACGATGAAACACAGAAATTGCATCGTAATTAAATACAAAAGGCACAATGCCGACTTAAGTACAAGAAGACTGACTCTTCCTACTGTCTAAGTTTTGAACCGTTCCTGTGACACTAGTTATAGATTCAGATGCTTCACTGCAGGTTAACTGTATCCCTTGGACCTTCTTATTGACGACGAAACACAGAAATTGCATCGGAATTAAATACAAAAGGCACAATGCCGACTTAGGTTCAAGAAGACCGACTCTTCCTACTGTCTAAGCTATGAACCATTCCTGTGACACTAGTTATAGATTCCGATGCTACACTTCAGGTTTACTGTATCCCTTGCACCTTCTTATTGACGATGAAACACAGAAATTGCATCGGAATTAAATACAAAATGCACAATACCGACTTAATTACAAGAAGACTGACTCTTCCTACTGTCTAAGCTTTGAACCATTCCTGTGACACTAGTTATAGATTCCGATGCTTCACTCCAGGTTTACTGTATCCCTTGGACCTTCTTATTGACGATGAAACACAGAAATTGCTTCGGGATTAAATACAAAAGCACAATGCCGACTTAAGTACAAGGGGTCTGACTCTCCTTACTGTCTATGATTTGAACCATTCCTGTGACACTAGTTATAGATTCTGATGCTTCTTTTCAGGTTTAATTTATCCCTAAGACTTTCTTATTGACGATGAAACACAGAAATTGCATCGGAATTGAATACAAAAGGCACAATGCCGACTTAAGTACAAGAAGACTGACTCTTCTTACTGACTGCTTTGAACCATTCCTGTGACACTAGTTATAGATTCCGATGCTGCACTTCAGGTTTACTGTATCCCTGCGACTTTCTTATTGACGATGAAACACAGATATTGCATCGGAATTAAATACAAAAGGCTCAATGCCGACTTAAGTACAAGAAGACTGACTCTTCCTACTGTCTAAGTTTTAAACCATTCCTGTGACACTAGTTATAGATTCCGATGCTTCACTCCGGGTTTACTGTATCCCTTGGACCATCTTATTGACGATGAAACACAGAAATTGCATCGGAATTAAATACAAAATTCACAATGCCGAATTAAGTACAAGGGGACTGACTATTCCTAATGTCTAAGTTTTGAACCATTCCTGTGACACTAGTTATAGATTCCGAAGCTTCACTTCAGGTTTACTGTATCCCTTGGACCTTCTTATTGACGATGAAACACAGAAATTGCATCGGAATTAAATACAAAAGGCACAATGCTGACTTAAGTACAAGAAGACTGACTCTTCCTACTGTCTAAGTTTTGAACCATTCCTGTGACACTAGTTATAGATTCCGATGCTTCACTTCAGGTTAACTGTATCCCTTGGACCTTCTTATTGACGATGAAACACAGAAATTGCATCGGAATTAAATACAAAAGGCACAATGCCGACTTATGTACATGAAGACTGACTCTTCCTACTTTCTGAGTTTTGAACCATTCCTGTGACACTAGTTATCAATTCCGATGCATCACTCTGGGTTTACTGTATCCCATGGACCTTCTTATTGACGATGAAACACAAAAATTGCATCGGAACTAAATACAAAAGGCTCGTTGCCGACTTATGTACATGAAGACCGACACTTCTTACTGACTATGTTTTGAACCATTCCTGTGACACTAGTTATAGATTCCGATGCTTCACTTCTGGTTTAATGTATCCCTTGGACCTTCGTATTGACGATGAAACACAGAAATTGCATCGGAATTAAATACAAAAGGCACAATGCCGACGTAAGTACAAGAAGACCGACTCTTCCTACTGTCTAAGCTTTGAACCATTCCTGTGACACTAGTTATAGATTCCGATGCTTCACTCCAGGTTTACTGTATCCCTTGGACCTTCTTATTGACGATGAAACACAGAAATTGCATCGGAATTAAATACAAAAACACAATGCCGACTTAAGTACCATAAGACTGACTCTTCCTAATGTATAAGTTTTGAACCATTCCTGTGACGCTAGTTATAGATTCCGATTCTTCCCACCAGGTTTACTGTATCCCTTGGACCTTCTTATTGACGATGAAACACAGAAATTGCATCGGAATTAAATACAAAAGGCACAATGCCGACTTAAGTACATGAAGACCGACACTTCTTACTGACTATTTTTGGAACCATTTCTGTAACACTCTTATAGATTCCGATGCTTCACTTCAGGTTTACTGTATACCTTGGACCTTCTTATTGACGATGAAACACAGAAATTGCATCGGAATTAAATACAAAAGGCACAATGCCGACTTAAGTACAAGAAGACTGACTCTTCCTACTGTCTAAGATTTGAACCATTCCTGTGACACTAGTTATAGATTCCGATGCTTCACTCCAGGTTTACTGTATCCCTTGGACCTTCTTATTGACGATGAAACACAGAAATTGCATCGGAATTAAATACAAAAACACAATGCCGACTTAAGTACAAGAAGACTGACTCTTCCTAATGTCTATGTTTGAACCATTCCTGTGACACTAGTTATAGATTCCGATGCTTCACTTCAGGTTTACTGTATCCCTTGGACCTTTCTTATTGACGATGAAACACAGAAATTGCATCGGAATTAAATACAAAAGGCACAATGCCGGCCTAAGTACATGAAGACCGACACTTCTTACTGACTATGTTTTGAACCATTCCTGTAACACTCTTATAGATTCCGATGCTTCACTTCAGGCTTACTGTATCCCTTGGACCTTCTTATTGACGATGAAACACAGAAATTGCATGCGAAGTAAATACACAAGGCACAATGCCGACTTAAGGACAAGACCACTGACTCTTCCTACTGACCATTCCTGTGACCCTAGTAATAGATTCCGATTCTTCCCACCAGGTTTACTGTATCCCTTGGACCTTCTTATTGACGATGAAACACGGAAATTGCATCGGAATTAAATACAAAAGGCACAATGCCGACTTAAGTACAAGAAGACTGACTCTTCCTACTGTCTAAGTTTTGAACCATTCCTCTGACACTAGTTATAGATTCCCATGTTTCTCTTCAGGTTTACTGTATCCCTTGGACCTTCTTATTGACGATGAGTCACTGAAATTGCATCGGAATTAAATACAAAAGGCACAATGCCGACTTAAGTACATGAAGACCGACACTTCCTACTGACTATGTTTTGAACCATTCCCGTGACACTAGTTATAGATTCCGATGCTTCACTTCAGGTTTACTGTATCCCTTGGACCTTCTTATTGACGATGAAACACAGAAATTTCATCGGAATTAAATACAAAAGGCACAATGCCGACTTAAGTACAAGAAGACTGACTCTTCCTACTGACCATTCCTGTGACACTAGTTATAGATTCCGATGCGTCACTTCAGGTTTACTGTATCCCTTGGACCTTCTTATTGTCGATGAAACACAAAAATTGCATCGGAATTAAATACAAAAGGCACAATGCCGACTTAAGTACATGAAGACCGACACTTCTTACTGACTATGTTTGGAACCATTCCTGTAACACTCTTATAGATTCCGATGCTTCACTTCAGGTTTACTGTATCCCTTGGACCTTCTTATTGACGATGAAACACAGAAATTGCATCGGAATTAAATACAAAAGCACAATGCCGACTTCAGGACAAGAAGACTAACTCTTCCTACTGACGATTCCTGTGACACTAGTTATAGATTCCGATGCTTCACTTAAGGTTTACTGTATCCTTTGGAACTTCTTATTGACGATGAAACACAGAAATTGCATCGCAATTAAATGCAAAAGGCACAATGCCGACTTAAGTACATGAAGACCGACACTTCTTACTGACTATGTTTTGAACCATTCCTGTGACACTAGTTATAGATTCCGATGCCTCACTTTAGGTTTACTGTATCCCTTGGACCTTCTTAATGACGATGAAACACAGAAATTGCATCGGAATTAAATACAAAAAGCACAATGCCGACTTAAGTACATGAAGACCGACACTTCTTACTGACTATGTTTTGAACCATTCCTGTATCACAAGTTATAGATTCCGATGCTTCACTTCAGGTTTACTGTATCCCTTGAACCTTCTTATTGACGATGAAACACAGAAATTGCATGGGAATTAAATACAAAAGGCACAATGCCGACTTAAGAACAAGAAGACTGACTCTTCCTACTGATTATTCCTGTGACACTAGTTATAGATTCCGAAGCTTTACTTTAGGTTTACTGTATCCCTTGGACCTTCTTATTGACGATGAAACACAGAAATTGCATCGGAATTAAATACAAAAGGCACAATGCCGACTTAAGGTCAAGAAGACTGACTCTTCCTACTGACCATTCCTGTGACACTAGTTATAGATTCCGATGCTTCACTTCAGGTTTACTGTATCCCTTGGATCTTCTTATTGACGATGAAACACAGAAATTGCATCGGAATTAAATACAAAAGGCACAATGCCGACTTAAGTACATGAAGACCGACACTTCTTACTGGCTATGATTTGAACCATTCCTGTGACACTAGTTATATGTTCCAATGCTTCACTTCAGAGTTACTGCATTCCTTGGACCTTCTTATTGACGAAGAAACACAGAAATTGCATCGGAATTAAATACAAAAGGCACAATGCCGACTTAAGGACATGAAGACTGACTCTTCCTACTGAAAATTCCTGTGACACTAGTTATAGATTCCGATGCTTCACTTCAGGTTTACTGTATCCCTTGGACCTTCTTATTGACGATGAAACAGAGAAATTGCATCGGAATTAAATACAAAAGGCACAATGCCGACTTAAGTACATGAAGACCGACACTTCTTACTGACTATGTTTTGAACCATTCCTGTGACAATAGTTATAGATTCCGATGCTTCGCTCCGATTTTACTGTATCCCTTGGACCTTCTTAGTGACGATGAAACACATATATTGCATCGGAATTAAATACAAAATTTACAATGCCGAATTAAGTACATGGGTACTGACTCTTCCTAATGTCTAAGTTTTGAACCATTCCTGTGACACTAGGTATAGATTCCGAAGCTTCACTTCTGGTTTACTGTATCCCTTGGACCTTCTTATTGACGATGAAACACAGAAATTGCATCGTAATTAAATACAAAAGGCACAATGCCGACTTAAGTACAAGAAGACTGACTCTTCCTACTGTCTAAGTTTTGAACCGTTCCTGTGACACTAGTTATAGATTCAGATGCTTCACTGCAGGTTAACTGTATCCCTTGGACCTTCTTATTGACGACGAAACACAGAAATTGCATCGGAATTAAATACAAAAGGCACAATGCCGACTTAGGCTCAAGAAGACCGACTCTTCCTACTGTCTAAGCTATGAACCATTCCTGTGACACTAGTTATAGAATCCGATGCTTCACTTCAGGTTTAATGTATCCCTTGCACCTTCTTATTGACGATGAAACACAGAAATTGCATCGGAATTAAATACAAAATGCACAATACCGACTTAAGTACAAGAGGACTGACTCTTCCTACTGTCTAAGCTTTGAACCATTCCTGTGACACTAGTTATAGATTCCGATGCTTCACTCCAGGTTTACTGTATCCCTTGGACCTTCTTATTGACGATGAAACACAGAAATTGCTTCGGGATTAAATACAAAAGCACAATGCCGACTTAAGTACAAGGGGTCGGACTCTCCTTACTGTCTATGATTTGAACCTTTCCTGTGACACTAGTTATAGATTCTGATGCTTCTTTTCAGGTTTAATGTATCCCTCTGACTTTCGTATTGACGATGAAACACAGAAATTGCATCGGAATTGAATACAAAAGGCACAATGCCGACTTAAGTACAAGAAGACTGACTCTTCTTACTGACTATGTTTTGAACCATTCCTGTGACACTAGTTATAGATTCCGATGCTTCACTTCTGGTTTAATGTATCCCTTGGACCTTCTTATTGACGATGAAACACAGAAATTGCATCGGAATTAAATACAAAAGGCACAATGCCGACGTAAGTACAAGAAGACCGACTCTTCCTATTGTCTAAGCTTTGAACCATTCCTGTGACACTAGTTATAGATTCCGATGCTTCACTCCAGGTTTACTGTATCCCTTGGACCTTCTTATTGACGATGAAACACAGAAATTGCATCCGAATTAAATACACAAGGCACAATGCCGACTTAAGGACAAGAGGACTGACTCTTCCTACTGACCATTCCTGTGACCCTAGTTATAGATTCCGATTCTTCCCACCAGGTTTACTGTATCCCTTGGACCTTCTTATTGACGATGAAACACAGAAATTTCATCGGAATTAAATACAAAAGGCACAATGCCGACTTAAGTACAAGATGACTGACTCTTCCTACTGACCATTCCTGTGACACTAGTTATAGATTCCGATGCTTCACTTCAGGTTTACTGTATCCCTTGGACCTTCTTATTGACGATGAAACACAGAAATTGCATCGGAATTAAATACAAAAGGCACAATGCCGACTTAGGTACATGAAGACCGACACTTCTTACTGACTATGTTTTGAACCATTCCTGAGACACTAGTTATAGATTCCGATGCTTCACTCCTGGTTTACTGTATCCCTTAGACCTTCTTGTTGACGATGAAACACAGAAATTGCATCGGAATTAAATACAAAAGGCACAATGCCGACTTAAGTACAAGAAGACCGACACTTCTTACTGACTATTTTTGGAACCATTCCTGTAACACTCTTATAGATTCCGATGCTTCACTTCAGGTTTACTGTATCCCTTGGACCTTCTTATTGACGATGAAACACAGAAATTGCATCGGAATTAAATACAAAAGGCACAATGCCGACTTAAGTACAAGAAAACTGACCCTTCCTACTGTCTAAGATTTGAACCATTCCTGTGACACTAGTTATAGATTCCGATGCTTCACTCCAAGTTTACTGTATCCCTTGGACCTTCTTATTGACGATGAAACACAGAAATTGCATCGGAATTAAATACAAAAACACAATGCCGACTTAAGTACAAGAAGACTGACTCTTCCTAATGTCTAAGTTTTGAACCATTCCTGTGACACTAGTTATAGATTCCGATGCTTCGCTTCAGGTTTACTGTATCCCTTGGACCTTCTTATTGACGATGAAACACAGAAATTGCATCGGAATTAAATACAAAAGGCACAATGCCGGCCTAAGTACATGAAGACCGACACTTCTTACTGACTATGTTTTGAACTATTCCTGTAACACTCTTATAGATTCCGGTGCTTCACTTCAGGTTTACTGTATCCCTTGGACCTTCTTATTGACTATGAAACACAGAAATTGCATGCGAATTAAATACACAAGGGACAATGCCGACTTAAGGACAAGACCACTGACTCTTCCTACTGACCATTCGTGTGACCCTAGTTATAGATTCCGATTCTTCCCACCAGGTTTACTGTATCCCTTGGACCTTGTTATTGACGATGAAACACCGAAATTGCATCGGAATTAAATACAAAAGGCACAATGCCGACTTAAGTACAAGAAGACTGACTCTTCCTACTGTCTAATATTTGAACCATTCCTGTGACACTAGTTATAGATTCCGATGCTTCACTCCAGGTTTACTGTATCCCTTGGACCTTCTTATTGACGATGAAACACAGAAATTGCATCGGAAATAAATACAAAAACACAATGCCGACTTAAGTACAAGAAGACTGACTCTTCCTAATGTCTAAGTTTTGAACCATTCCTGTGACACCAGTTATAGATTCCGATGCTTCACTTCAGGTTTACTGTATCCCTTGGACCTTCTTATTGACGATGAAACACAGAAAGTGCATCGGAATTAAATACAAAAGGCCCAATGCCGACTTAAGTACATGAAGACCGACACTTCCTACTGACTATATTTGGACCCATTGCTGTAACACTCTTATAGATTCCGATGCTTCACTTCAGGTTTACTGTATCCCTTAGACCTTCTTATTGACGATGAAACACAGAAATTTCATCGGAATTAAATACAAAAGGCACAATGCCGACTTAAGTACAAGAAGACTGACTCTTCCTACTGACCATTCCTGTGACACTAGTTATAGATTCCGATGCTTCACTTCAGGTTTACTGTATCCCTTGGACCTTCTTATTGTCGATGAAACACAGAAATTGCATCGGAATTAAATACAAAAGGCACAATGCTGACTTAAGTACATGAAGACCGACACTTCCTACTGACTATATTTGGACCCATTGCTGTAACACTCTTATAGATTCCGATGCTTCACTTCAGGTTTACTGTATCCCTTGGACCTTCTTATTGTCGATGAAACACAGAAATTGCATCGGAATTAAATACAAAAGGCACAATGCTGACTTAAGTACATGAAGACCGACACTTCCTACTGACTATATTTGGACCCATTGCTGTAACACTCTTATAGATTCCGATGCTTCACTTCAGGTTTACTGTATCCCTTGGACCTTCTTATTGACGATGAAACACAGAAATTGCATCGGAATTAAATACAAAAGGCACAATGCCGACTTCAGGACAAGAAGACTAACTCTTCCTACTGACGATTCCTGTGACACTAGTTATGGATTCCGATGCTTCACTTCAGGTTTACTGTATCCTTTGGAACTTCTTATTGACGATGAAACACAGAAATTGCATCGCAATTAAATGCAAAAGGCACAATGCTGACTTAAGTACATGAAGACCGACACTTCTTACTGACTATCTTTTGAACCATTCCTGTGACACTAGTTATAGATTCCGATGCCTCACTCCAGGTTTACTGTATCCCTTGGACCTTCTTAATGACGATGAAACACAGAAATTGCATCGGAATTAAATACAAAAGGCACAATGCCGACTTAAGTACATGAAGACCGACACTTCTTACTGACTATGTTTTGAACCATTCCTGTATCACAAGTTATAGATTCCGATGCTTCACTTCAGGTTTACTGTATCCCTTGAACCTTCTTATTGACGATGAAACACAGAAATTGCATGGGAATTAAATACAAATGGCACAATGCCGACTTAAGAACAAGAAGACTGACACTTCCTACTGATTATTCCTGTGACACTAGTTATGGATTCCGATGCCTCACTCCAGGTTTACTGTATCCCTTGGACCTTCTTAATGACGATGAAACACAGAAATTGCATCGGAATTAAATACAAAAGGCACAATGCCGACTTAAGTACATGAAGACCGACACTTCTTACTGACTATGATTTGAACCATTCCTGTGACACTAGTTATAGATTCCGATGCTTCACTTCAGATTTACTGTATTCCTTGGACCTTCTTATTGACGAAGAAACACAGAAATTGCATCGGAATTAAATACAAAAGGCACAATGCCGACTTAAGGACATGAAGACTGACTGTTCCTACTGAAAATTCCTGTGACACTAGTTATAGATTCCGATGCTTCACTTCAGGTTTACTGTATCCCTTGGACCTTCTTATTGCCGATGAAACAGAGAAATTGCATCGGAATTAAATACAAAAGGCACAATGCCGACTTAAGTACATGAAGACCGACACTTCCTACTGACTATGTTTTGAACCATTCCTGTGACACTAGTTATAGATTCCGATGCATCACTTCAGGTTTACTGTATCCCTTGGACCTTCTTATTGACGATGAAACACAGAAATTTCATCGGAATTAAATACAAAAGGCACAATGCCGACTTAAGTACAAGAAGACTGACTCTTCCTACTGACCATTCCCGTGACACTAGTTATAGATTCCGATGCTTCACTTCAGGTTTACTGTATCCCTTGGACCTTCTTATTGTCGATGAAACACAGAAATTGCATCGGAAATAAATACAAAAGGCACAATGCTGACTTAAGTACATGAAGACCGACACTTCCTACTGACTATATTTGGACCCATTCCTGTAACACTCTTATAGATTCCGATGCTTCACTTCAGGTTTACTGTATCCCTTGGACCTTCTTATTGACGATGAAACACAGAAATTGCATCGGAATTAAACACAAAAGGCACAATGCCGACTTCAGGACAAGAAGACTAACTCTTCCTACTGACGATTCCTGTGACACTAGTTATGGATTCCGATGCTTCACTTCAGGTTTACTGTATCCTTTGGAACTTCTTATTGACGATGAAACACAGAAATTGCATCGCAATTAAATGCAAAAGGCACAATTCTGACTTAAGTACATGAAGACCGACACTTCTTACTGACTATGTTTTGAACCATTCCTGTGACACTAGTTATAGATTCCGATGCCTCACTCCAGGTTTACTGTATTCCTTGGACCTTCTTAATGACGATGAAACACAGAAATTGCATCGGAATTAAATACAAAAGGCACAATGCCGACTTAAGTACATGAAGACCGACACTTCTTACTGACTATGTTTTGAACCATTCCTGTATCACAAGTTATAGATTCCGATGCTTCACTTCAGGTTTACTGTATCCCTTGAACCTTCTTATTGACGATGAAACACAGAAATTGCATGGGAATTAAATACAAATGGCACAATGCCGACTTAAGAACAAGAAGACTGACTCTTCCTACTGATTATTCCTGTGACACTAGTTATAGATTCCGAAGCTTTACATTAGGTTTACTGTATCCCTTGGACCTTCTTATTGACGATGAAACACAGAAATTGCATCGGAATTAAATACAAAAGGCACAATGCCGACTTAAGGTCAAGAAGACTGACTCTTCCTACTGACCATTCCTGTGACACTAGTTATAGATTCCGATGCTTCACTTCAGGTTTACTGTATCCCTTGGATCTTCTTATTGACGATGAAACACAGAAATTGCATCGGAATTAAATACAAAAGGCACAATGCCGATTTAAGTACATGAAGACCGACACTTCTTACTGACTATGATTTGACCCTTCCTATGACACTAGTTATAGA
Organism: Schistocerca americana; assembly: GCF_021461395.2. NCBI lineage: Eukaryota > Metazoa > Arthropoda > Insecta > Orthoptera > Acrididae > Schistocerca > Schistocerca americana. The sequence continues at coordinate 11,499,646 of NC_060122.1, forward strand.
TTCCGATGCTTCACTTCAGATTTACTGTATTCCTTGGACCTTCTTATTGACGAAGAAACACAGAAATTGCATCGGAATTAAATACAAAAGGCACAATGCCGACTTAAGGACATGAAGACTGACTCTTCCTACTGAAAATTCCTGTGACACTAGTTATAGATTCCGATGCTTCACTTCAGGTTTACTGTATTCCTTGGACCTTCTTATTGACGATGAAACAGAGAAATTGCATCGGAATTAAATACAAAAGGCACGATGCCGACTTAAGTACATGAAGACCGACACTTCTTACTGACTATGTTTTGAACCATTCCTGTGACAATAGTTATAGATTCCGATGCTTCACTTCATGTTTACTGTATACCTTGGACCTTCTTATTGACGATGAAACACAGAAATTGCATCGGAATTAAATACAAAACTCACAATGCCGACTTAAGTACAAGAAGACCGACACTTCCTGCTGACTATGTTTTGAACCATTCCTGTGACACTAGTTATAGATTCCGATGCTTCACTTCAGGTTTACTGTATCCCTTGGACCTTCTTATTGACGATGAAACACAGAAATTTCATCGGAATTAAATACAAAAGGCACAATGCCGACTTAAGTACAAGAAGACTGACTCTTCCTACTGACCATTCCTGTGACACTAGTTATAGATTCCGATGCTTCAGTTCAGGTTTACTGTATCCTTTGGAACTTCTTATTGACGATGAAACACAGAAATTGCATCGCAATTAAATGCAAAAGGCACAATGCCGACTTAAGTACATGAAGACCGACACTTCTTACTGACTATATTTTGAACCATTCCTGTGACACTAGTTATAGATTCCGATGCCTCACTCCAGGTTTACTGTATCCCTTGGACCTTCTTAATGACGATGAAACACAGAAATTGCATCGGAATTAAATACAAAAGGCACAATGCCGACTTAAGTACATGAAGACCGACACCTCTTACAGACTATGTTTTGAACCATTCCTGTATCACAAGTTATAGATTCCGATGCTTCACTTCAGGTTTACTGTATCCCTTGAACCTTCTTATTGACGATGAAACACAGAAATTGCATGGGAATTAAATACAAAAGGCACAATGCCGACTTAAGAACAAGAAGACTGACTCTTCCTACTGATTATTCCTGCGACACTAGTTATAGATTCCGAAGCTTTACTTTAGGTTTACTGTATCCCTTGGACCTTCTTATTGACGATGAAACACAGAAATTGCATCGGAATTAAATACAAAAGGCACAATGCCGACTTAAGTTCAAGAAGACTGACTCTTCCTACTGACCATTCCTGTGACACTAGTTATAGATTCCGATGCTTCACTTCAGGTTTACTGTATCCCTTGGATCTTCTTATTGACGATGAAACACAGAAATTGCATCGGAAATTAATACAAAAGGCACAATGCCGACTTAAGTACATGAAGACCGACACTTCTTACTGACTATGATTTGAACCATTCCTGTGACACTAGTTATAGATTCCGATGCTTCACTTCAGATTTACTGTATTCCTTGGACCTTCTTATAGACGAAGAAACACAGAAATTGCATCGGAATTAAATACAAAAGGCACAATGCCGACTTAAGGACATGAAGACTGACTCTTCCTACTGAAAATTCCTGTGACACTAGTTATAGATTCCGATGCTTCACTTCAGGTTTACTGAATCCCTTGGACCTTCTTATTGACGATGAAAAAGAGAAATTGCATCGGAATTAAATACAAAAGGCACAATGCCGACTTAAGTACATGAAGACCGACACTTCTTACTGACTATGTTTTGAACCATTCCTGTGACAATAGTTATAGATTCCGATGCTTCACTTCAGGTTTACTGTATACCTTGGACCTTCTTATTGACGATGAAACACAGAAATTGCATCGGAATTAAATACAAAACTCACAATGCCGACTTAAGTACATGAAGACCGACACTTCCTACTGACTATGTTTTGAACCATTCCTGTGACACTAGTTATAGATTCCGATGCTTCACTTCAGGTTTACTGTATCCCTTGGACCTTCTTATTGACGATGAAACACAGAAATTTCATCGGAATTAAATACAAAAGGCACAATGCCGACTTAAGTACAAGAAGACTCACTCTTCCTACTGACCATTCCTGTGACACTAGTTATAGATTCCGATGCTTCACTTCAGGTTTACTGTATCCCTTGGACCTTCTTATTGACGATGAAACACAGAATTTGCATCGCAATTAAATGCAAAAGGCACAATGCCGACTTAAGTACATGAAGACCGACACTTCTTACTGACTATGTTTTGAACCATTCCTGTGACACTAGTTATAGATTCCGATGCCTCACTCCAGGTTTACTGTATCCCTTGGACCTTCTTAATGACGATGAAACACAGAAATTACATTGGAATTAAATACAAAAGGCACAATGCCGACTTAAGTACATGAAGACCGACACTTCTTACTGACTATGTTTTGAACCATTCCTGTAACACAAGTTATAGATTCCGATGCTTCACTTCAGGTTTACTGTATCCCTTGAACCTTCTTATTGACGATGAAACACAGAAATTGCATGGGAATTAAATACAAAAGGCACAATGCCGACTTAAGGACAAGAAGACTGACTCTTCCTACTGACCATTCCTGTGACACTAGTTATAGATTCCGAAGCTTTACTTCAGGTTTACTGTATCCCTTGGACCTTCTTATTGACGATGAAACACAGAAATTGCATCGGAATTAAATACAAAACGCACAATGCCGACTTAAGGTCAAGAAGACTGACACTTCCTACTGACCATTCCTGTGACACTAGTTATAGATTCCGATGCTTCACTTCAGGTTTACTGTATCCCTTGGATCTTCTTATTGACGATGAAACACAGAAATTGCATCGGAATTAAATACAAAAGGCACAATGCCGACTTAAGTACATGAAGACCGACACTTCTTACTGACTATGATTTGAACCATTCCTGTGACACTAGTTATAGATTCCGATGCTTCACTTCAGATTTACTGTATTCCTTGGACCTTCTTATTGACGAAGAAACACAGAAATTACATCGGAATTAAATACAAAAGGCACAATGCCGACTTAGGGACATGAAGACTGACTCTTCCTACTGAAAATTCCTGTGACCCTAGTTAGAGATTCCGATGCTTCACTTCAGGTTTAATGTATCCCTTGGACTTTCTTATTGACGATGAAACAGAGAAATTGCATCGGAATTAAATACAAAAGGCGCAATGCCGACTTAAGTACATGAAGACCGACACTTCTTACTGACTATGTTTTGAACCATTCCTGTGACAATAGTTATAGATTCCGATGCTTCACTTCAGGTTAACTGTATACCTTGGACCTTCTTATTGACGATGAAACACAGAAATGGCACCGGAATTAAATACAAAAGGCACAATGCCGACTTAAGGACAAGAAGACCGTCACTTCTTACTGACTATGTTTTGAACAATTCCTGTAACACTAGTTACAGATTCCGATGCTTCACTTCAGGTTTACTATATCCCTTGGACCTTCTTATTGACGATAAAACACAGAAATTGCATGGGAATTAAATGCAAAAGGCATAATGCCGACTTAAGTACATGAAGACCGACACTTCTTACTGACTATGATTTGAACCATTCCTGTGACACTTGTTATATCTTCCGATGCTTCACTCCAGGTTTACTGTATCCGTTGGACCTTCTTATTGACGATGAAACACAGAAATTGCATCGGAATTAAACTCAAAAGGCACAACGCCGTATTAAGTAGATGAAGACCGACACTTCTTACTGACTATGTTTTGAACCATTCCTGTGACACTAGTTTTAGATTCCGATGCTTCACTTCAGGTTTACTGTATCCCTTGGACCTTCTTATTGACGATGAAACACAGATATTGCATCGGAATTAAATACAAAAGGCACAATGCCGGCATAAGGACAAGAAGACTGACTCTTCCTACTGACCATTCCTGTGACACTAGTTATAGATTCCGATGCTTCACTTCAGGTTTGCCTTATACCTTGGACCTTCTTATTGACGATGAAACACAGAATTTGCATCGGAATCAAATACAAAAGGCACAATGCCGACTTAAGTACATGAAGACCGACACTTCTTACTGACAATGTTTTGAACCATTCCTGTGACACTAGTTATAGATTCCGATGCTTCACTTCTGGTTTACTGTATCCCTTGGACTTTCTTATTGACGATGAAACACAGAAATTTCCTCGGAAATAAATACAAAAGGCACAAAGCTGACTTAAGGACAAGAAAACTGACTCTTCCTACTGACCATTCCTGTGAGACTAGTTATAGATTCCGATGCTTCACTTCAGGTTTACTGTATCCGTTGTACCTTCTTATTGACGATGAAACACAGAAATTGCATCGGAATTAAATACAAAAGGCACAACGCAAACTTAAGTACATGCAGGCCGACACTTCTTACTGACTATGTTTCGAACCATTCCTGTAACACTAGTTATAGATTCCGATGCTTCGCTTCAGGTTTACTATATCCCTTGGACCTTCTTATTGACGATGAAACACAGAAATTGCATCGAAATTAAATACAAAAGGCACAATGCCGACTTAAGTACATGAAGACCGACACTTCTTACTGACTATGTTTTCAACCATTCCTGTAACACTTGCTATAGATTCCGATGCTTCACTTCAGGTTTACTGTATCCCTTGGACCTTCTTATTGACGATGAAACACAGAAATTGCATCGGAATTAAATACAAAAGGCACAATGCCGACTTAAGTACATGAAGACCGACACTTCCTACTGACTATGTTTTAAACCATTTCTGTGACTCTAGTTATAGATTCCGATGCTTCACTTCAGGTTTACTGTATCCCTTGGACCTTCTTATTGACGATGAAACACAGAAATTGCATCGGAATTAAATACAAAAGGCACAATGCCGACTTAAGGACAAGAAGACTCACTCTTCCTACTGACCATTCCTGTGACACTAGTTATAGATTCCGATTCTTCACACCAGTTTTCTGTATCACTTGGACCTTCTTATTGACGATGAAACACAGAAATTGCATCGGAATTAAATACAAAAGGCACAATGCCGACTTAAGTACATGAAGACCGACACTTCCTACTGACTATGTTTTGAACCATTTCTGTGACTCTAGTTATAGATTCCGATGCTTCACTTCAGGTTTACTGTATCCGTTGGACCTTCTCATTGACGATGAAACACAGAAATTGCATCGGAATTAAATACAAAAGGCACAATGCCGACTTAAGTACAAGAAGACTGACTCTTCTTACTGACCATTCCTGTGACACTAGTATAGATTCCGCTACTTCACTTCAGGTTTACTGTATCCCTTGGACCTTCTTATTGACGATGAAACACAGAAATTGCATCGGAATTAAATACAAATGGCACAATGCCGACTTAAGAACATGAAGTAGGACACTTCTTACTGACTATGTTTTGAACCATTCCTGTGACACTAGTTATAGATTGCGATGCTTCACTTCAGGTTTTCTGTAACCCTTGGACCTTCTTATTGACGATGAAACACTGAAATTGCATCGGAATTAAATACAAAAGGCACAATGCCGACTTAAGTACATGAGGACCGAAACTTCTTACTGACTATGTTTGAACCATTCCAGTGACACCAGTTATAGATTCCCATGCTTCACTCCAGGTTTACTTTAACCTTTGGACCTTCTTATTGACGATGAAACACAGAAATTACATCGGAAATAAATACAAAAGGCACAATGAAGACATAAGTACATGAAGACCGACACTTCTCTCTGACTATGATTTGAACCATTCCTGTAACACTAGTTATAGATTCCGATGCTTCACTTAAGGTTTACTGTATCACTTGGACCTTCTTATTGACGATGAAACACAGAAATTGCATCGGAATTAGATACAAAAGGCACAATGCCGACTTAAGGGCAAGAAGACTGACTTTTCCTACTGACCATTCCCGTGACACTAGTTATAGATTCCGATGCTTCAGTTCAGATTTACTGTATCCCTTGGAACTTATTATTGACGATGAAACACAGAAATTGCATCGGAATTAAATGCAAAAGGCACAATGCCGACTTAAGTACATGACGACCGACACTTCTTACTGACTATGTTTTGAACCATACCTGTGACACTAGTTATAGATTCCGATGCTTCACTCCAGGTTCACTGTATCCCTTGGACCTTCTTATTGACGATGAAACACAGAAATTGCATCGGAATTATATACAAAAGGCACAACGCCGACTTAAGTACATGAAGACCGACACTTCTTACTGACTATGATTTGAACCATTCCTGTAACACTAGTTATAGATTCCGATGCTTCACTTAAGGTTTACTGTATCACTTGGACCTTCTTATTGACGATGAAACACAGAAATTGCATCGGAATTAGATACAAAAGGCACAATGCCGACTTAAGGGCAAGAAGACTGACTTTTCCTACTGACCATTCCCGTGACACTAGTTATAGATTCCGATGCTTCAGTTCAGATTTAGTGTATCCCTTGGAACTTCTTATTGACGATGAAACACAGAAATTGCATCGGAATTAAATACAAAAGGCACAATGCCGACTTAAGTACATGAAGACCGACACTTCCTACTGACTATGTTTTGAACCATTTCTGTGACTCTAGTTATAGATTCCGATGCTTCACTTCAGGTTTACTGTATCCGTTGGACCTTCTCATTGACGATGAAACACAGAAATTGCATCGGAATTAAATACAAAAGGCACAATGCCGACTTAAGTACAAGAAGACTGACTCTTCTTACTGACCATTCCTGTGACACTAGTATAGATTCCGCTACTTCACTTCAGGTTTACTGTATCCCTTGGACCTTCTTATTGACGATGAAACACAGAAATTGCATCGGAATTAAATACAAATGGCACAATGCCGACTTAAGAACATGAAGTAGGACACTTCTTACTGACTATGTTTTGAACCATTCCTGTGACACTAGTTATAGATTGCGATGCTTCACTTCAGGTTTTCTGTAACCCTTGGACCTTCTTATTGACGATGAAACACTGAAATTGCATCGGAATTAAATACAAAAGGCACAATGCCGACTTAAGTACATGAGGACCGAAACTTCTTACTGACTATGTTTGAACCATTCCAGTGACACCAGTTATAGATTCCCATGCTTCACTCCAGGTTTACTTTAACCCTTGGACCTTCTTATTGACGATGAAACACAGAAATTACATCGGAAATAAATACAAAAGGCACAATGAAGACATAAGTACATGAAGACCGACACTTCTCTCTGACTATGATTTGAACCATTCCTGTAACACTAGTTATAGATTCCGATGCTTCACTTAAGGTTTACTGTATCACTTGGACCTTCTTATTGACGATGAAACACAGAAATTGCATCGGAATTAGATACAAAAGGCACAATGCCGACTTAAGGGCAAGAAGACTGACTTTTCCTACTGACCATTCCCGTGACACTAGTTATAGATTCCGATGCTTCAGTTCAGATTTACTGTATCCCTTGGAACTTATTATTGACGATGAAACACAGAAATTGCATCGGAATTAAATGCAAAAGGCACAATGCCGACTTAAGTACATGACGACCGACACTTCTTACTGACTATGTTTTGAACCATACCTGTGACACTAGTTATAGATTCCGATGCTTCACTCCAGGTTCACTGTATCCCTTGGACCTTCTTATTGACGATGAAACACAGAAATTGCATCGGAATTATATACAAAAGGCACAACGCCGACTTAAGTACATGAAGACCGACACTTCTTACTGACTATGATTTGAACCATTCCTGTAACACTAGTTATAGATTCCGATGCTTCACTTAAGGTTTACTGTATCACTTGGACCTTCTTATTGACGATGAAACACAGAAATTGCATCGGAATTAGATACAAAAGGCACAATGCCGACTTAAGGGCAAGAAGACTGACTTTTCCTACTGACCATTCCCGTGACACTAGTTATAGATTCCGATGCTTCAGTTCAGATTTAGTGTATCCCTTGGAACTTCTTATTGACGATGAAACACAGAAATTGCATCGGAATTAAATGCAAAAGGCACAATGCCGACTTAAGTACATGACGACCGACACTTCTTACTGACTATGTTTTGAACCATTCCTGTGACACTAGTTATAGATTACGATGCTTCACTCAAGGTTTACTGTATCCCTTGGACGATCTTATTGACGATGAAATACAGAAATTGCATCGGAATTAAATACAAAAGGCACAATGCCGACTTAAGTACATGAAGACCTACACTTCTTACTGACTATGCTTTGAACCATTCCTGCAACACTAGTTACAGATTCCGAACCTTCACTTCAGGTTTTCTGTATCCCTTGGACCTCCTTATTGACGATGAAACACAGAAATTGCATCGGAATTAAATACAAAAGGCACAATGCCGACTTAAGGTCAAGATGACTGACTCTTCCTACTGACCATTTCTGTGACACTAGTTATAGATTCCGATGCTTCACTTCAGGTTTACTGTATCCCTTGGACCTTCTTATTGACGATGAAACACAGAAATTGCATCGGAATTAAATACAAATGGCGCAATGCCGACTTAAGTACATGAAGACCGACACTTCTTACTGACTATGTTTTGGACCATTCCTGTGACACTAGTTATAGCTTCCGATGCTTCACTCAAGGTTTACTGTATCCCTTGGACCTTCTTATTGACGATGAAACACAGAAATTGCATCGGAATTAAATACAAAAGGCACAATGCCGACTTAAGTACATGAAGACCGACACTTCTTGCTGACTATGCTTTGAACCATTCCTGCAACACTAGTTATAGATTCCGATCCTTCACTTCAGGTTTACTGTATCCCTTGGACCTTCTTATTGACGATGAAACACAGAAATTGCATCGGAATTTAATACAAAAGACACAATGCCGACTTAAGTACAAGAAGACTGACTCTTCCTACTGACCATTCCTGTGACACTAGTAATAGATTCAGATGCTTCACTTCAGGTTTACTGTATCCCTTGGACCTTCTTATTGACGATGAAACACAGAAATTGCATCGGAATTAAATACAAAAGGCACAATGCCGACTTAAGTACATGAAGACCGACACTTCTTACTGACTATGTTTTCAACCATTCCTGTAACACTTGCTATAGATTCCGATGCTTCACTTCAGGTTTACTGTATCCCTTGGACCTTCTTATTGACGATGAAACACAGAAATTGCATCGGAATTAAATACAAAAGGCACAATGCCGACTTAAGTACATGAAGACCGACACTTCCTACTGACTATGTTTTAAACCATTTCTGTGACTCTAGTTATAGATTCCGATGCTTCACTTCAGGTTTACTATATCCCTTGGACCTTCTTATTGACGATGAAACACAGAAATTGCATCGGAATTAAATACAAAAGGCACAATGCCGACTTAAGGACAAGAAGACTCACACTTCCTACTGACCATTCCTGTGACACTAGTTATAGATTCCGATTCTTCACACCAGTTTTCTGTATCACTTGGACCTTCTTATTGACGATGAAACACAGAAATTGCATCGGAATTAAATACAAAAGGCACAATGCCGACTTAAGTACATGAAGACCGACACTTCCTACTGACTATGTTTTGAACCATTTCTGTGACTCTAGTTATAGATTCCGATGCTTCACTTCAGGTTTACTGTATCCGTTGGACCTTCTCATTGACGATGAAACACAGAAATTGCATCGGAATTAAATACAAAAGGCACAATGCCGACTTAAGTACAAGAAGACTGACTCTTCTTACTGACCATTCCTGTGACACTAGTATAGATTCCGCTACTTCACTTCAGGTTTACTGTATCCCTTGGACCTTCTTATTGACGATGAAACACAGAAATTGCATCGGAATTAAATACAAATGGCACAATGCCGACTTAAGAACATGAAGTAGGACACTTCTTACTGACTATGTTTTGAACCATTCCTGTGACACTACTTATAGATTGCGATGCTTCACTTCAGGTTTTCTGTAACCCTTGGACCTTCTTATTGACGATGAAACACTGAAATTGCATCGGAATTAAATACAAAAGGCACAATGCCGACTTAAGTACATGAGGACCGAAATTTCTTACTGACTATGTTTGAACCATTCCAGTGACACCAGTTATAGATTCCCATGCTTCACTCCAGGTTTACTTTAACCCTTGGACCTTCTTATTGACGATGAAACACAGAAATTACATCGGAATTAAATACAAAAGGCACAATGAAGACATAAGTACATGAAGACCGACACTTCTTTCTGACTATGATTTGAACCATTCCTGTAACACTAGTTATAGATTCCGATGCTTCACTTAAGGTTTACTGTATCACTTGGACCTTCTTATTGACGATGAAACACAGAAATTGCATCGGAATTAGATACAAAAGGCACAATGCCGACTTAAGGGCAAGAAGACTGACTTTTCTTACTGACCATTCCCGTGACACTAGTTATAGATTCCGATGCTTCAGTTCAGATTTACTGTATCCCTTGGAACTTATTATTGACGATGAAACACAGAAATTGCATCGGAATTAAATGCAAAAGGCACAATGCCGACTTAAGTACATGACGACCGACACTTCTTACTGACTATGTTTTGAACCATACCTGTGACACTAGTTATAGATTCCGATGCTTCACTCCAGGTTCACTGTATCCCTTGGACCTTCTTATTGACGATGAAACACAGAAATTGCATCGGAATTAAATACAAAAGGCACAACGCCGACTTAAGTACATGAAGACCGACACTTCTTACTGACTATGATTTGAACCATTCCTGTAACACTAGTTATAGATTCCGATGCTTCACTTAAGGTTTACTGTATCACTTGGACCTTCTTATTGACGATGAAACACAGAAATTGCATCGGAATTAGATACAAAAGGCACAATGCCGACTTAAGGGCAAGAAGACTGACTTTTCCTACTGACCATTCCCGTGACACTAGTTATAGATTCCGATGCTTCAGTTCAGATTTAGTGTATCCCTTGGAACTTCATATTGACGATGAAACACAGAAATTGCATCGGAATTAAATACAAATGGCACAATGCCGACTTAAGTACATGAAGACCGACACTTCTTACTGACTATGTTTTGGACCATTCCTGTGACATTAGTTATAGCTTCCGATGCTTCACTCAAGGTTTACTGTATCCCTTGGACCTTCTTATTGACGATGAAACACAGAAATTGCATCGGAATTAAATACAAAAGGCACAATGAGGACTTAAGTACATGAAGACCGACACTTCTTGCTGACTATGCTTTGAACCATTCCTGCAACACTAGTTATAGATTCCGATCCTTCACTTCAGGTTTACTGTATCCCTTGGACCTTCTTATTGACGATGAAACACAGAAATTGCATCGGAATTTAATACAAAAGACACAAAGCCGACTTAAGTACAAGAAGACTGACTCTTCCTACTGACCATTCCTGTGACACTAGTTATAGATTCCGATGCTTCACTTCAGGTTTACTGTATCCCTTGGACTTTCTTATTGACGATGAAACACAGAAATTGCATCGGAATTAAATACAAAAGGCACAATGCCGACTTAAGTACATGAAGACCGACACTTCTTACTGACTATGTTTTGATGCATTCCTGTGACAATAGTTATAGATTCCGATGCTTCACTTCAGGTTTACTGTATACCTTGGACCTTCTTATTGACGATGAAACACAGAAATTGCATCGGAATTAAATACAAAAGGCACAATGCCGACTTAAGGACAAGAAGACTGACTCTTCTTACTGACCATTCCTGTGACACTAGTTATAGATTCCGATGCTTCACTTCAGTTTACTGTATCCCTTGGACCTTCTTATTGACGATGAAACGCAGAAATTGCATCGTAATTAAATACAAAAGGCACAATGCCGACTTAAGTACATGAAGACCGACACTTCTTACTGACAATGCTTTCAACCAATCCTGTGACACTAGTTATAGATTCCGATGCTTCACTCCAGGTTTACTGTATCCCTTGGACCTTCTTATTGACGATGAAACACAGAAATTGCATCGGAATTAAATACTAAAGGCACAATGCCGACTTAAGGACAAGAAGACTGACTCTTCCTACTGATCATTCCTGTGACACTAGTTATAGATTACGATGCTTCACTTCAGGTTTACTGTATCCCTTTGTACCTTCTTATTGACCATGAAACACAGAAATTGCATCGGAATTAAATACAAAAGGCACAATGCCGACTTAAGTACATGAATACCGACACTTCTTACTAACTATGTTTTGAACCATTCCTGTGACACTAGTTATAGATTCCTATGCTTCACTCCAGGTTTACTGTATCCCTTGGACCTTCTTATTGACGATGAGACACAGAAATTAAATAGGAATTAAATACAGAAGGCACAATGCCGACTTATGTACATGAAGACCGACACTTCTTACTGACTATGTTTTGAACCATTCCTGTGGCACTAGTTATAGTTTCCGATGCTTCACTTCAGGTTTACTGTATCCCTTGGACCTTCTTATTGACGATGAAACACAGAAATTCCATCGGAATTAAAAAACAAAAGTCACAATGCCGACTTAAGTACATGAAGACCGACACTTCTTACTGCCAATGTTTTGAACCATTCCTGTGACACTAGTTATAGATTCCGATGCCTCACTCCAGGTTTACTGTATCCCTTGGACCTTCTTATTGACGATGAAACACAGAAATTGCATCGGAACTAAATACAAAAGGCACAATGCCGACTTAAGTACATGAAGACCGACACTTCTTACTGACTATGATTTGAACCATTCCTGTGACACTAGTTATAGTTTCCGATGCTTCACTTCGGGTTTACTGTATCCCTTGGACCTTCTTATTGACGATGAATCACAGAAATTGCATGGGAATTAAATACGAAATGCACAATGCCAACTTAAGGACAAGAAGACTGACTCTTCCTACTGACCATTCCTGTGACACTAGTTATAGATTCCGATGCTTCACTTCTGGTTTACTGTATCCCTTGGACCTTCTTATTGACGATGAAACACAGAAATTGCATCGGAATTAAATACAAAAGGCACAATGCCGACTTAAGGACAAGAAGACTGACTCTTCCTACTGACCATTCCTGTGACACTAGTTATAGATTCCGATGCATCAATTCAGGTTTACTGTATCCCTTGGACCTTCTTATTGACGACGAAACACAGAAATTGCATCGGAATTAAATAAAAAAGGCACAATGCCGACTTAAGTACATGAAGCCCGACACTTCTTACTGACTATGTTTTGAACCATTCCTGTGACACTAGTTATAGATTCCGATGCTTCACTCCAGTTTTACTAAATCCCTTGGACCTTGTTATTGACGATGAAACACAGAAAATGCATCGGAATTAAATACAAAAGGCACAATGCCGACTTTAGTACATGAAGACCGACACTTCTTACTGACTATGCTTTGAACCATTCCTGCAACACTAGTTATAGATTCCGATCCTTCACTTCAGGTTTACTGCATCCCTTGGACCTTCGTATTGACGATGAAACACAGAAATTGCATCGGAATTAAATACAAAAGGCACAATGCCGACTTAAGGACAAGAAGGCTGACTCTTCCTACTGACCATTCCTGTGACACTAGTTATATATTCCGATGCTTCACTTCAGGTTTACTGTATCCCTTGGACCATCTTATTGACGATGAAACACAGAAATTCCATCGGAATTAAAAAACAAAAGTCACAATGCCGACTTAAGTACATGAAGACCGACACTTCCAACTGACTATGTTTTGGACCATTCCTGTGACACTAGTTATAGCTTCCGATGCTTCACTCAAGGTTTACTGTATCCCTTGGACCTTCTTATTGACGATGAAACACAGAAATTGCATCGGAATTAAATACAAAAGGCACAATGCCGACTTAAGTACATGAAGACCGACACTTCTTGCTGACTATGCTTTGAACCATTCCTGCAACACTAGTTATAGATTCCGATCCTTCACTTCAGGTTTACTGTATCCCTTGGACCTTATTATTGACGATGAAACACAGAAATTGCATCGGAATTTAATACAAAAGACACAATGCCGACTTAAGTACAAGAAGACTGACTCTTCCTACTGACCATTCCTGTGACACTAGTTATAGATTCCGATGCTTCACTTCAGGTTTACTGTATCCCTTGGACCTTCTTATTGACGATGAAACACAGAAATTGCATCGGAATTAAATACAAAAGGCACAATGCCGACTTAAGTACACGAAGACTGACACTTCTTACTGACTATGTTTTGATGCATTCCTGTGACAATAGTTATAGATTCCGATGCTTCACTTCAGGTTTACTGTATACCTTTGACCTTCTTATTGACGATGAAACACAGAAATTGCATCGGAATTAAATACAAAAGGCACAATGCCGACTTAAGGACAAGAAGACTGACTCTTCTTACTGACCATTCCTGTGACACTAGTTATAGATTCCGATGCTTCACCTCAGGTTTACTGTATCCCTTGGACCTTCTTATTGACGATGAAACGCAGAAATTGCATCGTAATTAAATACAAAAGGCACAATGCCGACTTAAGTACATGAAGACCGACACTTCTTACTGACAATGATTTCAACCAATCCTGTGACACTAGTTATAGATTCCGATGCTTCACTCCAGGTTTACTGTATCCCTTGGACCTTCTTATTGACGATGAAACACAGAAATTGCATCGGAATTGAATACTAAATGCACAATGCCGACTTAAGGACAAGAAGACTGACTCTTCCTACTGATCATTCCTGTGACACTAGTTATAGATTACGATGCTTCACTTCAGGTTTACTGTATCCCTTTGTACCTTCTTATTGACCATGAAACACAGAAATTACATCGGAATAAAATACAAAAGGCACAATGCCGACTTAAGTACATGAATACCGACACTTCTTACTAACTATGTTTTGAACCATTCCTGTGACACTAGTTATAGATTCCTATGCTTCACTCCAGGTTTACTGTATCCCTTGGACCTTCTTATTGACGATGAGACACAGAAATTAAATAGGAATTAAATACAAAAGGCACAATGCCGACTTAAGTACATAAAGACCGACACTTCTTACTGACTATGTTTTGAACCATTCCTGTGGCACTAGTTATAGTTTCCGATGCTTCACTTCAGGTTTACTGTATCCCTTGGACCTTCTTATTGACGATGAAACACAGAAATTCCATCGGAATTAAAAAACAAAAGTCACAATGCCGACTTAAGTACATGAAGACCGACACTTCTTACTGCCAATGTTTTGAACCATTCCTGTGACACTAGTTATAGATTCCGATGCCACACTCCAGGTTTACTGTATCCCTTGGACCTTCTTATTGACGATGAAACACAGAAATTGCATCGGAACTAAATACAAAAGGCACAATGCCGACTTAAGTACATGAAGACCGACACTTCTTACTGACTATGATTTGAACCATTCCTGTGACACTAGTTATAGTTTCCGATGCTTCACTTCAGGTTTACTGTATCCCTTGGACCTTCTTATTGACGATGAATCACAGAAATTGCATGGGAATTAAATACAAAACGCACAATGCCAACTTTAGGACAAGAAGACTGACTCTTCCTACTGACCATTCCTGTGACACTAGTTATAGATTCCGATGCTTCACTTCTGGTTTACTGTATCCCTTGGACCTTCTTATTGACGATGAAACACAGAAATTGCATCGGAATTAAATACAAAAGGCACAATGCCGACTTAAGGACAAGAAGACTGACTCTTCCTACTGACCATTCCTGTGACACCAGTTATAGATTCCGATGCTTCACTTCAGGTTTACTGTATCCCTTGGACCTTCTTATTGACGATGAAACACAGAAATTGCATCGAAATTAAATACAAAAGGCACAATGCCGACTTAAGTACATGAAGCCCGACACATCTTACTGACTATGTTTTTAACCATTCCTGTGACACTAGTTATAGATTATGATGCTTCACTCCAGGTTTACTGTATCCCCTGAACCTTCTTATTGACGATAAAACACAGAAATTGCATCGGAATTAAATACATAAGGCACAATGCCGACTTAAGTACATGAAGACCGACACTTATTACTGACTATGCTTTGAACCATTCCTGCAACACTAGTTATAGATTCCGATCCTTCACTTCAGGTTTACTGTATCCCTTGGACCTACTTATTGACGATGAAACACAGAAATTGCATCGGAATTAAATACAAAAGGCACAATGCCGACTTAAGGACAAGAAGACTGACTCTTCCTACTGACCATTCCTGTGACACTAGTTATAGATTCCGATGCATCAATTCAGGTTTACTGTATCCCTTGGACCTTCTTATTGACGACGAAACACAGAAATTGCATCGGAAATAAATAAAAAAGGCACAATGCCGACTTAAGTACATGAAGACCGACACTTCTTACTGACTATGATTTGAACCATTCCTGTGACACTAGTTATAGTTTCCGATGCTTCACTTCAGGTTTACTGTATCCCTTGGTCCTTCTTATTGACGATGGATCACAGAAATTGCATGGGAATTAAATACAAAACGCACAATGCCGACTTAAGGACAAGAAGACTGACTCAACATACTGACCTTTCCTGTTACACTAGTTATAGATTCCGATGCTTCACTTCAGGTTTACTATATCCCTTTCACCTACTTATTGACGATGAAACACAGAAATTGCATCGGAATTAAATACAAAATGCACAATGCTGACTTAAGGACAAGAAGACTGACTCTTCCTACTGACCATTCCTGTGACACTAGTTATAGATTCCGATGCATCAATTCAGGTTTACTGTATCCCTTGGACCTTCTTATTGACGACGAAACACAGAAATTGCATCGGAAATAAATAAAAAAGGCACAATGCCGACTTAAGTACATGAAGCCCGACACTTCTTACTGACTATGTTTTGAACCATTCCTGTGACACTAGTTATAGATTCCGATGCTTCACTCCAGTTTTACTAAATCTATTGGACCTTCTTATTGACGATGAAACACAGAAAATGCATCGGAATTAAATACAAAAGGCACAATGTCGACTTTAGTACATGAAGACCGACACTTCTTACTGACTATGCTTGGAACCATTCCTGCAACACTAGTTATAGATTCCGATCCTTCACTTCAGGTTTACTGCATCCCTTGGACCTTCTTATTGACGATGAAACACAGAAATTGCATCGGAATTAAATACAAAAGGCACAATGCCGACTTAAGGACGAGAAGACTGACTCTTCCTACTGACCATTCCTGTGACACTAGTTATAGATTCCGATGCTTCACTTCAGGTTTACCGTATCCCTTGGACCTTCTTATTGACGATGAAACACAGAAATTGCATCGGAATTAAATACAAAAGGCACAATGCCGACTTACGGACAAGAAGACTGACTCTTCCTACTGACCATTCCTGTGACACAAGTTATAGATTCCGATGCTTCACTCCAGGTTTACTGTATCCCTTGGACCTTCTTATTGACGATGAAACACAGAAATTGCATCGGAATTAAATACAAAAGCACAATGCCGACTAAAGTACTTGAAGCCCGATACTTCTTAGTGACTACGTTTTGAACCATTCCTGTGACACTACTTATAGATTCCGATGCTTCACTTCAGGTTTACTGTATCCTTTGGACCTTCTTATTGACGATGAAACACAGAAATTGCATCGGAATTAAATGCAAAAGGCACAATGCCGACTTAAGGACAAGAAGACTGACTCTTCCTACTAACCATTCCTGTGACACTAGTTATAGATTCCGATGCTTCACTTCAGGTTTACTGTATCCCTTGGACCTTCTTATTGACGATGAAACACAGAAATTGCATCGGAATTAAATACAAAAGGCACAATGCCGACTTAAGTACATGAAGACCGACACTTCTTACTGACTATGTTTTGAACCATTCCTGTGACACTAGTTATAGATTCCGATGCTTCACTTCAGGTTTATTGTATCCCTTGGACCTTCTTATTGACGATGAAACGCAGAAATTGCATCTGAATTAAATACAAAAGGCACAATGCCGACTTAAGGACAAGAAGACTGACTCTTCCTACTGACCATTCCTGTGACACTAGTTATATATTCCGATGCTTCACTTCAGGTTTACTGTATCCCTTGGACCATCTTATTGACGATGAAACACAGAAATTGCATCGGAATTAAATACAAAAGGCACAATGCCGGCTTAAGTACATGAAGACCGACACCTCTTACTGACTATATTTTGAACCATTCCTGTGACACTAGTTATAGTTTCCGATGCTTCACTTCAGGTTAACTGTACCCCTTGGACCTTCTTATTGACGATGAAACACAGAGATTGCATCGGAGTTAAATACAAAAGGCACAATGCCGACTTAAGTACATGAAGACCGACAGATCTTACTGACTCTGTTTTGAACCATTCCTGTGACACTAGTTATAGATTCCGATGCTTCACTTCAGGTTTACTGTATCCCTTTGACCTTCTTATTCACGATGAAACACAGAAATTGCATCGGAATTATATACAAAAGGCACAATGCTGACTTAAGGACAAGAAGACTGACTCTTCCTACTGACCATTCCTGTGACACTAGTTATAGATTCCGATGCATCAATTCAGGTTTACTGTATCCCTTGGACCTTCTTATTGACGACGAAACACAGAAATTGCATCGGAATTAAATAAAAAAGGCACAATGCCGACTTAAGTACATGAAGCCCGACACTTCTTCCTGACTATGTTTTGAACCATTCCTGTGACACTAGTTATAGATTCCGATGCTTCACTCCAGTTTTACTAAATCTATTGGACCTTCTTATTGACGATGAAACACAGAAAATGCTTCGGAATTAAATACAAAAGGCACAATGTCGACTTTAGTACATGAAGACCGACACTTCTTACTGACTATGCATGGAACCATTCCTGCAACACTAGTTATAGATTCCGATCCTTCACTTCAGGTTTACTGCATCCCTTGGACCTTCTTATTGACGATGAAACACAGAAATTGAATCGGAATTAAATACAAAAGGCACAATGCCGACTTAAGTACATGAAGACCGACGGATCTTACTGACTCTGTTTTGAACCATTCCTGTGACACTAGTTATAGATTCCGATGCTTCACTTCAGGTTTACTGTATCCCTTTGACCTTCTTATTCACGATGAAACACAGAAATTGCATCGGAAGTAAATACAAAAGGCACTATGAAGACATAAGTACATGAAGACCGACACTTCTTACTGACTATGATTTGAACCGTTCCTGTAACACTAGTTATAGATTCCGATGCTTCACTTCAGGTTTACTGTATCACTTGGACCTTCTTATTGACGATGAAACACAGAAATTGCATCGGAATTAAATACAAAAGGCACAATGCCGGCTTAAGTACATGAAGACCGACACTTCCTACTGACTATGTTTTGAACCATTTCTGTGACACTAGTTATAGAATCCGATGCTTCATTTCAGGTTTACTGTATCCCTTGGACCTTCTTATTGACGATGAAACACAGAAATTGCATCGGAATTAAATACAAAAGGCACAATGCCGACTTAAGTACAAGAAGACTGACTCTTCTTACTGACCATTCCTGTGACACTAGTATAGATTCCGCTACTTCACTTCAGGTTTACTGAATCCCTTGGACCTTCTTATTGACGATGAAACACAGAAATTGCATCGGAATTAAATACAAAAGGCACAATGCCGACTTAAGTACATAAGGACCGACACTTCTAACTGACTATGTTTGAACCATTCCTGTGACACCAGTTATAGATTCCCATGCTTCACTCCAGGTTTACTGTATCCCTTGGACCTTCTTATTGACGATAAAACACAGAAATTGCATCGGAATTAAATACAAAAGGCACTATGAAGACATAAGTACATGAAGACCGACACTTCTTACTGACTATGATTTGAACCGTTCCTGTAACACTAGTTATAGATTCCGATGCTTCACTTCAGGTTTACTGTATCACTTGGACCTTCTTATTGACGATGAAACACAGAAATTGCATCGGAATTAAATACAAAAGGCACAACGCCGACTTAAGTACATGAAGACCGACACTTCTTACTGACTATGTTTTGAACCAATCCTGTAACACTACTTATAGATTCCGAAGCTTCACTTCATGTTTACTATATCCCTTGGACCTTCTTATTGACGATGAAACACAGAAATTGCATCGGAATTATATACAAAAGGCACAATGCCGTCTTAAGGACAAGAAGACTGACTCTTCCTACTGTCCATTCCTGTGACACTAGTTTTAGATTCCGATGCTTCACTTCAGGTTTGCTGTATCCCTTGGACCTTCTTATTGACGATGGAACACAGAAATTGCATCGGAATTAAATACAAAAGGCACAATGCCGACTTAAGTACATGAAGACCGTCACTTCTTACTGACTATGTTTTGAACCATTCCTGTGGCACTAGTTATAGATTCCGATGCTTCACTCAAGGTTTACTGTATCCCTTGGACCATCTTATTGACGATGAAACACAGAAATTGCATCGGAAATAAATACAAAAGCCACAATGCCGACTTAAGTACATGAAGACCGACACTTCTTACTGACTATGCTTTGAACCATTCCTGCAACACTAGTTACAGATTCCGGTCCTTCACTTCAGGTTTTCTGTATCCCTTGGACCTCCTTATTGACGATGAAACACAGAAATTGCATCGGAATTAAATACAAAAGGCACAATGCCGACTTAAGGACAAGAAGACTGACTCTTCCTACTGACCATTCCTGTGACACTAGTTATAGATTCCGATGCTTCACTTCAGGTTTACTGTATCCCTTGGACCTTCTTATTGACGATGAAACACAGAAATTGCATCGGAATTAAATACAAATGGCACAATGCCGACTTAAGTACATGAAGACCGACACTTCTTACTGACTATGTTTTGGACCATTCCTGTGACACTAGTTATAGATTCCGATGCTTCACTCAAGGTTTACTGTATCCCTTGGACCTTCTTATTGACGATGAAACACAGAAATTGCATCGGACTTAAATACAAAAGGCACAATGCCGACTTAAGTACATGAAGACCGACACTTCTTGTTGACTATGCTTTGAACCATTCCTGCAACACTAGTTATAGATTCCGATCCTTCACTTCAGGTTTACTGTATCCCTTGGACCTTCTTATTGACGATGAAACACAGAAATTGCATCGGAATTAAATACAAAAGGCACAATGCCGACTTAAGGACAAGAAGACTGACTCTTCCTACTGACCATTCCTGTGACACTAGTTATAGATTCCGATGCTTCACTTCAGGTTTACTGTATCCCTTGGACCTTCTTATTGACGAAGAAACGCAGAAATTGCATCGTAATTAAATACAAAAGGCACAATGCCGAATTAAGTACATGAAGACCGACACTTCTTACTGCCAATTTTTCAACCAATCCTGTGACACTAGTTATAGATTCCGATGCTTCACTCAAGGTTTACTGTATCCCTTGGACCTTCTTATTGACGATGAAACACAGAAATTGCATCGGAATTAAATATTAAAGGCACAATGCCGACTTAAGGACAAGAAGACTGACTCTTCCTACTGACCATTCCTGTGACACTAGTTATAGATTCCGATGCTTCACTTCAGGTTTACTGTATCCCTTGGACCTTCTTATTGACGATGAAACACAGAAATTGCATCGGAATTAAATACAAAAGGCACAATGCCGACTTAAGGACAAGAAGACTGACTCTTCCTACTGACCATTCCTGTGACACTAGTTATAGATTCCGATGCTTCACTTCTGGTTTACTGTATCCCTTGGACCTTCTTATTGACGATGAAACACAGAAATTGCATCGGAATTAAATACAAAAAGCACAATGCCGACTTAAGGACAAAAAGACTGACTCTTCCTATTGACCATTCCTGTGACACTAGTTATACATTCCGATGCTTCACTTCAGGTTTACTGTATCCCTTGGACCTTCTTATTGACGATGAAACACAGAAACTGCATCGGAATTAAATACAAAAGGCGCAATGCCGACTTAAGTACATGAAGCCCGACACTTCTTGCTGACTATGTTTTTAACCATTCCTGTGACACTAGTTATAGATTCTGATGCTTCACTCCAGGTTTACTGTATACCTTGAACCTTCTTATTGACGATAAAACACAGAAATTGCATCGGAATTAAATACATAAGGCACAATGCCGACTTAAGTACATGAAGACCGACACTTATTACTGACTATGCTTTGAACCATTCCTGCAACACTAGTTATAGATTCCGATCCTTCACTTCAGGTTTACTGCATCCCTTGGACCTTCTTATTGACGATGAAACACAGAAATTGCATCGGAATTAAATACAAAAGGCAAAATGCCGACTTAAGGACAAGAAGACTGACTCTTCCTACTGACCATTCCTGTGACACTAGTTATAGATTCCGATGCTTCACTTCAGGTTTACTGTATCCCTTGGACCTTCTTATTGACGATGAAACACAGAAATTGCATCGGAATTAAATACAAAAGGCACAATGCCGACTTAAGTACATGAAGACCGACACCTCTTACTGACTATATTTTGAACCATTCCTGTGACACTAGTTATAGTTTCCGATGCTTCACTTCAGGTTAACTGTATCCCTTGGACCTTCTTATTGACGGTGAAACACAGAAATTGCATCGGAGATAAATACAAAAGGCACAATGCCGACTTAAGTACATGAAGACCGACAGTTCTTACTGACTATGTTTTGAACCATTCCTGTGACACTAGTTATGGATTCCGATGCTTCACTTCAGGTTTACTGTATCCCTTTGACCTTCTTATTCACGATGAAACACAGAAATTGCATCGGAATTATATACAAAAGGCACAATGCCAACTTAAGTACATGAAGACCGACACTTCTTACTGTCTATGTGTTGAACCATTCCAGTGACACTTGTTATAGATTCCGATGCTTCACTTCAGGTTTACTGTATCCCTTGGACCTTCTTATTGACGATGAAACACAGAAATTGCATCGGAATTAAATACAAATGGCAGAATGCCGACATAAGGACAAGAAGACTGACTCATCCTGCTGGCCATTCCTGTGACGCTAGTTATAGATTCCGATGCTTCACTTCAGGTTTACTGTATCCCTTGGACCTTCTTATTGACGATGAAACACAGAAATTGCATCGGAATTAAATACAAAAGGCACAATGCCGACCTAAGTACAAGAAGACTGACTCTTCCTACTGACCACTCCTGTGACACTAGTTATAGTTTCCGATGCTTCACTTCAGGTTTACTGTATCCCTTGGACCTTCTTATTGACGATGAAACACAGAAATTGCATCGGAATTAAATACAAAAGGCACAGTGCCGACTTAAGTACATGAAGACCGACAGTTCTTACTTACTATGTATTGAACCATTCCTGTGACACTAGTTATAGATTCCGATGCTTCACTTCAGGTTCACTGTATCCCTTGGACCTTCTTATTGACGATGAAACACAGAAATTGCATCGGAATTAATTACAAAAGGCACAATGCCTACTGAAGTACATGAAGACCGACATTTCTTACTGACTTTGTTTTGAACCATTCCTGTAACACCAGTTATAGATTCCGATGCTTCACTTCAGGTTTACTGTATCCCTTGGACCATCTTATTGACGATGAAACACAAAAATTGCATCGGAAATAAATACAAAAGGCACAATGCCGGCTTAAGGACAAGAAGACTGACTCTTCCTACTGACCATTCCTGTGACACTAGTTATGGATCCCGATACTTAACTTCAGGTTTACTGTATCCATTGGACCTTCTCCTAGACGATGAAAGATAGGAATTGCATCGGAATTAAATACAAAAGGCACAATGCTGACTTAAGTACATGAAGACCGACACTTCTTACTGACTATGTTTTGAACCATTCCTGTGACACTAGTTATAGATTCTGATGGTTCACTTCAGGTTTACTGTATCCCTTGGACATTCTTTATGACGATGAAACACAGAAATTGCATCGGAATTAAACACAAAAGGCACGACGCCGACTTAAGTACATGAAGACAGACACATCTTACTGACTAAGTTTTGAACCATTAATGTAACACTAGTTATAGATTCCGATGCTTCACTTCAGGTTTACTGTATCCCTTGGACTCTCTTATTGACGATGAAACACAGAAATTGCATGGAATTTAAATACAAAAGGCACAATGCCGACTTAAGGACAAGAAGACTGACTCTTCCTACTGACCATTCCTGTGACACTAGTTATAGATTCCGATTCTTCACTTAGTGTTTACTATATCCCTTGGACCTTCTTATTGACGATGAAACACAGAAATTGCATCGGAATTGAATACAAAAGGCACAATGCCGACTTAAGTACATGAAGACCGACACTTCTTACTGACTATGTTATGAACCATTCCTGTGACACTAGTTATAGATTCCGATGCTTCACTTCAGGTTTACTGTATCCCTTGGACCCTCTTATTGACGATGAAACAGAGAAATTGCATCGGAATTAAATACAAAAGTCACAATGCCGCTTTAGTACAAGAAGACTGACTCTTCCTACTGCCTAGGTTTTGAACCATTCCTGTGACACTAGTTATAGATTCCGATGCTTCACTACAGGTTTACTGTATCCCTTGGACCTTCTTATTGACGATGAAACACAGAAATTGCATCGGAATTAAATACAAAAGGCACAATGCCGACTTAAGTACATGAAGACCGACACTTCTTACTGACTATGATTTGATGCATTCCTGTGACAATAGTTATAGATTCCGATGCTTCACTTCAGGTTTACTGTATACCTTGGACCTTCTTATTGACGATGAAACACAGAAATTGCATCGGAATTAAATACAAAAGGCACAATGCCGACTTAAGGACAAGAAGACTGACTCTTCCTACTGACCATTCCTGTGACACTAGTCATAGATTCCGATGCTTCACTTCAGGTTTACTGTATCCCTTGGACCTTCTTATTGACGATGAAACGCAGAAATTGCATCGTAATTAAATACAAAAGGCACAATGCCGACTTAAGTACATGAAGACCGACACTTCTTACTGACAATGTTTTCAACCAATCCTGTGACACTAGTTATAGATTCCGATGCTTCACTCCAGGTTTACAGTATCCCTTGGACCTTCTTATTGTCGAAGAAACACAGAAATTGCATCGGAATTAAATACAAAACGCACAATGCCGACTTAAGTACATGAAGACCGACACTTCTTGTTGACTATGCTTTGAACCATTCCTGCAACACTAGTTATAGATTCCGATGCTTCACTTCAGGTTTACTGTATCACTTGGACCTTCTTATTGACGATGAAACACAGAAATTGCATCGGAATTAAATACAAAAGGCACAACGCCGGCTTAAGTACATGAAGACCGACACTTCTTACTGACTATGTTTTGAACCATTCCTGTAACACTACTTATAGATTCCGAAGCTTCACTTCATGTTTGCTATATCCCTTGGACCTTCTTATTGACGATGAAACACAGAAATTGCATCGGAATTATATACTAAAGGCACAATGCCGTCTTAAGGACAAGAAGACTGACTCTTCCTACTGTCCATTCCTGTGACACTAGTTTTAGATTCCGATGCTTCACTTCAGGTTTACTGTATCCCTTGGACCTTCTTATTGACGATGGAACACAGAAATTGCATCGGAATTAAATACAAAAGGCACAATGCCGACTTAAGTACATGAAGACCGACACTTCTTACTGACTATGTTTTGAACCATTCCTGTGACACTAGTTACAGATTCCGATGCTTCACTCAAGGTTTACTGTATCCCTTGGACCATCTTATTGACGATGAAACACAGAAATTGCATCGGAATTAAATACAAAAGGCACAATGCCGACTTAAGTACATGAAGACCGACACTTCTTACTGACTATGCTTTGAACCATTCCTGCAACACTAGTTACAGATTCCGATCCTTCACTTCAGGTTTTCTGTAACCCTTGGACCTCCTTATTGACGATGAAACACAGAAATTGCATCGGAATTAAATACAAAAGGCACAATGCCGACTTAAGGACAAGAAGACTGACTCTTCCTACTGACCATTCCTGTGACACTAGTTATAGATTCCGATGCTTCACTTCAGGTTTACCGTATCCCTTGGACCTTCTTATTGACGATGAAACACAGAAATTGCATCGGAATTAAATACAAATGGCACAATGCCGACTTAAGTACATGAAGACCGACACTTCTTACTGACTATGTTTTGGACCATTCCTGTGACACTAGTTATAGATTCCGATGCTTCACTCAAGGTTTACTATATCCCTTGGACCTTCTTATTGACGATGAAACACAGAAATTGCATCGGAATTAAATACAAAAGGCACAATGCCGACTTAAGTACATGAAGACCGACACTTCTTGTTGACTATGCTTTGAACCATTCCTGCAGCACTAGTTAGAGATTCCGATTATTCACTTCAGGTTTACTGTATCCCTTGGACCTTCTTATTGACGATGAAACACAGAAATTGCATCGGAATTAAATACAAAAGCACAATGCCGACTTAAGTACAAGAAGACTGACTCTTCCTACTGACCATTCCTGTGACACTAGTTATAGATTCCGATGCTTCACTTCAGGTTTACTGTATCCCTTGGACCTTCTTATTGACGATGAAACACAGATATTGCATCGGAATTAAATACAAAAGGCACAATGCCGACTTAAGTACATGAAGACCGACACTTCTTACTGACTATGATTTGATGCATTCCTGTGACAATAGTTATAGATTCCGATGCTTCACTTCAGGTTTACTGTATACCTTGGACCTTCTTATTGACGATGAAACACAGAAATTGCATCGGAATTAAATACAAAAGGCACAATGCCGACTTAAGGACAAGAAGACTGACTCTTCCTACTGACCATTCCTGTGACACTAGTTATAGATTCCGATGCTTCACTTCAGGTTTACTGTATCCCTTGGACCTTCTTATTGACGAAGAAACGCAGAAATTGCATCGTAATTAAATACAAAAGGCACAATGCAGACTTAAGTACATGAAGACCGACACTTCTTACTGACAACGTTTTCAACCAATCCTGTGACACTAGTTATAGATTCCGATGCTTCACTCCAGGTTTACAGTATCCCTTGGACCTTCTTATTGACGAAGAAACACAGAAATTGCATCGGAATTAAATACAAAACGCACAATGCCGACTTAATGACAAGAAGACTGACTCTTCCTACTGACCATTCCTGTGTTACTAGTTATAGATTACGATGCTTCACTTCAGGTTTACTGTATCCCTTTGTACCTTCTTATTGACGATGAAACACAGAAATTGCATCGGAATTAAATACAAAAGGCACAATGCCGACTTAAGTACATGAATACCGACACTTCTTACTAACTATGTTTTGAACCACTCCCGTGACACTAGTTATAGATTTCTATGCTTCACTCCAGGTTTACTGTATCCCTTGGACCCTCTTATTGATGATGAAACACAGAAATTAAATAGGAATTAAATACAGAAGGCACTATGCCGACTTAAGTACATGAAGAACGACACTTCTTACTGACTATGTTTTGAACCATTCCTGTGGCACTAGTTATAGTTTCCGATGCTTCACTTCAGGTTTACTGTATCCCTTGGACCTTCTTATTGACGATGAAACACAGAAATTCCATCGGAATTAAAAAACAAAAGTCACAATGCCGACTTAAGTACATGAAGTCCGACACTTCTTACTGCCAATGTTTTGAACCATTCCTGTGACACTAGTTATAGATTCCGATGCCACACTCCAGGTTTACTGTATCCCTTTTACCTTCTTATTGACGATGAAACACAGAAATTGCATCGGAACTAAATACAAAAGGCACAATGCCGACTTAAGTACATGAAGACCGACACTTCTTACTGACTATGATTTGAACCATTCCTGTGACACTAGTTATAGATTCCGATGCTTCACTTCTGGTTTACTGTATACCTTGGACCTTCTTATTGACGATGAAACACAGAAATTGCATCGGAATTAAATACAAAAGGCACAATGCCGACTTAAGGACAAGAAGACTGACTCTTCCTACTGACCATTCCTGTGACACTAGTTATACATTCCGATGCTTCACTTCAGGTTTACTGTATCCCTTGGACCTTCTTATTGACGATGAAACACAGAAATTGCATCGGAATTAAATACAAAAGGCGCAATGCCGACTTAAGTACATGAAGCCCGACACTTCTTACTGACTATGTTTTTAACCATTCCTGTGACACTAGTTATAGATTCTGATGCTTCACTCCAGGTTTACTGTATACCTTGAACCTTCTTATTGACGATAAAACACAGAAATTGCATCGGAATTAAATACATAAGGCACAATGCCGACATAAGTACATGAAGACCGACACTTATTACTGACTATGCTTTGAACCATTCCTGCAACACTAGTTATAGATTCCGATCCTTCACTTCAGGTTTACTGCATCCCTTGGACCTTCTTATTGACGATGAAACACAGAAATTGCATCGGAATTAAATACAAAAGGCAAAATGCCGACTTAAGGACAAGAAGACTGACTCTTCCTACTGACCATTCCTGTGACACTAGTTATAGATTCCGATGCTTCACTTCAGGTTTACTGTATCCCTTGGACCTTCTTATTGACGATGAAACACAGAAATTGCATCGGAATTAAATACAAAAGGCACAATGCCGACTTAAGTACATGAAGACCGACACCTCTTACTGACTATAAATTGAACCATTCCTGTGACACTAGTTATAGTTTCCGATGCTTCACTTCAGGTTAACTGCATCCCTTGGACCTTCTTATTGACGATGAAACACAGAAATTGCATCGGAGATAAATACAAAAGGCACAATGCCGACTTAAGTACATGAAGACCGACAGTTCTTACTGACTATGTTTTGAACCATTCCTGTGACACTAGTTATGGATTCCGATGCTTCACTTCAGGTTTACTGTATCCCTTGGACCTTCTTATTGACGATGAAACACAGAAATTGCATCGGAATTAATTACAAAAGGCACAATGCCTACTGAAGTACATGAAGACCGACATTTCTTACTGACTTTGTTTTGAACCATTCCTGTAACACCAGTTATAGATTCCGATGCTTCACTTCATGTTTACTGTATCCCTTGGACCTTCTTATTGACGATGAAACACAAAAATTGCATCGGAAATAAATACAAAAGGCACAATGCCGGCTTAAGGACAAGAAGACTGACTCTTCCTACTGACCATTCCTGTGACACTAGTTATGGATTCCGATGCTTCACTTCAGGTTTACTGTATCCATTGGACCTTCTCCTAGACGATGAAACATAGGAATTGCATCGGAATTAAATACAAAAGGCACAATGCTGACTTAAGTACATGAAGACCGACACTTCTTACTGACTATGTTTTGAACCATTCCTGTGACACTAGTTATAGATTCTAATGGTTCACTTCAGGTTTCCTGTATCCCTTGGACATTCTTTATGACGATGAAACACAGAAATTGCATCGGAATTAAACACAAAAGGCACGACGCCGACTTAAGTACATGAAGACAGACACATCTTACTGACTAAGTTTTGAACCATTAATGTAACACTAGTTATAGATTCCGATGCTTCACTTCAGGTTTACTGTATCCCTTGGACTCTCTTATTGACGATGAAACACAGAAATTGCATGGAATTTAAATACAAAAGGCACAATGCCGACTTAAGGACAAGAAGACTGACTCTTCCTACTGACCATTCCTGTGACACTAGTTATAGATTCCGATTCTTCACTTCGTGTTTACTGTATCCCTTGGACCTTCTTATTGACGATGAAACACAGAAATTGCATCGGAATTAAATACAAAAGGCACAATGCCGACTTAAGTACATGAAGACCGACACTTCTTACTGACTATGTTATGAACCATTCCTGTGACACTAGTTATAGATTCCGATGCTTCACTTCAGGTTTACTGTATCCCTTGGACCCTCTTATTGACGATGAAACAGAGAAATTGCATCGGAAGTAAATACAAAAGTCACAATGCCGCTTTAGTACAAGATGACTGACTCTTCCTACTGCCTAGGTTTTGAACCATTCCTGTGACACTAGTTATAGATTCCGATGCTTCACTCCAGGTTTACTGTATCCCTTGGACCTTCTTATTGACGATGAAACACAGAAATTGCATCGGAATTAAATACAAAAGGCACAATGCCGACTTAAGTACATGAAGACCGACACTTCTTACTGACTATGATTTGATGCATTCCTGTGACAATAGTTATAGATTCCGATGCTTCACTTCAGGTTTACTGTATACCTTGGACCTTCTTATTGACGATGAAACACAGAAATTGCATCGGAATTAAATTCAAAAGGCACAATGCCGACTTAAGGACAAGAAGACTGACTCTTCCTACTGACCATTCCTGTGACACTAGTTATAGATTCCGATGCTTCACTTCAGGTTTACTGTATCCCTTGGACCTTCTTATTGACGATGAAACGCAGAAATTGCATCGTAATTAAATACAAAAGGCACAATGCCGACTTAAGTACATGAAGACCGACACTTCTTACTGACAATGTTTTCAACCAATCCTGTGACACTAGTTATAGATTCCGATGCTTCACTCCAGGTTTACAGTATCCCTTGGACCTTCTTATTGACGAAGAAACACAGAAATTGCATCGGAATTAAATACAAAGCGCACAATGCCGACTTAATGACAAGAAGACTGACTCTTCCTACTGACCATTCCTGTGACACTAGTTATAGATTACGATGCTTCACTTCAGGTTTACTGTATCCCTTTGTACCTTCTTATTGACGATGAAACACAGAAATTGCATCGGAATTAAATACAAAAGGCACAATGCCGACTTAAGTACATGAATACCGACACTTCTTACTAACTATGTTTTGAACCATTCCCGTGACACTAGTTATAGATTCCTATGCTTCACTCCAGGTTTACTGTATCCCTTGGACCTTCTTATTGATGATGAAACACAGAAATTAAATAGGAATTAAATACAGAAGGCACAATGCTGACTTAAGTACATGAAGAACGACACTTCTTACTGACTATGTTTTGAACCATTCCTGTGGCACTAGTTATAGTTTCCGATGCTTCACTTCAGGTTTACTGTATCCCTTGGACCTTCTTATTGACGATGAAACACAGAAATTCCATCGGAATTAAAAAAACAAAAGTCACAATGCCGACTTAAGTACATGAAGTCCGACACTTCTTACTGCCAATGTTTTGAACCATTCCTGTGACACTAGTTATAGATTCCGATGCCACACTCCAGGTTTACTGTATCCCTTTTACCTTCTTATTGACGATGAAACACAGAAATTGCATCGGAACTAAATACAAAAGGCACAATACCGACTTAAGTACATGAAGACCGACACTTCTTACTGACTATGATTTGAACCATTCCTGTGACACTAGTTATAGTTTCCGATGCTTCACTTCAGGTTTACTGTATCCCTTGGACCTTCTTATTGACGATGAATCACAGAAATTGCATGGGAATTAAATACAAAACGCACAATGCCAACTTAAGGACAAGAAGACTGACTCTTCCTACTGACCATTCCTGTGACACTAGTTATAGATTCCGATGCTTCACTTCTGGTTTACTGTATCCCTTGGACCTTCTTATTGACGATGAAACACAGAAATTGCATCGGAATTAAATACAAAAGGCACAATGCCGACTTAAGGAAAGAAGACTGACTCTTCCTACTGACCATTCCTGTGACACTAGTTATACATTCCGATGCTTCACTTCAGGTTTACTGTATCACTTGGACCTTCTTATTGACGATGAAACACAGAAATTGCATCGGAATTAAATACAAAAGGCACAATGCCGACTTAAGTACATGAAGCCCGACACTTCTTACTGACTATGTTTTTAACCATTCCTGTGACACTAGTTATAAATTCTGATGCTTCACTCCAGGTTTACTGTATACCTTGAAGCTTCTTATTGACGATAAAACACAGAAATTGCATCGGAATTAAATACATAAGGCACAATGCCGACTTAAGTACATGAAGACCGACACTTATTACTGACTATGCTTTGAACCATTCCTGCAACACTAGTTATAGATTCCGATCCTTCACTTCAGGTTTACTGCATCCCTTGGACCTTCTTATTGACGATGAAACACAGAAATTGCATCGGAATTAAATACAAAAGGCAAAATGCCGACTTAAGGACAAGGAGACTGACTCTTCCTACTGACCATTCCTGTGACACTAGTTATAGATTCCGATGCTTCACTTCAGGTTTACTGTATCCCTTGGACCTTCTTATTGACGATGAAACACAGAAATTGCATCGGAATTAAATACAAAAGGCACAATGCCGACTTAAGTACATGAAGACCGACACCTCTTACTGACTATATTTTGAACCATTCCTGTGACACTAGTTATAGTTTCCGATGCTTCACTTCAGGTTAACTGTATCCCTTGGACCTTCTTATTGACGATGAAACACAGAAATTGCATCGGAGTTAAATACAAAAGGCACAATGCCGACTTAAGTACATGAAGACCGACAGTTCTTACTGACTATGTTTTGAACCATTCCTGTGACACTAGTTATAGATTCCGATGCTTCACTTCAGGTTTACTGTATCCCTTTGACCTTCTTATTCACGATGAAACCCAGAAATTGCATCGGAATTATATACAAAAGGCACAATGCCGACTTAAGTACATGAAGACCGACACTTCTTACTGACTATGTTTTGAACCATTCCAGTGACACTTGTTATAGATTCCGATGCTTCACTTCAGGTTTACTGTATCCCTTGGACCTTCTTATTGACGATGAAACACAGAAATTGCATCGGAATTAAATACAAATGGCAGAATGCCGACATAAGGACAAGAAGACTGACTCATCCTGCTGGCCATTCCTGTGACGCTAGTTATAGATTCCGATGCTTCACTTCAGGTTTACTGTATCCCTTGGACCTTCTTATTGACGATGAAACACAGAAATTGCATCGGAATTAAATACAAAAGGCACAATGCCGACCTAAGTACAAGAAGACTGACTCTTCCTACTGACCACTCCTGTGACACTAGTTATAGTTTCCGATGCTTCACTTCAGGTTTACTGTATCCCTTGGACCTTCTTATTGACGATGAAACACAGAAATTGCATCGGATTTAAATACAAAAGGCACAGTGCCGACTTAAGTACATGAAGACCGACAGTTCTTACTTACTATGTATTGAACCATTCCTGTGACACTAGTTATAGATTCCGATGCTTCACTTCAGGTTCACTGTATCCCTTGGACCTTCTTATTGACGATGAAAGACAGAAATTGCATCGGAATTAATTACAAAAGGCACAATGCCTACTGAAGTACATGAAGGCCGACATTTCTTACTGACTTTGTTTTGAACCATTCCTGTAACACCAGTTATAGATTCCGATGCTTCACTTCAGGTTTACTGTATCTTTTGGACCTTCTTATTGACGATGAAACACAAAAATTGCATCGGAAATAAATACAAAAGGCACAATGCCGGCTTAAGGACAAGAAGACTGACTCTTCCTACTGACCATTCCTGTGACACTAGTTATGGATTCCGATGCTTCACTTCAGGTTTACTGTATCCATTGGACCTTCTCCTAGACGATGAAACATAGGAATTGCATCGGAATTAAATACAAAAGGCACAATGCTGACTTAAGTACATGATGACCGACACTTCTTACTGACTATGTTTTGAACCATTCCTGTGACACTAGTTATAGATTCTGATGGTTCACTTCAGGTTTACTGTATCCCTTGGACATTCTTTATGACGATGAAACACAGAAATTGCATCGGAATTAAACACAAAAGGCACGACGCCGACTTAAGTACATGAAGACAGACACATCTTACTGACTAAGTTTTGAACCATTAATGTAACACTAGTTATAGATTCCGATGCTTCACTTCGGGTTTACTGTATCCCTTGGACTCTCTTATTGACGATGAAACACAGAAATTGCATGGAATTTAAGTACAAAAGGCACAATGCCGACTTAAGGACAAGAAGTCTGACTCTTCCTACTGACCATTCCTGTGACACTAGTTATAGATTCCGATTCTTCACTTCATGTTTACTGTATCCCTTGGACCTTCTTATTGACGATGAAACACAGAAATTGCATCGGAATTAAATACAAAAGGCACAATGCCGACTTAAGTACATGAAGACCGACACTTCTTACTGACTATGTTATGAACCATTCCTGTGACACTAGTTATAGATTCCGATGCTTCACTTCAGGTTTACTGTATCCCTTGGACCCTCTTATTGACGATGAAACAGAGAAATTGCATCGGAATTAAATACAAAAGTCACAATGCCGCTTTAGTACAAGAAGACTGACTCTTCCTACTGCCTAGGTTTTGAACCATTCCTGTGACACTAGTTATAGATTCCGATGCTTCACTCCAGGTTTACTGTATCCCTTGGACCTTCTTATTGACGATGAAACACAGAAATTGCGTCGGAATTAAATACAAAAGCACAATGCCGACTTAAGTACAAGAAGACTGACTCTTTCTAATGTCTAAGTTTTGAACCATTCCTGTGACACTAGTTATAGATTACGATGCTTCACTTCAGTTTTACCGTATCCCTTGGACCTTCTTATTGACGATGAAACACATAAATTGCATCGGAATTAAATACAAAAGGCACAATGCCGACTTAAGTACAAGAAGACTGACTCTTTCTACTGTCTAAGTTTTGAACCATTCCTGTGACAATAGTTATACATTCCGATGCTTCACTTCAGGTTTACTGTATCCCTTGGACGTTCTTATTGACGATGAAACACAGAAATTGCATCGGAATTAAATACAAAAGGCACAATGCCGACTTAAGGACAAGAAGACTGACTCTTCCTACTGACCATTCCTGTGACGGTAGTTATAGATTCCGATTCTTCACACCAGGTCTACTGTATCCCTTCTACCTTCTTATTGACGATGAAACACAGATATTGCATCGGAATTAATTACAAAAGGCACAATGCCGACTTAAGTACAAGAAGACTGACTCTTCCTACTGTCTAAGTTTTTAACCATTCCTGTGACACTAGTTATAGATTCCGATGCTTCACTTCAGGTTTACTGTATCCCTTGGACCTTCTTATTGACGATGAAACACAGAAATTGCATCGGAATTAAATACAAATGGCAGAATGCCGACATAAGGACAAGAAGACTGACTCATCCTGCTGGCCATTCCTGTGACGCTAGTTATAGATTCCGATGCTTCACTTCAGGTTTACTGTATCCCTTGGACCTTCTTATTGACGATGAAACACAGAAATTGCATCGGAATTAACTACAAAAGGCACAATGCCGACTTAAGTACAAGAAGACTGACTCTTCCTACTGACCACTCCTGTGACACTAGTTATAGTTTCCGATGCTTCACTTCAGGTTTACTGTATCCCTTGGACCTTCCTATTGACGATGAAACACAGAAATTGCATCGGAATTAAATACAAAAGGCACAATGCCGACTTAAGTACATGAAGACCGACAGTTCTTACTTACTATGTATTGAACCATTCCTGTGACACTAGTTATAGATTCCGATGCTTCACTTCAGGTTTACTGTATCCCTTGGACCATCTTATTGACGATGAAACACAGAAATTGCATCGGAATTAAATACAAAAGGCACAATGCCGACTTAAGTACATGAAGACCGACACTTCTTACTAACTATATTTTGAACCATTCCTGTGACACTAGTTATAGTTTCCGATGCTTCACTTCAGGTTTACTGTATTCCTTGGACCTTCTTATTGACGATGAAACACAGAAATTGAATCGGAATTAAATACAAAAGGAACAATGCCGACTTAAGTACATGAAGACCGACACTTCTTACTGACTATGTTTTGAACCATTCCTGTGACACTAGTTATAGATTCCGATCCTTCACTTCAGGTTTACTGTATCCCTTGGACCTTCTTATTGACGATGAAACACAGAAATTGCATCGGAATTAAATACAAATGGCAGAATGCCGACATAAGGAGAAGAAGACTGACTCTTCCTGCTGGCCATTCCTGTGACACTAGTTATAGATTCCGATACTTCACTTCAGGTTTTCTGTATCCCTTGGACCTTCTTGTTGACGATGAAACACAGAAATTGCATCGGAATCAAATACAAAAGTCACAATGCCGACTGAAGTACAAGAAGACTGACTCTTCCTACTGACCACTCCTGTGGCACTAGTTATAGTTTCCGATGCTTCACTTCAGGTTTACTGTATCCCTTGGACCTTCCTATTGACGATGAAACACAGAATCTGCATCGGAATTAAATACAAAAGGCACAATGCCGACTTAAGTACATGAAGACAGACACTTCTTTCTGACTAAGTTTTGAACCATTCCTGTAACACTAGTTATAGATTCAGATGCTTCACTTCAGGTTTACTGTATCCCTTGGACCTTCTTATTGACGATGAAACACAGAAATTGCATCGGAATTAAATACAAAAGACACAATGCCGACTTAAGAAGACTGACTCTTCCTACTGTCTAGGTTTTGAACCATTCCTGTGACACTAGTTATAGATTCCGTGCTTCACTTCAGGTTTACTGTATCCCTAGGACCTTCTTATTGACGATGAAACACAGAAATTGCATCGGAATTTAATACAAAATGCAGAATGCCGACTGAAGTACAAGAAAACTGACTCTTCTTTCTGTCTATGTTTTGAACCATTCCTGTGACACTAGTTATAGATTCCGATGCTTCACTTCAGGTTTACTGTATCGCTCTCACCTTCTTATTGACGATGAAACACAGAAATTGCGCCGGAATTATATACAAAAGGCACAATGCTGACTTAAGTACATGAAGACCGACTCTTCTTACTGACTATGTTTTGAACCATTCCTGTGACACTAGTTATAGATTCCGATGCTACACTTCAGGTTTACTGTATCCCATGGACCTTCTTATTGACGATGAAACACAGAAATTGCATGCGAATTAAATACAAAAGGCACAATGCCGACTTAAGGACAAGAAGACTGACTCTTCTTACTGACTATGTTTTGAACCATTCCTGTGACACTAGTTATAGATTCCGATGCTTCACTTCAGGTTTACTGTATCCCTCTGACCTTCTTATTGATGATGAAACACAGAAATTGCACCGGAATTAAATGCAAAAGGCACAATGCCGACTTAAGTACAAGAAGGCTGACTCTTCTTACTGTCTATGTTTTGTACCATTCCATTGACACTAGTTATAGATTCCGATTCTTCACTCCAGGTTTACTGCGTCATTTTTACCATCTTATTGACGATGAAACACTGAAATTGCATCGGAATTAAATAGATTAGACAAAATGCCGACTTAAGTACAAGAAGACTGACCCTTCTTACTGTCTATGTTTGAACCATTCCTGTTACACTAGTTATAGATTGCGATGCTTCACTTCAGGTTTACTGTATCCCTTGGACCTTCTTTTTGACGATGAAACACAGAAATTGCATCGGAATTAAATACAAAAGGCACAATGCCGACTTAAGTACATGAAGACTGACTCTTCTTACTGACTATGCTTTG
Source organism: Schistocerca americana (assembly GCF_021461395.2). Lineage (NCBI taxonomy): Eukaryota > Metazoa > Arthropoda > Insecta > Orthoptera > Acrididae > Schistocerca > Schistocerca americana. The sequence goes on from NC_060122.1 coordinate 11,537,526, forward strand.
AACCATTCCTGTGACACTAGTTATAGATTCCGATGCCTCACTCCAGGTTTACTGTATCCCTTCTACCTTCTTACTGACGATGAAACACAGAAATTGCTTCGGAATTAAATACAAAAGGCACAATGCGACTTATGTACTGTCTATGTTTTGAACCATTCCTGTGACACTAGTTATAGATTCCGATGCTTCACTTCAGGTTTACTGTATCCCTCTGACCTTCTCATTGACGATGAAACACAGAAATTGCATCGGAATTCAATACAAAATTCACAATGCCGACTTAAGTACATGAAGACCGACTCTTCTTACTGACCATGTTTTGAACCATTTCTGTGACACTAGTTATAGATTCCGATGCCTCACTTCAGGTTTACTGTATCCCTTCTACCTTCTTACTGACGATGAAACACAGAAATTGCTTCGGAATTAAATACAAAAGGCACAATGCGACTTATGTACTGTCTATGTTTTGAACCATTCCTGTGACACTAGTTATAGATTCCGATGCTTCACTTCAGGTTTACTGTATCCCTCTGACCTTCTTATTGACGATGAAACACAGAAATTGCACCTGAATTAAATACAAAAGGCACAATGCCGACTTAAGCACAAGAAGGCTGACTCTTCTTAATATCTGTGTTTTCAACAATTCCATTGACACTAGTTATAGATTCCGATGCTTCACTCCATGTTTACTGCATCCCTTTTACCTTCTTATTGACGATGAAACACTGAAATTGCATCGGAATTAAATAGGTTAGGCAAATAGCAGACTTAAGTACAAGAAGACTGACTCTTCTTACTGACTATGTGTTGAACCATTCCTGTGACACTAGTTATAGATTGCGATGCTTCACTTCAGGTTTACTGTATCCCTTGGACCTTCTTATTGACGATGAAACACACAAATTCCCTCGGAATTAAGTACAAAAGGCACAATGCCGACTTAAGTACATGAAGACTTACTCCTCTTCCTGACTATGTTTTGAACCATTCCTGTGACACTAGTTGTAGATTCCGACGCTTCACATCAGGTTTACTGTATCCATTGGACCTTCTCATTGACGATGAAACACAGAAATGGCATCGGAATTAAGTAGAAAAGGCACAATGCCGACTTAAGTAGAAGAAGACTGACTCTTCTTACTGTCTATGCTTTGAACCATTCCTGGGACACTAGTTATAGATTCTGATGCTTCACTTCAGGTTTACTGTATCCCTTGGACCTCCTTATTGACGATGAAACACAGAAATTGCATCGGAATTAAATACAAAAGGCACAATGCCAACTTAAGTACATGAAGACTGACTCTTCTTACTGACTATTTTTTGAAGCATTCCTGTGACTAGTTATAGATTCCGATGCTTCACTTAAGGTTTACTGTATCCCTTGGTTCTTCTTATTGACGATGAAACACAGAAATTGCATCGGAATTAAATACAAAAGGCACAATGCCAACTTAAGTACATGAAGACTGACTCTTCTTTCTGACTATGTTTTGAACCATTCCTGTGACACTAGTTATAGATTCCGATGCCTCACACCAGGTTTACTGTATCCCTTGGACCTTCTTATTGACGATGAAACACAGAAATTGCATCGGAATTAAGTAGAAAAGGCACAATGCCGACTTAAGTAGAAGAAGACTGACTCTTCTTACTGTCTATGCTTTGAACCATTCCTGGGACACTAGTTATAGATTCTGATGCTTCACATCAGGTTTACTGTATCCCTTGGACTTTCTTGATGACGATGAAACACAGAAATTGCGTCGGAATTAAATACAAAACGCACAATGCTGACTTAAGTACATGAAGAGCGACTCCTCTTACTGACTATTTTTTGAAGCATTCCTGTGACTAGTTATAGATTCCGATGCTTCACTTAAGGTTTACTGTATCCCTTGGTTCTTCTTATTGACGATGAAACACAGAAATTGCATCGGAATTTAATACAAAAGGCACAAGGCCGACTTAAGGACAAGAAGACTGACTCTTCTTACTGACTATGTTTTGAACCATTCCTGTTACCCTAGTTATAGATTCCGATGCTTCACTTCAGGTTTATTGTATCCCTCTGACCTTCTTATTGACGATGAAACACAGAAATTGCACCGGAATTAAATACAAAAGGCACAATGCCGACTTAAGTACAAGAAGACAGACTCTTCTTACTGTCTATGTTTTGAACCATTCCATTGACACTAGTTATAGATTCCGATGCTACACTCCTGGTTTACTGTATCCCTTGGACCTTCTTATTGACGATGAAACACTGAAATTGCATCGGAATTAAATAGAAAAGGCACAATGCCGACTTAAGTACAAGAAAACTGACTCGTCTTACTGACTATGTTTAGAACCAATCCTGTGACACTAGTTATAGATTCCGATGCTTCACTTCAGGTTTACTGTATACCTTGGACCTTCTTATTGACGATGAAACACAGAAATTGCATCGGAATTAAATACAAAAGGCACAATGCCGACTTAAGTACATGAAGACTGTCTCTTCTTACTGACTATGCTTTGAACCATTCCTGTGACACTAGTTATAGATTTCGATGCTTCACTTCAAGTTTACTGTATCGCTCTCACCTTCTTATTGACGATGAAACACAGAAATTGCGCCGGAATCAAATACAAAAGGCACAATGCCGACTTAAGTACAAGAAGACTGACTCCTCTTACTGTCTATGTTTTGAACCATTCCATTGACACTAGTTATAGATTCCGATGCTTCACTTCAGGTTTACTGTATCATTTGGACCTTCTTATTGACGATGAAACACAGAAACTACATCGGAATTAAATACAAATGGCACAATGCCGACTTCAGTACAAAAAGATTGAATCTTCTTATTGTCTATGTTTTGAACCATTCCTGTGACACTAGTTATAGATTCCGATGCTTGACTTCAGGATTACTGTATCCCTATGACCTTCTTATTGACGATGAAACACAGAAATTGCATCGGAATTTTATACAAAATGCAGAATGCAGACTCAAGTACAAGAAGACTGACTCTTCTTCCTGTCTATGTTTTGAACCATTCCTGTGACACTAGTTATAGATTCCGATGCTTCACTTCAGGTTCACTGTTTTCCTCTGACCTTCTTATTGACGATGAAACACAGAAATTGCATCGGAATTAAATACAAAAGGCACAATGCCGACTTAAGTACAAGAAGACTGACTCTCCTTACTGTCTATGTTTTGAACCATTCCTGTGACACTAGTTATAGATTCCGATGCTTCACTTCAGGTTTACTGTATCCCTTGGGCCTTCTTATTGTCGATGAAACACATAAATTGCATCGGAATTAAATACAAAAGCACAATGCCGACATAGGTACAACAAGTCTTTGTCTTCTTACTGACTATGTTTTGAACCATTCGTGTGAAACTAGTTATAGATTCCGATGCTTCACTTCAGGTATACTGTATCCCTTGGACCTTCTTATTGACGATGAAACTCAGAAATTACATCGGAATTAAATTCAAAAGGCACAATGCCGACTTAAGTACAAGAAGACTGTATCTTCTTACTGTCTATGTTTTGAACCATTCCTGTGACACTAGTTATAGATTCCGATGCTTCACTTCAGGTATACTGTATCCCTTGGACCTTCTTATTGACGATGAAACACAGAAATTGCATCGGAATTAAATTCAAAAGGCACAATGCCGACTTAAGTACGAGAAGACTGTATCTTACTACTGTCTATGTTTTGAACCATTCCTGTGACACTAGTTATAGATTCTGATGCTTCACTTCATGTTTACTCTATTCCTCTGACCTTCTTATTAACGATGAAACACAGAAATTGCGCCGGAATTATATACAAAAGGCACAATGCTGACTTAAGTACATGAAGACCGACTCTTCTTACTGACTATGTTTTGAACCATTCCTGTGACACTAGTTATAGATTCCGATGCTACACTTCAGGTTTACTGTATCCCTTGGACCTTCTTATTGACGATGAAACACAGAAATTGCATGCGAATTAAATACAAAAGGCACAATGCCGACTTAAGGACAAGAAGACTGACTCTTCATACTGACTATGTTTTGAACCATTCCTGTGACACTAGTTATAGATTCCGATGCTTCACTTCAGGTTTACTGTATCCCTTGGACCTTCTTATTGACGATGAAACACAGAAATTGCATCGGAATTAAATACAAAAGGCACAATGCCGACTTAAGTACATGAAGACTGACTCTTCTTACTGACTATGCTTTGAACCATTCCTGTGACACTTGTTATAGATTCCGATGCTTCACTTCAGGTTTACTGTATCCCTTGGACCTTCTCATTGACGATGAAACACAGAAATTGCATCGGAATTCAATACAAAAGCACAATGCCGACATAAGTACAACAAGTCTGTATCTTCTTACTGACTATGATTTGAACCATTCGTGTGAAACTAGTTATAGATTCCGATGCTTCACTTCAGGTATACTGTATCCCTTGGACCTTCTTATTGACGATGAAACACAGAAATTACATCGGAATTAAATTCAAAAGGCACAATGCCGACTTTAGTACAAGTTGACTGTATCTTCTTACTGTCTATGTTTTGAACCATTCCTGTGACACTAGTTATAGATTCCGATGCTTCACTTCAGGTATACTGTATCCCTTGGACCTTCTTATTGACGATGAAACACAGAAATAGCATCGGAATTAAATAGATTAGGCAAAATGCCGACTTAAGTACATGAAGACCGACTCTTCTTACTGACTATGTTTTGAACCATTTCTGTGACACTAGTTATAGATTCCGATGCCTTACTTCAGGTTTACTCTATCCCTCTGACCTTCTTATTAACGATGAAACACAGAAATTGCGCCGGAATTATATACAAAAGGCACAATGCTGACTTAAGTACATGAAGACCGACTCTTCTTACTGACTAAGTTTGAACCATTGCTGTGACACTAGTTATAGATTCCGATGCTACACTTCAGGTTTACTGTATCCCTTGGACCTTCTTATTGACGATGAAACACAGAAATAGCATCGGAATTAAATACAAAAGGCACAATGCCGACTTAAGGACAAGAAGGCTGACTCTTCTTACTGTCTATGTTTTGAACCATTCCATTGACACTAGTTATAGATACCGTTGCTTCACTCCAGGTTTACTGCGTCCCTTTTACCATCTTATTGACGATGAAACACTGAAATTGCATCGGAATTAAATAGATTAGGCAAAATGCCGACTTAAGTACAAGAAGACTGACTCTTCTTACTGTCTATGTTTGAACCATTCCTGTTACACTAGTTATAGATTCCGATGCTTCACTTCAGGTTTACTGTATCCCTTGGACCTTCTCATTGACGATGAAACACAGAAATTGCGTCAGAATTAAATACAAAAGGCACAATGCCGACTTAAGTACATGAAGACCGACTCTTCTTACTGACTATGTTTTGAACCATTTCTGTGACACTAGTTATAGATTCCGATGCCTTACTTCAGGTTTACTGTATCCCTTCTACCTTCTTATTGACGATGAAACACAGAAATTGCTTCGGAATTAAATACAAAAGGCACAATGCCGACTTATGTACTGTCCATGTTTTGAACCATTCCTGTGACACTAGTTATAGATTCCGATGCTTCACTTCAGGTTTACTGACTCCCTCTGACCTTTTTATTGACGATGAAACACAGAAATTGCACCTGAATGAAATACAAAAGGCACAATGCCGACTTAAGTACATGAAGTCCGACTCTTCTTACTGTCTATGTTTTGAACCGTTCCATTGATACTAGTTATAGATTCCGATGCTTCACTTCAGGTTTACTGTATCATTTGGACTTTCTCATTGACGATGAAACACAGAAACTACATCGGAATTAAATACAAATGGCACAATGCCGACTTAAGTACAAGAAGGCTGACTCTTCTTACTGTCTATGTTTTGAACCATTCCATTGACACTAGTTATAGGTTCCGATCCTTCACTCCATGTTTACTGCATCCCTTTTACCTTCTTATTGACGATGAAACACTGAAATTGCATCGGAAATAAATAGATTAGGCAAATAGCCGACTTAAGTACAAAAAGACTGACTCTTCTTACTGACTATGTTTTGAACCATTCCTGTGACACTAGTTATAGATTGCGATGCTTCACTTCAGGTTTACTGTAACCCTTGGACCTTCTTATTGACGATGAAACACAGAAATTGCATCGGAATTAAGTACAAAAGGCACAATGCCGACTTAAGTACATGAAGACTTACTCCTCTTCCTGACTATGTTTTGAACCATTCCTGTGACACTAGTTGTAGATTCCGATGCTTCACTTCAGGTTTACTGTATCCCTTGGACCTTCTCATTGACGATGAAACACAGAAATGGCATCGGAATTAAATACAAAAGGCACAAAGCCGACTTAAGGACAAGGAGACTGACTATTCTCTCTGACTATGTTTTGAACCATTCCTGTGAAACTAGTTATAGATTCCGATGCTTCACTTCAGGTTTACTGTATCCCTAGGACCTTCTTATTGACGATGAAACACAGATATTGCATCGGAATTTAATACAAAATGCAGAATGCCTACTCAAGTACAAGAAGACTGACTCTTCTTTCTGTCTATGCTTTGAACCATTCCTGTGACACTAGTTATAGATTCCGATGCTTCAATTCAGGATTAATGTATTCCTCTGACCTTCTTATTGACGATGAAACACAGAAATTGCATCGGAATTAAATACAAAAGGCACAATGGCGACTTAAGACCAAGAAGACTGACTCTCCTTACCGTCTATGTTTTGAACCATTCCTGTGACACTAGTTATAGATTCCGATGCTTCACTTCAGGTTTACTGTATCCCTTGGACCTTCTTATTGTCGATGAAACACAGAAATTGCATCGGAATTAAATACAAAAGGCACAATGCCGACTTAAGTACAACAGGTTTGTATCTTCTTACTGTCTATGTTTTGAACCATTCCTGTGACACTAGTTATAGATTCCGATGCTTCACTTCAGGTATACTGTATCCCTTGGACCTTCTTATTGACGATGAAACACAGAAATTGCATCGGAATTAAATTCACAAGGCACAATGCCGACTTAAGTACGAGAAGACTGTATCTTCCTACAATCTATGTTTTGAACCATTCCTGTGACACTAGTTATAGATTCTGATGCTTCACTTCATGTTTACTCTATTCCTCTGACCTTCTTGATAACGATGAAACACTGAAATTGCGCCGGAATTATATACAAAAGGCACAATGCTGACTTAAGTACATGAAGACCGACTCTTCTTACTGACTATGTTTTGAACCATTCCTGTGACACTAGTTATAGATTCCGATGCTACACTTCAGGTTTACTGTATCCCTTGGACCTTCTTATTGACGATGAAACACAGAAATTGCATGCGAATTAAATACAAAAGGCACAATGCCGACTTAAGGACAAGAAGACTGACTCTTCTTACTGACTATGTTTTGAACCATTCCTGTGACACTAGTTATAGATTCCGATGCTTCACTTCAGGTTTACTGTATCCCTCATACCTTCTTATTGACGATGAAACACAGAAATTGCACCTGAATTAAATACAAAAGGCACAATGCCGACTTAAGAACAAGAAGGCTGACTTTTCTTACTATCTGTGTTTTCAACAATTCCATTGACACTAGTTATAGATTCCGATGCTTCACTCCATGGTTACTGCATCCCTTTTACCTTCTTATTGACGATGAAACACTGAAATTGCATCGGAATTAAATTGATTAGGCAAATAGCCGACTTAAGTACAAGAAGAGAGAGTAATCTTACTGACTATGTTTTGAACCATTCCTGTGACACTAGGTATAGATTGCGATGCTTCACTTCAGGTTTACTGTAATCCTTGGACCTTCTTATTGACGATGAAACACAGAAATTGCATCGGAATTAAGTACAAAAGGTACAATGCCGACTTAAGTACATGAAGACTTACTCCTCTTCCTGACTATGTTTTGAACCTTTCCTGTGACACTAGTTGTAGATTCCGATGTTTCACTTCAGGTTTACTGTATCCCTTGGACCTTCTCATTGACGATGAAACACAGAAATAGCATCGGAAATAAATACAAAAGGCACAACGCCGACTTAAGGACAAGAAGACTGACTATTCTCTCTGACTATGTTTTGAACTACTCCTGTGACACTAGTTATAGATTCCGATGCTTCACTTCAGGTTTACTGTATCGCTCTCACCTTCTTATTGACGATGAAACACAGAAATTGCACCGGAATTAAATACAAAAGGCACAATGCCGACTTAAATACAAGAAGACTGACTCTTCTTACTGTCTATGTTTTGAACCATTCCATTGACGCTAGTTATAGATTCCGATGCTTCACTTCAGGTTTACTGTATCATTTGGACTTTCTCATTGACGATGAAACACAGAAACTACATCGGAATTAAATACAAAAGGCACAATGCCGACTTAAGTACAAGAAGGCTGACTCTTCTTACTGTCTATGTTTTGAACCATTCCATTGACACTAGTTATAGATTCCGATGCTTCACTCCATGTTTACTGCATCCCTTTTACCTTCTTATTGACGATGAAACACTGAAATTGCATCGGAAATAAATAGATTAGGCAAATAGCCGTCTTAAGTACAAGAAGACTGACTCTTCTTACTGACTATGTTTTGAACCATTCCTGTGACACTAGTTATAGATTGCGATGCTTCACTTCAGGTTTACTGTAATCCTTGGACCTTCTTATTGACGATGAAACACAGAAATTGCATCGGAATTAAGTACAAAAGGCACAATGCCGACTTAAGTACATGAAGACTTACTCCTCTTCCTGACTATGTTTTGAACCATTCCTGTGACACTAGTTGTAGATTCAGATGCTTCACTTCAGGTTTACTGTATCCCTTGGACCTTCTCATTGACGATGAAACACAGAAATGGCATCGGAATTAAATACAAAAGGCACAAAGCCGACTTAAGGACAAGGAGACTGACTATTCTCTCTGACTATGTTTTGAACCATTCCTGTGAATCTAGTTATAGATTCCGATGCTTCACTTCAGGTTTACTGTATCCCTAGGACCTTCTTATTGACGATGAAACACAGAAATTGCATCGGAATTTAATACAAAATGCAGAATGCCGACTCAAGTACAAGAAGACTGACTCTTCTTTCTGGCTATGTTTTGAACCATTCCTGTGACACTAGTTATAGATTGCGATGCTTCACTTCAGGTTTACTGTAATCCTTGGACCTTCTTATTGACGATGAAACACAGAAATTGCATCGGAATTAAGTACAAAAGGCACAATGCCGACTTAAGTACATGAAGACTTACTCCTCTTCCTGACTATGTTTTGAACCATTCCTGTGACACTAGTTATAGATTCCGATGCTTCAATTCAGGATTAATGTATTCCTCTGACCTTCTTACTGACGATGAAACACAGAAATTGCATCGGAATTAAATACAAAAGGCACAATGCCGACTTAAGACCAAGAAGACTGACTCTCCTTACTGTCTATGTTTTGAACCATTCCTGTGACACTAGTTATAGATTCCGATGCTTCACTTCAGGTTTACTGTATCCCTTGGACCTTCTTATTGTCGATGAAACACAGAAATTGCATCGGAATTAAATACAAAAGGCACAATGCCGACTTAAGTACAACAGGTTTGTATCTTCTTACTGTCTATGTTTTGAACCATTCCTGTGACACTAGTTATAGATTCTGATGCTTCACTTCATGTTTACTCTATTCCTCTGACCTTCTTATTAACGATGAAACACAGAAATTGCGCCGGAATTATATACAAAAGGCACAATGCTGACTTAAGTACATGAAGACCGACTCTTCTTACTGACTATGTTTTGAACCATTCCTGTGACACTAGTTATAGATTCCGATGCTACACTTCAGGTTTACTGTATCCCTTTGACCTTCTTATTGACGAGAAACACAGAAATTGCATGCGAATTAAATACAAAAGGCACAATGCCGACTTAAGGACAAGAAGACTGACTCTTCTTACTGACTATGTTATGAACCATTCCTGTGACACTAGTTATAGATTCCGATGCTTCACTTCAGGTTTACTGTATCCCTCTGACCTTCTTATTGACGATGAAACACAGAAATTGCACCGGAATTAAATGCAAAGGGCACAATGCCGACTTAAGTACAAGAAGGCTGACTCTTCTTACTGTCTATGTTTTGAACCATTCCATTGACACTAGTTATAGATTCCGATGCTTCGCTCCAGGTTTACTGCGTCATTTTTACCATCTTATTGACGATGAAACACTGAAATTGCATCGGAATTAAATAGACTAGACAAAATGCCGACTTAAGTACAAGAAGACGGACTCTTCTTACTGTCTATGTTTGAACCATTCCTGTTACACTAGTTATAGATTGCGATGCTTCACTTCAGGTTTACTGTATCCCTTGGACCTTCTTATTGACGATGAAACACAGAAATAGCATCGGAATTAAATACAAAAGGCACAATGCCGACTTAAGGACAAGAAGGCTGACTCTTCTTACTGTCTATGTTTTGAACCATTCCATTGACACTAGTTATAGATACCGTTGCTTCACTCCAGGTTTACTGCGTCCCTTTTACCATCTTATTGACGATGAAACACTGAAATTGCATCGGAATTAAATAGATTAGGCAAAATGCCGACTTAAGTACAAGAAGACTGACTCTTCTTACTGTCTATGTTTGAACCATTCCTGTTACACTAGTTATAGATTCCGATGCTTCACTTCAGGTTTACTGTATCCCTTGGACCTTCTCATTGACGATGAAACACAGAAATTGCGTCAAAATTAAATACAAAAGGCACAATGCCGACTTAAGTACATGAAGACCGACTCTTCTTACTGACTATGTTTTGAACCATTTCTGTGACACTAGTTATAGATTCCGATGCCTTACTTCAGGTTTACTGTATCCCTTCTACCTTCTTATTGACGATGAAACACAGAAATTGCTTCGGAATTAAATACAAAAGGCACAATGCCGACTTATGTACTGTCCATGTTTTGAACCATTCCTGTGACACTAGTTATAGATTCCGATGCTTCACTTCAGGTTTACTGACTCCCTCTGACCTTTTTATTGACGATGAAACACAGAAATTGCACCTGAATGAAATACAAAAGGCACAATGCCGACTTAAGTACATGAAGACCGACTCTTCTTACTGTCTATGTTTTGAACCGTTCCATTGATACTAGTTATAGATTCCGATGCTTCACTTCAGGTTTACTGTATCATTTGGACTTTCTCATTGACGATGAAACACAGAAACTACATCGGAATTAAATACAAATGGCACAATGCCGACTTAAGTACAAGAAGGCTGACTCTTCTTACTGTCTATGTTTTGAACCATTCCATTGACACTAGTTATAGGTTCCGATCCTTCACTCCATGTTTACTGCATCCCTTTTACCTTCTTATTGACGATGAAACACTGAAATTGCATCGGAAATAAATAGATTAGGCAAATAGCCGACTTAAGTACAAAAAGACTGACTCTTCTTACTGACTATGTTTTGAACCATTCCTGTGACACTAGTTATAGATTGCGATGCTTCACTTCAGGTTTACTGTAACCCTTGGACCTTCTTATTGACGATGAAACACAGAAATTGCATCGGAATTAAGTACAAAAGGCACAATGCCGACTTAAGTACATGAAGACTTACTCCTCTTCCTGACTATGTTTTGAACCATTCCTGTGACACTAGTTGTAGATTCCGATGCTTCACTTCAGGTTTACTGTATCCCTTGGACCTTCTCATTGACGATGAAACACAGAAATGGCATCGGAATTAAAGACAAAAGGCACAAAGCCGACTTAAGGACAAGGAGACTGACTATTCTCTCTGACTATGTTTTGAACCATTCCTGTGAAACTAGTTATAGATTCCGATGCTTCACTTCAGGTTTACTGTATCCCTAGGACCTTCTTATTGACGATGAAACACAGATATTGCATCGGAATTTAATACAAAATGCAGAATGCCTACTCAAGTACAAGAAGACTGACTCTTCTTTCTGTCTATGTTTTGAACCATTCCTGTGACACTAGTTATAGATTCCGATGCTTCAATTCAGGATTAATGTATTCCTCTGACCTTCTTATTGACGATGAAACACAGAAATTGCATCGGAATTAAATACAAAAGGCACAATGGCGACTTAAGACCAAGAAGACTGACTCTCCTTACTGTCTATGTTTTGAACCATTCCTGTGACACTAGTTATAGATTCCGATGCTTCACTTCAGGTTTACTGTATCCCTTGGACCTTCTTATTGTCGATGAAACACAGAAATTGCATCGGAATTAAATACAAAAGGCACAATGCCGACTTAAGTACAACAGGTTTGTATCTTCTTACTGTCTATGTTTTGAACCATTCCTGTGACACTAGTTATAGATTCCGATGCTTCACTTCAGGTATACTGTATCCCTTGGACCTTCTTATTGACGATGAAACACAGAAATTGCATCGGAATTAAATTCACAAGGCACAATGCCGACTTAAGTACGAGAAGACTGTATCTTCCTACAATCTATGTTTTGAACCATTCCTGTGACACTAGTTATAGATTCTGATGCTTCACTTCATGTTTACTCTATTCCTCTGACCTTCTTATTAACGATGAAACACTGAAATTGCGCCGGAATTATATACAAAAGGCACAATGCTGACTTAAGTACATGAAGACCGACTCTTCTTACTGACTATGTTTTGAACCATTCCTGTGACACTAGTTATAGATTCCGATGCTACACTTCAGGTTTACTGTATCCCTTGGACCTTCTTATTGACGATGAAACACAGAAATTGCATGCGAATTAAATACAAAAGGCACAATGCCGACTTAAGGACAAGAAGACTGACTCTTCTTACTGATTATGTTTTGAACCATTCCTGTGACACTAGTTATAGATTCCGATGCTTCACTTCAGGTTTACTGTATCCCTCATACCTTCTTATTGACGATGAAACACAGAAATTGCACCTGAATTAAATACAAAAGGCACAATGCCGACTTAAGAACAAGAAGGCTGACTTTTCTTACTATCTGTGTTTTCAACAATTCCATTGACACTAGTTATAGATTCCGATGCTTCACTCCATGGTTACTGCATCCCTTTTACCTTCTTATTGACGATGAAACACTGAAATTGCATCGGAATTAAATTGATTAGGCAAATAGCCGACTTAAGTACAAGAAGAGAGACTAATCTTACTGACTATGTTTTGAACCATTCCTGTGACACTAGGTATAGATTGCGATGCTTCACTTCAGGTTTACTGTAATCCTTGGACCTTCTTATTGACGATGAAACACAGAAATTGCATCGGAATTAAGTACAAAAGGTACAATGCCGACTTAAGTACATGAAGACTTACTCCTCTTCCTGACTATGTTTTGAACCTTTCCTGTGACACTAGTTGTAGATTCCGATGTTTCACTTCAGGTTTACTGTATCCCTTGGACCTTCTCATTGACGATGAAACACAGAAATAGCATCGGAAATAAATACAAAAGGCACAACGCCGACTTAAGGACAAGAAGACTGACTATTCTCTCTGACTATGTTTTGAACTACTCCTGTGACACTAGTTATAGATTCCGATGCTTCACTTCAGGTTTACTGTATCGCTCTCACCTTCTTATTGACGATGAAACACAGAAATTGCACCGGAATTAAATACAAAAGGCACAATGCCGACTTAAATACAAGAAGACTGACTCTTCTTACTGTCTATGTTTTGAACCATTCCATTGACGCTAGTTATAGATTCCGATGCTTCACTTCAGGTTTACTGTATCATTTGGACTTTCTCATTGACGATGAAACACAGAAACTACATCGGAATTAAATACAAAAGGCACAATGCCGACTTAAGTACAAGAAGGCTGACTCTTCTTACTGTCTATGTTTTGAACCATTCCATTGACACTAGTTATAGATTCCGATGCTTCACTCCATGTTTACTGCATCCCTTTTACCTTCTTATTGACGATGAAACACTGAAATTGCATCGGAAATAAATAGATTAGGCAAATAGCCGACTTAAGTACAAGAAGACTGACTCTTCTTACTGACTATGTTTTGAACCATTCCTGTGACACTAGTTATAGATTGCGATGCTTCACTTCAGGTTTACTGTAATCCTTGGACCTTCTTATTGACGATGAAACACAGAAATTGCATCGGAATTAAGTACAAAAGGCACAATGCCGACTTAAGTACATGAAGACTTACTCCTCTTCCTGACTATGTTTTGAACCATTCCTGTGACACTAGTTGTAGATTCAGATGCTTCACTTCAGGTTTACTGTATCCCTTGGACCTTCTCATTGACGATGAAACACAGAAATGGCATCGGAATTAAATACAAAAGGCACAAAGCCGACTTAAGGACAAGGAGACTGACTATTCTCTCTGACTATGTTTTGAACCATTCCTGTGAATCTAGTTATAGATTCCGATGCTTCACTTCAGGTTTACTGTATCCCTAGGACCTTCTTATTGACGATGAAACACAGAAATTGCATCGGAATTTAATACAAAATGCAGAATGCCGACTCAAGTACAAGAAGACTGACTCTTCTTTCTGGCTATGTTTTGAACCATTCCTGTGACACTAGTTATAGATTGCGATGCTTCACTTCAGGTTTACTGTAATCCTTGGACCTTCTTATTGACGATGAAACACAGAAATTGCATCGGAATTAAGTACAAAAGGCACAATGCCGACTTAAGTACATGAAGACTTACTCCTCTTCCTGACTATGTTTTGAACCATTCCTGTGACACTAGTTATAGATTCCGATGCTTCAATTCAGGATTAATGTATTCCTCTGACCTTCTTATTGACGATGAAACACAGAAATTGCATCGGAATTAAATACAAAAGGCACAATGCCGACTTAAGACCAAGAAGACTGACTCTCCTTACTGTCTATGTTTTGAACCATTCCTGTGACACTAGTTATAGATTCCGATGCTTCACTTCAGGTTTACTGTATCCCTTGGACCTTCTTATTGTCGATGAAACACAGAAATTGCATCGGAATTAAATACAAAAGGCACAATGCCGACTTAAGTACAACAGGTTTGTATCTTCTTACTGTCTATGTTTTGAACCATTCCTGTGACACTAGTTATAGATTCTGATGCTTCACTTCATGTTTACTCTATTCCTCTGACCTTCTTATTAACGATGAAACACAGAAATTGCGCCGGAATTATATACAAAAGGCACAATGCTGACTTAAGTACATGAAGACCGACTCTTCTTACTGACTATGTTTTGAACCATTCCTGTGACACTAGTTATAGATTCCGATGCTACACTTCAGGTTTACTGTATCCCTTTGACCTTCTTATTGACGAGAAACACAGAAATTGCATGCGAATTAAATACAAAAGGCACAATGCCGACTTAAGGACAAGAAGACTGACTCTTCTTACTGACTATGTTTTGAACCATTCCTGTGACACTAGTTATAGATTCCGATGCTTCACTTCAGGTTTACTGTATCCCTCTGACCTTCTTATTGACGATGAAACACAGAAATTGCACCGGAAGTAAATGCAAAGGGCACAATGCCGACTTAAGTACAAGAAGGCTGACTCTTCTTACTGTCCATGTTTTGAACCATTCCATTGACACTAGTTATAGATTCCGATGCTTCGCTCCAGGTTTACTGCGTCATTTTTACCATCTTATTGACGATGAAACACTGAAATTGCATCGGAATTAAATAGACTAGACAAAATGCCGACTTAAGTACAAGAAGACGGACTCTTCTTACTGTCTATGTTTGAACCATTCCTGTTACACTAGTTATAGATTGCGATGCTTCACTTCAGGTTTACTGTATCAGTTGGACCTTCTTATTGACGATGAAACACAGAAATTGCATCGGAATTAAATACAAAAGGCACAATGCCGACTTAAGTACATGAAGACTGACTCTTCTTACTGACTATGCTTTGAACCATTCCTGTGACACTTGTTATAGATTCCGATGCTTCACTTCAGGTTTACTGTATCCCTTGGACCTTCTCATTGACGATGAAACACAGAAATTGCATCGGAATTCAATACAAAATTCACAATGCCGACTTACGTACATGAAGACCGACTCTTCTTACTGACTATGTTTTGAACCATTTCTGTGACACTAGTTATAGATTCCGATGCCTCACTTCAGGTTTACTGTATCCCTTCTACCTTCTTATTGACGATGAAACACAGAAATTGCTTCGGAATTAAATACAAAAGGCACAATGCCGACTTATGTACTGTCTATGTTTTGAACCATTCCTGTGACACTAGTTATAGATTCCGATGCCTCACTTCAGGATTACTGTATCCCTCTGACCTTCTTATTGACGATGAAACACAGAAATTGCACCTGAATTAAATACAAAAGGCACAATGCCGACTTAAGCACAAGAAGGCTGACTCTTCTTAATATCTGTGTTTTCAACAATTCCATTGACACTAGTTATAGATTCCGATGCTTCACTCCATGTTTACTGCATCCCTTTTACCTTCTTATTGACGATGAACCACTGAAATTGCATCGGAATTAAATAGATTAGGCAAATAGCAGACTTAAGTACAAGAAGACTGACTCTTCTTACTGACTATGTTTTGAACCATTCCTGTGACACTAGTTATAGATTCTGATGCTTCACTTCATGTTTACTCTATTCCTCTGACCTTCTTATTAACGATGAAACACAGAAATTGCGCCGGAATTATATACAAAAGGCACAATGCTGACTTAAGTACATGAAGACCGACTCTTCTTACTGTCTATGTTTTGAACCGTCCCATTGACACTAGTTATAGATTCCGATGCTTCACTCCAGGTTTACTGTATCCCTTGTACCTTCTTATTGACGATGAAATATTGAAATTGCATCGGAATTAAACAGAAAAGGCACAATGCCGACTTAAGTACAAGAAGACTCGCTCTTCTGACTGACTATGTTGTGAACCATTCCTGTGACACTATTTATAGATTCCGATGCTTCACTTCAGGTTTACTGTATCCCTTGGACCTTCTTATTGACGATGGAACACAGAAATTGCATCGGAATTAAATACAAAAGGCCCAATGCCAACTTAAGTACATGAAGACTGACTCTTCTTACTGACTATGTTTTGAACCATTCCTGTGACACTAGTTATAGATTCCGATGGCTCACACCAGGTTTACTGTATCCCTTGGACCTTCTTATTGACGATGAAACACAGAAATTGCATCGGAATTAAGTAGAAAAGGAATAATGCCGACTTAAGTACAAAAAGACTGACTCTTCTTACTGTCTGTGCTTTGAACCATTCCTGGGACACTAGTTATAGATTCTGATGCTTCACTTCAGGTTTACTGTATCCCTTGGACTTTCTTGATGACGATGAAACACAGAAATTGCGTCGGAATTAATTACAAAACGCACAATGCTGACTTAAGTACATGAAGAGCGACCCCTCTTACTGACTATTTTTTGAAGCATTCCTGTGACTAGTTATAGATTCCGATGCTTCACGTAAGGTTTACTGTATCCCTTGGTTCTTCTTATTGACGATGAAACACAGAAATTGCATCGGAATTAAATACAAAAGGCACAAGGCCGACTTAAGGACAAGCAGACTGACTCTTCTTACTGACTATGTTTTGAACCATTCCTGTTACCCTAGTTATAGATTCCGATGCTTCACATCAGGTTTATTGTATCCCTCTGACCTTCTTATTGACGATGAAACACAGAAATTGCACCGGAATTAAATACAAAAGGCACAATGCCGACTTAAGTACAAGAAGACAGACTCTTCTTACTGTCTATGTTTTGAACCATTCCATTGACACTAGTTATAGATTCCGATGCTACACTCCTGGTTTACTGTATCCCTTGGACCTTCTTAATGACGATGAAACACTGAAATTGCATCGGAATTAAATAGAAAAGGCACAATGCCGACTTAAGTACAAGAAAACTGACTCTTCTTACTGACTATGTTTAGAACCAATCCTGTGACACTAGTTATAGATTCCGATGCTTCACTTCAGGTTTACTGTATACCTTGGACCTTCTTATTGACGATGAAACACAGAAATTGCATCGGAATTAAATACAAAAGGCACAAGGCCGACTTAAATACAAGAAGACTCACTCTTCTTTTTGACTATGTTTTGAACCAGTCCTGTGACACTAGTTATAGACTCCGATGCTTCACTTCAGGTTTCTTGTATCCCTCTGACCTTCTTATTGACGATGAAACACAGAAATTGCACTGGAATTAAATACAAGAGGCACAATGCCGGCTTAAGTACAAGAAGACTGACTCTTCTTACTGTCTATGTTTTGAACCGTCCCATTGACACTAGTTATAGATTCCGATGCTTCACTCCAGGTTTACTGTATCCCTTGTACCTTCTTATTGACGATGAAATACTGAAATTGCATCGGAATTAAACAGAAAAGGCACAATGCCGACTTAAGTACAAGAAGACTCGCTCTTCTGACTGACTATGTTGTGAACCATTCCTGTGACACTATTTATAGATTCCGATGCTTCACTTCAGGTTTACTGTATCCCTTGGACCTTCTTATTGACGATGGAACACAGAAATTGCATCGGAATTAAATACAAAAGGCCCAATGCCAACTTAAGTACATGAAGACTGACTCTTCTTACTGACTATGTTTTGAACCATTCCTGTGACACTAGTTATAGATTCCGATGGCTCACACCAGGTTTACTGTATCCCTTGGACCTTCTTATTGACGATGAAACACAGAAATTGCATCGGAATTAAGTAGAAAAGGAATAATGCCGACTTAAGTACAAAAAGACTGACTCTTCTTACTGTCTATGCTTTGAACCATTCCTGGGACACTAGTTATAGATTCCGATGCTTCACTTCAGGTTTACTGTATCCCTTGGACTTTCTTGATGACGATGAAACACAGAAATTGCGTCGGAATTAATTACAAAACGCACAATGCTGACTTAAGTACATGAAGAGCGACTCCTCTTACTGACTATTTTTTGAAGCATTCCTGTGACTAGTTATAGATTCCGATGCTTCACGTAAGGTTTACTGTATCCCTTGGTTCTTCTTATTGACGATGAAACACAGAAATTGCATCGGAATTAAATACAAAAGGCACAAGGCCGACTTAAGGACAAGCAGACTGACTCTTCTTACTGACTATGTTTTGAACCATTCCTGTTACCCTAGTTATAGATTCCGATGCTTCACATCAGGTTTATTGTATCCCTCTGACCTTCTTATTGACGATGAAACACAGAAATTGCACCGGAATTAAATACAAAAGGCACAATGCCGACTTAAGTACAAGAAGACAGACTCTTCTTACTGTCTATGTTTTGAACCATTCCATTGACACTAGTTATAGATTCCGATGCTACACTCCTGGTTTACTGTATCCCTTGGACCTTCTTATTGACGATGAAACACTGAAATTGCATCAGAATTAAATAGACTAGACAAAATGCCGACTTAAGTACAAGAAGACGGACTCTTCTTACTGTCTATGTTTGAACCATTCCTGTTACACTAGTTATAGATTGCGATGCTTCACTTCAGGTTTACTGTATCCCTTGGACCTTCTTATTGACGATGAAACACAGAAATTGCATCGGAATTAAATACAAAAGGCACAATGCCGACTTAAGTACATGAAGACTGACTCTTCTTACTGACTATGCTTTGAACCATTCCTGTGACACTTGTTATAGATTCCGATGCTTCACTTCAGGTTTACTGTATCCCTTGGACCTTCTCATTGACGATGAAACACAGAAATTGCAACGGAATTCAATACAAAATTCACAATGCCGACTTACGTACATGAAGACCGACTCTTCTTACTGACTATGTTTTGAACCATTTCTGTGACACTAGTTATAGATTCCGATGCCTCACTTCAGGTTTACTGTATCCCTTCTACCTTCTTATTGACGATGAAACACAGAAATTGCTTCGGAGTTAAATACAAAAGGCACAATGCCGACTTATGTACTGTCTATGTTTTGAACCATTCCTGTGACACTAGTTACAGATTCCGATGGTTCACTTCAGGATTACTGTATCCCTCTGACCTTCTTATTGACGATGAAACACAGAAATTGCACCTGAATTAAATACAAAAGGCACAATGCCGACTTAAGCACAAGAAGGCTGACTCTTCTTAATATCTGTGTTTTCAACAATTCCATTGACACTAGTTATAGATTCCGATGCTTCACTCCATGTTTACTGCATCCCTTTTACCTTCTTATTGACGATGAAACACTGAAATTGCATCGGAATTAAATAGATTAGGCAAATAGCAGACTTAAGTACAAGAAGACTGACTCTTCTTACTGACTATGTTTTGAACCATTCCTGTGACACTAGTTATAGATTGCGATGCTTCACTTCAGGTTTACTGTATCCCTTGGACCTTCTTATTGACGATGAAACACAGAAATTCCATCGGAATTAAGTACAAAAGGCACAATGCCGACTTAAGTACATGAAGACTTACTCCTCTTCCTGACTATGTTTTGAACCATTCCTGTGACACTAGTTGTAGATTCCGATGCTTCACATCAGATTTACTGTATCCATTGGACCTTCTCATTGACGATGAAACACAGAAATGGCATCGGAATTAAATACAAAAGGCACAATGCCGACTTAAGTACATGAAGACCGACTCATCTTACTGACTATGCTTTGAACCATTCCTGTGACACTAGTTATAGATTAAGATGCTTCACTTCAGGTTTACTGTATCTCTTGGACCTTCTTATAGACGATGAAACACAGAAATTGATTCGGAATTAAATACAAAAGGCACAATGCCGACTTAAGTACTGTCTATGTTTTGAACCATTCCTGTGACACTAGTTATAGATTCCGATGCTTTTCTCCAGGATTACTGTATCCCTTGGACCTTCTTATTGACGATGAAACACAGAAATTACATCGGAATTAAATACAAAAGGCACAAGGCCGACTTAAATACAAGAAGACTCACTCTTCTTTTTGACTATGTTTTGAACCAGTCCTGTGACACTAGTTATAGACTCCGATGCTTCACTTCAGGTTTCTGGTATCCCTCTGACCTTCTTATTGACGATGAAACACAGAAATTGCACTGGAATTAAATACAAGAGGCACAATGCCGGCTTAAGTACAAGAAGACTGACTCTTCTTACTGTCTATGTTTTGAACCGTCCCATTGACACTAGTTATAGATTCCGATGCTTCACTCCAGGTTTACTGTATCCCTTGTACCTTCATATTGACGATGAAATACTGAAATTGCATCGGAATTAAACAGAAAAGGCACAATGCCGACTTAAGTACAAGAAGACTCGCTCTTCTGACTGACTATGTTGTGAACCATTCCTGTGACACTATTTATAGATTCCGATGCTTCACTTCAGGTTTACTGTATCCCTTGGACCTTCTTATTGACGATGGAACACAGAAATTGCATCGGAATTAAATACAAAAGGCCCAATGCCAACTTAAGTACATGAAGACTGACTCTTCTTACTGACTATGTTTTGAACCATTCCTGTGACACTAGTTATAGATTCCGATGGCTCACACCAGGATTACTGTATCCCTTGGACCTTCTTATTGACGATGAAACACAGAAATTGCATCGGAATTAAGTAGAAAAGGAATAATGCCGACTTAAGTACAAAAAGACTGACTCTTCTTACTGTCTATGCTTTGAACCATTCCTGGGACACTAGTTATAGATTCCGATGCTTCACTTCAGGTTTACTGTATCCCTTGGACTTTCTTGATGACGATGAAACACAGAAATTGCGTCGGAATTAATTACAAAACGCACAATGCTGACTTAAGTACATGAAGAGCGACTCCTCTTACTGACTATTTTTTGAAGCATTCCTGTGACTAGTTATAGATTCCGATGCTTCACGTAAGGTTTACTGTATCCCTTGGTTCTTCTTATTGACGATGAAACACAGAAATTGCATCGGAATTAAATACAAAAGGCACAAGGCCGACTTAAGGACAAGCAGACTGACTCTTCTTACTGACTATGTTTTGAACCATTCCTGTTACCCTAGTTATAGATTCCGATGCTTCACATCAGGTTTATTGTATCCCTCTGACCTTCTTATTGACGATGAAACACAGAAATTGCACCGGAATTAAATACAAAAGGCACAATGCCGACTTAAGTACAAGAAGACAGACTCTTCTTACTGTCTATGTTTTGAACCATTCCATTGACACTAGTTATAGATTCCGATGCTACACTCCTGGTTTACTGTATCCCTTGGACCTTCTTATTGACGATGAAACACTGAAATTGCATCGGAATTAAATAGACTAGACAAAATGCCGACTTAAGTACAAGAAGACGGACTCTTCTTACTGTCTATGTTTGAACCATTCCTGTTACACTAGTTATAGATTGCGATGCTTCACTTCAGGTTTACTGTATCCCTTGGACCTTCTTATTGACGATGAAACACAGAAATTGCATCGGAATTAAATACAAAAGGCACAATGCCGACTTAAGTACATGAAGACTGACTCTTCTTACTGACTATGCTTTGAACCATTCCTGTGACACTTGTTATAGATTCCGATGCTTCACTTCAGGTTTACTGTATCCCTTGGACCTTCTCATTGGCGATGAAACACAGAAATTGCAACGGAATTCAATACAAAATTCACAATGCCGACTTACGTACATGAAGACCGACTCTTCTTACTGACTATGTTTTGAACCATTTCTGTGACACTAGTTATAGATTCCGATGCCTCACTTCAGGTTTACTGTATCCCTTCTACCTTCTTATTGACGATGAAACACAGAAATTGCTTCGGAGTTAAATACAAAAGGCACAATGCCGACTTATGTACTGTCTATGTTTTGAACCATTCCTGTGACACTAGTTACAGATTCCGATGGTTCACTTCAGGATTACTGTATCCCTCTGACCTTCTTATTGACGATGAAACACAGAAACTGCACCTGAATTAAATACAAAAGGCACAATGCCGACTTAAGCACAAGAAGGCTGACTCTTCTTAATATCTGTGTTTTCAACAATTCCATTGACACTAGTTATAGATTCCGATGCTTCACTCCATGTTTACTGCATCCCTTTTACCTTCTTATTGACGATGAAACACTGAAATTGCATCGGAATTAAATAGATTAGGCAAATAGCAGACTTAAGTACAAGAAGACTGACTCTCCTTACTGACTATGTTTTGAACCATTCCTGTGACACTAGTTATAGATTGCGATGCTTCACTTCAGGTTTACTGTATCCCTTGGACCTTCTTATTGACGATGAAACACAGAAATTCCATCGGAATTAAGTACAAAAGGCACAATGCCGACTTAAGTACATGAAGACTTACTCCTCTTCCTGACTATGTTTTGAACCATTCCTGTGACACTAGTTGTAGATTCCGATGCTTCACATCAGATTTACTGTATCCATTGGACCTTCTCATTGACGATGAAACACAGAAATGGCATCGGAATTAAATACAAAAGGCACAATGCCGACTTAAGTACATGAAGACCGACTCATCTTACTGACTATGCTTTGAACCATTCCTGTGACACTAGTTATAGATTAAGATGCTTCACTTCAGGTTTACTGTATCTCTTGGACCTTCTTATAGACGATGAAACACAGAAATTGATTCGGAATTAAATACAAAAGGCACAATGCCGACTTAAGTACTGTCTATGTTTTGAACCATTCCTGTGACACTAGTTATAGATTCCGATGCTTTTCTCCAGGATTACTGTATCCCTTGGACCTTCTTATTGACGATGAAACACAGAAATTACATCGGAATTAAATACAAAAGGCACAAGGCCGACTTAAATACAAGAAGACTCACTCTTCTTTTTGACTATGTTTTGAACCAGTCCTGTGACACTAGTTATAGACTCCGATGCTTCACTTCAGGTTTCTGGTATCCCTCTGACCTTCTTATTGACGATGAAACACAGAAATTGCACTGGAATTAAATACAAGAGGCACAATGCCGGCTTAAGTACAAGAAGACTGACTCTTCTTACTGTCTATGTTTTGAACCGTCCCATTGACACTAGTTATAGATTCCGATGCTTCACTCCAGGTTTACTGTATCCCTTGTACCTTCATATTGACGATGAAATACTGAAATTGCATCGGAATTAAACAGAAAAGGCACAATGCCGACTTAAGTACAAGAAGACTCGCTCTTCTGACTGACTATGTTGTGAACCATTCCTGTGACACTATTTATAGATTCCGATGCTTCACTTCAGGTTTACTGTATCCCTTGGACCTTCTTATTGACGATGGAACACAGAAATTGCATCGGAATTAAATACAAAAGGCCCAATGCCAACTTAAGTACATGAAGACTGACTCTTCTTACTGACTATGTTTTGAACCATTCCTGTGACACTAGTTATAGATTCCGATGGCTCACACCAGGATTACTGTATCCCTTGGACCTTCTTATTGACGATGAAACACAGAAATTGCATCGGAATTAAGTAGAAAAGGAATAATGCCGACTTAAGTACAAAAAGACTGACTCTTCTTACTGTCTATGCTTTGAACCATTCCTGGGACACTAGTTATAGATTCTGATGCTTCACTTCAGGTTTACTGTATCCCTTGGACTTTCTTGATGACGATGAAACACAGAAATTGCGTCGGAATTAATTACAAAACGCACAATGCTGACTTAAGTACATGAAGAGCGACTCCTCTTACTGACTATTTTTTGAAGCATTCCTGTGACTAGTTATAGATTCCGATGCTTCACGTAAGGTTTACTGTATCCCTTGGTTCTTCTTATTGACGATGAAACACAGAAATTGCATCGGAATTAAATACAAAAGGCACAAGGCCGACTTAAGGACAAGCAGACTGACTCTTCTTACTGACTATGTTTTGAACCATTCCTGTTACCCTAGTTATAGATTCCGATGCTTCACATCAGGTTTATTGTATCCCTCTGACCTTCTTATTGACGATGAAACACAGAAATTGCACCGGAATTAAATACAAAAGGCACAATGCCGACTTAAGTACAAGAAGACAGACTCTTCTTACTGTCTATGTTTTGAACCATTCCATTGACACTAGTTATAGATTCCGATGCTACACTCCTGGTTTACTGTATCCCTTGGACCTTCTTATTGACGATGAAACACTGAAATTGCATCGGAATTAAATAGAAAAGGCACAATGCCGACTTAAGTACAAGAAAACTGACTCTTCTTACTGACTATGTTTAGAACCAATCCTGTGACACTAGTTATAGATTCCGATGCTTCACTTCAGGTTTACTGTATACCTTGGACCTTCTTATTGACGATGAAACACAGAAATTGCATCGGAATTAAATACAAAAGGCACAATGCCGACTTAAGTACATGAAGACTGACTCTTCTTACTGACTATGCTTTGAACCATTCCTGTGACACTAGTTATAGATTTCGATGCTTCACTTCAAGTTTACTGTATCGCTCTCACCTTCTTATTGACGATGAAACACAGAAATTGCACCGGAATTAAATACAAAACGCACAATGCCGACTTAAGTACAAGAGGACTGACTCCTCTTACTGTCTATGTTTTGAACCATTCCATTGATACTAGTTATAGATTCCGATGCTTCACTTCAGGTTTACTGTATCATTTGGACCTTCTTATTGACGATGTAACACAGAAACTACATCGGAATTAAATACAAATGGCACAATGCCGACTTCAGTACAAAAAGACTGAATCTTCTTATTGTCTATGTTTTGAACCATTCCTGTGACACTAGTTATAGATTCCGATGCTTGACTTCAGGATTACTGTATCCCTAGGACCTTCTTATTGACGATGAAACACAGAAATTGCATCGGAATTTTATACATAATGCAGAATGCAGACTCAAGTACAAGAAGACTGACTCTTCTTCCTGTCTATGTTTTGAACCATTCCTGTGACACTAGTTATAGATTCCGATGCTTCACTTCAGGTTCACTGTATTCCTCTGACCTTCTTATTGACGATGAAACACAGATATTGCATCGGAATTAAATACAAAAGGCACAATGCCGACTTAAGTACAAGAAGACTGACTCTCCTTACTGTCTATGTTTTGAACCATTCCTGTGACACTAGTTATAGATTCCGATGCTTCACTTCAGGTTTCCTGTATCCCTTGGGCCTTCTTATTGTCGATGAAACACATAAATTGCATCGGAATTAAATACAAAAGCACAATGCCGACGTAAGTACAACAAGTCTGTATCTTCTTACTGACTATGTTTTGAACCATTCGTGTGAAACTAGTTATCGATTCCGATGCTTCACTTCAGGTATACTGTATCCCTTGGACCTTCTTATTGACGATGAAACACAGAACTTACATCGGAATTAAATTCAAAAGGCACAGTGCCGACTTAAGTACAAGAAGACTGTATCTTCTTACTGTCTATGTTTTGAACCATTCCTGTGACACTAGTTATAGATTCCGATGCTTCACTTCATGAATACTCTATCCCTCTGACCTTCTTATTAACGATGAAACACAGAAATTGCCCCGGAATTATATACAAAAGGCACAATGCTGACTTAAGTACATGAAGACCGACTCTTCTTACTGACTATGTTTGAACCATTCCTGTGACACTAGTTATAGTTTCCGATGCTACACTTCAGGTTTACTGTATCCCTTGGACCTTCTTATTGACGATGAAACACAGAAATAGCATCGGAATTAAATGCAAAAGGCACAATGCCGACTTAAGGACAAGAAGACTGACTCTTCTTACTGACTATGTTTTGAACCATTCCTGTGACACTAGTTATAGATTCCGATGCTTCACTTCAGGTTTACTGTATCCCTCTGACCTTCTTATTGACGATGAAACACAGAAATTGCACCGGAATTAAATGCAAAAGGCACAATGCCGACTTAAGTACAAGAAGGCTGACTCTTCTTACTGTCTATGTTTTGAACCATTCCATTGACACTAGTTATAGATACCGATGCTACACTCCAGGTTTACTGCGTCCCTTTTACCATCTTATTGACGATGAAACACTGAAATTGCATCGGAATTAAATAGATTAGGCAAAATGCCGACTTAAGTACAAGAAGACTGACTCCTCTTACTGTCTATGTTTGAACCATTCCTGTTACACTAGTTATAGATTCCGATGCTTCACTTCAGGTTTACTGTATCCCTCTGACCTTCTCATTGACGATGAAACACAGAAATTGCGTCAGAATTAAATACAAAAGGCACAATGCCGACTTAAGTACATGAAGACCGACTCTTCTTACTGACTATGTTTTGAACCATTTGTGTGACACTAGTTATAGATTCCGATGCCTCACTTCAGGTTTACTGTATCCCTTCTACCTTCTTATTGACGATGAAACACAGAAATTGCATCGGAATTAAGTAGAAAAGGAATAATGCCGACTTAAGTACAAAAAGACTGACTCTTCTTACTGTCTATGCTTTGAACCATTCCTGGGACACTAGTTATAGATTCTGATGCTTCACTTCAGGTTTACTGTATCCCTTGGACTTTCTTGATGACGATGAAACACAGAAATTGCGTCGGAATTAATTACAAAACGCACAATGCTGACTTAAGTACATGAAGAGCGACTCCTCTTACTGACTATTTTTTGAAGCATTCCTGTGACTAGTTATAGATTCCGATGCTTCACGTAAGGTTTACTGTATCCCTTGGTTCTTCTTATTGACGATGAAACACAGAAATTGCATCGGAATTAAATACAAAAGGCACAAGGCCGACTTAAGGACAAGCAGACTGACTCTTCTTACTGACTATGTTTTGATCCATTCCTGTTACCCTAGTTATAGATTCCGATGCTTCACATCAGGTTTATTGTATCCCTCTGACCTTCTTATTGACGATGAAACACAGAAATTGCACCGGAATTAAATACAAAAGGCACAATGCCGACTTAAGTACAAGAAGACAGACTCTTCTTACTGTCTATGTTTTGAACCATTCCATTGACACTAGTTATAGATTCCGATGCTACACTCCTGGTTTACTGTATCCCTTGGACCTTCTTATTGACGATGAAACACTGAAATTGCATCGGAATTAAATAGAAAAGGCACAATGCCGACTTAAGTACAAGAAAACTGACTCTTCTTACTGACTATGTTTAGAACCAATCCTGTGACACTAGTTATAGATTCCGATGCTTCACTTCAGGTTTACTGTATACCTTGGACATTCTTATTGACGATGAAACACAGAAATTGCATCGGAATTAAATACAAAAGGCACAATGCCGACTTAAGTACTGTCTATGTTTTGAACCATTCCTGTGACACTAGTTATAGATTCCGATGCTTTTCTCCAGGATTACTGTATCCCTTGGACCTTCTTATTGACGATGAAACACAGAAATTACATCGGAATTAAATACAAAAGGCACAAGGCCGACTTAAATACAAGAAGACTCACTCTTCTTTTTGACTATGTTTTGAACCAGTCCTGTGACACTAGTTATAGACTCCGATGCTTCACTTCAGGTTTCTTGTATCCCTCTGACCTTCTTATTGACGATGAAACACAGAAATTGCACTGGAATTAAATACAAGAGGCACAATGCCGGCTTAAGTACAAGAAGACTGACTCTTCTTACTGTCTATGTTTTGAACCGTCCCATTGACACTAGTTATAGATTCCGATGCTTCACTCCAGGTTTACTGTATCCCTTGTACCTTCTTATTGACGATGAAATACTGAAATTGCATCGGAATTAAACAGAAAAGGCACAATGCCGACTTAAGTACAAGAAGACTCGCTCTTCTGACTGACTATGTTGTGAACCATTCCTGTGACACTATTTATAGATTCCGATGCTTCACTTCAGGTTTACTGTACCCCTTGGACCTTCTTATTGACGATGGAACACAGAAATTGCATCGGAATTAAATACAAAAGGCCCAATGCCAACTTAAGTACATGAAGACTGACTCTTCTTACTGACTATGTTTTGAACCATTCCTGTGACACTAGTTATAGATTCCGATGGCTCACACCAGGTTTACTGTATCCCTTGGACCTTCTTATTGACGATGAAACACAGAAATTGCATCGGAATTAAGTAGAAAAGGAATAATGCCGACTTAAGTACAAAAAGACTGACTCTTCTTACTGTCTATGCTTTGAACCATTCCTGGGACACTAGTTATAGATTCTGATGCTTCACTTCAGGTTTACTGTATCCCTTGGACTTTCTTGATGACGATGAAACACAGAAATTGCGTCGGAATTAATTACAAAACGCACAATGCTGACTTAAGTACATGAAGAGCGACTCCTCTTACTGACTATTTTTTGAAGCATTCCTGTGACTAGTTATAGATTCCGATGCTTCACGTAAGGTTTACTGTATCCCTTGGTTCTTCTTATTGACGATGAAACACAGAAATTGCATCGGAATTAAATACAAAAGGCACAAGGCCGACTTAAGGACAAGCAGACTGACTCTTCTTACTGACTATGTTTTGAACCATTCCTGTTACCCTAGTTATAGATTCCGATGCTTCACATCAGGTTTATTGTATCCCTCTGACCTTCTTATTGACGATGAAACACAGAAATTGCACCGGAATTAAATACAAAAGGCACAATGCCGACTTAAGTACAAGAAGACAGACTCTTCTTACTGTCTATGTTTTGAACCATTCCATTGACACTAGTTATAGATTCCGATGCTACACTCCTGGTTTACTGTATCCCTTGGACCTTCTTATTGACGATGAAACACAGAAATTGCATCGGAATTAAATACAAAAGGCACAATGCCGACTTAAGTACATGAAGACTGACTCTTCTTACTGACTATGCTTTGAACCATTCCTGTGACACTAGTTATAGATTTCGATGCTTCACTTCAAGTTTACTGTATCGCTCTCACCTTCTTATTGACGATGAAACACAGAAATTGCACCGGAATTAAATACAAAACGCACAATGCCGACTTAAGTACAAGAGGACTGACTCCTCTTACTGTCTATGTTTTGAACCATTCCATTGATACTAGTTATAGATTCCGATGCTTCACTTCAGGTTTACTGTATCATTTGGACCTTCTTATTGACGATGTAACACAGAAACTACATCGGAATTAAATACAAATGGCACAATGCCGACTTCAGTACAAAAAGACTGAATCTTCTTATTGTCTATGTTTTGAACCATTCCTGTGACACTAGTTATAGATTCCGATGCTTGACTTCAGGATTACTGTATCCCTAGGACCTTCTTATTGACGATGAAACACAGAAATTGCATCGGAATTTTATACATAATGCAGAATGCAGACTCAAGTACAAGAAGACTGACTCTTCTTCCTGTTTATGTTTTGAACCATTCCTGTGACACTAGTTATAGATTCCGATGCTTCACTTCAGGTTCACTGTATTCCTCTGACCTTCTTATTGACGATGAAACACAGATATTGCATCGGAATTAAATACAAAAGGCACAATGCCGACTTAAGTACAAGAAGACTGACTCTCCTTACTGTCTATGTTTTGAACCATTCCTGTGACACTAGTTATAGATTCCGATGCTTCACTTCAGGTTTCCTGTATCCCTTGGGCCTTCTTATTGTCGATGAAACACATAGATTGCATCGGAATTAAATACAAAAGCACAATGCCGACGTAAGTACAACAAGTCTGTATCTTCTTACTGACTATGTTTTGAACCATTCGTGTGAAACTAGTTATCGATTCCGATGCTTCACTTCAGGTATACTGTATCCCTTGGACCTTCTTATTGACGATGAAACACAGAACTTACATCGGAATTAAATTCAAAAGGCACAATGCCGACTTAAGTACAAGAAGACTGTATCTTCTTACTGTCTATGTTTTGAACCATTCCTGTGACACTAGTTATAGATTCCGATGCTTCACTTCATGAATACTCTATCCCTCTGACCTTCTTATTAACGATGAAACACAGAAATTGCCCCGGAATTATATACAAAAGGCACAATGCTGACTTAAGTACATGAAGACCGACTCTTCTTACTGACTATGTTTGAACCATTCCTGTGACACTAGTTATAGTTTCCGATGCTACACTTCAGGTTTACTGTATCCCTTGGACCTTCTTATTGACGATGAAACACAGAAATAGCATCGGAATTAAATGCAAAAGGCACAATGCCGACTTAAGGACAAGAAGACTGACTCTTCTTACTGACTATGTTTTGAACCACTCCTGTGACACTAGTTATAGATTCCGATGCTTCACTTCAGGTTTACTGTATCCCTCTGACCTTCTTATTGACGATGAAACACAGAAATTGCACCGGAATTAAATGCAAAAGGCACAATGCCGACTTAAGTACAAGAAGGCTGACTCTTCTTACTGTCTATGTTTTGAACCATTCCATTGACACTAGTTATAGATACCGATGCTTCACTCCAGGTTTACTGCGTCCCTTTTACCATCTTATTGACGATGAAACACTGAAATTGCATCGGAATTAAATAGATTAGGCAAAATGCCGACTTAAGTACAAGAAGACTGACTCCTCTTACTGTCTATGTTTGAACCATTCCTGTTACACTAGTTATAGATTCCGATGCTTCACTTCAGGTTTACTGTATCCCTCTGACCTTCTCATTGACGATGAAACACAGAAATTGCGTCAGAATTAAATACAAAAGGCACAATGCCGACTTAAGTACATGAAGACCGACTCTTCTTACTGACTATGTTTTGAACCATTTCTGTGACACTAGTTATAGATTCCGATGCCTCACTTCAGGTTTACTGTATCCCTTCTACCTTCTTATTGACGATGAAACACAGAAATTGCTTCGGAATTAAATACAAAAGGCACAATGCCGACTTATGTACTGTCCATGTTTTCAACCATTCCTGTGACACTAGTTATAGATTCCGATGCTTCACTTCAGGTTTACTGACTCCCTCTGACCTTTTTATTGACGATGAAACACAGAAATTGCACCGGAATTAAATACAAAAGGCACAATGCTGGCTTAAGTACAAGAAGACTGACTATTCTTACTGTCTATGTTTTGAACCGCTCCATTGATACTAGTTATAGATTCCGATGCCTCACACCAGGTTTACTGTATCCCTTGGACCTTCTTATTGACGATGAAACACAGAAATTGCAACGGAATTAAGTAGAAAATGCACAATGCCGACTTAAGTACAAGAAGACTGACTCTTCTTACTGTCTAGGCTTTTAACCATTACTGGGACACTAGTTATAGATTCCGATGCTTCACTCCAGGTTTACTGTATCCCTTGGACCTTCTTATTGACGATGAAACACAGAAATCACATCGGAATTAAATACAAAATGCACAATGCCGACTTAAGGACAAGAAGACTGACTCCTCTTACTGAATATGTTTTGAACCATTCCTGTGACACTAGTTATAGATTCCGATGCTTCACTTCAGTTTTACTGTATCCCACTGACCTTCTTATTGACGATGAAAAACAGGAATTGCACTGGAATTAAATACAAAAGGCACAATGCCGACTTAAGTACAAGAAGACTGACTCTTCTTACTGTCTATGTCTTGAACCATTCCTGTGACACTAGTTATAGATTCCGATGCTTAACTTCAGGTCTACTGTATCCCTTGGACCTTCTTATTGGCGACGAAACACAGAAATTACATCGGAATTAAATACAAAAGGCACAATGCCGAACTAAGTACAAGAAGACTGACTCTCCTTACTGTCTATGTTTTGAACCATTCCTGTGACACTAGTTATAGATTCCGATGCTTCACTTCAGGTTTACTGTATCCCTTTGACCTTCTTATTGTCGATGAAACACACAAATTGCATCGGAATTAAATACAAAATTCACAATGCCGACTTAAGTACAACATGTCTGTATCTTCTTACTGACTATGTTTTGAACCATTCCTGTGACGCTAGATACACATTCCAATGCTTCACTTCAGGTATACTGTATCCCTTGGACCTTCTTATTGACGATGAAACACTGTAATCGCATCGGAATTAAATTCAAAAGGCACAATGCCGACTTAAGTACAAGAAGACTGTATCTTCTTACTGTCTATGCTTTTGAACCATTCCTGTGACACTAGTTATAGATTGCGATGCTTCACTTCAAGTTTACTGTATCCCTCTGACCTTCTTATTGACGATGAAACACAGAAATTGCACCGGAATTAAATGCAAAAGGCACAATGCCGACTTAAGTACAAGAAGGCTGACTCTTCTTACTGTCTATGTTTTGAACCATTCCATTGACAACAGTTATTGATACCGATGCTTCACTCCAGGTTTACTGCGTCCCTTTTACCATCTTATTGACGATGAAACACTGAAATTGCATCGGAATTAAATAGATTAGGCTAAATGCCGACTTAAGTACATGAAGAGTGACTCTTCTTACTGACTATGTTTTGAACCATTCCTGTGACACTTGTTATAGATTCCGATGCTTCACTTCAGGTTTACTGTATCCCTTGGACCTTCTCATTGACGATGAAACACAGAAATTGCGTCAGAATTAAATACAAAATGCACAATGCCGACTTAAGTACATGAAGACCGACTCTTCTTACTGACTATGTTTTGAACCATTTCTGTGACACAAGTTATAGATTCCGATGCCTCACTTCAAGTTTACTGTATCCCTTCTACCTTCTTATTGACGATGAAACACAGAAATTGCTTCGGAATTAAATACAAAAGGCACAATGCCGACATATGTACTGTCTATGTTTTGAACCATTCCTGTGACACTAGTTATACATTCCGATGCTGCACTTCAGGTTTACTGTATCCCTCTGACCTTTTTATTGACGATGAAACACAGAAATTGCACCTGAATTAAATACAAAAGGCACAATGCCGACTTAAGCACAAGAAGGCTGACTCTTCTTACTATCTGTGTTTTCAACCATTCCATTGACACTTGTTATAGATTCCGATGCTTCACTCCATGTTTACTGCATCCCTTTTACCTTCTTATTGACGATGAAACACAGAAATTGCATCGGAATTAAATACAAAAGGCACAATGCCGACTTAAGTACATGAAGACCGACTCTTCTTACTGACAATGTTTTGAACCATTCCTGTGACACTAGTTATAGATTCCGATGCTTCACTTCAGGTTTCGTGTATCCCTCTGACCTTCTTATTGACGATGAAACACAGAAATTGCACCGGAATTAAATACAAAAGGCACAATGCTGGCTTAAGTACAAGAAGACTGACTCTTCTTACTGTCTATGATTTGAACCGTTCCATTGACATTAGTTATAGATTCTGATGCCTCACACCAGGTTTACTGTATCCCTTGGACCTTCTTATTGACGATGACACACAGAAATCGCATCGGAATTCAATACAAAATGCACAATGCCGACATAAGGACAAGAAGACTGTCTCTTCTTACTGAATATGTTTTGAACCATTCCTGTGACACTAGTTATAGATTCCGATGCTTCACTTCAGTTTTACTGTATCCCACCGACCTTCTTATTGACGATGAAAAACAGGAATTGCACTGGAATTAAATACAAAAGGCACAATGCCGACTTAAGTACAAGAAGACTGACTCTTCTTACTGCCTATGTCTTGAACCATTCCTGTGACACTAGTTATAGATTCCGATGCTTCACTTCAGGTCTACTGTATCCCTTGGACCTTCTTATTGGCGACGAAACACAGAAATTACATCGGAATTAAATACAAAAGGTACAATGCCGACTTAAGTACAAGAAGACTGACTCTTCTTACTGTCTATGTTTTGAACCTTTCCATTGACACTAGTGATAGACTCCCATGCTTCACTTCAGGTTTACTGTATCATTTGGACCTTCTTATTGACGATGAAACACAGAAATTACATCGGAATTAAATACAAAAGGCGCAATGCTGACTTACGTACAAAAAGACTGTCTCTTGTTACTGACTATGTTTTCAACCATTCCTGGGACACTAGTTATACATTCCGATGCTTCACTTCAGGTTTACTGTATCCCTCTGACGTTCTTAATGTCGATGTAACACAGAAATTGCATCGGAATTAAATAGAAAAGTCACAATGCAGACTTAAGTACAAGAAGACTGACTCTTCTTATTGTCTATGATTTGAACTATTCCTGTGACACTAGTTATAGAATCCGATACTTGACTTCAGGTTTACTATATCCCTAGGACCTACTTATTGATGATGAAACACAGAAATTGCATCGGAATTTAATACAAAATTCACAATGCCGCCTCAAGTGCAAGAAGATTGACTCTTCTTCCTGTCTGAGTTTTGAACCATTCTTGTGACACTATTTATAGATTCCGATGCTTCACTTCATGTTTACTGTAATCCTCTGACCTTCTTATAGACGATGAAACACAGAAATTGCATCGGAATTAAATACAAAGGACACAATGCCGACTTAAGTACAAGAAAACTGACTCTTCTTACTGTCTATGTTTTGAACCATTCCTGTGAAACTAGTCGTAGATTCCGTTGCTTCACTTCAGGTTTACTGTATCCCTTGGACCTTCTTATTGACGATGAAACACAGAAATTGCATCGGAATTAAATACAAAAGGCACAATGCCGACTTAAGTACAACAAGACTGTATCGTCTTACTGTCTATGTTTTGAAACATTCCTGTGACACTAGTTATAGATTCCGATGCATCACTCCACGTTTACTGTATCCCTTGGACCTTCTTATTGACGATGAAACACTGAAATTGCATCGGAATTAAATAGAAAAGGCACAATGCCGACTTAAGTACAAGAAAACTGACTCTTCTTACTGACTATGTTTAGAACCAATCCTGTGACACTAGTTATAGATTCCGATGCTTCACTTCAGGTTTACTGTATACCTTGGACATTCTTATTGACGATGAAACACAGAAATTGCATCGGAATTAAATACAAAAGGCACAATGCCGACTTAAGTACTGTCTATGTTTTGAACCATTCCTGTGACACTAGTTATAGATTCCGATGCTTTTCTCCAGGATTACTGTATCCCTTGGACCTTCTTATTGACGATGAAACACAGAAATTACATCGGAATTAAATACAAAAGGCACAAGGCCGACTTAAATACAAGAAGACTCACTCTTCTTTTTGACTATGTTTTGAACCAGTCCTGTGACACTAGTTATAGACTCCGATGCTTCACTTCAGGTTTCTTGTATCCCTCTGACCTTCTTATTGACGATGAAACACAGAAATTGCACTGGAATTAAATACAAGAGGCACAATGCCGGCTTAAGTACAAGAAGACTGACTCTTCTTACTGTCTATGTTTTGAACCGTCCCATTGACACTAGTTATAGATTCCGATGCTTCACTCCAGGTTTACTGTATCCCTTGTACCTTCTTATTGACGATGAGATACTGAAATTGCATCGGAATTAAACAGAAAAGGCACAATGCCGACTTAAGTACAAGAAGACTCGCTCTTCTGACTGACTATGTTGTGAACCATTCCTGTGACACTATTTATAGATTCCGATGCTTCACTTCAGGTTTACTGTACCCCTTGGACCTTCTTATTGACGATTTAACACAGAAATTGCATCGGAATTAAATACAAAAGGCCCAATGCCAACTTAAGTACATGAAGACTGACTCTTCTTACTGACTATGTTTTGAACCATTCCTGTGACACTAGTTATAGATTCCGATGGCTCACACCAGGTTTACTGTATCCCTTGGACCTTCTTATTGACGATGAAACACAGAAATTGCATCGGAATTAAGTAGAAAAGGAATAATGCCGACTTAAGTACAAAAAGACTGACTCTTCTTACTGTCTATGCTTTGAACCATTCCTGGGACACTAGTTATAGATTCTGATGCTTCACTTCAGGTTTACTGTATCCCTTGGACTTTCTTGATGACGATGAAACACAGAAATTGCGTCGGAATTAATTACAAAACGCACAATGCTGACTTAAGTACATGAAGAGCGACTCCTCTTACTGACTATTTTTTGAAGCATTCCTGTGACTAGTTATAGATTCCGATGCTTCACGTAAGGTTTACTGTATCCCTTGGTTCTTCTTATTGACGATGAAACACAGAAATTGCATCGGAATTAAATACAAAAGGCACAAGGCCGACTTAAGGACAAGCAGACTGACTCTTCTTACTGACTATGTTTTGAACCATTCCTGTTACCCTAGTTATAGATTCCGATGCTTCACATCAGGTTTATTGTATCCCTCTGACCTTCTTATTGACGATGAAACACAGAAATTGCACCGGAATTAAATACAAAAGGCACAATGCCGACTTAAGTACAAGAAGACAGACTCTTCTTACTGTCTATGTTTTGAACCATTCCATTGACACTAGTTATAGATTCCGATGCTACACTCCTGGTTTACTGTATCCCTTGGACCTTCTTATTGACGATGAAACACAGAAATTGCATCGGAATTAAATACAAAAGGCACAATGCCGACTTAAGTACATGAAGACTGACTCTTCTTACTGACTATGCTTTGAACCATTCCTGTGACACTAGTTATAGATTTCGATGCTTCACTTCAAGTTTACTGTATCGCTCTCACCTTCTTATTGACGATGAAACACAGAAATTGCACCGGAATTAAATACAAAACGCACAATGCCGACTTAAGTACAAGAGGACTGACTCCTCTTACTGTCTATGTTTTGAACCATTCCATTGATACTAGTTATAGATTCCGATGCTTCACTTCAGGTTTACTGTATCATTTGGACCTTCTTATTGACGATGTAACACAGAAACTACATCGGAATTAAATACAAATGGCACAATGCCGACTTCAGTACAAAAAGACTGAATCTTCTTATTGTCTATGTTTTGAACCATTCCTGTGACACTAGTTATAGATTCCGATGCTTGACTTCAGGATTACTGTATCCCTAGGACCTTCTTATTGACGATGAAACACAGAAATTGCATCGGAATTTTATACATAATGCAGAATGCAGACTCAAGTACAAGAAGACTGACTCTTCTTCCTGTTTATGTTTTGAACCATTCCTGTGACACTAGTTATAGATTCCGATGCTTCACTTCAGGTTCACTGTATTCCTCTGACCTTCTTATTGACGATGAAACACAGATATTGCATCGGAATTAAATACAAAAGGCACAATGCCGACTTAAGTACAAGAAGACTGACTCTCCTTACTGTCTATGTTTTGAACCATTCCTGTGACACTAGTTATAGATTCCGATGCTTCACTTCAGGTTTCCTGTATCCCTTGGGCCTTCTTATTGTCGATGAAACACATAAATTGCATCGGAATTAAATACAAAAGCACAATGCCGACGTAAGTACAACAAGTCTGTATCTTCTTACTGACTATGTTTTGAACCATTCGTGTGAAACTAGTTATCGATTCCGATGCTTCACTTCAGGTATACTGTATCCCTTGGACCTTCTTATTGACGATGAAACACAGAACTTACATCGGAATTAAATTCAAAAGGCACAATGCCGACTTAAGTACAAGAAGACTGTATCTTCTTACTGTCTATGTTTTGAACCATTCCTGTGACACTAGTTATAGATTCCGATGCTTCACTTCATGAATACTCTATCCCTCTGACCTTCTTATTAACGATGAAACACAGAAATTGCCCCGGAATTATATACAAAAGGCACAATGCTGACTTAAGTACATGAAGACCGACTCTTCTTACTGACTATGTTTGAACCATTCCTGTGACACTAGTTATAGTTTCCGATGCTACACTTCAGGTTTACTGTATCCCTTGGACCTTCTTATTGACGATGAAACACAGAAATAGCATCGGAATTAAATGCAAAAGGCACAATGCCGACTTAAGGACAAGAAGACTGACTCTTCTTACTGACTATGTTTTGAACCATTCCTGTGACACTAGTTATAGATTCCGATGCTTCACTTCAGGTTTACTGTATCCCTCTGACCTTCTTATTGACGATGAAACACAGAAATTGCACCGGAATTAAATGCAAAAGGCACAATGCCGACTTAAGTACAAGAAGGCTGACTCTTCTTACTGTCTATGTTTTGAACCATTCCATTGACACTAGTTATAGATACCGATGCTTCACTCCAGGTTTACTGCGTCCCTTTTACCATCTTATTGACGATGAAACACTGAAATTGCATCGGAATTAAATAGATTAGGCAAAATGCCGACTTAAGTACAAGAAGACTGACTCCTCTTACTGTCTATGTTTGAACCATTCCTGTTACACTAGTTATAGATTCCGATGCTTCACTTCAGGTTTACTGTATCCCTCTGACCTTCTCATTGACGATGAAACACAGAAATTGCGTCAGAATTAAATACAAAAGGCACAATGCCGACTTAAGTACATGAAGACCGACTCTTCTTACTGACTATGTTTTGAACCATTTCTGTGACACTAGTTATAGATTCCGATGCCTCACTTCAGGTTTACTGTATCCCTTCTACCTTCTTATTGACGATGAAACACAGAAATTGCTTCGGAATTAAATACAAAAGGCACAATGCCGACTTATGTACTGTCCATGTTTTCAACCATTCCTGTGACACTAGTTATAGATTCCGATGCTTCACTTCAGGTTTACTGACTCCCTCTGACCTTTTTATTGACGATGAAACACAGAAATTGCACCGGAATTAAATACAAAAGGCACAATGCTGGCTTAAGTACAAGAAGACTGACTATTCTTACTGTCTATGTTTTGAACCGCTCCATTGATACTAGTTATAGATTCCGATGCCTCACACCAGGTTTACTGTATCCCTTGGACCTTCTTATTGACGATGAAACACAGAAATTGCAACGGAATTAAGTAGAAAATGCACAATGCCGACTTAAGTACAAGAAGACTGACTCTTCTTACTGTCTAGGCTTTTAACCATTACTGGGACACTAGTTATAGATTCCGATGCTTCACTCCAGGTTTACTGTATCCCTTGGACCTTCTTATTGACGATGAAACACAGAAATCACATCGGAATTAAATACAAAATGCACAATGCCGACTTAAGGACAAGAAGACTGACTCCTCTTACTGAATATGTTTTGAACCATTCCTGTGACACTAGTTATAGATTCCGATGCTTCACTTCAGTTTTACTGTATCCCACTGACCTTCTTATTGACGATGAAAAACAGGAATTGCACTGGAATTAAATACAAAAGGCACAATGCCGACTTAAGTACAAGAAGACTGACTCTTCTTACTGTCTATGTCTTGAACCATTCCTGTGACACTAGTTATAGATTCCGATGCTTAACTTCAGGTCTACTGTATCCCTTGGACCTTCTTATTGGCGACGAAACACAGAAATTACATCGGAATTAAATACAAAAGGCACAATGCCGAACTAAGTACAAGAAGACTGACTCTCCTTACTGTCTATGTTTTGAACCATTCCTGTGACACTAGTTATAGATTCCGATGCTTCACTTCAGGTTTACTGTATCCCTTTGACCTTCTTATTGTCGATGAAACACACAAATTGCATCGGAATTAAATACAAAATTCACAATGCCGACTTAAGTACAACATGTCTGTATCTTCTTACTGACTATGTTTTGAACCATTCCTGTGACGCTAGATACACATTCCAATGCTTCACTTCAGGTATACTGTATCCCTTGGACCTTCTTATTGACGATGAAACACTGTAATCGCATCGGAATTAAATTCAAAAGGCACAATGCCGACTTAAGTACAAGAAGACTGTATCTTCTTACTGTCTATGCTTTTGAACCATTCCTGTGACACTAGTTATAGATTGCGATGCTTCACTTCAAGTTTACTGTATCCCTCTGACCATCTTATTGACGATGAAACACAGAAATTGCACCGGAATTAAATGCAAAAGGCACAATGCCGACTTAAGTACAAGAAGGCTGACTCTTCTTACTGTCTATGTTTTGAACCATTCCATTGACAACAGTTATAGATACCGATGCTTCACTCCAGGTTTACTGCGTCCCTTTTACCATCTTATTGACGATGAAACACTGAAATTGCATCGGAATTAAATAGATTAGGCTAAATGCCGACTTAAGTACATGAAGAGTGACTCTTCTTACTGACTATGTTTTGAACCATTCCTGTGACACTTGTTATAGATTCCGATGCTTCACTTCAGGTTTACTGTATCCCTTGGACCTTCTCATTGACGATGAAACACAGAAATTGCGTCAGAATTAAATACAAAATGCACAATGCCGACTTAAGTACATGAAGACCGACTCTTCTTACTGACTATGTTTTGAACCATTTCTGTGACACAAGTTATAGATACCGATGCCTCACTTCAAGTTTACTGTATCCCTTCTACCTTCTTATTGACGATGAAACACAGAAATTGCTTCGGAATTAAATACAAAAGGCACAATGCCGACATATGTACTGTCTATGTTTTGAACCATTCCTGTGACACTAGTTATACATTCCGATGCTGCACTTCAGGTTTACTGTATCCCTCTGACCTTTTTATTGACGATGAAACACAGAAATTGCACCTGAATTAAATACAAAAGGCACAATGCCGACTTAAGCACAAGAAGGCTGACTCTTCTTACTATCTGTGTTTTCAACCATTCCATTGACACTTGTTCTAGATTCCGATGCTTCACTCCATGTTTACTGCATCCCTTTTACCTTCTTATTGACGATGAAACACAGAAATTGCATCGGAATTAAATACAAAAGGCACAATGCCGACTTAAGTACATGAAGACCGACTCTTCTTACTGACAATGTTTTGAACCATTCCTGTGACACTAGTTATAGATTCCGATGCTTCACTTCAGGTTTCGTGTATCCCTCTGACCTTCTTATTGACGATGAAACACAGAAATTGCACCGGAATTAAATACAAAAGGCACAATGCTGGCTTAAGTACAAGAAGACTGACTCTTCTTACTGTCTATGATTTGAACCGTTCCATTGACATTAGTTATAGATTCTGATGCCTCACACCAGGTTTACTGTATCCCTTGGACCTTCTTATTGACGATGACACACAGAAATCGCATCGGAATTCAATACAAAATGCACAATGCCGACATAAGGACAAGAAGACTGTCTCTTCTTACTGAATATGTTTTGAACCATTCCTGTGACACTAGTTATAGATTCCGATGCTTCACTTCAGTTTTACTGTATCCCACCGACCTTCTTATTGACGATGAAAAACAGGAATTGCACTGGAATTAAATACAAAAGGCACAATGCCGACTTAAGTACAAGAAGACTGACTCTTCTTACTGCCTATGTCTTCAACCATTCCTGTGACACTAGTTATAGATTCCGATGCTTCACTTCAGGTCTACTGTATCCCTTGGACCTTCTTATTGGCGACGAAACACAGAAATTACATCGGAATTAAATACAAAAGGTACAATGCCGACTTAAGTACAAGAAGACTGACTCTTCTTACTGTCTATGTTTTGAACCTTTCCATTGACACTAGTGATAGACTCCCATGCTTCACTTCAGGTTTACTGTATCATTTGGACCTTCTTATTGACGATGAAACACAGAAATTACATCGGAATTAAATACAAAAGGCGCAATGCTGACTTACGTACAAAAAGACTGTCTCTTGTTACTGACTATGTTTTCAACCATTCCTGGGACACTAGTTATACATTCCGATGCTTCACTTCAGGTTTACTGTATCCCTCTGACGTTCTTAATGTCGATGTAACACAGAAATTGCATCGGAATTAAATAGAAAAGTCACAATGCAGACTTAAGTACAAGAAGACTGACTCTTCTTATTGTCTATGATTTGAACTATTCCTGTGACACTAGTTATAGAATCCGATACTTGACTTCAGG
This sequence comes from Schistocerca americana, assembly GCF_021461395.2. Classification (NCBI taxonomy): domain Eukaryota; kingdom Metazoa; phylum Arthropoda; class Insecta; order Orthoptera; family Acrididae; genus Schistocerca; species Schistocerca americana. The sequence goes on from NC_060122.1 coordinate 11,580,564, forward strand.
TTTACTATATCCCTAGGACCTACTTATTGATGATGAAACACAGAAATTGCATCGGAATTTAATACAAAATTCACAATGCCGCCTCAAGTGCAAGAAGATTGACTCTTCTTCCTGTCTGAGTTTTGAACCATTCTTGTGACACTATTTATAGATTCCGATGCTTCACTTCATGTTTACTGTAATCCTCTGACCTTCTTATAGACGATGAAACACAGAAATTGCATCGGAATTAAATACAAAGGACACAATGCCGACTTAAGTACAAGAAAACTGACTCTTCTTACTGTCTATGTTTTGAACCATTCCTGTGAAACTAGTCGTAGATTCCGTTGCTTCACTTCAGGTTTACTGTATCCCTTGGACCTTCTTATTGACGATGAAACACAGAAATTGCATCGGAATTAAATACAAAAGGCACAATGCCGACTTAAGTACAACAAGACTGTATCGTCTTACTGTCTATGTTTTGAAACATTCCTGTGACACTAGTTATAGATTCCGATGCATCACTCCACGTTTACTGTATCCCTTGGACCTTCTTATTGACGATGAAACACAGAAATTGCACCGGAATTAAATACAAAGGGCACAATACTGACTTAAGTACATGAAGACCGACTCTTCTTACTGACTATGTTTTGTACCATTTCTGTGACACTAGTTATAGATTTCGATGCTTCACTTCAGGTTTACTGTATCCCTTGGACCGTCTTATTGACGATGAAACACAGAAATTGCATCGGAATTAAATACAAAAGGCACAATGCCGACTTAAGTACAAGAAGACTGTATCTTCTTACTGTCTATGTTTTGAACCATTCCTGTGACACTAGTTATAGATTCCGATGCTTCACTTCAGGTCTACTGTATCCCTCTGACCTTCTTATTGACGATGAAGCACAGAAATTGCACCGGAATTAAATACAAAAGGAACAATGCAGACTTAAGTACATGAAGAATGACTCTTCTTACTGTCTATGTTTTGAACCATTCCATTGACACAAGTTATTGATTCCGACGCTTCACTCCAGGTTTACTGCATCCCTTGGACCTTCTTATTGACGATGAAACACTGAAATTGCATCGGAATTAAATGGATTAGGCAAAATGGCAACTTAAGTAAAAGAAGATTGACTCTTCTTACTGACTATGCTTTGAACCATTCCTGTGACACTAGTTATAGATTCCGATGCTTCACTTCATGTTTACTGTATCCCTTTGGCCTTCTTAATGTCGATGAAACACAGAAATTGCAATGGAATTAAATACAAAAGGCACAATGCCGACTTAAGTACATGAAGAACGACTGTTCTTACTGACTATGCTTTGAACCACTCCTGTGACACTAGTTTAAGATTCCGATGCTTCACTTAAGGTTTACTGTATCCCTCTGACCTTCTTATTGACGATGAAACACAGAAATTGCATCGGAATTAAATACAAAAGGCACAATGCCGACTTAAGTACAAGAAGACTGACTCTTCTTACTGACTATGTTTTGAACCATCCTGTGACACTAGTTATAGATTCCGATGCTTCACTTCAGGGTTACTGTATCCCTTGGACCTTCTTATTGACGATGAAACACAGAAATTGCATCGGAATTAAATACAAAAGGCACAATGCCGACTTAAGTACAACAAGACTGTATCGTCTTACTGTCTATGTTTTGAACCATTCCTGTGACACTAGTTATAGATTCCGATGCATCACTCCAGGTTTACTGTATCCCTTGGACCTTCTTATTGACGATGAAACACAGAAATTGCACCGGAATTAAATACAAAGGGCACAATACTGACTTAAGTACATGAAGACCGACTATTCTTACTGACTATGTTTTGTACCATTTCTGTGACACTAGTTATAGATTCCGATGCTTCACTTCAGGTTTACTGTATCCCTTGGACCGTCTTATTGACGATGAAACAAAGAAATTGCATCGGAATTAAATACAAAAGGCACAATGCCGACTTAAGTACAAGAAGACTGTATCTTCTTACTGTCTATGTTTTGAAACATTCCTGTGACACTAGTTATAGATTCCGATGCTTCACTTCAGGTCTACTGTATCCCTCTGACCTTCTTATTGACGATGAAGCACAGAAATTGCACCGGAATTAAATACAAAAGGCACAATGCAGACTTAAGTACATGAAGAATGACTCTTCTTACTGTCTATGTTTTGAACCATTCCATTGACACAAGTTATTGATTCCGATGCTTCACTCCAGGTTAACTGCATCCCTTGGACCTTCTTATTGACGATGAAACACTGAAATTGCATCGGAATTAAATGGATTAGGCAAAATGGCACCTTAAGTAAAAGAAGATTGACTCTTCTTACTGACTATGCTTTGAACCATTCCTGTGACACTAGTTATAGATTCCGATGCTTCACTTCACGTTTACTGTATCCCTTTGGCCTTCTTATTGACGATGAAACACAGAAATTGCAATGGAATTAAATACAAAAGGCACAATGCCGACTTAAGTACATGAAGAACGACTCTTCTTACTGACTATGTTTTGAACCACTCCTGTGACACTAGTTATAGATTCCGATGCTTCACTTAAGGTTTACTGTATCCTTCTGACCTTCGTATTGACGATGAAACACAGAAATTGCATCGGAATTAAATACAAAAGGCACAATGCCGACTTAAGTACAAGAAGACTGACTCTTCTTACTGCCTATGTTTTGAACCATCCTGTGACACTAGTTATAGATTCCGATGCTTCACTTCAGGGTTACTGTATCCCTTGGACCTTCTTATTGACGATGACACACAGAAATTGCATCGGAATTAAATACAATAGGTACAATGTCGACATAAGTACAAGAAGACTGTATCTTCTTACTGTCTATGTTTTGAACCATTCCTGTGACACTAGTTATAGATTCCGATGCTTTACTTCAGGTTTACTGTATTCCTCTGACCTTCTTATTGACGATGAAACACAGAAATTGCATCGGAATTAAATACAAAAGGCACAATGCCGACTTAAGTACAAGAAGACTGTATCTTCTGCCTGTCTATGTTTTGAACCAATCCTGTGACACTAGTTTTAGATTCCGATGCTTCAATTCAGGTTTACTGTATCATTTGGACCTTCTTATTGACGATGAAACACAGAAATTACATCGGAATTAAATACAAAAGGCACAATGCCGACTCAAGTACAAGAAGACTGACTCTTCTTCCTGTCTATGTTTTGAACTATTTCTGTGACACTAGTTTTAGATTCCGATGCTTCACTTCAGGTTTACTGTATCCCTTGGACCTTCTTATTGACGATGAAACACAGAAATTGCATCGGAATTAAATACAATAGGTACAATGTCGACTTAAGCACAAGAGGACTGTGTCTTCTTACTGTCTATGTTTTGAAGCATTCCTGTGACACTAGTTATAGATTCTGATGCTTCACTCCAGGTTTACTGTACCCCTTGGACCTTCTTATTGACGATGAAACACAGAAACTGCACCGGAATGAAATACAAAGGCACAATAACGACTTAAGTACATGAAGACTGACTCTTCTTACTGACTATGTTTTAAACCATTCCTGTGACACTAGTTATAGATTCCAACGCTTCACTACAGGTTTACTGTATCCCTTGGACCTTCTTATTGACGATGAAACACAGAAATTGCGTCGGAATTAAATACAAATGCACAATGCCGACTTAAGTACATGAAGACCGACTCTTCTTACTGACTATGATTTGAACCATTCCTGTGACACTAGTTATAGATTCCTATGCTTCACTTCAGGTTTACTGTATCCCTTGGACCTTCTTATTGACGATGAAACACAGAAATTGCTTCGGAATTAAATACAAAAGGCACAATGCCGATTAAAGTACTGTCTGTGTTTTGAACCTTTCCTGTGACACTAGTTATAGATGCCGATGCCTCACTCCAGGTTTACTGTATCTTTCGGACCTTCTTATTGACGATGAAACACAGAAATTGCATCGGAATTAAATACAAGGGCACAATGCCAATTTAAGTACATGAAGACCGACTCTTCTTACTGACTATGTTTTGAACCATTCCTGTGACACTAGTTATAGATTCCGATGCTTCACTCCAGGATTACTGTATCCCTTGGACCTTCTTATTGACGATGAAACACAGAAATTGCACCGGAATGAAATACAAAGGCACAATAACGACTTAACTACATGAAGTCTGACTCTTCTTACTGACTATGTTTTGAACCATTCCTGTGACACTAGTTATAGGTTCCGATGCTTCACTTCAGGTTTACTGTATTCCTCTGACCTTATTATTGACGATGAAACACAGAAATTGCATCGGAATTAAATTGAAAATGGCACAATGCTGCCTTAAGTACAAAAAGACTGACTCTTCATACTGTCTATGTTTTGAACCATTCCTGTGACAGTAGTTATAGATTCCGATGCTCCACTTCAGGTTTACTGTATCCCTTGGACCTTCTTATTGACGATGAGACACAGAAATTGCATCGGAATTAAATACAAAAGGCACAATGCCGACTTAAGTACAAGAAGACTGACTCTTCTTACTGTCTACGTTTTGAACCATTCCTGTGACACTAGTTATAGATTCCGATGCTTCACTCCAGGTTTACTGTACCCCTTGGACCTTCTTATTGACGATGAAACACAGAAACTGCACCGGAATGAAACACAAAGGCACAATAACGACCTAAGTACATGAAGACTGACTCTTATTACTAACTATGTTTTGAACCATTCCTGTGACACTAGTTATAGATTCCGATGCTTCACTTCAGGTTTACTGTATCCCTTGGACCTTCTTATTGACGATGAAACACAGAAATTGCATCGGAATTAAATACAAAGGCACAATGCCGACTTAAGTACATGAAGACCGATTCTTCTTACTGACTATGTTTTGAACCATTCCTGTGACACTAGTTATAGATTTCGATGCTTCACTTCAGGTTTACTGTATCCCTTGGACCGTCTTATTGACGATGAAACAAAGAAATTGCATCGGAATTAAATACAAAAGGCACAATGCCGACTTAAGTACAAGAAGACTGTATCTTCTTACTGTCTATGTTTTGAAACATTCCTGTGACACTAGTTATAGATTCCGATGCTTCACTTCAGGTCTACTGTATCCCTCTGATCTTCTTATTGACGATGAAGCACAGAAATTGCACCGGAATTAAATACAAAAGGCACAATGCAGACTTAAGTACATGAAGAATGACTCTTCTTACTGTCTATGTTTTGAACCATTCCATTGACACAAGTTATTGATTCCGATGCTTCACTCCAGGTTAACTGCATCCCTTGGACCTTCTTATTGACGATGAAACACTGAAATTGCATCGGAATTAAATGGATTAGGCAAAATGGCACCTTAAGTAAAAGAAGATTGACTCTTCTTACTGACTATGCTTTGAACCATTCCTGTGACACTAGTTATAGATTCCGATGCTTCACTTCACGTTTACTGTATCCCTTTGGCCTTCTTATTGACGATGAAACACAGAAATTGCAATGGAATTAAATACAAAAGGCACAATGCCGACTTAAGTACATGAAGAACGACTCTTCTTACTGACTATGTTTTGAACCACTCCTGTGACACTAGTTATAGATTCCGATGCTTCACTTAAGGTTTACTGTATCCTTCTGACCTTCGTATTGACGATGAAACACAGAAATTGCATCGGAATTAAATACAAAAGGCACAATGCCGACTTAAGTACAAGAAGACTGACTCTTCTTACTGCCTATGTTTTGAACCATCCTGTGACACTAGTTATAGATTCCGATGCTTCACTTCAGGGTTACTGTATCCCTTGGACCTTCTTATTGACGATGAAACACAGAAATTGCATCGGAATTAAATACAATACGTACAATGTCGACTTAAGTACAAGAAGACTGTATCTTCTTACTGTCTATGTTTTGAACCATTCCTGTGACACTAGTTATAGATTCCGATGCTTTACTTCAGGTTTACTGTATTCCTCTGACCTTCTTATTGACGATGAAACACAGAAATTGCATCGGAATTAAATACAAAAGGCACAATGCCGACTTAAGTACAAGAAGACTGTATCTTCTGCCTGTCTATGTTTTGAACCAATCCTGTGACACTAGTTTTAGATTCCGATGCTTCAATTCAGGTTTACTGTATCATTTGGACCTTCTTATTGACGATGAAACACAGAAATTACATCGGAATTAAATACAAAAGGCACAATGCCGACTCAAGTACAAGAAGACTGACTCTTCTTCCTGTCTATGTTTTGAACCATTTCTGTGACACTAGTTTTAGATTCCGATGCTTCACTTCAGGTTTACTGTATCCCTTGGACCTTCTTATTGACGATGAAACACAGAAATTGCATCGGAATTAAATACAATAGGTACAATGTCGACTTAAGCACAAGAAGACTGTGTCTTCTTACTGTCTATGTTTTGAAGCATTCCTGTGACACTAGTTATAGATTCTGATGCTTCACTCCAGGTTTACTGTACCCCTTGGACCTTCTTATTGACGATGAAACACAGAAACTGCACCGGAATGAAATACAAAGGCACAATAACGACTTAAGTACATGAAGACTGACTCTTCTTACTGACTATGTTTTAAACCATTCCTGTGACACTAGTTATAGATTCCAACGCTTCACTACAGGTTTACTGTATCCCTTGGACCTTCTTATTGACGATGAAACACAGAAATTGCGTCGGAATTAAATACAAATGCACAATGCCGACTTAAGTACATGAAGACCGACTCTTCTTACTGACTATGATTTGAACCATTCCTGTGACACTAGTTATAGATTCCTATGCTTCACTTCAGGTTTACTGTATCCCTTGGACCTTCTTATTGACGATGAAACACAGAAATTGCTTCGGAATTAAATACAAAAGGCACAATGCCGATTTAAGTACTGTCTGTGTTTTGAACCTTTCCTGTGACACTAGTTATAGATGCCGATGCCTCACTCCAGGTTTACTGTATCTTTCGGACCTTCTTATTGACGATGAAACACAGAAATTGCATCGGAATTAAATACAAGGGCACAATGCCAATTTAAGTACATGAAGACCGACTCTTCTTACTGACTATGTTTTGAACCATTCCTGTGACACTAGTTATAGATTCCGATGCTTCACTCCAGGATTACTGTATCCCTTGGACCTTCTTATTGACGATGAAACACAGAAATTGCACCGGAATGAAATACAAAGGCACAATAACGACTTAACTACATGAAGTCTGACTCTTCTTACTGACTATGTTTTGAACCATTCCTGTGTCACTAGTTATAGGTTCCGATGCTTCACTTCAGGTTTACTGTATTCCTCTGACCTTATTATTGACGATGAAACACAGAAATTGCATCGGAATTAAATTGAAAATGGCACAATGCTGCCTTAAGTACAAAAAGACTGACTCTTCATACTGTCTATGTTTTGAACCATTCCTGTGACAGTAGTTATAGATTCCGATGCTCCACTTCAGGTTTACTGTATCCCTTGGTCCTTCTTATTGACGATGAGACACAGAAATTGCATCGGAATTAAATACAAAAGGCACAATGCCGACTTAAGTACAAGAAGACTGACTCTTCTTACTGTCTACGTTTTGAACCATTCCTGTGACACTAGTTATAGATTCCGATGCTTCACTCCAGGTTTACTGTACCCCTTGGACCTTCTTATTGACGATGAAACACAGAAACTGCACCGGAATGAAACACAAAGGCACAATAACGACTTAAGTACATGAAGACTGACTCTTATTACTAACTATGTTTTGAACCATTCCTGTGACACTAGTTATAGATTCCGATGCTTCACTTCAGGTTTACTGAATCCCTTGGACCTTCTTATTGACGATGAAACACAGAAATTGCATCGGAATTAAATACAAAGGCACAATGCCGACTTAAGTACATGAAGACCGATTCTTCTTACTGACTATGTTTTGAACCATTCCTGTGACACTAGTTATAGATTTCGATGCTTCACTTCTGGTTTACTGTATCCCTTGGACCTTCTTATTGACGATGAAACACAGAAATTGCATCGGAATTAAATACAAAAGGCACAATGCCGACTTAAGTACAACAAGACTGTATCGTCTTACTGTCTATGTTTTGAACCATTCCTGTGACACTAGTTATAGATTCCGATGCATCACTCCAGGTTTACTGTATCCCTTGGACCTTCTTATTGACGATGAAACACAGAAATTGCACCGGAATTAAATACAAAGGGCACAATACTGACTTAAGTACATGAAGACCGACTATTCTTACTGACTATGTTTTGTACCATTTCTGTGACACTAGTTATAGATTCCGATGCTTCACTTCAGGTTTACTGTATCCCTTGGACCGTCTTATTGACGATGAAACAAAGAAATTGCATCGGAATTAAATACAAAAGGCACAATGCCGACTTAAGTACAAGAAGACTGTATCTTCTTACTGTCTATGTTTTGAAACATTCCTGTGACACTAGTTATAGATTCCGATGCTTCACTTCAGGTCTACTGTATCCCTCTGACCTTCTTATTGACGATGAAGCACAGAAATTGCACCGGAATTAAATACAAAAGGCACAATGCAGACTTAAGTACATGAAGAATGACTCTTCTTACTGTCTATGTTTTGAACCATTCCATTGACACAAGTTATTGATTCCGATGCTTCACTCCAGGTTAACTGCATCCCTTGGACCTTCTTATTGACGATGAAACACTGAAATTGCATCGGAATTAAATGGATTAGGCAAAATGGCACCTTAAGTAAAAGAAGATTGACTCTTCTTACTGACTATGCTTTGAACCATTCCTGTGACACTAGTTATAGATTCCGATGCTTCACTTCACGTTTACTGTATCCCTTTGGCCTTCTTATTGACGATGAAACACAGAAATTGCAATGGAATTAAATACAAAAGGCACAATGCCGACTTAAGTACATGAAGAACGACTCTTCTTACTGACTATGTTTTGAACCACTCCTGTGACACTAGTTATAGATTCCGATGCTTCACTTAAGGTTTACTGTATCCTTCTGACCTTCGTATTGACGATGAAACACAGAAATTGCATCGGAATTAAATACAAAAGGCACAATGCCGACTTAAGTACAAGAAGACTGACTCTTCTTACTGCCTATGTTTTGAACCATCCTGTGACACTAGTTATAGATTCCGATGCTTCACTTCAGGGTTACTGTATCCCTTGGACCTTCTTATTGACGATGAAACACAGAAATTGCATCGGAATTAAATACAATACGTACAATGTCGACTTAGGTACAAGAAGACTGTATCTTCTTACTGTCTATGTTTTGAACCATTCCTGTGACACTAGTTATAGATTCCGATGCTTTACTTCAGGTTTACTGTATTCCTCTGACCTTCTTATTGACGATGAAACACAGAAATTGCATCGGAATTAAATACAAAAGGCACAATGCCGACTTAAGTACAAGAAGACTGTATCTTCTGCCTGTCTATGTTTTGAACCAATCCTGTGACACTAGTTTTAGATTCCGATGCTTCAATTCAGGTTTACTGTATCATTTGGACCTTCTTATTGACGATGAAACACAGAAATTACATCGGAATTAAATACAAAAGGCACAATGGCGACTCAAGTACAAGAAGACTGACTCTTCTTCCTGTCTATGTTTTGAACCATTTCTGTGACACTAGTTTTAGATTCCGATGCTTCACTTCAGGTTTACTGTATCCCTTGGACCTTCTTATTGACGATGAAACACAGAAATTGCATCGGAATTAAATACAATAGGTACAATGTCGACTTAAGCACAAGAAGACTGTGTCTTCTTACTGTCTATGTTTTGAAGCATTCCTGTGACACTAGTTATAGATTCTGATGCTTCACTCCAGGTTTACTGTACCCCTTGGACCTTCTTATTGACGATGAAACACAGAAACTGCACCGGAATGAAATACAAAGGCACAATAACGACTTAAGTACATGAAGACTGGCTCTTCTTACTGACTATGTTTTAAACCATTCCTGTGACACTAGTTATAGATTCCAACGCTTCACTACAGGTTTACTGTATCCCTTGGACCTTCTTATTGACGATGAAACACAGAAATTGCGTCGGAATTAAATACAAATGCACAATGCCGACTTAAGTACATGAAGACCGACTCTTCTTACTGACTATGATTTGAACCATTCCTGTGACACTAGTTATAGATTCCTATGCTTCACTTCAGGTTTACTGTATCCCTTGGACCTTCTTATTGACGATGAAACACAGAAATTGCTTCGGAATTAAATACAAAAGGCACAATGCCGATTTAAGTACTGTCTGTGTTTTGAACCTTTCCTGTGACACTAGTTATAGATGCCGATGCCTCACTCCAGGTTTACTGTATCTTTCGGACCTTCTTATTGAAGATGAAACACAGAAATTGCATCGGAATTAAATACAAGGGCACAATGCCAATTTAAGTACATGAAGACCGACTCTTCTTACTGACTATGTTTTGAACCATTCCTGTGACACTAGTTATAGATTCCGATGCTTCACTCCAGGATTACTGTATCCCTTGGACCTTCTTATTGACGATGAAACACAGAAATTGCACCGGAATGAAATACAAAGGCACAATAACGACTTAACTACATGAAGTCTGACTCTTCTTACTGACTATGTTTTGAACCATTCCTGTGACACTAGTTATAGGTTCCGATGCTTCATTTCAGGTTTACTGTATTCCTCTGACCTTATTATTGACGATGAAACACAGAAATTGCATCGGAATTAAATTGAAAATGGCACAATGCTGCCTTAAGTACAAAAAGACTGACTCTTCATACTGTCTATGTTTTGAACCATTCCTGTGACAGTAGTTATAGATTCCGATGCTCCACTTCAGGTTTACTGTATCCCTTGGACCTTCTTATTGACGATGAGACACAGAAATTGCATCGGAATTAAATACAAAAGGCACAATGCCGACTTAAGTACAAGAAGACTGACTCTTCTTACTGTCTACGTTTTGAACCATTCCTGTGACACTAGTTATAGATTCCGATGCTTCACTCCAGGTTTACTGTACCCCTTGGACCTTCTTATTGACGATGAAACACAGAAACTGCACCGGAATGAAACACAAAGGCACAATAACAACTTAAGTACATGAAGACTGACTCTTATTACTAACTATGTTTTGAACCATTCCTGTGACACTAGTTATAGATTCCGATGCTTCACTTCAGGTTTACTGTATCCCTTGGACCTTCTTATTGACGATGAAACACAGAAATTGCATCGGAATTAAATACAAAGGCACAATGCCGACTTAAGTACATGAAGACCGATTCTTCTTACTGACTATGTTTTGAACCATTCCTGTGACACTAGTTATAGATTTCGATGCTTCACTTCAGGTTTACTGTATCCCTTGGACCTTCTTATTGACGATGAAACACAGAAATTGCATCGGAATTAAATACAAAAGGCACAATGCCGACTTAAGTACAAGAAGACTGTATCTTCTTACTGTCTATGTTTTGAACCATTCCTGTGCCACTAGTTATAGATTCCGATGCTTCACTTCATGATTACTCTATCCCTCTGACCTTCTTATTGACGATGAAACACAGAAATTGCATCGGAATTAATTACAAAAGGCACAATGCCAACTTAAGGACAAGAAACTTGACTCTTCTTACTGACTATGTTTTTAACCATTCCTGTGACACTAGTTATAGATTCCGATGCTTCACTTCAGGTTTACTGTATCCCTCTGACCTTCTTATTGACGATGAAACATAGAAATTGCACCGGAATTAAATGCAAAAGGCACAATGCCGACTTAAGTACAAGAAGGCTGACTCTTCTTACTGTCTATGTTTTGAACCATTCCATTGACACTAGTTATAGATTCCGATGCTTCACTCCAGGTTTACTGCGTCCCTTTTACCATCTTATTGACGATGAAACACAGAAATTGCATCGGAATTAAATACAATAGGTACAATGTCGACTTAAGCACAAGAAGACTGTATCTTCTTACTGTCTATGTATTGAACCATTCCTGTGACACTAGTTATAGATTCTGATGCTTCACTCCAGGTTTACTGTACCCCTTGGACCTTCTTATTGACGATGAAACACAGAAACTGCACCGGAATGAAATACAAAGGCACAATAACGACTTAAGTACATGATGACTGACTCTTCTTACTGACTATGTTTTAAACCATTCCTGTGACACTAGTTATAGATTCCAACGCTTCACTTCAGGTTTACTGTATCCCTTGGACCTTCTTATTGACGATGAAACACAGAAATTGCATCGGAAAAAAATACAAAGGCACAATGCCGACTTAAGTACATGAAGACCGATTCTTCTTACTGACTATGATTTGAACCATTCCTGTGACACTAGTTATAGATTCCGATGCTTCACTTCAGGTTTACTGTATCCCTTGGACCTTCTTATTGACGATGAAACACAGAAATTGCTTCGGAATAAAATACAAAAGGCACAATGCCGATTTAAGTACTGTCTGTGTTTTGAACCTTTCCTGTCACACTAGTTATAGATGCCGATGCTTCACTCCAGGTTTACTGTATCTTTCGGACCTTCTTATTGACGATGAAACACAGAAATTGCATCGGAATTAAATACAAGGGCACAATGCCGACTTAAGTACATGAAGACCGACTCTTCTTACTGACTATGTTTTGAACCATTCCTGTGACACTAGTTACAGATTCCGATGCTTCACTCCAGGTTTACTGTATCCCTTGGACCTTCGTATTGACGATGAAACACAGAAATTGCAACGGAATGAAACACAAAGGCACAATAACGACTTAACTACATGAAGACTGACTCTTCTTACTGACTATGTTTTGAACCATTCCTGTGACACTAGTTATAGGTTCCGATGCTTCACTTCAGGTTTACTGTATTCCTCTGACCTTATTATTGACGATGAAACACAGAAATTGCATCGGAATTAAATTGAAAATGGCACAATGCTGCCTTAAGTACAAAAAGACTGACTCTTCTTACTGTCTATGTTTTGAACCATTCCTGTGACAGCAGTTATAGATTCCGAAGCTCCACTTCAGGTTTACTGTATCCCTTGGACCATCTTATTGACGATGAGACACAGAAATTGCATCGGAATTAAATACAAAAGGCACAATGCCGACTTAAGTACAAGAAGACTGACTCTTCTTACTGTCTATGTTTTGAACCATTCCTGTGACACTAGTTATAGATTCCGATGCTTCACTCCAGGTTTACTCTACCCCTTGGACCTTCTTATTGACGATGAAACACAGAAACTGCACCGGAATGAAACACAAAGGCACCATAACGACTTAAGTACATGACGACTGACTCTTCTTACTGACTATGTTTTGAACCATTCCTGTGACACTAGTTATAGATTCCGATGCTTCACTTCAGGTTTACTGTATCCCTCTGACCTTCTTATTGACGATGAAACATAGAAATTGCACCGGAATTAAATGCAAAAGGCACAATGCCGACTTAGGTACAAGAAGGCTGACTCTTCTTACTGTCTATGTTTTGAACCATTCCATTGACACTAGTTATAGATTCCGATGCTTCACTCCAGGTTTACTGCGTCCCTTTTACCATCTTATTGACGATGAAACACAGAAATTGCATCGGAATTAAATACAATAGTTACAATGTCGACTTAAGCACAAGAAGACTGTATCTTCTTACTGTCTATGTTCTGAACCATTCCTGTGACACTAGTTATAGATTCTGATGCTTCACTCCAGGTTTACTGTACCCCTTGGACCTTCTTATTGACGATGAAACACAGAAACTGCACCGGAATGAAATACAAAGGCACAATAACGACTTAAGTACATGAAGACTGACTCTTCTTACTGACTATGTTTTAAACCATTCCTGTGACACTAGTTATAGAATCCAACGCTTCACTTCAGGTTTACTGTATCCCTTGGACCTTCTTATTGACGATGAAACACAGAAATTGCATCGGAATTAAATACAAATGCACAATGCCGACTTAAGTACATGAAGACCGACTGTTCTTACTGACTATGATTTGAACCATTCCTGTGACACTAGTTATAGATTCCGATGCTTCACTTCAGGTTTACTGTATCCCTTGGACCTTCTTATTGACGATGAAACACAGAAATTGCTTCGGAATTAAATACAAAAGGCACAATGCCGATTTAAGTACTGTCTGTGTTTTGAACCTTTCCTGTGACACTAGTTATAGATGCCGATGCTTCACTCCAGGTTTACTGTATCTTTCGGACCTTCTTATTGACGATGAAACACAGAAATTGCATCGGAATTAAATACAAGGGCACAATGCCGACTTAAGTACATGAAGACCGACTCTTCTTACTGACTATGTTTTGAACCATTCCTGTGACACTAGTTACAGATTCCGATGCTTCACTCCAGGTTTACTGTATCCCTTGGACCTTCTTATTAACGATGAAACACAGAAATTGCACCGGAATGAAATACAAAGGCACAATAACGACTTAACTACATGAAGACTGACTCTTCTTACTGACTATGTTTTGAACCATTCCTGTGACACTAGTAATAGGTTCCGATGCTTCACTTCAGGTTTACTGTATTCCTCTGACCTTATTATTGACGATGAAACACAGAAATTGCATCGGAATTAAATTGAAAATGGCACAATGCTGCCTTAAGTAAAAAAGACTGACTCTTCTTACTGACTGTGTTTTGAACCATTCCTGTGACACTAGTTATAGATTCCGATGCTTCACTTCAGGTTTACTGTATCCCTTGGACCTTCTTATTGACGATGAAACACAGAAATTGCTTCGGAATTAAATACAAAAGGCACAATGCCGATTTAAGTACTATCTGTGTTTTGAACCTTTCCTGTGACTCTAGTTATAGATGCCGATGCTTCACTTCAGGTTTACTGTATCTCTTGGACCTCCTTATTGACGATGAAACACAGAAATTACATCGGAATTAAATACAAAGGCACAATGCCGACTTAAGTACATGAAGACCTACTCTTCTTACTGACTATGTATTGAACCATTCCTGTGACACTAGTTATAGATTCCGATGCTTCACTCCAGGTTTACTGCATCCCTTGGACCTTCTTATTGCCGATGAAACACAGAAATTGCATCGGAATGAAAAACAAAAGGAACAATGCCGACTTAAGTACAACAAGTCTGTATCTTCTTACTGTCTATGTTTGAACCATTCCTGTTACACTAGTTATAGATGGCGATGCTTCACTTCAGGTTTACTGTATCCCTTGGACCATCTCATTGACGATGAAACACAGAAATTGCGTCGGAATTAAATACAAAAGGCACAATGCCGACTTAAGTACAAGAAGACTGACTCTTCTTACAGTCTATGCTTTGAACCATTCCTGGGACACTAGTTATAGATTCCGATGCTTCACTTCAGGTTTACTGTACCCCGTGGACCTTCTTGTTGACGATGAAAGACAGAAATTGCGTCGGAATTAAATACAAAAGGCACAATGCCGACTTAAGTACAACAAGACCGTATCTTCTTATTGTCTATGTTTTGAACCATTCCTGTGACACTAGTTATAGATTCCGATGCTTCACTCCAGGTTTACTGTATCCCTTGGACCTTCTTATTGACGATGAAACACAGAAATCGCATCGGAATTAAATACAAAATGCACAATGCCGACTTAAGGACAACTGAATATGTTTTGAACCATTCCTGTGATACTAGTTATAGATTCCGATGCTTCACTTCAGTTTTACTGTATCCCTCTGACCTTCTTATTGTCGATGGAACACAGAAATAGCATCGGAATTAAATAGAAAAGGCACAATGCCGACTTAAGTACAAGAAGACTGACTCTTCTTATCTCTCTATGTTTCGAACCATTCCTGTGACACTAGTTATAGATTCCGATACTTGACTTCAGGTTTACTGTATCCCTAGGACCTACTTATTGATGATGAAACACAGAAATTGCATCGGAACTTAATACAAAAGGCACAATGCCGCCTCAAGTACAAGAAGACTGACTCTTCTTCCTGTCTATGTTTTGAACCATTCCTGTGACACTAGTCTTAGATTCCGTTGCTTCACATCAGGTTTACTGTATCCCTTGGACCTTCTTATTGACGATGAAACACAGAAATTGCATCGGAATTAAACACAAAAGGCACAATGCCGACTTAAGTACAACAAGACTGTATCGTCTTACTGTCTATGTTTTGAACCATTCCTGTGACACTAGTTATAGATTCTGATGCTTCACTCCAGGTTTACTGTATCCCTTGGACCTTCTTATTGACGATGAAACACAGAAATTGCATCGGAATTAAATACAAAAGGCACAATGCCGACTTCAGGATAAGAAGACTGACTTGTCTTACTGACTATGTTTTGAACCATTCCTGTGACACTAGTTATAGATTCCGATGCTTCACTTCACGGTTACTGTATCCCTTTAACCTTCTTATTGACAATGAAACACAGAAATTGCACCGGAATTAAATACAAAAGGCACAATACTGACTTAAGTACATGAAGACCGACTCTTCTTACTGACTATGTTTTGTACCATTCCTGTGACACTAGTTATAGATTCCGATGCTTCACTTCAGGTTTGCTGTATCCCTTGGACCTTCTTATTGACGATGAAACACAGAAATTGCATCGGAATTAAATACAAAAGGCACAATGCCGACTTAAGTACAAGAAGACTGTATCTTCTTACTGTCTATGTTTTGAACCATTCCTGTGACACTAGTTATAGATTCCGATGCTTCACTTCAAGTTTACTGTATCCATATGACCTTCTTATTGACGATGAAACACAGAAATTGCACCGGAATTAAATACAAAAGGCACAAAGCCGACTTAAGTACATGAAGAATGACTCTTCTTACTGTCTATGTTTTGAAATATTCCATTGACACAAGTTATTGATTCCGATGCTTCACTCCAGGTTTACTGCATCCCTTGGACCTTCTTATTGACGATGAAACACTGAAATTGCATCGGAATTAAGTAGATTAGGCAAAATGGCAACTTCAGTAAAAGAAGATTGACTCTTCTTACTGACTATGCTTTGAACCATTCCTGTGGCACTAGTTATTGATTCCGATGCTTCACTCCAGGTTTACTGTATCCTTGGAACTTCTTATTGACGAACAAACACAGAAATAGCATCGGAATTAAACACAATAGGCACAACGCCGACTTAAGGACAAGAAGACTGACTCTTCTTACTGACTATGTTTTGAACCATTCCTGTGACACTAGTTTTAGATTCCGATGCTTCACTTCAGGTTTACTGTATCATTTGGACCCTCTTATTGACGATGAAACACAGAAATTACATCTGAATTAAATACAAAAGGCACAATGCCGACTCAAGTATAAGAAGACTGACTCTTCTTCCTGTCTATGTTTTGAACCATTCCTGTGACACTAGTTATAGATTCCGATGCTTCACTTCAGGTTTACTGTATTC
The DNA here is from genome assembly GCF_021461395.2 of Schistocerca americana. NCBI lineage: Eukaryota > Metazoa > Arthropoda > Insecta > Orthoptera > Acrididae > Schistocerca > Schistocerca americana. The sequence goes on from NC_060122.1 coordinate 11,598,119, forward strand.
CTCTGACCTTCTTGTTGACGATGAAACACAGAAATTGCATCGGAATTAAATACAAAAGCACAATGCCGACTTAAGTACAAGAAGACTGACTCTTCTTACTGACTATGTTTTGAACCATTCCTGTGACACTAGTTTTAGATTCCGATGCTTCACTCCAGGTTTACTGTATCATTTGGACCCTCTTATTGACGATGAAACACAGAAATTACATCGGAATTAAATACAAAAGGCACAATGCCGACTCAAGTACAAGAAGACTGACTCATCTTCCTGTCTATGTTTTGAACCACTCCTGTGACACTAGTTATGGATTCCGATGCTTAACTTTAGGTTTACAGTATTCCTCTGACCTTCTTATTGAGGATGAAACACAGAAATTGCATCGGAATTAAATACAAAAGGCACAATGCCGACTTAAGTACAAGAAGACTGTATCTTCTTCCTGTCTATGTTTTGAACCAATCCTGTGACACTAGTTATTGATTCCGATGCTTCACTCCAGGTTTACTGTATCCTTGGAACTTCTTATTGACGAAGAAACACAGAAATAGCATCGGAATTAAATACAAAAGGCACAATGCCGACTTAAGTACAAGAAGACTGACTCTTCTTCCTGTCTATGTTTTGAACCATTCCTGTGACACTAGTTATAGATTCCGATGCTTCACTTCAGGTTTACTGAATTCCTCTGACCTTCTTATTGACGATGAAACACAGAAATTGCATCGGAATTATATACAAAGGCACAATGCCGATTTAAGTACTGTTTGCGTTTTGAACCTTTCCTGTGACACTAGTTATAGAATCCGATGCTTCACTCCAGGTTTACTGTATCTCTTGGACCTACTTATTGACGATGAAACACAGAAACTGCATCGGAATTAAATACAAAGGCACAATGCCGACTTAAGTACATGAAGACCGACTCTTCTTACTGACTATGTTTCGAACCTCTCCTGTGACACTAGTTATAGATTCCGATGCTTCACTCCAGGTTTTCTGTATCCCTTGGACCTTCTTATTGACGATGAAACACAGAAATTGCACCGGAATGAAATACAAAGGCACAATAACGACTTAACTATATGAAGACTGACTCCTCTTACTGACTATGTTTTGAACCTCTCCTGTGACACTAGTTATAGATTCCGATGCTTTACTTCAGGTTTACTGTATTCCTCTGACCTTCTTATTGACGATGAAACACAGAAATTGCTTCGGAATTAAATACAAAAGGCACAATGCCGACTTAAGTACAAGAAGACTGACTCTTCTTACTGTCTATGTTTTGAACCATCCTGTGACACTAGTTATAGATTCCGATGCTTCACTTCAGGTTTACTGTATCCCATGGACCTTCTTATTGACGATGAAACACAGAAATTGCATCGGAATTAAACACAAGGGGCACAATGCCGGCTTAAGAACAAGAAGACTGTATCTTCTAACTGTCTATGTTTTGAACCATTCCTGTGACACTAGTTATAGATTCCGATGCTTCACTCCAGGTTTACTGTATCCCTTGGACCTTCTTATTGACGATGAAACATAGAATTTGCACCGGAATGAAATACAAAAGGCACAATAACGACTTAAGTACATGAAGACTGACTCTTCTTACTGACTATTATTTGAACCATTCCTGGACACTAGTTATAGATTCCGATGCTTCACTTCAGGTTTACTGTATCCCTTGGACCTTCTTATTGACGATGAAACACAGAAATTGCATCGGAATTATATACAAAGGCACAATGCCGACTTAAGCACATGAAGACCGACTCTTCTTACTGACTATGTTTTGAACCATTCCCGTGACACTAGTTATAGATTCCGATGCTTCACTTCACGTTTACTGTATCCATTGGACCTTCTTATTGACGATGAAACACAGAAATTGCTTCGGAATTAAATACAAAAGGCACAATGCCGACTTAAGGACAAGAAGACTGACTCTTCTTTCTGACTATGTTTTGAACCATTTCTGTGACACTAGTTATAGATTCCGATGCTTCACTTCAGGTTTACTGTATTCCTCTGACCTTCTTATTGACGATGAAACATAGAAATTGCATCGGAATTAAATACAAAAGGCACAATGCCGACTTAAGTACAAGAAGACTGACTCTTCTTACTGTCTATGTTTGGAACCATCCTGTGACATTAGTTATAGATTCCGATGCTTCACTTCAGGTTTACTGTATCCCTTGGACCTTCTTATTGGCGATGAAACACAGAAATTGCATCGGATTTAAACACAAGGGGCACAATGCCGGCTTAAGTACAAGAAGACTGTATCTTCTAACTGTCTATGTTTTGAACCATTCCTGTGACACTAGTTATGGATTCCGATGCTTCACTCATGGTTTACTGTATCCCTTGGACCTTCTTATTGACGATGAAACACAGAATTTGCACCGGAATGAAATACAAAAGGCACAATAACGACTTAAGTACAAGAAGACTGACTCTTCTTACTGACTATTATTTGAACCATTCCTGTGACACTAGTTATAGATTCCGATGCTTCACTTCAGGTTTACTGTATCCCTTGGACCTTCTTACTGACGATGAAACACAGAAATTGCATCGGAATTATATACAAAGGCACAATGCCGACTTAAGTACATGAAGACCGACTCTTCTTACTGACTATGTTTGAACCATTCCCGTGACACTAGTTATAGATTCCGATGCTTCACTTCAGGTTTACTGTATCCATTGGACCTTCTTATTGACGTTGAAACACCGAAATTGCTTCGGAATTAAATACAAAAGGCACAATGCCGATTTAAATACTGTCTATGTTTTGAACCATTCCTGTGACACTAGTTATAGATGCCGATGCTTCACTCCAGGTTTACTGTATCTCTTGGACCTTCTTATTGACGATGAAACACAGAAATTGCATCGGATATAAATACAAAAGGCACAATGCCGACTTAAGGACAAGAAGACGGACTCTTCTTTCTGACTATGTTTTGAACCATTTCTGTGACACTAGTTATAGATTCCGATGCTTCACTTCAGGATTATTGTATCCCTCTGACCTTCTTAGTGACGATGAAACACAGAAATTGCATCGGAATTAAATACAAAGGCACAATGCCGACTTAAGTACATGAAGACCGACTCTTCTTACTGACTATGTTTTGAACCATTCCTGTGACACTAGTTATAGATTCCGATGCTTCACTTTAGGTTTACTGTATCCATTAGACCTTCTTATTGACGATGAAACACAGAAATTGCTTCGGAATTAAATACAAAAGGCACAATGCCGATTTAAGTACTGTCTATGTTTAGAACCATTCCTGTGACACTAGTTATAGATGCCGATGCTTCACTCCAGGTTAACTGTATCTCTTGGACCTTCTTATTGACGATGAAACACAGAAATTGAATCGGAATTAAATACAAAAGCACAATGCCGACTTAAGGACAAGAAGACTGACTCTTCTTACTGACTATGTTTTGAACCATTCCTGTGACACTAGTTATAGATTCCGATGCTTCACTTCAGGTTTATTGTATCCCTCTGACCTTCTTATTGACGATGAAACACAGAAATTGCACCTGAATTAAATACAAAAGGCACAATGCCGACTTGAGTACATGTGGACTGACTCTTCTTACTGACTATGTTTTGAACCATTCCTGTGACACTAGTTATAGATTTCGATGCTACACTCCAGGTTTACTGTATCCCTTGGACCTTCTTATTGACGATGAAACACAGAAATTGCATCGGAATTGAATACAAAAGGCACAATGCCAACTTAAGTACATGTAGACTGACTCTTTTTACTGACTATGTTTTGAACCATTCCTGTGACACTAGTTATACATTCCGATGCTACACTCCAGGTTTACTGTATCCCTTGGACCTTCTTATTGACGATGAAACACAGAAATTGCATCAGAATTAAATACAAAAGGCACAATGAAGACTTAACGACAAGAAGACTGACTCTTGATACTGACTATGTTTTGAACCATCCCTGTGACACTAGTTATACATTCCGATGCTTCACATCATGTTTACTGTATTCCTCTGACCTTCTTATTGACGATAAAACACAGAAATGGCATCGGAATTAAATAGAAAAGGCACAATGCCGGCTGAAGTACAAGAAGACTGACTCTTATTATTGTCTATGTTTTGAACCATTCCTGTGACACTAGTTATAGATTCCGATGCTTGACTTCAGGTTTACTGGAGCCCTAGGACCTTCTTATTGACGATGAAACACAGAAATTGCATCGGAATTTAATACAAAAGGCACAATGCCGACTGAAGTACAAGAAGACTGACTCTTCTTCCTGTCTATGTTTGTACCATTTCTGTGACACTAGTTATAGATTCCGATGCTTCACTTGAGGATTACTGTATTCCTCTGACCTTCTTATTGACGATGAAAAACAGAAATTGCATCGGAATTAAATACAAAAGGCACAATGCCGACTTAAGTACAAGAAGACTGACTCTTCTTACTCTCTATGTTATGAACCATCCTGTGCACTAGTTATAGATTCCGATGCTTCACTTCAGGTTTACTGTATCCCTTGGACCTTCTTATTGACGATGAAACACAGAAATTGCATCGGAATTAAACACAAGGGGCACAATGCCGGCTTAAGTACAAGAAGACTGTATCTTCTAACTGTCTATGCTTTGAACCATTCCTGTGACACTAGTTACAGATTCCGATGCTTCACTCCATGTTTACTGTATCCCTTGGACCTTCTTATTGACGATGAAACACAGGATTTGCACCGGAATGAAATACAAAAGGCACAATTACGACTTAAGTACAAGAAGACTGACTCTTCTTATTGACTATTATTTGAACCATTCCTGTGACACTAGTTATAGATTCCGATGCTTCACTTCAGGTTTACTGTATCCCTTGGACCTTCTTATTGACGATGAAACACAGAAATTGCATCGGAATTATATACAAAGGCACAATGCCGACTTAAGTACATGAAGACCGACTCTTCTTACTGACCATGTTTTGACCCATTCCCGTGACACTAGTTATAGATTCCGATGCTTCACTTCAGGTTTACTGTATCCATTGGACCTTCTTATTGACGATGAAACACAGAAATTGCTTCGGAATTAAATACAAAAGGCACAATGCCGACTTAAGGACAAGAAGACTGTATCTTCTAACTGTCTATGTTTTGAACCATTCCTGTGACACTAGTGATGGATTCCGATGCTTCACTCATGGTTTACTGTATCCATTGGACCGTCTTATTGACGTTGAAACACAGAAATTGCTTCGGAATTAAATACAAAAGGCACAATGCCGATTTAAGTACTGTCTATGTTTTGAACCGTTCCTGTGACACTAGTTATAGATGCGGATGCTTCACTCCAGGTTTACTGTATCTCTTGGACCTTCTTATTGACGATGAAACACAGAAATTGCATCGGATATAAATACAAAAGGCACAATGCCGACTTAAGGACAAGAAGACGGACTCTTCTTACTGACTATGCTTTGAACCATTCCTGTGACACTAGTTATAGATTCCGATGCTTCACTTCAGGTTTATTGTATCCCTCTGACCTTCTTATAGACGATGAAACACAGAAATTGCACCTGCATTAAATACAAAAGGCACAATGCCGACTTGAGTACATGTGGACTGACTCTTCTTACTGACTATGTTTTGAACCATTCCTGTGACACTAGTTATAGATTTCGATGCTACACTCCAGGTTTACTGTATCCCTTGGACCTTCTTATTGACGATGAAACACAGAAATTGCATCGGAATTGAATACAAAAGGCACAATGCCAACTTAAGTACATGTAGACTGACTCTTCTTACCGACTATGTTTTGGACCATTCCTGTGACACTAGTTATACATTCCGATGCTACACTCCAGGTTTACTGTATCCCTTGGACCTTCTTATTGACGATGAAACACAGAAACTGCATCAGAATTAAATACAAAAGGCACAATGAAGACTTAACGACAAGAAGACTGACTCTTGATACTGACTATGTTTTGAACCATCCCTGTGACACTAGTTATAGATTCCGATGCTTCACATCAGGTTTACTGTATTCCTCTGACCTTCTTATTGACGATAAAAAACAGAAATGGCATCGGAATTAAATAGAAAAGGCACAATGCCGGCTGAAGTACAAGAAGACTGACTCTTATTATTGTCTATGTTTTGAACCATTCCTGTGGCACTAGTTATAGATTCCGATGCTTCACTTCAGGTTTACTGTATCCTTGGAACTTCTTATTGACGAACAAACACAGAAATAGCGTCGGAATTAAATACAATAGGCACAACGCTGACTTAAGGACAAGAAGACTGACTCTTCTTACTGACTATGTTTTGAACCATTCCTGTGACACTAGTTTTAGATTCCGATGCTTCACTTCAGGTTTACTGTATCATTTGGACCCTCTTATTGACGATGAAACACAGAAATTACATCGGAATTAAATACAAAAGGCACAATGCCGACTCAAGTACAAGAAGACTGACTCTTCTTCCTGTCTATGTTTTGAACCATTCCTGTGACACTAGTTATAGATTCCGATGCTTCACTTCAGGTTTACTGTATTCCTCTGACCTTCTTGTTGACGATGAAACACAGAAATTGCATCGGAATTAAATACAAAAGGCACAATGCCGACTTAAGTACAAGAAGACTGACTCTTCTTACTGACTATGTTTTGAACCATTCCTGTGACACTAGTTTTAGATTCCGATGCTTCACTTCAGGTTTACTGTATCATTTGGACCCTCTTATTGACGATGAAACACAGAAATTACATCGGAATTAAATACAAAATGCCCAATGCCGACTCAAGTACAAGAAGACTGACTCTTCTTCCTGTCTATGTTTTGAACCATTCCTGTGACACTAGTTATAGATTCCGATGCTTAACTTCAGGTTTACAGTATTCCTCTGACCTTCTTATTGAGGATGAATCACAGAAATTGCATCGGAATTAAATACAAAAGGCACAATGCCGACTTAAGTACAAGAAGACTGTATCTTCTTCCTGTCTATGTTTTGAACCAATCCTGTGACACTAGTTATTGATTCCGATGCTTCACTCCAGGTTTACTGTATCCTTGGAACTTCTTATTGACGAAGAAACACAGAAATAGCATCGGAATTGAACACAATAGGCACAACGCCGACATAAGGACAAGAAGACTGACCCTTCTTACTGACTATGTTTTGAACCATTCCTGTGACACTAGTTTTAGATTCCGATGCTTCACTTCAGGTTTATTGTATCATTTGGACCCTCTTATTGACGATGAAACACAGAAATTACATCGGAATTAAATACAAAAGGCACAATGCCGACTCAAGTACAAGAAGACTGACTCTTCTTCCTGTCTATGTTTTGAACCATTCCTGTGACACTAGTTACAGATTCCGATGCTTCACTTCAGGTTTACTGTATCCCTTGGACCTTCTTATTGACGATTATACACAGAAATTGCTTCGGAATTAAATACAAAAGGCACAATGCCGATTTAAGGACTGTCTGTGTTTTGAACCTTTCCTGTGACACTAGTTATAGAATCCGATGCTTCACTCCAGGTTTACTGTATCTCTTCGACCTTCTTATTGACGATGAAACACAGAAATTGCATCGGAATTAAATACAAAGGCACAATGCCGACTTAAGTACATGAAGACCGACTCTACTTACTGACTATGTTTCGAACCATTCCTGTGACACTAGTTATAGATTCCGATGCTTCACTCCAGGTTTTCTGTATCCCTTGGACCTTCTTATTGACGATGAAATACAGAAATTGCACCGGAATGAAATACAAAGGCACAATGCCGACTTAAGTACAAGAAGACTGACTCCTCTTACTGACTATGTTTTGAACCATTCCTGTGACACTAGTTATAGATTCCGATGCATGACTTCAGGTTTACTGTAGCCCTAGGACCTTCTTATGGACGATGAAACACAGATATTGCAGCGGAATTTAATACAAATGGCACAATGCCGACTCAAGTACATGAAGACTGACTCTTCTTCCTGTCTATGTTTTGAACCATTTCTGTGACACTAGTTATAGATTCCGATGCTTCACTTCAGGTTTACTGTATTCCTCTGACCTTCTTATTGACGATGAAACACAGAAATTGCGTCGGAATTAAATACAAAAGGCACAATGCCGACTTAAGTACAAGAAGACTGACTCTTCTTACTGTCTATGTTTTGAACCATCCTGTGACACTAGTTATAGATTCCGATGCTTCACTTCAGGTTTACTGTATCCCTTGGACCTTCTTATTGACGATGAAACACAGAAATTGCATCGGAATTAAGCACAAGGGGCACAATGCCGGCTTAAGAACAAGAAGACTGTATCTTCTAACTGTCTATGTTTTGAACCATTCCTGTGACACTAGTTATAGATTCCGATGCTTCACTCCAGGTTTACTGTATCCCTTGGACCTTCTTTTGACGATGAAACACAGACTTTGCACCGGAATGAAATACAAAAGGCACAATAACGACTTAAGTACAAGAAGACTGACTCTTCTTATTGACTATTATTTGAACCATTCCTGTGACACTAGTTATAGATTCCGATGCTTCACTTCAGGTTTACTGTATCCCTTGGACCTTCTTATTGACGATGAAACACAGAAATTGCATCGGAATTATATACAAAGGCACAATGCCGACTTAAGTACATGAAGACCGACTCTTCTTACTGACTATGTTTTGACCCATTCCCGTGACACTAGTTATAGATTCCGATGCTTCACTTCAGGTTTACTGTATCCATTGGACCTTCTTATTGACGATGAAACACAGAAATTGCTTCGGAATTAAATACAAAAGGCACAATGCCGACTTAAGGACAAGAAGACTGTATCTTCTAACTGTCTATGTTTTGAACCATTCCTGTGACACTAGTTATGGATTCCGATGCTTCACTCATGGTTTACTGTATCCATTGGACCGTCTTATTGACGTTGAAACACAGAAATTGCTTCGGAATTAAATACAAAAGGCACAATGCCGATTTAAGTACTGTCTATGTTTTGAACCATTCCTGTGACACTAGTTATAGATGCGGATGCTTCACTCCAGGTTTACTGTATCTCTTGGACCTTCTTATTGACGATGAAACACAGAAATTGCATCGGATATAAATACAAAAGGCACAATGCCGACTTAAGGACAAGAAGACGGACTCTTCTTACTGACTATGCTTTGAACCATTCCTGTGACACTAGTTATAGATTCCGATGCTTCACTTAGGGTTTATTGTATCCATCTGACCTTCTTATAGACGATGAAACACAGAAATTGCACCTGCATTAAATACAAAAGGCACAATGCCGACTTGAGTACATGTGGACTGACTCTTCTTACTGACTATGTTTTGAACCATTCCTGTGACACTAGTTATAGATTTCGATGCTACACTCCAGGTTTACTGTATCCCTTGGACCTTCTTATTGACGATGAAACACAGAAATTGCATCGGAATTGAATACAAAAGGCACAATGCCAACTTAAGTACATGTAGACTGACTCTTCTTACCGACTATGTTTTGAACCATTCCTGTGACACTAGTTATACATTCCGATGCTACACTCCAGGTTTACTGTATCCCTTGGACCTTCTTATTGACGATGAAACACAGAAAATGCATCAGAATTAAATACAAAAGGCACAATGAAGACTTAACGACAAGAAGACTGACTCTTGATACTGACTATGTTTTGAACCATCCCTGTGACACTAGTTATAGATTCCGATGCTTCACATCAGGTTTACTGTATTCCTCTGACCTTCTTATTGACGATAAAAAACAGAAATGGCATCGGAATTAAATAGAAAAGGCACAATGCCGGCTGAAGTACAAGAAGACTGACTCTTATTATTGTCTATGTTTTGAACCATTCCTGTGACACTAGTTATAGATTCCGATGCTTGACTTCAGGTTTACTGTAGCCCTAGGACCTTCTTATTGACGATGAAACACAGAAATTGCATCGGAATTTAATACAAAAGGCACAATGCCGACTGAAGTACAAGAAGACTGACTCTTCTTCCTGTCTATGTTTTGAACCATTTCTGTGACACTAGTTATAGATTCCGATGCTTCACTTCAGGTTTACTGTATTCCTCTGACCTTCTTATTGACGATGAAAAACAGAAATTGCATCGGAATTAAATACAAAAGGCACAATGCCGACTTAAGTACAAGAAGACTGACTCTTCTTACTCTCTATGTTATGAACCATCCTGTGCACTAGTTATAGATTCCGATGCTTCACTTCAGGTTTACTGTATCCCTTGGACCTTCGTATTGACGATGAAACACAGAAATTGCATCAGAATTAAACACAAGGGGCACAATGCCGGCTTAAGTACAAGAAGACTGTATCTTCTAACTGTCTATGCTTTGAACCATTCCTGTGACACTAGTTACAGATTCCGATGCTTCACTCCATGTGTACTGTATCCCTTGGACCTTCTTATTGACGATGAAACACAGAATTTGCACCGGAATGAAATACAAAAGGCACAATTACGACTTAAGTACAAGAAGACTGACTCTTCTTACTGACTATGATTTGAACCATTCCTGTGACACTAGCTATAGATTCCGATGCTTCACTTCAGGTTTACTGTATCCCTTGGACCTTCTTAATGACGATGAAGCACAGAAATTGCATCGGAATTAAATACAGAGGCACAATGCCGACTTAAGTACATGAAGACCGACTCTTCTTACTGACTATGTTTTGAACCATTCCTGTGACACTAGTAATAGATTCCGATGCTTCACTTCAGGTTTACTGTATCCATTGGACCTTCTTATTGACGTTGAAACACAGAAATTGCTTCGGAATTAAATACAAAAGGCACAATGCCGATTTAAGTACTGTCTATGTTTTGAACCATTCCTGTGACACTAGTTATAGATGCCGATACATCACTCCAGGTTTACTGTATATCTTGGACCTTCTTATTGACGATGAAACACAGAAATTGCATCGGAATTAAATACAAAATGCACAATGCCGACTTAAGGACAAGAAGACTGACTCTTCTTACTGACAATGTTTTGAACCATTCCTGTGACACTAGTTATAGATTCCGATGCTTCACTTCAGGTTTATTGTATCCCTCTGACCTTCTTATTGACGATGAAACACAGAAATTGCACCTGAATTAAATACAAAAGGCACAATGCCGACTTGAGTACATGAAGACTGACTCTTCTTACTCACTATGTTTTGAACCATTCCTGTGACACTAGTTATAGATTCCGATGCTTCACTTCAGGTTTACTGTATCCATTGGACATTCTTATTGACGATGAAACACAGAAATTGCATCGGATATAAATACAAAAGGCACAATGCCGACTTAAGGACAAGAAGACGGACTCTTCTTTCTGACTATGTTTTGAACCATTTCTGTGACACTAGTTATAGATTCCGATGCTTCACTTCAGATTTATTGTATCCCTCTGACCTTCTTATTGACGATGAAACACAGAAATTGCATCAGAATTAAATACAAAGGCACAATGCCGACATAAGTACATGAAGACCGACTCTTCTTACTGACTATGTTTTGAACCATTCCTGTGACACTAGTTATAGATTCCGATGCTTCACTTTAGGTTTACTGTATCCATTGGACCTTCTTATTGACGATGAAACACAGAAATTGCTTCGGAATTAAATACGAAAGGCACAATGCCGATTTAAGTACTGTCTATGTTTGGAACCATTCCTGTGACACTAGTTATAGATGCCGATGCTTCACTCCAGGTTTACTGTATCTCTTGGACCTTCTTATTGACGATGAAACACAGAAATTGAATCGGAATTAAATACAAAAGCACAATGCCGACTTAAGGACAAGAAGACTGACTCTTCTTACTGACTATGTTTTGAACCATTCCTGTGACACTAGTAATAGATTCCGATGCTTCACTTCAGGTTTACTGTATCCATTGGACCGTCTTATTGACGTTGAAACACAGAAATTGCTTCGGAATTAAATACAAAAGGCACAATGCCGATTTAAGTACTGTCTATGTTTTGAACCATTCCTGTGACACTAGTTATAGATGCGGATGCTTCACTCCAGGTTTACTGTATCTCTTGGACCTTCTTATTGACGATGAAACACAGAAATTGCATCGGATATAAATACAAAAGGCACAATGCCGACTTAAGGACAAGAAGACGGACTCTTCTTACTGACTATGCTTTGAACCATTCCTGTGACACTAGTTATAGATTCCGATGCTTCACTTCAGGTTTATTGTATCCCTCTGACCTTCTTATAGACGATGAAACACAGAAATTGCACCTGCATTAAATACAAAAGGCACAATGCCGACTTGAGTACATGTGGACTGACTCTTCTTACTGACTATGTTTTGAACCATTCCTGTGACACTAGTTATAGATTTCGATGCTACACTCCAGGTTTACTGTATCCCTTGGACCTTCTTATTGACGATGAAACACAGAAATTGCATCGGAATTGAATACAAAAGGCACAATGCCAACTTAAGTACATGTAGACTGACTCTTCTTACCGACTATGTTTTGAACCATTCCTGTGACACTAGTTATACATTCCGATGCTACACTCCAGGTTTACTGTATCCCTTGGACCTTCTTATTGACGATGAAACACAGAAATTGCATCAGAATTAAATACAAAAGGCACAATGAAGACTTAACGACAAGAAGACTGACTCTTGATACTGACTATGTTTTGAACCATCCCTGTGACACTAGTTATAGATTCCGATGCTTCACATCAGGTTTACTATATTCCTCTGACCTTCTTATTGACGATAAAACACAGAAATGGCATCGGAATTAAATAGAAAAGGCACAATGCCGGCTGAAGTACAAGAAGACTGACTCTTATTATTGTCTATGTTTTGAACCATTCCTGTGACACTAGTTATAGATTCCGATGCTTGACTTCAGGTTTACTGTAGCCCTAGGACCTTCTTATTGACGATGAAACACAGAAATTGCATCGGAATTTAATACAAAAGGCACAATGCCGACTGAAGTACAAGAAGACTGACTCTTCTTCCTGTCTATGTTTTGAACCATTTCTGTGACACTAGTTATAGATTCCGATGCTTCACTTCAGGTTTACTGTATTCCTCTGACCTTCTTATTGACGATGAAAAACAGAAATTGCATCGGAATTAAATACAAAAGGCACAATGCCGACTTAAGTACAAGAAGACTGACTCTTCTTACTCTCTATGTTATGAACCATCCTGTGCACTAGTTATAGATTCCGATGCTTCACTTCAGGTTTACTGTATCCCTTGGACCTTCTTATTGACGATGAAACACAGAAATTGCATCGGAATTAAACACAAGGGGCACAATGCCGGCTTAAGTACAAGAAGACTGTATCTTCTAACTGTCTATGCTTTGAACCATTCCTGTGACACTAGTTACAGATTCCGATGCTTCACTCCATGTGTACTGTATCCCTTGGACCTTCTTATTGACGATGAAACATAGAATTTGCACCGGAATGAAATACAAAAGGCACAATTACGACTTAAGTACAAGAAGACTGACTCTTCTTACTGACTATGATTTGAACCATTCCTGTGACACTAGCTATAGATTCCGATGCTTCACTTCAGGTTTACTGTATCCCTTGGACCTTCTTAATGACGATGAAGCACAGAAATTGCATCGGAATTAAATACAGAGGCACAATGCCGACTTAAGTACATGAAGACCGACTCTTCTTACTGACTATGTTTTGAACCATTCCTGTGACACTAGTAATAGATTCCGATGCTTCACTTCAGGTTTACTGTATCCATTGGACCTTCTTATTGACGTTGAAACACAGAAATTGCTTCGGAATTAAATACAAAAGGCACAATGCCGATTTAAGTACTGTCTATGTTTTGAACCATTCCTGTGACACTAGTTATAGATGCCGATACATCACTCCAGGTTTACTGTATATCTTGGACCTTCTTATTGACGATGAAACACAGAAATTGCATCGGAATTAAATACAAAATGCACAATGCCGACTTAAGGACAAGAAGACTGACTCTTCTTACTGACTATGTTTTGAACCATTCCTGTGACACTAGTTATAGATTCCGATGCTTCACTTCAGGTTTATTGTATCCCTCTGACCTTCTTATTGACGATGAAACACAGAAATTGCACCTGAATTAAATACAAAAGGCACAATGCCGACTTGAGTACATGAAGACTGACTCTTCTTACTCACTATGCTTTGAACCATTCCTGTGACACTAGTTATAGATTCCGATGCTTCACTTCAGGCTTACTGTATCCATTGGACATTGTTATTGACGATGAAACACAGAAATTGCATCGGATATAAATACAAAAGGCACAATGCCGACTTAAGGACAAGAAGACGGACTCTTCTTTCTGACTATGTTTTGAACCATTTCTGTGACACTAGTTATAGATTCCGATGCTTCACTTCAGGTTTATTGTATCCCTCTTACCTTCTTATTGACGATGAAACACAGAAATTGCATCAGAATTAAATACAAAGGCACAATGCCGACATAAGTACATGAAGACCGACTCTTCTTACTGACTATGTTTTGAACCATTCCTGTGACACTAGTTATAGATTCCGATGCTTCACTTTAGGTTTACTGTATCCATTGGAACTTCTTATTGACGATGAAACACAGAAATTGCTTCGGAATTAAATACAAAAGGCACAATGCCGATTTAAGTACTGTCTATGTTTAGAACCATTCCTGTGACACTAGTTATAGATGCCGATGCTTCACTCCAGGTTTACTGTATCTCTTGGACCTTCTTATTGACGATGAAACACAGAAATTGAATCGGAATTAAATACAAAAGCACAATGCCGACTTAAGGACAAGAAGACTGACTCTTCTTACTGACTATGTTTTGAACCATTCCTGTGACACTAGTTATAGATTCCGATGCTTCACTTCAGGTTTATTGTATCCCTCTGACCTTCTTATAGACAATGAAACACAGAAATTGCACCTGAATTAAATACAAAAGGCACAATGCCGACTTGAGTACATGTGGACTGACTCTTCTTACTGACTATGTTTTGAACCATTCCTGTGACACTAGTTATAGATTTCGATTCTACACTCCAGGTTTACTGTATCCCTTGGACCTTCTTATTGACGATGAAACACAGAAATTGCATCGGAATTGAATACAAAAGGCACAATGCCAACTTAAGTACATGTAGACTGACTCTTCTTACTGACTATGTTTTGAACCATTCCTGTGACACTAGTTATACATTCCGATGCTACACTCCAGGTTTACTGTATCCCTTGGACCTTCTTATTGACGATGAAACACAGAAATTGCATCAGAATTAAATACAAAAGGCACAATGAAGACTTAACGACAAGAAGACTGACTCTTGATACTGACTATGTTTTGAACCATCCCTGTGACACTAGTTATAGATTCCGATGCTTCACATCAGGTTTACTGTATTCCTCTGACCTTCTTATTGACGATAAAACACAGAAATGGCATCGGAATTAAATAGAAAAGGCACAATGCCGGCTGAAGTACAAGAAGACTGACTCTTATTATTGTCTATGTTTTGAACCATTCCTGTGACACTAGTTATAGATTCCGATGCTTGACTTCAGGTTTACTGTAGCCCTAGGACCTTCTTATTGACGATGAAACACAGAAATTGCATCGGAATTTAATACAAAAGGCACAATGCCGACTGAAGTACAAGAAGACTGACTCTTCTTCCTGTCTATGTTTTGAACCATTTCTGTGACACTAGTTATAGATTCCGATGCTTCACTTCAGGTTTACTGTATTCCTCTGACCTTCTTATTGACGATGAAAAACAGAAATTGCATCGGAATTAAATAAAAAAGGCACAATGCCGACTTAAGTACAAGAAGACTGACTCTTCTTACTATCTATGTTATGAAACATCCTGTGCACTAGTTATAGATTCCGATGCTTCACTTCAGGTTTACTGTATCCCTTGGACCTTCTTATTGACGATGAAACACAGAAATTGCATCGGAATTAAACACAAGGGGCACAATGCCGGCTTAAGTACAAGAAGACTGTATCTTCTAACTGTCTATGCTTTGAACCATTCCTGTGACACTAGTTACAGATTCCGATGCTTCACTCCATGTTTACTGTATCCCTTGGTCCTTCTTATTGACGATGAAACACAGAATTTGCACCGGAATGAAATACAAAAGGCACAATTACGACTTATGTACAAGAAGACTGACTCTTCTTACTGACTATGATTTGAACCATTCCTGTGACACTAGCTATAGATTCCGATGCTTCACTTCAGGTTTACTGTATCCCTTGGACCTTCTTATTGACGGATGAAGCACAGAAATTGCATCGGAATTAAATACAAAGGCACAATGCCGACTTAAGTACATGAAGACCGACTCTTCTTACTGACTATGTTTTGAACCATTCCTGTGACACTAGTAATAGATTCCGATGCTTCACTTCAGGTTTACTGTATCCATTGGACCTTCTTATTGACGTTGAAACACAGAAATTGCTTCGGAATTAAATACAAAAGTCACAATGCCGATTTAAGTACTGTCTATGTTTTGAACCATTCCTGTGACACTAGTTATAGATGCCGATACATCACTCCAGGTTTACTGTATATCTTGGACCTTCTTATTGACGATGAAACACAGAAATTGCATCGGAATTAAATACAAAATGCACAATGCCGACTTAAGGACAAGAAGACTGACTCTTCTTACTGACTATGTTTTGAACCATTCCTGTGACACTAGTTATAGATTCCGATGCTTCACTTCAGGTTTATTGTATCCCTCTGACCTTCTTATTGACGATGAAACACAGAAATTGCACCTGAATTAAATACAAAAGGCACAATGCCGACTTGAGTACATGAAGACTGACTCTTCTTACTCACTATGTTTTGAACCATTCCTGTGACACTAGTTATAGATTTCGATGCTACACTCCAGGTTTACTGTATCCCTTGGACCCTCTTATTGACGATGAAACACAGAAATTGCATCGGAATTGGATACAAAAGGCACAATGCCGACTTAAGTACATGTAGACTGACTCTTCTTACTGACTATGTTTTGAACCATTCCTGTGACACTAGTTACAGATTCCAATGCTACACTCCAGGTTTACTGTATCCCTTGGACCTTCTTATTGACGATGAAACACAGAAATTGCATCAGAATTAAATACAACAGGCACAATGAAGACTTAACGACAAGAAGACTGACTCTTCTATCTGACTATGTTTTTAACCGTTCCTGTGACACTAGTTATAGATTCCCATGCTTCACTTCAGGTTTATTGTATCGCTCTGACCTTCTTATTGACGATAAATCACAGAAATTTCGTCGGAAATAAATAGAAAAGGCACAATGCCGACTTAAGTACATGAAGACTGACTCTTCTTACTGTCTATTTTTGAACCATTCCTGTGACACTAGTTATGGTTTCTGATGCTTGACTTCATGTTTACTGTATCCCTAGGACCTCCTTATTGACGATGAAACACAGAAATTGCATCGGAATTTAATACAAAAGGCACAATGCCGACTCAAGTACAAGAAGACTGGCTCTTCTTACTGTCTATGATTTGAACCTTTCCAGTGAGCTCGGTCTTAGATTCCGATGCTTCACTTCAGGTTTGCTGATCCCTTGGACATTCTTTTTGACGACGAAACACATAAATTGCATCGGAATTAAATACAAAAGGCACAATGCCGACTCAAGTACAAGATGACTGGCTCTTCTTCCTGTCTATGTTTTGAACCTTTCCTGTGAGACCGGTTTTAGATTCCGATGCTTCACTTCAGGTTTACTGTATCCCTCTGGCCTTCTTAATGACGATGAAACATTGAAATTGCATCGGGATTAGATACAAAAGGCACAATGCTGACTTAAGTACAAGAGAACGGACTCTTCTTACTGTCTATGATTTGAACCATTCCTGTGACACTAGTTATAGATTACGATGCTTAACTTCAGGTTTACTGTATACCTCTGACCTTCTTATTGACGATGAAACACAGAACGTGCATCGGAATTAAACTCAAAAGGCACGTTGCCGACTTAAGTTCAAGAAAACGGACTCTTCTTACTGTCTATGACTTGAACCATTCGTGTGACACTAGTTATAGATTCCGATGCTTCACTTCACTTTTACTGTATCCCTCTGACCCTCTTATTGACGATGAAACACAGAAATTGCATCGGAATTAAATACAAAATGCATAATGCCGACTCAAGTACATGAAGACTGGCTCCGCTTACTGTCTATGTTTTGAACCCTTCCTGTGAGACAGGTCTTAGATTCCGTTGCCTCACTTCAGGTTTACTGTATCCCATGGACCTTATTATTCACGACGAAACTCAGATTTTGCATCGGAATTAAATACAAATGGCACAATACCGACTTAAGTACAAGAAAACTGACTCTTCTTACTGTCTATGTTGTGAACCATTCCTGTGACACTAGTTATAGATTCCGATGCTTCACTTCAGGTTTACTGTATCCCTCTGTCCTTCTTATTGACGATGAAACACAGACATTGCATCGGAATTAAATACAAAAGGCACAATGCCAACTCAAGTACAAGAAGTCTGGCTCTTCTTACTGTCTATGTTTTGAACCATTCCTGTGACACTAGTTATAGATTCCGATGCTTCACGTCAGGTTTAATGTATCCCTCGGACCTTCCTATTGACGATGAAACACGGAAACTGCATGGGAATTAAATACAAAAGGCACAATGCCGACTCAAATACAAGAAGACTGGCTCTTCTTACTGTCTATGTTTTGAACCTTTCCTGTGAGACCGGTATTACATTCCGATGCTTCACTTCAGGTTTACTGTATCCCTATGACCATCTTATTGACGATGAAACACAGAAAGTGCATCGGAATTAAATACAAAAGGCTCAATGCCGACTTAAGTACAAGACAACTGACTCTTCATACTGTTTATGTTTTGAACCATTCCTGTGACACTAGTTATAGATTCCGATGCTTCACTTCAGGTTTACAGTATCCCTTGGACCTTCATATTGACGATGAAACACTGAAATTGCATCGGAATTAAATAGATTAGGCAAATTGCCGACTTAAGTACAAGAAGACTGACCCTTCTTACTGACTATGTTTTGAATCATTCCTGTGACACTAGTTATAGATTGCGATGCTTCACTCCAGGTTTACTGCATCCCTTGGACCTTCATATTGACGATGAAACACTGAAATTGCATCGGAATTATATAGATTAGGCAAAATGCCGACTTAAGTACAAGAAAACTGACTCTTTGTACTTATTATGTTTTGTCCAATCCTGTGACACTAGTTATAGATTCCGGTGCTTCACGTCAGGTCTGCTGTATCCGTTGGACCTTCATATTGACGATGAAACACAGAAATTGCATCGGAATGAAATACAAAAGGCACAATGCCGACTTAAATACAAGAAAACTGACTCTTCTAATTGTCTATGATTCGACCATTCCTGTGACACTAGTTATTGATTCCGATGTTTCACTCCAGGTTTACTGCATCCCTTGGACCTTCATATTGACGATGAAGCACTGAAATTGTATCGGAATTAAATAGATTAGGCAAAATGCAGACTTAAGTACAAGAAGACTGACTCTTCTTACTGACTATGTTTTGAACCATTCCTGTGACACTAGTTATAGATTGCGATGCTTCACTTCATGTTTACTGTATCCCTTGACCCTTCTTATTGACGATGAAGCACAGAAATTGTATCGGAATCAAATACAAAAGGCACAATGATGACTTAAGTACATATAGACTGACTCTTCTCACTGATTATGTTTTGAACCATTCCTGTGACACTAGTTATAGATTCCGATGCTTCACTTTAGGTTTACTGTATCCCTTGGACTTTCTTATTGACGATGAAACACAGAAGTTGCATCGGAATTAAATACAAAAGGCACAAGGCCGACTCAAGTACATGAAGACCGTTTCTTCTTACTGACTATGCTTTGAACCATTCCTGTGACACTAGTTATAGATTCCGATGCTTCACTTCAGGTTTACTGGATCCCTTGGACCTTCTTATTGACGATGAAACACAGAAATTGCTTCGGAATTAAATATAAAAGGCACAATGCCGATTTAAGTACTGTCTATGTTTTGAACCATTCCTGTGACACTAGTTATAGATGCCTATGTTTCACTCCAGGTTTACTGTATCCCTTGGACCTTCTTATTGACGATGAAACACAGAAGTTGCATCGGAATTAAATACAAAAGGAACAAGGCCGACTTAAGGACAAGAAGACTGACTCCTCTTACTGACTATGTCTTGAACCATTCCTGTGACACTAGTTATAGATTCCGATGCTACACTCCAGGTTTACTGTATCCGTTGGACCTTCTTACTGACGATGAAACACAGAAATTGCATCGGACTTAAATACAAAAGGCACAATGCCGACGTAAGTACATGTAGACTAACTCTTCTTACTGACTATGTTTTGAACCATTCTTGTGACTCTAGTTATAGATTCCGATGCTACACTCCAGATTTACTGTATCCCTTGGACCTTCTTATTGACGATGAAACACAGAAATTGCATCAGAATTAAATACAAAAGGCACAATGAAGACTTAACGACAAGAAGACTGACTCTTCTTTCTGACTATGCTTTTAACCATACCTGTGTCACTAGTTATAGATTCCCATGCTTCACTTCAGGTTTACTGTATCGCTCTGACCTTCTTATTGACGATGAATCACAGAAATTGCATCTTAATTACATAGAAAAGGCACAATGCCGGCTTAAGTACAAGAGGACTGACTCTTCTTACTGTCTATGCTTTGAACCATTCCTGTGACACTAGGTATAGATTCCGATGCTTGACTTCAGGTTTAGTGTATCCCTCTGACCTTCTTATTCACGATGAAACACAGAAATTGCATCGGAAGTAAATACAAAAGGCACAATGCCGACTTAAGTACAAGAAGACTGACTCTCCTTACTGTCTATGTTTTGAACCATTTCTGTGATACTAGTAATAGATTCCGATGCTTCACTTCAGGTTTACTGCATCCCTTGGACCTTCTTATTGACGATGAAACACAGAAATTGCATCGGAATTAAATACAAAATGCACAATGCTGACTTAAGAACAAGAAGACTGTATCTTCTTACTGTCAAATTTTTGAACCATTCCTGTGACACTAGTTATGGATTCCGATGCTTCACTCCAGGTTCACTGTATCCCTTGGACCTTCTTATTGACGATGAAACACAGAAATTGAACCGGAATTAAATACAAAAGGCACAATGCCGACTTAAGGACAAGAAGACTGACTCTTCTTACTGACTATGTTTTGAACCATTCCATTGACACTAGTTATAGATTCCGATGCTTCACTCCAGGTTTACTGCGTCCCTTTTACCATCTTATTGACGATGAAACACTGACATTGCATCGGAATTAAATAGATTAGGCAAAATGCCGACTTAAGTACAAGAAGACTGACTCTTCTTACTGTCTATGTTTGGTCCACTCCTGTTACACTAGTTATACATTGCGATGCTTCACTTCAGGTTTACTGTATCCCTTGGACCTTCTTATTGACGATGAAACATAGAAATTGCATCGGAATTAAATACAAAAGGGACAGTGCCGACTCAAGTACATGAAGACCGACTCTTCTTACTGACTATGTTTGAACCATTCCTGTGACACTAGTTATAGATTCCGATGCTTCACCTCAGGTTTACTGTATCCCTTGGACCTTCTTATTGACGATGAAACACAGAAATTGCTTCGGAATTAAAAACAAAAGGTACAATGCCGATTTAAGTACTGTCTATGTTTTGAACTATTCCTGTGACACTAGTTATAGATGCCGATGCTTCACTCCAGGTTTATTGTATCCCTTGGACCTTCTTATTGACGATGAAACACAGAAATTGCATCGGAATTAAATACAAAAGGCACAAGGCCGACTTAAGGACATGAAGACCGATTCTTCTTACTGACTTAGTTTTGAACCATTTCTGTGATACTAGTTATAGATTCCGAAGCTTCACATCAGTTTTATTTTATCCTTCGGACCTTCCTATTGACGATGAAACACAGAAATTGCACCGGAATTAAATACAAAAGGCACAATGCCGACTTAAGTACATGTAGAGTGACTCTTCTTACTGACTATGTTTTGAACTATTCCTGTGACACTAGTTATAGATTCCGATGCTACACTCCAGGTTTACTGTATCCGTTGGACCTTCTTATTGACGATGAAACACGGAAAATGCATCGGAATTAAATACAAAAGGCACAATGCCGACTTAAGTACAAGAAGACTGACTCTTCTTACTGTCTATGTTTTGAACCATTTCTGAGACACTAGTTATAGATTCCGATGCTTCACTTCAGGGTTACTGTATCCCTCTGACCTTCTTATTCACGATGAAACACAGACATTGCATCGGAAGTAAATACAAAAGGCACAATGCCGACTTAAGTACAAGAAGACTGACTCTTCTTACTGTCTATGTTTTGAACCACTCCTGTGATACTAGTTATAGATTCCGATGTTTCACTTCAGCTTTACTGTATCCCTTGGACCTTCTTATTGACGATGAAACACAGAATTTGTTTCGGAATTAAATACAAAAGGCACAATGCCGATTTAAGTACTGTCTATGATTTGAACCATTCCTGTGACACAAGTTATAGATGCCGATGTTTCACTCCAGGTTTACTGTATCCCTTGGACCTTCTTATTGACGATGAAACACAGAAGTTGCATCGGAATTAAATACAAAAGGCACAAGGCCGACTTAAGGACAAGAAGACTGACTCTTCTTACTGACTATGTTTTGAACCATTCCTGTGACACTAGTTATAGATTCCGATGCTACACTCCAGGTTTATTGTATCCGTTGGACCTTCTTATTGACGATGAAACACAGAAATTGCATCGGAATTAAATACAAAGAGCACAATGCCGACGTAAGTACACGTAGACTGACTCTTCTTACTGACTATGTTTTGAACCATTCCTGAGACACTAGTTATAGATTCCGATGCTACACTCCAGATTTACTGTATCCCTTGGACCTTCTTATTGACAATGAAACACAGAAATTGCATCAGAATAAAATACAAAAGGCACAATGAAGGCTTAACGACAAGAAGACTGACTCTTCTTTCTGACTATGCTTTTAACCATTCCTGTGTCACTAGTTATAGATTCCCATGCTTCACTTCAGGTTTACTGTACCGCTCTGACCTTCTTATTGACGATGAATCACAGAAATTGCATCTTAATTACATAGAAAAGGCACAATGCCGGCTTAAGTACAAGAAGACTGACTCTTCTTACTGTCTATGCTTTGAACCATTCCTGTGACACTAGTTATAGATGCCGATGTTTCACTCCAGGTTTACTGTATCCCTCTGACCTTCTTATTCACGATGAAACACAGACATTGCATCGGAAGTAAATACAAAAGGCACAATGCCGACTTAAGTACAAGAACACTGACTCTCCTTACTGTCTATCTTTTGAACCATTTCAGTGATACTAGTAATAGATTCCGATGCTTCACTTCAGGTTTACTGCATCCCTTGGACAGTCTTATTGACGATGAAACACAGAAATTGCATCGGAATTAGATACAAAAGGCACAATGCTGTCTTAAGTACAAGAAGACTGTATCTTCTTACTGTCTATGTTTTGAACCATTCCTGTGACACTAGTTATAGATTCCGATGCTTCACTCCAGGTTTACTGTATCCCTTGGACCTTCTTATTGACGATGAAACACAGAAATTGAACCGGAATTAAATACAAAAGGCACAATGCCGACTTAAGGACAAGAAGACTGACTCTTCTTACTGACTATGTTTTGAACCATTAATGTGACACTAGTTATAGATTGCGATGCTTCACTTCAGGTTTACTGTATCCATCTGACCTTCTTATTGACGATGAAACACGGAAATTGCACCAGAATTAAATACAAAAGGCCAATGCCAACTTATGTACATGAAGACCGACTCTTCTTACTGACTATGTTTTGAACCATTCCATTGACACTAGTTATAGATTCCGATGCTTCACTCTAGGTTTACTGCGTCCCTTTTACCATCTTATTGACGATGAAACACTGACATTGCATCGGAATTAAATAGATTAGGCAAAATGCCGACTTAAGTACAAGAAGACTGACTCTTCTTACTGTCTATGTTTGATCCACTCCTGATACACTAGTTATAGATTGTGATGCTTCACTTCAGGTTTACTGTATCCCTTGGACCTTCTTATTGACGATGAAACACAGAAATTGCATCGGAATTAAATACAAAAGGGACAATGCCGACTCAAGTACATGTAGAGTGACACTTCTTACTGACTATGTTTTGAACCATTCCTGTGACACTAGTTATAGATTCCGATGCTACACTTCAGGGTTACTGTATCCCTCTGACCTTCTTATTGACGATGAAACACAGAAAGTGCATCGGAATTAAATACAAAAGGCGCAATGCCGACTTAAGTACAAGAAAACTGACTCTTCTTACTGTTTATGTTTTGAACCATTCCTGTGACACTAGTTATAGACTCCGATGCTTCACTTCAGGATTACTGTATCCCTCTGTCCCTCTTATTGACGATGAAACACAGAAATTGCATCGGAATTAAATACAAAAGGCACAATGCTCACTTAAGTACAAGAAGACTGACTCTCCTTACTGTCTATGTTTTGAACCATTTCTGTGATACTAGTAATAGATTCCGATTCTTCACTCCAGGTTTACTGCGTCCCTTTTACCATCTTATTGACGATGAAACACTGACATTGCATCGGAATTAAATAGATTAGGCAAAATGCCGACTTAAGTACAAGAAGACTGACTCTTCTTACTGTCTATGTTTGATCCACTCCTGTTACACTAGTTATAGATTGCGATGCTTCACTTCAGGTTTACTGTATCCCTTGGACCTTCTTATTGACGATGAAACACAGAAATTGCATCGGAATTAAATACAAAAGGGACAATGCCGACTCAAGTACATGAAGACCGACTCTTCTTACTGACTATGTTTGAACCATTCCTGTGACACTAGTTATAGATTCCGAAGCTTCACTTCAGTTATATTTAATCCCTCTGACCTTCCTATTGACGATGAAACACAGAAATTGCACCGGAATTAAATACAAAAGGCACAATGCCGACTTAAGTACATGTAGACTGACTCTTCTTACTGACTATGTTTTGAACCATTCCTGTGACACTAGTTATAGATTCCGATGCTACACTCCAGGTTTACTGTATCCCTTGGACCTTCTTATTGACGATGAAACACAGAAATTGAATCGGAATTAAATACAAAAGGCACAAGGCCGACTTAAGGACAAGAAGACTGATTCATCTTACTGACTATGTTTTGAACCATTCCTGTGATACTAGTTATAGATGCCGAAGCTTCACTTCAGTTTTATTTTATCCCTCTGACCTTCCTATTGACGATGAAACACAGAAATTGCACCGGAATTAAATACAAAAGGCACAATGTCGACTTAAGTACATGTGGACTGACTCTTCTTACTGACTATGTTTTGAACCATTCCTGTGACACTAGTTATAGATTCCGATGCTACACTCCAGGTTTACTGTATCCGTTGGACCTTCTTATTGACGATGAAACTCGGAATTTGCATCGGAATTAAATACAAAAGGCACAATGCCGACTTAAGGACAAGAAGACGGACTCTTCTTTCTGACTATGTTTTGAACCATTTCTGTGACACTAGTTATAGATTCCGATGCTTCACTTCAGGTTTGTTGTATCCCTCTGACCTTCTTATTGACGATGAAACACAGAAATTGCATCAGAATTAAATACAAAGGCACAATGCCGACATAAGTACATGAAGACCGACTCTTCTTACTGACTATGTTTTGAACCATTCCTGTGACACTAGTTATAGATTCCGATGCTTCACTTTAGGTTTACTGTATCCATTGGACCTTCGTATTGACGATGAAACACAGAAATTGCTTCGGAATTAAATACAAAAGGCACAATGCCGATTTAAGTACCGTCTATGTTTAGAACCATTCCTGTGACACTAGTTATAGATGCCGATGCTTCACTCCAGGTTTACTGTATCTCTTGGACCTTCTTATTGACGATGAAACACAGAAATTGAATCGGAATTAAATACAAAAGCACAATGCCGACTTAAGGAAAAGAAGACTGACTCTTCTTACTGACTATGTTTTGAACCATTCCTGTGACACTAGTAATAGATTCCGATGCTTCACTTCAGGTTTACTGTATCCATTGGACCGTCTTATTGACGTTGAAACACAGAAATTGCTTCGGAATTAAATACAAAAGGCACAATGCCGATTTAAGTACTGTCTATGTTTTGAACCATTCCTGTGACACTAGTTATAGATGCGGATGCTTCACTGCAGGTTTACTGTATCTCTTGGACCTTCTTATTGACGATGAAACACAGAAATTGCATCGGATATAAATACAAAAGGCACAATGCCGACTTAAGGACAAGAAGACGGACTCTTCTTACTGACTATGCTTTGAACCATTCCTGTGACACTAGCTATAGATTCCGATGCTTCACTTCAGGTTTATTGTATCCCTCTGACCTTCTTATAGACGATGAAACACAGAAATTGCACCTGCATTAAATACAAAAGGCACAATGCCGACTTGAGTACATGTGGACTGACTCTTCTTACTGACTATGTTTTGAACCATTCCTGTGACACTAGTTATAGATTTCGATGCTACACTCCAGGTGTACTGTATCCCTTGGACCTTCTTATTGACGATGAAACACAGAAATTGCATCGGAATTGAATACAAAAGGCACAATGCCAACTTAAGTACATGTAGACTGACTCTTCTTACCGACTATGTTTTGAACCAATCCTGTGACACTAGTTATACATTCCGATGCTACACTCCAGGTTTACTGTATCCCTTGGACCTTCTTATTGACGATGAAACACAGAAATTGCATCAGAATTAAATACAAAAGGCACAATGAAGACTTAACGACAAGAAGACTGACTCTTGATACTGACTATGCTTTGAACCATCCCTGTGACACTAGTTATAGATTCCGATGCTTCACATCAGGTTTACTGTATTCCTCTGACCTTCTTATTGACGATAAAACACAGAAATGGCATCGGAATTAAATAGAAAAGGCACAATGCCGGCTGAAGTACAAGAAGACTGACTCTTATTATTGTCTATGTTTTGAACCATTCCTGTGACACTAGTTATAGATTCCGATGCTTGACTTCAGGTTTACTGTAGCCCTAGGACCTTCTTATTGACGATGAAACACAGAAATTGCATCGGAATTTAATACAAAAGGCACAATGCCGACTGAAGTACAAGAAGACTGACTCTTCTTCCTGCCTATGTTTTGAACCATTTCTGTGACACTAGTTATAGATTCCGATGCTTCACTTCAGGTTTACTGTATTCCTCTGACCTTCTTATTGACGATGAAAAAACAGAAATTGCATCGGAATTAAATACAAAAGGCACAATGCCGACTTAAGTACAAGAAGACTGACTCTTCTTACTCTCTATGTTATGAACCATCCTGTGCACTAGTTATAGATTCCGATGCTTCACTTCAGGTTTACTGTATCCCTTGGACCTTCTTATTGACGATGAAACACAGAAATTGCATCGGAATTAAACACAAGGGGCACAATGCCGGCTTAAGTACAAGAAGACTGTATCTTCTAACTGTCTATGCTTTGAACCATTCCTGTGACACTAGTTACAGATTCCGATGCTTCACTCCATGTGTACTGTATCCCTTGGACCTTCTTATTGACGATGAAACACAGAATTTGCACCGGAATGAAATACAAAAGGCACAATTACGACTTAAGTACAAGAAGACTGACTCTTCTTACTGACTATGATTTGAACCATTCCTGTGACACTAGCTATAGATTCCGATGCTTCACTTCAGGTTTACTGTATCCCTTGGACCTTCTTAATGACGATGAAGCACAGAAATTGCATCGGAATTAAATACAGAGGCACAATGCCGACTTAAGTACATGAAGACCGACTCTTCTTACTGACTATGTTTTGAACCATTCCTGTGACACTAGTAATAGATTCCGATGCTTCACTTCAGGTTTACTGTATCCATTGGACCTTCTTATTGACGTTGAAACACAGAAATTGCTTCGGAATTAAATACAAAAGGCACAATGCCGATTTAAGTACTGTCTATGTTTTGAATTATTCCTGTGACACTAGTTATAGATGCCGATACATCACTCCAGGTTTACTGTATATCTTGGACCTTCTTATTGACGATGAAACACAGAAATTGCATCGGAATTAAATACAAAATGCACAATGCCGACTTAAGGACAAGAAGACTGACTCTTCTTACTGACTATGTTTTGAACCATTCCTGTGACACTAGTTATAGATTCCGATGCTTCACTTCAGGTTTATTGTATCCCTCTGACCTTCTTATTGACGATGAAACACAGAAATTGCACCTGAATTAAATACAAAAGGCACAATGCCGACTTGAGTACATGAAGACTGACTCTTCTTACTCACTATGTTTTGAAATATTCCTGTGACACTAGTTATAGATTCCGATGCTTCACTTCAGGTTTACTGTATCCATTGGACATTGTTATTGACGATGAAACACAGAAATTGCATCGGATATAAATACAAAAGGCACAATGCCGACTTAAGGACAAGAAGACGGACTCTTCTTTCTGACTATGTTTTGAACCATTTCTGTGACACTAGTTATAGATTCCGATGCTTCACTTCAGGTTTATTGTATCCCTCTGACCTCCTTATTGACGATGAAACACAGAAATTGGATCAGAATTAAATACAAAGGCACAATGCCGACATAAGTACATGAAGACCGACTCTTCTTACTGACTATGTTTTGAACCATTCCTGTGACACTAGTTATAGATTCCGATGCTTCACTTTAGGTTTACTGTATCCTTTGGACCTTCTTATTGACGATGAAACACAGAAATTGCTTCGGAATTAAAAACAAAAGGCACAATGCCGATTTAAGTACTGTCTATGTTTAGAACCATTCCTGTGACACTAGTTATAGATGCCGATGCTTCACTCCAGGTTTACTGTATCTCTTGGACCTTCTTATTGACGATGAAACACAGAAATTGAATCGGAATTAAATACAAAAGCACAATGCCGACTTAAGGACAAGAAGACTGACTCTTCTTACTGACTATGTTTTGAACCATTCCTGTGACACTAGTTATAGATTCCGATGCTTCACTTCAGGTTTATTGTATCCCTCTGACCTTCTTATAGACAATGAAACACAGAAATTGCACCTGAATTAAATACAAAAGGCACAATGCCGACTTGAGTACATGTGGACTGACTCTTCTTACTGACTATGTTTTGAACCATTCCTGTGACACTAGTTATAGATTTCGATGCTACACTCCAGGTTTACTGTATCCCTTGGACCTTCTTATTGACGATGAAACACAGAAATTGCATCGGAATTGAATACAAAAGGCACAATGCCAACTTAAGTACATGTAGACTGACTCTTCTTACTGACTATGTTTTGAACCATTCCTGTGACACTAGTTATACATTCCGATGCTACACTCCAGGTTTACTGTATCCCTTGGACCTTCTTATTGACGATGAAACACAGAAACTGCATCAGAATTAAATACAAAAGGCACAATGAAGACTTAACGACAAGAAGACTGACTCTTGATACTGACTATGATTTGAACCATCCCTGTGACACTAGTTATAGATTTCGATGCTTCACATCAGGTTTACTGTATTCCTCTGACCTTCTTATTGACGATAAAACACAGAAATGGCATCGGAATTAAATAGAAAAGGCACAATGCCGGCTGAAGTACAAGAAGACTGACTCTTATTATTGTCTATGTTTTGAACCATTCCTGTGACACTAGTTATAGATTCCGATGCTTGACTTCAGGTTTACTGTAGCCCTAGGACCTTCTTATTGACGATGAAACACAGAAATTGCATCGGAATTTAATACAAAAGGCACAATGCCGACTGAAGTACAAGAAGACTGACTCTTCTTCCTGTCTATGTTTTGAACCATTTCTGTGACACTAGTTATAGATTCCGATGCTTCACTTCAGGTTTACTGTATTCCTCTGACCTTCTTATTGACGATGAAAAACAGAAATTGCATCGGAATTAAATACAAAAGGCACAATGCCGACTTAAGTACAAGAAGACTGACTGTTCTTACTATCTATGTTATGAAACATCCTGTGCACTAGTTATAGATTCCGATGCTTCACTTCAGGTTTACTGTATCCCTTGGACCTTCTTATTGACGATGAAGCACAGAAATTGCATCGGAATTAAATACAAAGGCACAATGCCGACTTAAGTACATGAAGACCGACTCTTCTTACTGACTATGTTTTGAACCATTCCTGTGACACTAGTAATAGATTCCGATGCTTCACTTCAGGTTTACTGTATCCATTGGACCTTCTTATTGACGTTGAAACACAGAAATTGCTTCGGAATTAAATACAAAAGTCACAATGCCGATTTAAGTACTGTCTATGTTTTGAACCATTCCTGTGACACTAGTTATAGATGCCGATACATCACTCCAGGTTTACTGTATATCTTGGACCTTCTTATTGACGATGAAACACAGAAATTGCATCGGAATTAAATACAAAATGCACAATGCCGACTTAAGGACAAGAAGACTGACTCTTCTTACTGACTATGTTTTGAACCATTCCTGTGACACTAGTTATAGATTCCGATGCTTCACTTCGGGTTTATTGTATCCCTCTGACCTTCTTATTGACGATGAAACACAGAAATTGCACCTGAATTAAATAGAAAAGGCATAATGCCGACTTGAGTACATGAAGACTGACTCTTCATACTCACTATGTTTTGAACCATTCCTGTGACACTAGTTATAGATTTCGATGCTACACTCCAGGTTTACTGTATCCCTTGGACCCTCTTATTGACGATGAAACACAGAAATTGCATCGGAATTGGATACAAAAGGCACAATGCCGACCTAAGTACATGTAGACTGACTCTTCTTACTGACTATGTTTTGAACCATTCCTGTGACACTAGTTACAGATTCCGATGCTACACTCCAGGTTTACTGTATCCCTTGGACCTTCTTATTGACGATGAAACACAGAAATTGCATCAGAATTAAATACAACGGGCACAATGAAGACTTAACGACAAGAAGTCTGACTCTTCTTTCTGACTATGTTTTTAACCGTTCCTGTGACACTAGTTATAGATTCCCATGCTTCACTTAAGGTTTATTGTATCGCTCTGACCTTCTTATTGACGATAAATCACAGAAATTTCATCGGAAATAAATAGAAAAGGCACAATGCCGACTTAAGTACATGAAGACTGACTCTTCTTACTGTCTATTTTTGAACCATTCCTGTGACACTAGTTATGGTTTCTGATGCTTGACTTCATGTTTACTGTATCCCTAGGACCTCCTTATTGACGATGAAACACAGAAATTGCATCGGAATTTAATACAAAAGGCACAATGCCGACTCAAGTACAAGAAGACTGGCTCTTCTTACTGTCTATGATTTGAACCTTTCCAGTGAGCTCGGTCTTAGATTCCGATGCTTCACTTCAGGTTTGCTGATCCCTTGGACATTCTTTTTGACGACGAAACACATAAATTGCATCGGAATTAAATACAAAAGGCACAATGCCGACTCAAGTACAAGATGACTGGCTCTTCTTCCTGTCTATGTTTTGAACCTTTCCTGTGAGACCGGTTTTAGATTCCGATGCTTCACTTCAGGTTTACTGTATCCCTCTGACCTTCTTAATGACGATGAAACATTGAAATTGCATCGGGATTAGATACAAAAGGCACAATGCTGACTTAAGTACAAGAGAACGGACTCTTCTTACTGTCTATGATTTGAACCATTCCTGTGACACTAGTTATAGATTACGATGCTTAACTTCAGGTTTACTGTATATCTCTGACCTTCTTATTGACGATGAAACACAGAACGTGCATCGGAATTAAACTCAAAAGGCACATTGCCGACTTAAGTTCAAGAAAACGGACACTTCTTACTGTCTATGACTTGAACCATTCGTGTGACACTAGTTATAGATTCCGATGCTTCACTTCACGTTTACTGTATCCCTCTGACCCTCTTATTGACGATGAAACACAGAAATTGCATCGGAATTAAATACAAAATGCATAATGCCGACTCAAGTACATGAAGACTGGCTCCGCTTACTGTCTATGTTTTGAACCCTTCCTGTGAGACAGGTCTTAGATTCCGTTGCCTCACTTCAGGTTTACTGTATCCCATGGACCTTATTATTCACGAAGAAACTCAGATTTTGCATCGGAATTAAATACAAATGGCACAATACCGACTTAAGTACAAGAAAACTGACTCTTCTTACTGTCTATGTTGTGAACCATTCCTGTGACACTAGTTATAGATTCCGATGCTTCACTTCAGGTTTACTGTATCCCTCTGTCCTTCTTATTGACGATGAAACACAGACATTGCATCGGAATTAAATACAAAAGGCACAATGCCAACTCAAGTACAAGAAGTCTGGCTCTTCTTACTGTCTATGTTTTGAACCATTCCTGTGACACTAGTTATAGATTCCTATGCTTCACGTCAGGTTTAATGTATCCCTCGGACCTTCCTATTGACGATGAAACACGGAAACTGCATGGGAATTAAATACAAAAGGCACAATGCCGACTCAAATACTAGAAGACTGGCTCTTCTTACTGTCTA
Organism: Schistocerca americana; assembly: GCF_021461395.2. NCBI lineage: Eukaryota > Metazoa > Arthropoda > Insecta > Orthoptera > Acrididae > Schistocerca > Schistocerca americana. The sequence continues at coordinate 11,631,116 of NC_060122.1, forward strand.
TGTTTTGAACCTTCCCTGCTAGACCGGTTTTAGATTCCGACGCTTCACTTCAGGTTTACTGTATCCGGTGGACCTTCATATTGACGACGAAACGCAGAAATAGCATCGGAATTAAATACAAAAGGCACAATGCCGACTTAAGTACAAGAAAACTGACTCTTCTTGCTATCTATGTTTGAACCACTCCTGTGACACTAGTTATGGATTCCGATCCTTCACTTCAGGTTTAATGTATCCCTCTTACCTTGAAATTGTCGATGAAACACAGAAATTGCATCGGAATTAAATACAAAAGGCACAATGCCGACTCAAGTACAAGAAGACTGGCTCTTCTTACTGTCTACGTTTTGAACATTTCCTGTGAGACCGGTATTACATTCCGATGCTTCACTTCAGGTTTACTGTATCCCTATGACCATCTTATTGACGATGAAACACAGAAAGTGCATCGGAATTAAATACAAAAGGCTCAATGCCGACTTAAGTACAAGACAACTGACTCTTCATACTGTTTATGTTTTGAACCATTCCTGTGACACTAGTTATAGATTCCGATGCTTCAGTTCAGGTTTGCAGTATCCCTTGGACCTTCATATTGACTATGAAACACTGAAATAGCATCGGAATTAAATAGATTAGGCAAATTGCCGTTTTAAGTACAAGAAGACTGACTCTTCTTACTGACTATGTTTTGAATCATTCCTGTGACACTAGTTATAGATTGCGATGCTTCACTCCAGGTTTACTGCATCCCTTGGACCTTCATATTGACGATGAAACACTGAAATTGCATCGGAATTATATAGATTAGGCAAAATGCCGACTTAAGTACAAGAAAACTGACTCTTCTTACTTATTATGTTTTGTCCAATCCTGTGACACTAGTTATAGATTCCGGTGCTTCACTTCAGGTCTGCTGTATCCGTTGGACCTTCATATTGACGATGAAACACAGAAATTGCATCGGAATGAAATACAAAAGGCACAATGCCGACTTAAATACAAGAAAACTGACTCTTCTAATTGTCTATGATTCGACCATTCCTGTGACACTAGTTATTGATTCCGATGTTTCACTCCAGGTTTACTGCATCCCTTGGACCTTCATATTGACGATGAAGCACTGAAATTGTATCGGAATTAAATACAAAAGGCACAATGAAGACTTAACGACAAGAAGACTGACTCTTCTTTCTGACTATGCTTTTAACCATACCTGTGTCACTAGTTATAGATTCCCATGCTTCACTTCAGGTTTACTGTATCGCTCTGACCTTCTTATTGACGATGAATCACAGAAATTGCATCTTAATTACATAGAAAAGGCACAATGCCGGCTTAAGTACAAGAGGACTGACTCTTCTTACTGTCTATGCTTTGAACCATTCCTGTGACACTAGGTATAGATTCCGATGCTTGACTTCAGGTTTACTGTATCCCTCTGACCTTCTTATTCACGATGAAACACAGAAATTGCATCGGAAGTAAATACAAAAGGCACAACGCCGACTTAAGTACAAGAAGACTGACTCTCCTTACTGTCTATGTTTTGAACCATTTCTGTGATACTAGTAATAGATTCCGATGCTTCACTTCAGGTTTACTGCATCCCTTGGACCTTCTTATTGACGATGAAACACAGAAATTGCATCGGAATTAAATACAAAATGCACAATGCTGACTTAAGAACAAGAAGACTGTATCTTCTTACTGTCTAATTTTTGAACCATTCCTGTGACACTAGTTATAGATTCCGATGCTTCACTCCAGGTTCACTGTATCCCTTGGACCTTCTTATTGACGATGAAACACAGAAATTGAACCGGAATTAAATACAAAAGGCACAATGCCGACTTAAGGACAAGAAGACTGACTCTTCTTACTGACTATGTTTTGAACCATTCCATTGACACTAGTTATAGATTCCGATGCTTCACTCCAGGTTTACTGCGTCCCTTTTACCATCTTATTGACGATGAAACACTGACATTGCATCGGAATTAAATAGATTAGGCAAAATGCCGACTTAAGTACAAGAAGACTGACTCTTCTTACTGTCTATGTTTTGAACCACTCCTGTGATACTAGTTATAGATTCCGATGTTTCACTTCAGCTTTACTGTATCCCTTGGACCTTCTTATTGACGATGAAACACAGAAATTGTTTCGGAATTAAATACAAATGGCACAATGCCGATTTAAGTACTGTCTATGATTTGAACCATTCCTGTGACACAAGTTATAGATGCCGATGTTTCACTCCAGGTTTACTGTATCCCTTGGACCTTCTTATTGACGATGAAACACAGAAGTTGCATCGGAATTAAATACAAAAGGCACAAGGCCGACTTAAGGACAAGAAGACTGACTCTTCTTACTGACTATGTTTTGAACCATTCCTGTGACACTAGTTATAGATTCCGATGCTACACTCCAGGTTTATTGTATCCGTTGGACCTTCTTATTGACGATGAAACACAGAAATTGCATCGGAATTAAATACAAAGAGCACAATGCCGACGTAAGTACACGTAGACTGACTCTTCTTACTGACTATGTTTTGAACCATTCCTGTGACACTAGTTATAGATTCCGATGCTACACTCCAGATTTACTGTATCCCTTGGACCTTCTTATTGACAATGAAACACAGAAATTGCATCAGAATAAAATACAAAAGGCACAATGAAGGCTTAACGACAAGAAGACTGACTCTTCTTTCTGACTATGCTTTTAACCATTCCTGTGTCACTAGTTATAGATTCCCATGCTTCACTTCAGGTTTACTGTACCGCTCTGACCTTCTTATTGACGATGAATCACAGAAATTGCATCTTAATTACATAGAAAAGGCACAATGCCGGCTTAAGTACAAGAAGACTCACTCTTCTTACTGTCTATGCTTTGAACCATTCCTATGACACTAGTTATAGATGCCGATGTTTCACTCCAGGTTTACTGTATCCCTCTGACCTTCTTATTCACGATGAAACACAGACATTGCATCGGAAGTAAATACAAAAGGCACAATGCCGACTTAAGTACAAGAACACTGACTCTCCTTACTGTCTATCTTTTGAACCATTTCAGTTATACTAGTAATAGATTCCGATGCTTCACTTCAGGTTTACTGCATCCCTTGGACAGTCTTATTGACGATGAAACACAGAAATTGCATCGGAATTAGATACAAAAGGCACAATGCTGACTTAAGTACAAGAAGACTGTATCTTCTTACTGTCTATGTTTTGAACCATTCCTGTGACACTAGTTACAGATTCCGATGCTTCACTCCAGGTTTACTGTATCCCTTGGACCTTCTTATTGACGATGAAACACAGAAAGTGAACCGGAATTAAATACAAAAGGCACAATGCCGACTTAAGGACAAGAAGACTGACTCTTCTTACTGACTATGTTTTGAACCATTAATGTGACACTAGTTATAGATTGCGATGCTTCACTTCAGGTTTACTGTATCCATCTGACCTTCTTATTGACGATGAAACACGGAAATTGCACCAGAATTAAATACAAAAGGCCAATGCCAACTTACGTACATGAAGACCGCCTCTTCTTACTGACTATGTTTTGAACCATTCCATTGACACTAGTTATAGATTCCGATGCTTCACTCTAGGTTTACTGCGTCCCTTTTACCATCTTATTGACGATGTAACACTGACATTGCATCGGAATTAAATAGATTAGGCAAAATGCCGACTTAAGTACAAGAAGACTGACTCTTCTTACTGTCTATGTTTGATCCACTCCTGATACACTAGTTATAGATTGTGATGCTTCACTTCAGGTTTACTGTATCCCTTGGACCTTCTTATTGACGATGAAACACAGAAATTGCATCGGAATTAAATACAAAAGGGACAATGCCGACTCAAGTACATGTAGAGTGACACTTCTTACTGACTATGTTTTGAACCATTCCGATGCTACACTTCAGGGTTACTGTATCCCTCTGACCTTCTTATTGACGATGAAACACAGAAAGTGCATCGGAATTAAATACAAAAGGCGCAATGCCGACTTAAGTACAAGAAAACTGACTCTTCTTACTGTTTATGTTTTGAACCATTCCTGTGACACTAGTTATAGACTCCGATGCTTGACTTCAGGATTACTGTATCCCTCTGTCCCTCTTATTGACGATGAAACACAGAAATTGCATCGGAATTAAATACAAAAGGCACAATGCTCACTTAAGTACAAGAAGACTGACTCTCTAACTGTCTATGTTTTGAACCATTTCTGTGATACTAGTAATAGATTCCGATTCTTCACTCCAGGTTTACTGCGTCCCTTTTACCATCTTATTGACGATGAAACACTGACATTGCATCGGAATTAAATAGATTAGGCAAAATGCCGACTTAAGTACAAGAAGACTGACTCTTCTTACTGTCTATGTTTGATCCACTCCTGTTACACTAGTTATAGATTGCGATGCTTCACTTCAGGTTTACTGTATCCCTTGGACCTTCTTATTGACGATGAAACACAGAAATTGCATCGGAATTAAATACAAAAGGGACAATGCCGACTCAAGTACATGAAGACCGACTCTTCTTACTGACTATGTTTGAACCATTCCTGTGACACTAGTTATAGATTCCGAAGCTTCACTTCAGTTTTATTTAATCCCTCTGACGTTCCTATTGACGATGAAACACAGAAATTGCACCGGAATTAAATACAAAAGGCACAATGCCGACTTAAGTACATGTAGACTGACTCTTCTTACTGACTATGTTTTGAACCATTCCTGTGACACTAGTTATAGATTCCGATGCTACACTCCAGGTTTACTGTATCCCTTGGACCTTCTTATTGACGATGAAACACAGAAATTGAATCGGAATTAAATACAAAAGGCACAAGGCCGACTTAAGGACAAGAAGACTGATTCATCTTACTGACTATGTTTTGAACCATTCCTGTGATACTAGTTATAGATGCCGAAGCTTCACTTCAGTTTTATTTTATCCCTCTGACCTTCCTATTGACGATGAAACACAGAAATTGCACCGGAATTAAATACAAAAGGCACAATGCCGACTTAAGTACATGTGGACTGACTCTTCTTACTGACTATGTTTTGAACCATTCCTGTGACACTAGTTATAGATTCCGATGCTACACTCCAGGTTTACTGTATCCGTTGGACCTTCTTATTGACGATGAAACACGGAATTTGCATCGGAATTAAATACAAAAGGCACAATGCCGACTTAAGTAAGAGAAGACTGACTCTTCTTACTGACTATGTTTTGAACCATTTCTGTGACACTAGTTATAGATTCCGATACTTCACTTCAAGGTTACTGTATCCCTCTGACCTTCTTATTCACGATGAAACACAGACATTGCATCGGAAGTAAATACAAAAGGCACAATGCCGACTTAAGTACAAGAAGACTGACTCTTCTTAATGTCTATGTTTTGAACCACTCCTGTGATACTAGTTATAGATTCCGATGCTTCACTTCAGCTTTACTGTATCCCTTGGACCTTCTTATTGACGATGAAACACAGAAATTGCATCGGAATTAAATACAAAAGGCACAATGCTGACTTAAGTACAAGAAGACTGTGTCTTCTTACTGTCTATGTTTTAAGCCATTCCTGTGACACTAGTTATAGATTCCGATGCTTCACTGCAGGTTTACTGTATCCATTGGACCTTCTTATTGACGATGAAACACAGAAATTGGACCGTAATTAAATCCAAAAGGCACAATGCCGACTTAAGGACAAGAAGACTGACTCTTCTTACTGACTATGTTTTGAACCATTTCTGTGACACTAGTTATAGATTCCGATGCTTCACTTCAGGTTTACTGTATCCCTCTGACCTTCTTATTGACGATGAAACACAGAAATTGCATCGGAATTAAATACAAAAGGCACAATGCCGACTTAAGTACAAGAAAACTGACTCTTCTAATTGTCTGTGTTTTGAACCATTCCTGTGACACTAGTTGTAGATTCCGATGCTTCACTTCAGGTTTACTGTATCCCTTGGACCTTCTCATTGACGATGAAACACAGAAATAGCATCGGAAATAAATACAAAAGGCACAATGCCGACTCAAGGACAAGAAGACTGACTATTCACTCTGACTATGTTTTGAACTACTCCTGTGACACTAGTTATAGATTCCGATGCTTCACTTCAGGTTTACTGTATCGCTCTCACCTTCTTATTGAGGATGAAACACAGAAATTGCACCGAATTAAATACAAAAGGCACAATGCCGACTTAAATACAAGAAGACTGACTCTTCTTACTGTCTATGTTTTGAACCATTCCATTGACGCTAGTTATAGATTCCGATGCTTCACTTCAGGTTTACTGTATCATTTGGACTTTCTCATTGACGATGAAACACAGAAACTACATCGGAATTAAATACAAAAGGCACAATGCCGACTTAAGTACAAGAAGGCTGACTCTTCTTACTGTCTATGTTTTGAAACCATTCCATTGACACTAGTTATAGATTCCGATGCTTCACTCCATGTTTACTGCATCCCTTTTACCTTCTTATTGACGATGAAACACTGAAGTTGCATCGGAAATAAATAGATTAGGCAAATAGCCGACTTAAGTACAAGAAGACTGACTCTTCTTACTGACTATGTTTTGAACCATACCTGTGACACTAGTTATAGATTGCGATGCTTCACTTCAGGTTTACTGTAATCCTTGGACCTTCTTATTGACGATGAAACACAGAAATTGCATCGGAATTAAGTACAAAAGGCACAATGCCGACTTAAGTACATGAAGACTTACTCCTCTTCCTGACTATGTTTTGAACAATTCCTGTGACACTAGTTGTAGATTCCGATGCTTTACTTCAGGTTCACTGTATCCCTTGGACCTTCTCATTGACGATGAAACACAGAAATGGCATCGGAATTAAATACAAAAGGCACAAAGCCGACTTAAGGACAAGGAGACTGACTATTCTCTCTGACTATGTTATGAACCATTCCTGTGAAACTAGTTATAGATTCCGATGCTTCACTTCAGGTTTACTGTATCCCTAGGACCTTCTTATTGACGATGAAACACAGAAATTGCATCGGAATTAAGTACAAAAGGCACAATGCCGACTTAAGTACATGAAGACTTACTCCTCTTCCTGACTATGTTTTGAACCATTCCTGTGACACTAGTTATAGATTCCGATGCTTCACTTCAGGTTTATTGTATCCCTCTGACCTTCTTATTGACGATGAAACACAGAAATTGCACCTGAATTAAATACAAAAGGCACAATGCCGACTTGAGTACATGAAGACTGACTCTTCATACTCACTATGTTTTGAACCATTCCTGTGACACTAGTTATAGATTTCGATGCTACACTCCAGGTTTACTGTATCCCTTGGACCCTCTTATTGACGATGAAACACAGAAATTGCATCGGAATTGGATACAAAAGGCACAATGCCGACTTAAGTACATGTAGACTGACTCTTCTTACTGACTATGTTTTGAACCATTCCTGTGACACTAGTTACAGATTCCGATGCTACACTCCAGGTTTACTGTATCCCTTGGACCTTCTTATTGACGATGAAACACAGAAATTGCATCAGAATTAAATACAAAATGCATAATGCCGACTCAAGTACATGAAGACTGGCTCCGCTTACTGTCTATGTTTTGAACCCTTCCTGTGAGACAGGTCTTAGATTCCGTTGCCTCACTTCAGGTTTACTGTATCCCGTGGACCTTATTATTCACGACGAAACTCAGATTTTGCATCGGAATTAAATACAAATGGCACAATACCGACTTAAGTACAAGAAAACTGACTCTTCTTACTGTCTATGTTGTGAACCATTCCTGTGACACTAGTTATAGATTCCGATGCTTCACTTCAGGTTTACTGTATCCCTCTGTCCTTCTTATTGACGATGAAACACAGACATTGGATCGGAATTAAATACAAAAGGCAAAATGCCGACTCAAGTACAAGAAGACTGGCTCTTCTTACTGTCTATGATTTGAACCTTTCCAGTGAGCTCGGTCTTAGATTCCGATGCTTCACTTCAGGTTTGCTGATCCCTTGGACATTCTTTTTGACGACGAAACACATAAATTGCATCGGAATTAAATACAAAAGGCACAATGCCGACTCAAGTACAAGATGACTGGCTCTTCTTCCTGTCTATGTTTTGAACCTTTCCTGTGAGACCGGTTTTAGATTCCGATGCTTCACTTCAGGTTTACTGTATCCCTCTGACCTTCTTAATGACGATGAAACATTGAAATTGCATCGGGATTAGATACAAAAGGCACAATGCTGACTTAAGTACAAGAGAACGGACTCTTCTTACTGTCTATGATTTGAACCATTCCTGTGACACTAGTTATAGATTACGATGCTTAACTTCAGGTTTACTGTATACCTCTGACCTTCTTATTGACGATGAAACACAGAACGTGCATCGGAATTAAACTCAAAAGGCACATTGCCGACTTAAGTTCAAGAAAACGGACTCTTCTTACTGTCTATGACTTGAACCATTCGTGTGACACTAGTTATAGATTCCGATGCTTCACTTCACGTTTACTGTATCCCTCTGACCCTCTTATTGACGATGAAACACAGAAATTGCATTGGAATTAAATACAAAATGCATAATGCCGACTCAAGTACATGAAGACTGGCTCCGCTTACTGTCTATGTTTTGAACCCTTCTTGTGAGACAGGTCTTAGATTCCGTTGCCTCACTTCAGGTTTACTGTATCCCATGGACCTTATTATTCACGACGAAACTCAGATTTTGCATCGGAATTAAATACAAATGGCACAATACCGACTTAAGTACAAGAAAACTGACTCTTCTTACTGTCTATGTTGTGAACCATTCCTGTGACACTAGTTATAGATTCCGATGCTTCACTTCAGGTTTACTGTATCCCTCTGTCCTTCTTATTGACGATGAAACACAGACATTGCATCGGAATTAAATACAAAAGGCACAATGCCAACTCAAGTACAAGAAGTCTGGCTCTTCTTACTGTCTATGTTTTGAACCATTCCTGTGACACTAGTTATAGATTCCGATGCTTCACGTCAGGTTTAATGTATCCCTCGGACCTTCCTATTGACGATGAAACACGGAAACTGCATGGGAATTAAATACAAAAGGCACAATGCCGACTCAAATATTATAAGACTGGCTCTTCTTACTGTCTATGTTTTGAACCTTCCCTGCTAGACCGGTGTTAGATTCCGACGCTTCACTTCAGGTTTACTGTATCCGGTGGACCTTCATATTGACGACGAAACGCAGAAATAGCATCGGAATTAAATACAAAAGGCACAATGCCGACTTAAGTACAAGAAAACTGACTCTTCTTACTATCTATGTTTGAACCACTCCTGTGACACTAGTTAGAGATTCCGATGCTTCACTTCAGGTTTACTGTATCCGTCTCACCTCCTTATTGACGATGAAACACAGAAATTGCATCGGAATTAAATACAAATGGCACAATGCCGAATTAAGTACAAGAAAACTGACTCTTCTCACTGTCTATGCTTTGAACCATTCCTGTGACACTAGTTATGGATTCCGATCCTTCACTTCAGGTTTAATGTATCCCTCTTACCTTGAAATTGTCGATGAAACACAGAAATTGCATCGGAATTAAATACAAAAGGCACAATGCCGACTCAAGTACAAGAAGACTGGCTCTTCTTACTGTCTACGTTTTGAACATTTCCTGTGAGACCGGTATTACATTCCGATGCTTCACTTCAGGTTTACTGTATCCCTATGACCATCTTATTGACGATGAAACACAGAAAGTGCATCGGAATTAAATACAAAAGGCTCAATGCCGACTTAAGTACAAGACAACTGACTCTTCATACTGTTTATGTTTTGAACCATTCCTGTGACACTAGTTATAGATTCCGATGCTTCACTTCAGGTTTGCAGTATCCCTTGGACCTTCATATTGACGATGAAACACTGAAATTGCATCGGAATTAAATAGATTAGGCAAATTGCCGACTTAAGTACAAGAAGACTGACTCTTCTTACTGACTATGTTTTGAATCATTCCTGTGACACTAGTTATAGATTGCGATGCTTCACTCCAGGTTTACTGCATCCCTTGGACCTTCATATTGACGATGAAACACTGAAATTGCATCGGAATTATATAGATTAGGCAAAATGCCGACTTAAGTACAAGAAAACTGACTCTTCTTACTTATTATGTTTTGTCCAATCCTGTGACACTAGTTATAGATTCCGGTGCTTCACTTCAGGTCTGCTGTATCCGTTGGACCTTCATATTGACGATGAAACACAGAAATTGCATCGGAATGAAATACAAAAGGCACAATGCCGACTTAAATACAAGAAAACTGACTCTTCTAATTGTCTATGATTCGACCATTCCTGTGACACTAGTTATTGATTCCGATGTTTCACTCCAGGTCTACTGCATCCCTTGGACCTTCATATTGACGATGAAGCACTGAAATTGTATCGGAATTAAATAGATTAGGCAAAATGCCGACTTAAGTACAAGAAGACTGACTCTTCTTACTGACTATGTTTTGAACCATTCCTGTGACACTAGTTATAGATTGCGATGCTTCACTTCATGTTTACTGTATCCCTTGACCCTTCTTATTGACGATGAAGCACAGAAATTGTATCGGAATTAAATACAAAAGGCACAATGATGACTTAAGTACATATAGACTGACTCTTCTCACTGATTATGTTTTGAACCATTCCTGTGACACTAGTTATAGATTCCGATGCTTCACTTTAGGTTTACTGTATCCCTTGGACTTTCTTATTGACGATGAAACACAGAAGTTGTATCGGAATTAAATACAAAAGGCACAAGGCCGACTCAAGTACATGAAGACCGTTTCTTCTTACTGACTATGCTTTGAACCATTCCTGTGACACTAGTTATAGATTCCGATGCTTCACTTCAGGTTTACTGGATCCCTTGGACCTTCTTATTGACGATGAAACACAGAAATTGCTTCGGAATTAAATATAAAAGGCACAATGCCGATTTAAGTACTGTCTATGTTTTGAACCATTCCTGTGACACTAGTTATAGATGCCTATGTTTCACTCCAGGTTTACTGTATCCCTTGGACCTTCTTATTGACGATGAAACACAGAAGTTGCATCGGAATTAAATACAAAAGGAACAAGGCCGACTTAAGGACAAGAAGACTGACTCCTCTTACTGACTATGTCTTGAACCATTCCTGTGACACTAGTTATAGATTCCGATGCTACACTCCAGGTTTACTGTATCCGTTGGACCTTCTTATTGACGATGAAACACAGAAATTGCATCGGACTTAAATACAAAAGGCACAATGCCGACGTAAGTACATGTAGACTAACTCTTCTTACTGACTATGTTTTGAACCATTCTTGTGACTCTAGTTATAGATTCCGATGCTACACTCCAGATTTACTGTATCCCTTGGACCTTCTTATTGACGATGAAACACAGAAATTGCATCAGAATTAAATACAAAAGGCACAATGAAGACTTAACGACAAGAAGACTGACTCTTCTTTCTGACTATGCTTTTAACCATACCTGTGTCACTAGTTATAGATTCCCATGCTTCACTTCAGGTTTACTGTATCGCTCTGACCTTCTTATTGACGATGAATCACAGAAAGTGCATCTTAATTACATAGAAAAGGCACAATGCCGGCTTAAGTACAAGAGGACTGACTCTTCTTACTGTCTATGCTTTGAACCATTCCTGTGACACTAGGTATAGATTCCGATGCTTGACTTCAGGTTTACTGTATCCCTCTGACCTTCTTATTCACGATGAAACACAGAAATTGCATCGGAAGTAAATACAAAAGGCACAATGCCGACTTAAGTACAAGAAGACTGACTCTCCTTACTGTCTATGTTTTGAACCATTTCTGTGATACTAGTAATAGATTCCGATGCTTCACTTCAGGTTTACTGCATCCCTTGGACCTTCTTATTGACGATGAAATACAGAAATTGCATCGGAATTAAATACAAAATGCACAATGCTGACTTAAGAACAAGAAGACTGTATCTTCTTACTGTCTAATTTTTGAACCATTCCTGTGACACTAGTTATAGATTCCGATGCTTCACTCCAGGTTCACTGTATCCCTTGGACCTTCTTATTGACGATGAAACACAGAAATTGAACCGGAATTAAATACAAAAGGCACAATGCCGACTTAAGAACAAGAAGACTGACTCTTCTTACTGACTATGTTTTGAACCATTCCATTGACACTAGTTATAGATTCCGATGCTTCACTCCAGGTTTACTGCGTCCCTTTTACCATCTTATTGACGATGAAACACTGACATTGCATCGGAATTAAATAGATTAGGCAAAATGCCGACTTAAGTACAAGAAGACTGACTCTTCTTACTGTCTATGTTTTGAACCACTCCTGTGATACTAGTTATAGATTCCGATGTTTCACTTCAGCTTTACTGTATCCCTTGGACCTTCTTATTGACGATGAAACACAGAAATTGTTTCGGAATTAAATACAAATGGCACAATGCCGATTTAAGTACTGTCTATGATTTGAACCATTCCTGTGACACAAGTTATAGATGCCGATGTTTCACTCCAGGTTTACTGTATCCCTTGGACCTTCTTATTGACGATGAAACACAGAAGTTGCATCGGAATTAAATACAAAAGGCACAAGGCCGACTTAAGGACAAGAAGACTGACTCTTCTTACTGACTATGTTTTGAACCATTCCTGTGACACTAGTTATAGATTCCGATGCTACACTCCAGGTTTATTGTATCCGTTGGACCTTCTTATTGACGATGAAACACAGAAATTGCATCGGAATTAAATACAAAGAGCACAATGCCGACGTAAGTACACGTAGACTGACTCTTCTTACTGACTATGTTTTGAACCATTCCTGTGACACTAGTTATAGATTCCGATGCTACACTCCAGATTTACTGTATCCCTTGGACCTTCTTATTGACAATGAAACACAGAAATTGCATCAGAATAAAATACAAAAGGCACAATGAAGGCTTAACGACAAGAAGACTGACTCTTCTTTCTGACTATGCTTTTAACCATTCCTGTGTCACTAGTTATAGATTCCCATGCTTCACTTCAGGTTTACTGTACCGCTCTGACCTTCTTATTGACGATGAATCACAGAAATTGCATCTTAATTACATAGAAAAGGCACAATGCCGGCTTAAGTACAAGAAGACTGACTCTTCTTACTGTCTATGCTTTGAACCATTCCTGTGACACTAGTTATAGATGCCGATGTTTCACTCCAGGTTTACTGTATCCCTCTGACCTTCTTATTCACGATGAAACACAGACATTGCATCGGAAGTAAATACAAAAGGCACAATGCCGACTTAAGTACAAGAATACTGACTCTCCTTACTGTCTATCTTTTGAACCATTTCAGTGATACTAGTAATAGATTCCGATGCTTCACTTCAGGTTTACTGCATCCCTTGGACAGTCTTATTGACGATGAAACACAGAAATTGCATCGGAATTAGATACAAAAGGCACAATGCTGACTTAAGTACAAGAAGACTGTATCTTCTTACTGTCTATGTTTTGAACCATTCCTGTGACACTAGTTATAGATTCCGATGCTTCACTCCAGGTTTACTGTATCCCTTGGACCTTCTTATTGACGATGAAACACAGAAAGTGAACCGGAATTAAATACAAAAGGCACAATGCCGACTTAAGGACAAGAAGACTGACTCTTCTTACTGACTATGTTTTGAACCATTAATGTGACACTAGTTATAGATTGCGATGCTTCACTTCAGGTTTACTGTATCCATCTGACCTTCTTATTGACGATGAAACACGGAAATTGCACCAGAATTAAATACAAAAGGCCAATGCCAACTTACGTACATGAAGACCGCCTCTTCTTACTGACTATGTTTTGAACCATTCCATTGACACTAGTTATAGATTCCGATGCTTCACTCTAGGTTTACTGCGTCCCTTTTACCATCTTATTGACGATGAAACACTGACATTGCATCGGAATTAAATAGATTAGCAAAATGCCGACTTAAGTACAAGAAGACTGACTCTTCTTACTGTCTATGTTTGATCCACTCCTGATACACTAGTTATAGATTGTGATGCTTCACTTCAGGTTTACTGTATCCCTTGGACCTTCTTATTGACGATGAAACACAGAAATTGCATCGGAATTAAATACAAAAGGGACAATGCCGACTCAAGTACATGTAGAGTGACACTTCTTACTGACTATGTTTTGAACCATTCCGATGCTACACTTCAGGGTTACTGTATCCCTCTGACCTTCTTATTGACGATGAAACACAGAAAGTGCATCGGAATTAAATACAAAAGGCGCAATGCCGACTTAAGTACAAGAAAACTGACTCTTCTTACTGTTTATGTTTTGAACCATTCCTGTGACACTAGTTATAGACTCCGATGCTTCACTTCAGGATTACTGTATCCCTCTGTCCCTCTTATTGACGATGAAACACAGAAATTGCATCGGAATTAAATACAAAAGGCACAATGCTCACTTAAGTACAAGAAGACTGACTCTCCTTACTGTCTATGTTTTGAACCATTTCTGTGATACTAGTAATAGATTCCGATTCTTCACTCCAGGTTTACTGCGTCCCTTTTACCATCTTATTGACGATGAAACACTGACATTGCATCAGAATTAAATAGATTAGGCAAAATGCCGACTTAAGTACAAGAAGACTGACTCTTCTTACTGTCTATGTTTGATCCACTCCTGTTACACTAGTTATAGATTGCGATGCTTCACTTCAGGTTTACTGTATCCCTTGGACCTTCTTATTGACGATGAAACACAGAAATTGCATCGGAATTAAATACAAAAGGGACAATGCCGACTCAAGTACATGAAGACCGACTCTTCTTACTGACTATGTTTGAACCATTCCTGTGACACTAGTTATAGATTCCGAAGCTTCACTTCAGTTTTATTTAATCCCTCTGACCTTCCTATTGACGATGAAACACAGAAATTGCACCGGAATTAAATACAAAAGGCGCAATGCCGACTTAAGTACAAGAAAACTGACTCTTCTTACTGTTTATGTTTTGAACCATTCCTGTGACACTAGTTATAGATTCCGATGCTACACTCCAGGTTTACTGTATCCCTTGGACCTTCTTATTGACGATGAAACACAGAAATTGAATCGGAATTAAATACGAAAGGCACAAGGCCGACTTAAGGACAAGAAGACTGATTCATCTTACTGACTATGTTTTGAACCATTCCTGTGATACTAGTTATAGATGCCGAAGCTTCACTTCAGTTTTATTTTATCCCTCTGACCTTCCTATTGACGATGAAACACAGAAATTGCACCGGAATTAAATACAAAAGGCACAATGCCGACTTAAGTACATGTGGACTGACTCTTATTACTGACTATGTTTTGAACCATTCCTGTGACACTAGTTATAGATTCCGATGCTACACTCCAGGTTTACTGTATCCGTTGGACCTTCTTATTGACGATGAAACACGGAATTTGCATCGGAATTAAATACAAAAGGCACAATGCCGACTTAAGTAAGAGAAGACTGACTCTTCTTACTGACTATGTTTTGAACCATTTCTGTGACACTAGTTATAGATTCCGATACTTCACTTCAGGGTTACTGTATCCCTCTGACCTTCTTATTCACGATGAAACACAGACATTGCATCGGAAGTAAATACAAAAGGCACAATGCCGACTTAAGTACAAGAAGACTGACTCTTCTTAATGTCTATGTTTTGAACCACTGATGTGATACTAGTTATAGATTCCGATGCGTCACTGCAGGTTTACTGTATCCATTGGACCTTCTTATTGACGATGAAACACAGAAATTGGACCGTAATTAAATACAAAAGGCACAATGCCGACTTAAGGACAAGAAGACTGACTCTTCTTACTGACTATGTTTTGAACCATTTCTGTGACACTAGTTATAGATTCCGATGCTTCACTTCAGGTTTACTGTATCCCTCTGACCTTCTTATTGACGATGAAACACAGAAATTGCATCGGAATTAAATACAAAAGGCACAATGCCGACTTAAGTACAAGAAAACTGACTCTTCTAATTGTCTGTGTTTTGAACCATTCCTGTGACACTAGTTGTAGATTCCGATGCTTCACTTCAGGTTTACTGTATCCCTTGGACCTTCTCATTGACGATGAAACACAGAAATTGCATCGGAAATAAATACAAAAGGCACAATGCCGACTTAAGGACAAGAAGACTGACTATTCACTCTGACTATGTTTTGAACTACTCCTGTGACACTAGTTACAGATTCCGATGCTTCACTTCAGGTTTACTGTATCGCTCTCACCTTCTTATTGACGATGAAACACAGAAATTGCACCGGAATTAAATACAAAAGGCACAATGCCGACTTAAATACAAGAAGACTGACTCTTCTTACTGTCTATGTTTTGAACCATTCCATTGACGCTAGTTATAGATTCCGATGCTTCACTTCAGGTTTACTGTATCATTTGGACTTTCTCATTGACGATGAAACACAGAAACTACATCGGAATTAAATACAAAAGGCACAATGCCGACTTAAGTACAAGAAGGCTGACTCTTCTTACTGTCTATGTTTTGAACCATTCCATTGACACTAGTTATAGATTCCGATGCTTCACTCCATGTTTACTGCATCCCTTTTACCTTCTTATTGACGATGAAACACTGAAGTTGCATCGGAAATAAATAGATTAGGCAAATAGCCGACTTAAGTACAAGAAGACTGACTCTTCTTACTGACTATGTTTTGAACCATTCCTGTGACACTAGTTATAGATTGCGATGCTTCACTTCAGGTTTACTGTAATCCTTGGACCTTCTTATTGACGATGAAACACAGAAATTGCATCGGAATTAAGTACAAAAGGCACAATGCCGACTTAAGTACATGAAGACTTACTCCTCTTCCTGACTATGTTTTGAACCATTCCTGTGACACTAGTTGTAGATTCCGATGCTTCACTTCAGGTTTACTGTATCCCTTGGACCTTCTCATTGACGATGAAACACAGAAATTGCATCGGAATTTAATACAAAATGCAGAATGCCGACTCAAGTACAAGAAGACTGACTCTTCTTTCTGGCTATGATTTGAACCATTCCTGTGACACTAGTTATAGATTCCGATGCTTCAATTCAGGACTAATGTATTCCTCTGACCTTCTTATTGACGATGAAACACACAAATTGCATCGGAATTAAATACAAAAGGCACAATGCCGACTTAAGACCAAGAAGACTGACTCTCCTTACTGTCTATGTTTTGAAACATTCCTGTGACACTAGTTATAGATTACGATGCTTCACTTCAGGTTTACTGTGTCCCTTGGACCTTCTTATTGTCGATGAAACACAGAAATTGCATCGGAATTAAATACAAAAGGCACAATGCCGACTTAAGTACAACAGGTTTGTATCTTCTTACTGTCTATGTTTTGAACCATTCCTGTGACACTAGTTATAGATTCTGATGCTTCACTTCATGTTTACTCTATTCCTCTGACCTTCTTATTAACGATGAAACACAGAAATTGCGCCGGAATTATATACAAAAGGCACAATGCTGACTTAAGTACATGAAGACCGACTCTTCTTACTGACTATGTTTTGAACCATTCCTGTGACACTAGTTATAGATTCCGATGCTACACTTCAGGTTTACTGTATCACTTTGACCTTCTTATTGACGAGAAACACAGAAATTGCATGCGAATTAAATACAAATGGCACAATGCCGACTTAAGGACAAGAAGACTGACTCTTCTTACTGACTATGTTTTGAACCATTCCTGTGACACTAGTTATAGATTCCGATGCTTCACTTCAGGTTTACTGTATCCCTCTGACCTTCTTATTGACGATGAAACACAGAAATTGCACCGGAATTAAATGCAAAAGGCACAATGCCGACTTAAGTACAAGAAGGCTGACTCTTTTTACTGTCTATGTTTTGAACCATTCCATTGACACTAGTTATAGATTCCGATGCTTCGCTCCAGGTTTACTGCGTCATTTTTACCATCTTATTGACGATGAAACACTGAAATTGCATCGGAATTAAATAGACTAGACAAAATGCCGACTTAAGTACAAGAAGACTGACTCTTCTTACTGTCTATGTTTGAACCATTCCTGTTACACTAGTTATAGATTGCGATGCTTCACTTCAGGTTTACTGTATCCCTTGGACCTTCTTATTGACGATGAAACACAGAAATTGCATCGGAATTAAATACAAAAGGCACAATGCCGACTTAAGTACATGAAGACTGACTCTTCTTACTGACTATGTTTTGAACCATTCCTGTGACACTAGTTATAGATTCCGATGCTACACTTCAGGTTTACTGTATCCCTTTGACCTTCTTATTGACGAGAAACACAGAAATTGCATGCGAATTAAATACAAAAGGCACAATGCCGACTTAAGGACAAGAAGACTGACTCTTCTTACTGACTATGTTTTGAACCATTCCTGTGACACTAGTTATAGATTCCGATGCTTCACTTCAGGTTTACTGTATCCCTCTGACCTTCTTATTGACGATGAAACACAGAAATTGCATCGGAATTCAATACAAAATTCACAATGCCGACTTAAGTACATGAAGACCGACTCTTCTTACTGACTATGTTTTGAACCATTTCTGTGACACTAGTTATAGATTCCGATGCCTCACTTCAGGTTTACTGTATCCCTTCTACCTTCTTATTGACAATGAAACACAGAAATTGCTTCGGAATTAAATACAAAAGGCACAATGCCGACTTATGTACTGTCTATGTTTTGAACCATTCCTGTGACACTAGTTATAGATTCCGATGCTTCACTTCAGGATTACTGTATCCCTCTGACCTTCTTATTAACGATGAAACACAGAAATTGCACCTGAATTAAATACAAAAGGCACAATGCCGACTTAAGCACAAGAAGGCTGACTCTTCTTAATATCTGTGTTTTCAACAATTCCATTGACACTAGTTATAGATTCCGATGCTTCACTCCATGTTTACTGCATCCCTTTTACCTTCTTATTGACGATGAAACACTGAAATTGCATCGGAATTAAATAGATTAGGCAAATAGCAGACTTAAGTACAAGAAGACTGACTCTTCTTACTGACTACGTATTGAACCATTCCTGTGACACTAGTTATAGATTGCGATGCTTCACTTCAGGTTTACTGTATCCCTTGGACCTTCTTATTGACGATGAAACACAGAAATTCCATCGGAATTAAGTACAAAAGGCACAATGCCGACTTAAGTACATGAAGACTTACTCCTCTTCCTGACTATGTTTTGAACCATTCCTGTGACACTAGTTGTAGATTCCGATGCTTCACATCAGATTTACTGTATCCATTGGACCTTCTCATTGCCGATGAAACACAGAAATGGCATCGGAATTAAATACAAAAGGCACAATGCCGACTTAAGTACATGAAGACCGACTCATCTTACTGACTATGTTTTGAACCATTCCTGTGACACTAGTTATAGATTAACATGCTTCACTTCAGGTTTACTGTATCCATCTGACCTTCTTATTGACGATGAAACACGGAAATTGCACCAGAATTAAATACAAAAGGCCAATGCCAACTTACGTACATGAAGACCGCCTCTTCTTACTGACTATGTTTTGAACCATTCCATTGACACTAGTTATAGATTCCGATGCTTCACTCTAGGTTTACTGCGTCCCTTTTACCATCTTATTGACGATGAAACACTGACATTGCATCGGAATTAAATAGATTAGCAAAATGCCGACTTAAGTACAAGAAGACTGACTCTTCTTACTGTCTATGTTTGATCCACTCCTGATACACTAGTTATAGATTGTGATGCTTCACTTCAGGTTTACTGTATCCCTTGGACCTTCTTATTGACGATGAAACACAGAAATTGCATCGGAATTAAATACAAAAGGGACAATGCCGACTCAAGTACATGTAGAGTGACACTTCTTACTGACTATGTTTTGAACCATTCCGATGCTACACTTCAGGGTTACTGTATCCCTCTGACCTTCTTATTGACGATGAAACACAGAAAGTGCATCGGAATTAAATACAAAAGGCGCAATGCCGACTTAAGTACAAGAAAACTGACTCTTCTTACTGTTTATGTTTTGAACCATTCCTGTGACACTAGTTATAGACTCCGATGCTTCACTTCAGGATTACTGTATCCCTCTGTCCCTCTTATTGACGATGAAACACAGAAATTGCATCGGAATTAAATACAAAAGGCACAATGCTCACTTAAGTACAAGAAGACTGACTCTCCTTACTGTCTATGTTTTGAACCATTTCTGTGATACTAGTAATAGATTCCGATTCTTCACTCCAGGTTTACTGCGTCCCTTTTACCATCTTATTGACGATGAAACACTGACATTGCATCAGAATTAAATAGATTAGGCAAAATGCCGACTTAAGTACAAGAAGACTGACTCTTCTTACTGTCTATGTTTGATCCACTCCTGTTACACTAGTTATAGATTGCGATGCTTCACTTCAGGTTTACTGTATCCCTTGGACCTTCTTATTGACGATGAAACACAGAAATTGCATCGGAATTAAATACAAAAGGGACAATGCCGACTCAAGTACATGAAGACCGACTCTTCTTACTGACTATGTTTGAACCATTCCTGTGACACTAGTTATAGATTCCGAAGCTTCACTTCAGTTTTATTTAATCCCTCTGACCTTCCTATTGACGATGAAACACAGAAATTGCACCGGAATTAAATACAAAAGGCGCAATGCCGACTTAAGTACAAGAAAACTGACTCTTCTTACTGTTTATGTTTTGAACCATTCCTGTGACACTAGTTATAGATTCCGATGCTACACTCCAGGTTTACTGTATCCCTTGGACCTTCTTATTGACGATGAAACACAGAAATTGAATCGGAATTAAATACGAAAGGCACAAGGCCGACTTAAGGACAAGAAGACCGATTCATCTTACTGACTATGTTTTGAACCATTCCTGTGATACTAGTTATAGATGCCGAAGCTTCACTTCAGTTTTATTTTATCCCTCTGACCTTCCTATTGACGATGAAACACAGAAATTGCACCGGAATTAAATACAAAAGGCACAATGCCGACTTAAGTACATGTGGACTGACTCTTATTACTGACTATGTTTTGAACCATTCCTGTGACACTAGTTATAGATTCCGATGCTACACTCCAGGTTTACTGTATCCGTTGGACCTTCTTATTGACGATGAAACACGGAATTTGCATCGGAATTAAATACAAAAGGCACAATGCCGACTTAAGTAAGAGAAGACTGACTCTTCTTACTGACTATGTTTTGAACCATTTCTGTGACACTAGTTATAGATTCCGATACTTCACTTCAGGGTTACTGTATCCCTCTGACCTTCTTATTCACGATGAAACACAGACATTGCATCGGAAGTAAATACAAAAGGCACAATGCCGACTTAAGTACAAGAAGACTGACTCTTCTTAATGTCTATGTTTTGAACCACTGATGTGATACTAGTTATAGATTCCGATGCGTCACTGCAGGTTTACTGTATCCATTGGACCTTCTTATTGACGATGAAACACAGAAATTGGACCGTAATTAAATACAAAAGGCACAATGCCGACTTAAGGACAAGAAGACTGACTCTTCTTACTGACTATGTTTTGAACCATTTCTGTGACACTAGTTATAGATTCCGATGCTTCACTTCAGGTTTACTGTATCCCTCTGACCTTCTTATTGACGATGAAACACAGAAATTGCATCGGAATTAAATACAAAAGGCACAATGCCGACTTAAGTACAAGAAAACTGACTCTTCTAATTGTCTGTGTTTTGAACCATTCCTGTGACACTAGTTGTAGATTCCGATGCTTCACTTCAGGTTTACTGTATCCCTTGGACCTTCTCATTGACGATGAAACACAGAAATTGCATCGGAAATAAATACAAAAGGCACAATGCCGACTTAAGGACAAGAAGACTGACTATTCACTCTGACTATGTTTTGAACTACTCCTGTGACACTAGTTACAGATTCCGATGCTTCACTTCAGGTTTACTGTATCGCTCTCACCTTCTTATTGACGATGAAACACAGAAATTGCACCGGAATTAAATACAAAAGGCACAATGCCGACTTAAATACAAGAAGACTGACTCTTCTTACTGTCTATGTTTTGAACCATTCCATTGACGCTAGTTATAGATTCCGATGCTTCACTTCAGGTTTACTGTATCATTTGGACTTTCTCATTGACGATGAAACACAGAAACTACATCGGAATTAAATACAAAAGGCACAATGCCGACTTAAGTACAAGAAGGCTGACTCTTCTCACTGTCTATGTTTTGAACCATTCCATTGACACTAGTTATAGATTCCGATGCTTCACTCCATGTTTACTGCATCCCTTTTACCTTCTTATTGACGATGAAACACTGAAGTTGCATCGGAAATAAATAGATTAGGCAAATAGCCGACTTAAGTACAAGAAGACTGACTCTTCTTACTGACTATGTTTTGAACCATTCCTGTGACACTAGTTATAGATTGCGATGCTTCACTTCAGGTTTACTGTAATCCTTGGACCTTCTTATTGACGATGAAACACAGAAATTGCATCGGAATTAAGTACAAAAGGCACAATGCCGACTTAAGTACATGAAGACTTACTCCTCTTCCTGACTATGTTTTGAACCATTCCTGTGACACTAGTTGTAGATTCCGATGCTTCACTTCAGGTTTACTGTATCCCTTGGACCTTCTCATTGACGATGAAACACAGAAATTGCATCGGAATTTAATACAAAATGCAGAATGCCGACTCAAGTACAAGAAGACTGACTCTTCTTTCTGGCTATGATTTGAACCATTCCTGTGACACTAGTTATAGATTCCGATGCTTCAATTCAGGACTAATGTATTCCTCTGACCTTCTTATTGACGATGAAACACACAAATTGCATCGGAATTAAATACAAAAGGCACAATGCCGACTTAAGACCAAGAAGACTGACTCTCCTTACTGTCTATGTTTTGAAACATTCCTGTGACACTAGTTATAGATTCCGATGCTTCACTTCAGGTTTACTGTGTCCCTTGGACCTTCTTATTGTCGATGAAACACAGAAATTGCATCGGAATTAAATACAAAAGGCACAATGCCGACTTAAGTACAACAGGTTTGTATCTTCTTACTGTCTATGTTTTGAACCATTCCTGTGACACTAGTTATAGATTCTGATGCTTCACTTCATGTTTACTCTATTCCTCTGACCTTCTTATTAACGATGAAACACAGAAATTGCGCCGGAATTATATACAAAAGGCACAATGCTGACTTAAGTACATGAAGACCGACTCTTCTTACTGACTATGTTTTGAACCATTCCTGTGACACTAGTTATAGATTCCGATGCTACACTTCAGGTTTACTGTATCACTTTGACCTTCTTATTGACGAGAAACACAGAAATTGCATGCGAATTAAATACAAATGGCACAATGCCGACTTAAGGACAAGAAGACTGACTCTTCTTACTGACTATGTTTTGAACCATTCCTGTGACACTAGTTATAGATTCCGATGCTTCACTTCAGGTTTACTGTATCCCTCTGACCTTCTTATTGACGATGAAACACAGAAATTGCACCGGAATTAAATGCAAAAGGCACAATGCCGACTTAAGTACAAGAAGGCTGACTCTTTTTACTGTCTATGTTTTGAACCATTCCATTGACACTAGTTATAGATTCCGATGCTTCGCTCCAGGTTTACTGCGTCATTTTTACCATCTTATTGACGATGAAACACTGAAATTGCATCGGAATTAAATAGACTAGACAAAATGCCGACTTAAGTACAAGAAGACTGACTCTTCTTACTGTCTATGTTTGAACCATTCCTGTTACACTAGTTATAGATTGCGATGCTTCACTTCAGGTTTACTGTATCCCTTGGACCTTCTTATTGACGATGAAACACAGAAATTGCATCGGAATTAAATACAAAAGGCACAATGCCGACTTAAGTACATGAAGACTGACTCTTCTTACTGACTATGTTTTGAACCATTCCTGTGACACTAGTTATAGATTCCGATGCTACACTTCAGGTTTACTGTATCCCTTTGACCTTCTTATTGACGAGAAACACAGAAATTGCATGCGAATTAAATACAAAAGGCACAATGCCGACTTAAGGACAAGAAGACTGACTCTTCTTACTGACTATGTTTCGAACCATTCCTGTGACACTAGTTATAGATTCCGATGCTTCACTTCAGGTTTACTGTATCCCTCTGACCTTCTTATTGACG
The DNA here is from genome assembly GCF_021461395.2 of Schistocerca americana. NCBI lineage: Eukaryota > Metazoa > Arthropoda > Insecta > Orthoptera > Acrididae > Schistocerca > Schistocerca americana. The sequence goes on from NC_060122.1 coordinate 11,655,620, forward strand.
ATGAAACACAGAAATTGCATCGGAATTCAATACAAAATTCACAATGCCGACTTAAGTACATGAAGACCGACTCTTCTTACTGACTATGTTTTGAACCATTTCTGTGACACTAGTTATAGATTCCGATGCCTCACTTCAGGTTTACTGTATCCCTTCTACCTTCTTATTGACAATGAAACACAGAAATTGCTTCGGAATTAAATACAAAAGGCACAATGCCGACTTATGTACTGTCTATGTTTTGAACCATTCCTGTGACACTAGTTATAGATTCCGATGCTTCACTTCAGGATTACTGTATCCCTCTGACCTTCTTATTAACGATGAAACACAGAAATTGCACCTGAATTAAATACAAAAGGCACAATGCCGACTTAAGCACAAGAAGGCTGACTCTTCTTAATATCTGTGTTTTCAACAATTCCATTGACACTAGTTATAGATTCCGATGCTTCACTCCATGTTTACTGCATCCCTTTTACCTTCTTATTGACGATGAAACACTGAAATTGCATCGGAATTAAATAGATTAGGCAAATAGCAGACTTAAGTACAAGAAGACTGACTCTTCTTACTGACTACGTATTGAACCATTCCTGTGACACTAGTTATAGATTGCGATGCTTCACTTCAGGTTTACTGTATCCCTTGGACCTTCTTATTGACGATGAAACACAGAAATTCCATCGGAATTAAGTACAAAAGGCACAATGCCGACTTAAGTACATGAAGACTTACTCCTCTTCCTGACTATGTTTTGAACCATTCCTGTGACACTAGTTGTAGATTCCGATGCTTCACATCAGATTTACTGTATCCATTGGACCTTCTCATTGCCGATGAAACACAGAAATGGCATCGGAATTAAATACAAAAGGCACAATGCCGACTTAAGTACATGAAGACCGACTCATCTTACTGACTATGTTTTGAACCATTCCTGTGACACTAGTTATAGATTAACATGCTTCACTTCAGGTTTACTGTATCTCTTGGACCTTCTTATAGACGATGAAACACAGAAATTGATTCGGAATTAAATACAAAAGGCACAATGCCGACTTAAGTACTGTCTATGTTTTGAACCATTCCTGTGACACTAGTTATAGATTCCGATGCTTTTCTCCAGGATTACTGTATCCCTTGGACCTTCGTATTGACGATGAAACACAGAAATTACATCGGAATTAAATACAAAAGGCACAAGGCCGACTTAAATACAAGAAGACTCACTCTTCTTTCTGACTATGTTTTGAACCAGTCCTGTGACACTAGTTATAGACTCCGATGCTTCACTTCAGGTTTCTTGTATCCCTCTGACCTTCTTATTGACGATGAAACACAGAAATTGCACCGGAATTAAATACAAGAGGCACAATGCCGGCTTAAGTACAAGAAGACTGACTCTTCTTACTGTCTATGTTTTGAACCGTCCCATTGACACTAGTTATAGATTCCGATGCTTCACTCCAGGTTTACTGTATCCCTTGTACCTTCTTATTGACGATGAAATACTGAAATTGCATCGGAAGTAAACAGAAAAGGCACAATGCCGACTTAAGTACAAGAAGACTCACTCTTCCGACTGACTATGTTGTGAACCATTCCTGTGACACTATTTATAGATTCCGATGCTTCACTTCAGGTTTACTGTATCCCTTGGACCTTCTTATTGACGATGGAACACAGAAATTGCATCGGAATTAAATACAAAAGGCCCAATGCCAACTTAAGTACATGAAGACTGACTCTTCTTACTGACTATGTTTTGAACCATTCCTGTGACACTAGTTATAGATTCCGATGCCTCACACCAGGTTTACTGTTTCCATTGGACCTTCTTATTGACGATGAAACACAGAAATTGCATCGGAATTAAGTAGAAAAGGAATAATGCCGACTTAAGTACAAGAAGACTGACTCTTCTTACAGTCTATGCTTTGAACCATTCCTGGGACACTAGTTATAGATTCTGATGCTTCACTTCAGGTTTACTGTATCCCTTGGACTTTCTTGATGACGATGAAACACAGAAATTGCGTCGGAATTAATTACAAAACGCACAATGCTGACTTAAGTACATGAAGAGCGACTCCTCTTACTGACTATTTTTTGAAGCATTCCTGTGACTAGTTATAGATTCCGATGCTTCACGTAAGGTTTACTGTATCCCTTGGTTCTTCTTATTGACGATGAAACACAGAAATTGCATCGGAATTAAATACAAAAGGCACAAGGCCGACTTAAGGACAAGCAGACTGACTCTTCTTACTGACTATGTTTTGAACCATTCCTGTTACCCTAGTTATAGATTCCGATGCTTCACATCAGGTTTATTGTATCCCTCTGACTTTCTTATTGACGATGAAACACAGAAATTGCACCGGAATTAAATACAAAAGGCACAATGCCGACTTAAGTACAAGAAGACAGACTCTTCTTACTGTCTATGTTTTGAACCATTCCATTGACACTAGTTATAGGTTCCGATGCTACACTCCTGGTTTACTGTATCCCTTGGACCTTCTTATTGACGATGAAACATTGAAATTGCATCGGAATTAAATAGAAAAGGCACAATGCCGACTTAAGTACAAGAAAACTGACTCTTCTTACTGACTATGTTTAGAACCAATCCTGTGACACTAGTTATAGATTCCGATGCTTCACTTCAGGTTTACTGTATACCTTGGACCTTCTTATTGACGATGAAACACAGAAATTGCATCGGAATTAAATACAAAAGGCACAATGCCGACTTAAGTACATGAAGACTGACTCTTCTTACTGACTATGCTTTGAACCATTCCTGTGACACTAGTTATAGATTTCGATGCTTCACTTCAAGTTTACTGTATCGCTCTCACCTTCTTATTGACGATGAAACACAGAAATTGCACCGGAATTAAATACAAAAGGCATAATGCCGACTTAAGTACAAGAAGACTGACTCCTCTTACTGTCTATGTTTTGAACCATTCCATTGATACTAGTTATAGATTCCGATGCTTCACTTCAGGTTTACTGTATCATTTGGACCTTCTTATTGACGATGAAACACAGAAACTACATCGGAATTAAATACAAATGGCACAATGCCGACTTCAGTACAAAAAGACTGAATCTTCTTATTGTCTATGTTTTGAACCATTCCTGTGACACTAGTTATAGATTCCGATGCTTGACTTCAGGATTATTGTATCCCTTGGGCCTTCTTATTGTCGATGAAACACATAAATTGCATCTGAATATTATACAAAATGCAGAATGCAGACTCAAGTACAAGAAGACTGACTCTTCTTCCTGTCTATGTTTTGAACCATTCCTGTGACACTAGTTATAGATTCCGATGCTTCACTTCAGGTTCACTGTATTCCTCTGACCTTCTTATTGACGATGAAACACAGAAATTGCATCGGAATTAAATACAAAAGGCACAATGCCGACTTAAGTACAAGAAGACTGACTCTCCTTACTGTCTATGTTTTGAACCATTCCTGTGACACTAGTTATAGATTCCGATGCTTCACTTCAGGTTTCCTGTATCCCTTGGGCCTTCTTATTGTCGATGAAACACATTAATTGCATCGGAATTAAATACAAAAGCACAATGCCGACGTAAGTACAACAAGTCTGTATCTTCTTACTGACTATGTTTTGAACCATTCGTGTGAAACTAGTTATAGATTCCGATGCTTCACTTCAGGTATACTGTATCCCTTGGACCTTCTTATTGACGATGAAACACAGAAATTACATCGGAATTAAATTCAAAAGGCACAATGCCGACTTATGTACAAGAAGACTGTATCTTCTTACTGTCTATGTTTTGAACCATTCCTGTGACACTAGTTATAGATTCCGATGCTTCACTTCATGAATACTCTATCCCTCTGACCTTCTTATTAACGATGAAACACAGAAATTGCCCCGGAATTATATACAAAAGGCACAATGCTGACTTAAGTACATGAAGACCGACTCTTCTTACTGACTATGTTTGAACCATTCCTGTGACACTAGTTATAGTTTCCGATGCTACACTTCAGGTTTACTGTATCCCTTGGACCTTCTTATTGACGATGAAACACAGAAATAGCATCGGAATTAAATGCAAAAGGCACAATGCCGACTTAAGGACAAGAAGACTGACTCTTCTTACTGACTATGTTTTGAACCATTCCTGTGACACTAGTTATAGATTCCGATGCTTCACTTCAGGTTTACTGTATCCCTCTGACCTTCTTATTGACGATGAAACACAGAAATTGCACCGGAATTAAATGCAAAAGGCACAATGCCGACTTATGTACAAGAAGGCTGACTCTTCTTACTGTCTATGTTTTGAACCATTCCATTGACACTAGTTATAGATACCGATGCTTCACTCCAGGTTTACTGCGTCCCTTTTACCATCTTATTGACGATGAAAGACTGAAATTGCATCGGAATTAAATAGATTAGGCAAAATGCCGACTTAAGTACAAGAAGACTGACTCCTCTTACTGTCTATGTTTGAACCATTCCTGTTACACTAGTTATAGATTCCGATGCTTCACTTCAGGTTTACTGTATCCCTCTGACCTTCTCATTGACGATGAAACACAGAAATTGCTTCGGAATTAAATACAAAAGGCACAATGCCGACATATGTACTGTCTATGTTTTGAACCATTCCTGTGACACTAGTTATACATTCCGATGCTGCACTTCAGGTTTACTGTATCCCACCGACCTTCTTATTGACGATGAAAAACAGGAATTGCACTGGAATTAAATACAAAAGGCACAATGCCGACTTAAGTACAAGAAGACTGACTCTTCTTACTGTCTATGTTTTGAACCTTCCCATTGACACTAGTGATAGACTCCCATGCATCACTTCAGGTTTACTGTATCATTTGGACCTTCTTATTGACGATGAAACACAGAAATTACATCGGAATTAAATACAAAAGGCGCAATGCTGACTTACGTACAAAAAGACTGTCTCTTGTTACTGACTATGTTTTCAACCATTCCTGGGACACTAGTTATACATTCCGATGCTTCACTTCAGGTTTACTGTATCCCTCTGACGTTCTTAATGTCGATGGAACACAGAAATTGCATCGGAATTAAATAGAAAAGTCACAATGCAGACTTAAGTACAAGAAGACTGACTCTTCTTATTGTCTATGATATGAAGTATTCCTGTGACACTAGTTATAGATTCCGATACTTGACTTCAGGTTTACTATATCCCTAGGACCTACTTACTGATGATGAAACACAGAAATTGCATCGGAATTTAATACAAAATTCACAATGCCGCCTCAAGTGCAAGAAGATTGACTCTTCTTCCTGTCTGAGTTTTGAACCATTCTTGTGACACTATTTATAGATTCCGATGCTTCACTTCATGTTTACTGTAATCCTCTGACCTTCTTATAGACGATGAAACACAGAAATTGCATCGGAATTAAATACAAAGGACACAATGCCGACTTAAGTACAAGAAAACTGACTCTTCTTACTGTCTATGTTTTGAACCATTCCTGTGACACTAGTCGTAGATTCCGCTTCTTCACTTCAGGTTTACTGTATCCCTTGGACCTTCTTATTGACGATGAAACACAGAAATTGCATCGGAATTAAATACAAAAGGCACAATGCCGACTTAAGTACAACAAGACTGTATCGTCTTACTGTCTATGTTTTGAACCATTCCTGTGACACTAGTTATAGATTCCGATGCATCACTCCAGGTTTACTGTATCCCTTGGACCTTCTTATTGACGATGAAACACAGAAATTGCACCGGAATTAAATACAAAGGGCACAATACTGACTTAAGTACATGAAGACCGACTCTTCTTACTGACTATGTTTTGTACGATTTCTGTGACACTAGTTATAGATTTCGATGCTTCACTTCAGGTTTACTGTATCCCTTGGACCGTCTTATTGACGATGAAACACAGAAATTGCATCGGAATTAAATACAAAAGGCACAATGCCGACTTAAGTACAAGAAGACTGTATCTTCTTACTGTCTATGATTTGAACCATTCCTGTGACACTAGTTATAGATTCCGATGCTTCACTTCAGGTCTACTGTATCCCTCTGACCTTCTTATTGACGATGAAGCACAGAAATTGCACCGGAATTAAATACAAAAGGCACAATGCAGACTTAAGTACATGAAGAATGACTCTTCTTACTGTCTATGTTTTGAACCATTCCATTGACACAAGTTATTGATTCCGATGCTTCACTCCAGGTTTACTGCATCCCTTGGACCTTCTTATTGACGATGAAACACTGAAATTGCATCGGAATTAAATGATTTAGGCAAAATGGCAACTTAAGTAAAAGAAGATTGACTCTTCTTACTGACTATGCTTTGAACCATTCCTGTGACACTAGTTACAGATTCCGATGCTTCACTTCATGTTTACTGTATCCCTTCGGCCTTCTTATTGACGATGAAACACAGAAATTGCAATGGAATTAAATACAAAAGGCACAATGCCGACTTAAGTACATGAAGAACGACTCTTCTTACTGACTATGTTTTGAACCACTCCTGAGACACTAGTTATAGATTCCGATGCTTCACTTAAGGTTTACTGTATCCCTCTGACCTTCTTATTGACGATGAAACACAGAAATTGCATCGGAATTAAATACAAAAGGCACAATGCCGACTTAAGTACAAGAAGACTGACTCTTCTTACTGACTATGTTTTGAACCATCCTGTGACACTAGTTATAGATTCCGATGCTTCACTTCAGGGTTACTGTATCCCTTGGACCTTCTTATTGACGATGAAACACAGAAATTGCATCGGAATTAAATACAAAAGGCACAATGCCGACTTAAGTACAACAAGACTGTATCGTCTTACTGTCTATGTCTTGAACCATTCCTGTGACACTAGTTATAGATTCCGATGCATCACTCCAGGTTTACTGTATCCCTTGGACCTTCTTATTGACGATGAAACACAGAAATTGCACCGGAATTAAATACAAAGGGCACAATACTGACTTAAGTACATGAAGACCGACTCTTCTTACTGACTATGTTTTGTACCATTTCTGTGACACTAGTTATAGATTCCGATGCTTCACTTCAGGTTTACTGTATCCCTTGGACCGTCTTATTGACGATGAAACACAGAAGTTGCATCGGAATTAAATACAAAAGGCACAATGCCGACTTAAGTACAAGAAGACTGTATCTTCTTACTGTCTATGTTTTGAAACATTCCTGTGACACTAGTTATAGATTCCGATGCTTCACTTCAGGTCTATTGTATCCCTCTGACCTTCTTATTGACGATGAAGCACAGAAATTGCACCGGAATTAAATACAAAAGGCACAATGCAGACTTAAGTACATGAAGAATGACTCTTCTTACTGTCTATGTTTTGAACCATTCCATTGACACAAGTTATTGATTCCGATGCTTCACTCCAGGTTTACTGCATCCCTTGGACCTTCTTATTGACGATGAAACACTGAAATTGCATCGGAATTAAATGGATTAGGCAAAATGGCAACTTAAGTAAAAGAAGATTGAGTCTTCTTATTGACTATGCTTTGAACCATTCCTGTGACACTAGTTATAGATTCCGATGTTTCACTTCACGTTTACTGTATCCCTTTGGCCTTCTTATTGACGATGAAACACAGAAATTGCAATGGAATTAAATACAAAAGGCACAATGCCGACTTAAGTACATGAAGAACGACTCTTCTTACTGACTATGTTTTGAACCACTCCTGTGACACTAGTTATAGATTCCGATGCTTCACTTAAGGTTTACTGTATCCCTCTGACCTTCTTATTGACGATGAAACACAGAAATTGCATCGGAATTAAATACAAAAGGCACAATGCCGACTTAAGTACAAGAAGACTGACTCTTCTTACTGACTATGTTTTGAACCATCCTGTGACACTAGTTATAGATTCCGATGCTTCACTTCAGGGTTACTGTATCCCTTGGACCTTCTTATTGACGATGAAACACAGAAATTGCATCGGAATTAAATACAATAGGTACAATGTCGACTTAAGTACAAGAAGACTGTATCTTCTTACTGTCTATGTTTTGAACCATTCCTGTGACACTAGTTATAGATTCCGATGATTCACTTCAGGTTTACTGTATCCCTCTGACCTTCTTATTGACGATGAAACACAGAAATTGCACCGGAATTAAATGCAAAAGGCACAATGCCGACTTAAGTACAAGAAGGCTGACTCTTCTTACTGTCTATGTTATGAACCATTCCATTGACACTAGTTATAGATACCGATGCTTCACTCCAGGTTTACTGCGTCCCTTTTACCATCTTATTGACGATGAAAGACTGAAATTGCATCGGAATTAAATAGATTAGGCAAAATGCCGACTTAAGTACAAGAAGACTGACTCCTCTTACTGTCTATGTTTGAACCATTCCTGTTACACTAGTTATAGATTCCGATGCTTCACTTCTGGTTTACTGACTCCCTCTGACCTTTTTATTGACGATGAAACACAGAAATTGCACCTGAATGAAATACAAAAGGCACAATGCCGACTTAAGCGCAAGAAGGCTGACTCTTCTTACTATCTGTGTTTTCAACCATTCCATTGACACTAGTTAGAGATTCCGATCCTTCACTCCTTGTTTACTGCATCCCTTTTACCTTCTTATTGACGATGAAACACAGAAATAGCATCGGAATTAAATACAAAAGGCACAATGCCGACTTAAGTACATGAAGACCGACTCTTCTTACTGACTATGTTTTGAACCATTCCTGTGACACTAGTTATAGATTCCGATGCTTCACTTCAGGTTTCGTGTATCCCTCTGACCGTCTTATTGACGATGAAACACAGAAATTGCACCGGAATTAAATACAAAAGGCACAATGCTGGCTTAAGTACAAGAAGACTGACTATTCTTACTGTCTATGTTTTGAACCGTTCCATTGATACTAGTTATAGATTCCGATGCCTCACACCAGGTTTACTGTATCCCTTGGACCTTCTTATTGACGATGAAACACAGAAATTGCAACGGAATTAAGTAGAAAATGCACAATGCCGACTTAAGTACAAGAAGACTGACTCTTCTTACTGTCTAGGCTTTTAACCATTCCTGGGACACTAGTTATAGATTCCGATGCTTCACTCCAGGTTTACTGTATCCCTTGGACCTTCTTATTGACGATGAAACACAGAAATCTCATCGGAATTAAATACAAAATGCACAATGCCGACTTAAGGACAAGAAGACTGACTCCTCCTACTGAATATGTTTTGAACCATTCCTGTGACACTAGTTATAGATTCCGATGCTTCACTTCAGTTTTACTGTATCCCACTGACCTTCTTATTGACGATGAAAAACAGGAATTGCACTGGAATTAAATACAAAAGGCACAATGCCGACTTAAGTACAAGAAGACTGACTCTTCTTACTGTCTATGTCTTGAACCATTCCTGTGACACTAGTTATACATTCCGATGCTTAACTTCAGGTCTTCTGTATCCCTTGGACCTTCTTATTGGCGACGAAACACAGAAATTACATCGGAATTAAATTCAAAAGGCACAATGCCGAACTAAGTACAAGAAGACTGACTCTCCTTACTGTCTATGTTTTGAACCATTCCTGTGACACTAGTTACAGATTCCGATGCTTCACTTCAGGTTTACTGTATCCCTTTGACCTTCTTATTGTCGATGAAACACACAAATTGCATCGGAATTAAATACAAAATTCACAATGCCGACTTAAGTACAACATGTCTGTATCTTCTTACTGACTATGTTTTGAACCATTCCTGTGACACTTGTTATACATTCCAATGCTTCACTTCAGGTATACTGTATCCCTTGGACCTTCTTATTGACGATGAAACACTGTAATCGCATCGGAATTAAATTCAAAAGTCACAATGCCGACTTAAGTACAAGAAGACTGTATCTTCTTACTGTCTATGTTTTGAACCATTCCTGTGACGCTAGTTATAGATTGCGATGCTTCACTTCAGGTTTACTGTATCGCTCTGACCTTCTTATTGACGATGAAACATAGAAATTGCACCGGAATTAAATGCAAAAGGCACAATGCCGACTTAAGTACAAGAAGGCTGACTCTTCTTACTGTCTATGTTTTGAACCATTCCATTGACAACAGTTATAGATACCGATGCTTCACTCCAGGTTTACTGCGTCCCTTTTACCATCTTATTGACGATGAAACACTGAAATTGCATAGGAATTAAATAGATTAGGCTAAATGCCGACTTAAGTACATGAAGAGTGACTCTTCTTACTGACTATGTTTTGAACCATTCCTGTGACACTTGTTACAGATTCCGATGCTTCACTTCAGGTTTACTGTATCCCTTGGACCTTCTCATTGACGATGAAACACAGAAATTGCGTCAGAATTAAATACAAAATGCACAATGCCGACTTAAGTACATGAAGACCGACTCTTCTTACTGACTATGTTTTGAACCATTTCTGTGACACTAGTTATAGATTCCGATGCCTCACTTCAGGTTTACTGTATCCCTTCTACCTTCTTATTGACGATGAAACACAGAAATTGCTTCGGAATTAAATACAAAAGGCACAATGCCGACATATGTACTGTCTATGTTTTGAACCATTTCTGTGACACGAGTTATAGATTCCGATGCTTCACTTCAGTTTTACTGTATCCCACCGACCTTCTTATTGACGATGAAAAACAGGAATTGCACTGGAATTAAATACAAAAGGCACAATGCCGACTTAAGTACAAGAAGACTGACTCTTCTTACTCTCTATGTTTTGAACCTTTCCATTGACACTAGTGATAGACTCCCATGCTTCACTTCAGGTTTACTGTATCATTTGGACCTTCTTATTGACGATGAAACACAGAAATTACATCGGAATTAAATACAAAAGGCGCAATGCTGACTTACGTACAAAATGACTGTCTCTTGTTACTGACTATGTTTTCAACCATTCCTGGGACACTAGTTATACATTCCGATGCTTCACTTCAGGTTTACTGTATCCCTCTGACGTTCTTAATGTCGATGGAACACAGAAATTGCATCGGAATTAAATAGAAAAGTCACAATGCAGACTTAAGTACAAGAAGACTGACTCTTCTTATTGTCTATGATTTGAACTATTCCTGTGACACTAGTTATAGATTCCGATACTTGACTTCAGGTTTACTATATCCCTAGGACCTACTTACTGATGATGAAACACAGAAATTGCATCGGAATTTAATACAAAATTCACAATGCCGCCTCAAGTGCAAGAAGATTGACTCTTCTTCCTGTCTGAGTTTTGAACCATTCTTGTGACACTATTTATAGATTCCGATGCTTCACTTCATGTTTACTGTAATCCTCTGACCTTCTTATAGACGATGAAACACAGAAATTGCATCGGAATTAAATACAAAGGACACAATGCCGACTTAAGTACAAGAAAACTGACTCTTCTTACTGTCTATGTTTTGAACCATTCCTGTGACACTAGTCGTAGATTCCGTTTCTTCACTTCAGGTTTACTGTATCCCTTGGACCTTCTTATTGACGATGAAACACAGAAATTGCATCGGAATTAAATACAAAAGGCACAATGCCGACTTAAGTACAACAAGACTGTATCGTCTTACTGTCTATGTTTTGAACCATTCCTGTGACACTAGTTATAGATTCCGATGCATCACTCCAGGTTTACTGTATCCCTTGGACCTTCTTATTGACGATGAAACACAGAAATTGCACCGGAATTAAATACAAAGGGCACAATACTGACTTAAGTACATGAAGACTGACTCGTCTTACTGACTATGTTTTGAACCATTCCTGTGACACTAATGATAGATTCCGATGCTTCACTTCAGGTTTACTGTATCCCTCTGACCTTCTTAATAACGATGAAACACAGAATTTGCATCGGAATTATATAGAAAAAGCACAATGCCGACTTAAGTACAAGAAGACTGACTCTTCTTACTGTCTATGTTTTGAACCATTCCTGTGACACTAGTTATAGATTCCGATGCTTCACTACAGGTTTACTGTCTCCCTTGGACCTTCTTATTGACGATGAAACACAGAAATTGCATCGGAATTAAATACAAAAGGCACAATGCCGATATAAGTACATGAAGACTGACTCTTCTTAATGACTATGTTTTGAACCATTCCTGTGACACTAGTTATAGATTCCGATGCTTCACTTCAGGTCTACTGTATCCCTTGGACCTTCTTATTGTCGATGAAACACAGAAATTGCATCGGAATTAAATACAAAATGCACAATGCCGAATTAGGTACACGAAGACTGACTCTTCTTGCTGTCTATGATTTGAAACATTCCTGTGACACTAGTTACAGATTCCGATGCTACACTCCACGTTTACTGTATCCCTTGGACTTTCTTATTGACGATGAAACACAAAAATTGCATCGGAATTAAATACAAAAGGCACAATGCCGACTTAAGGACAAGAAGACTGACTCTTCTTACTGACTATGTTTTGAAACATTCCTGTGACACTAGTTATAGATTCCGATGATTCACTTCAGGTTTACTGTATCCCTCTGGCCTTCTTATTGACGATGAAACACAAAAATTGCACCGGAATTAAATACAAAAGGCACAATGCCGACTTAAGTACAAAAAGCCTGACTCTTCTTACTGTCTGTGTTTTGAACCATTCCTGTGACACTAGTTATAGATTCCGATGCTTCACTTCAGGTTTACTGTATCATTTGGACTTTCTTATTGACGATGAAACACAGAAATTACATCTGAAATAAATACAAATGGCACAATGCCGACTTCAGTACAAAAAGACTGACTCTTCTTACTGTCTATGATTTCAACCATTCCTATGCCACTAGTTACAGATTCCGATGCTACACTCCAGGTTTACTGCATCCCTTGGACCTTAGTATTGACAATGAAATACAGAAATTGCATCGGCATTGAATACAAAAGGCACAATGCCGACATAAGTACAAGAAGACTGTATGTTCTTACTGTCTATGACTTGAACCATTCCTGTGACACTAGTTATAGATTCCGATGATTCACTTCAGGTTTACTGTATCCCTCTGACCTTTTTATTGACGATGAAACACAGAAATTGCACCGGAATTAAATGCAAAAGGCACAATGCCAACATAAGTACAAAAAGACTGACCCTTCTTACTGACGATGTTTTAAACCATTCCTGTGACACTAGTTGTAGATTCCCATGCTTCACTTCAGGTTTACTGTATCCCTCTGACCTTCTTATTGACGATGAAACACAGATATTGCATCGGAATTGAATAGAGAAAGCTCAATGCCGACTTAAGTACAAGAACACTGACTCTTCTTACTGTCTATGTTATGAACCATTCCTGTGACACTAGTTATAGATTTCGATGTTCCACTTCAGGTTTACTGTCTTCCTTGGACCCTCTTATTGACGATGAAACACAAAAATTGCATTGGAATTTAATACAAAAGGCACAATGCCGACTCACGTACAAGAAGGCTGACTCTTCTTACTGTCTATGTTTTGAACCATTCCTGTGACACTAGTTATAGATTCCGATGCTTCACTTCAGTTTTACTGTATCCCTCTAACCTTCTAATTGACGATGAAACACAGAAATTGCAACGGAATTGAATATAAAATGCACAATGCCGACTTCAGTACAAGAAGACTGACTCTTCTTACTGTCTATGTTTTGAACCATTCGTGTGACACTAGTTATAGATTCCGATGCTTCACTTCAAGTTTACTGAATCCCTCTTACCTTCTTATTGACGATGAAGCACAGAAATTGCATCGGAATTAAATACAAAAGGCACAATGCCGACTTAAGTACAAGAAGACTGACTCTTCTTACTGTCTATGCTTTGATCCATTCCTGTGACACTAGTTATCGATTCCGATGCTTCACTTCAGGTTTACTGTATACCTTGGACCTTCTTAATGACGATGAAACACAGAAATTGCCTCGGAATTAAATACAAAAGGCACAATGCAGACTTAACTACATTAAGACTGACTCTTCTTACTGACTATGTATTGAACCATTCCTGTGACACTAGTTATAGATTCCGATGCTATACTTCAGGTTTACTGTATCCTTCTGACCTTCTTATTGACGATGAAACACAGAAATTGCATCGGAATTAAATACAAAAGGCACAATGTCGACTTAAGGGCAAGAAGACTGACTCTTCTTACTGACTATGTTTTGAACCATTCCTGTGACACTAGTTATAGATTCCGATGCTTGACATCAGGTTTACTGTATCCCTTGGACCTTCTCATTGATGATGTAACACAGTAATGCATCGGAATTAAATACAAAAGCCACAATGCCGACTCAAGTACAAGAAGACTGACTCTTCTTACTGTCTATGCTTTGAACCATTCCTGTGACACTAGTTATAGATTCCGATGCTTCACTTCAGGTTTACTGTATCCCTCTGACCTTCTTATTGACGATGAAACACAGAAATTGCATCGGAATTAAATACAAAATTCACAATGCCGACTTAAGTACAAGAGGACTGACTCTTCTTACTGTCTATGTTTTGAACCATTTCTGTGACACTAGTTACAGATTCCGATGCTTCACTTCAGGGTTACTGTAACCCTCTGACCTTCTTGTTGACGATGAAACACATCGGAATTCAATAAAAAAGGCACAATGCCAACTTAAGTACAAGAAGACTGACTCTTCTTACTGACTATGTTTTGAATCATTCCTGTGACACTAGTTATAGATTCCGTTGCTTTTCTTCAGGTTTACTGTATCCCTTGGACCTTCTTATTGACGATGAAACACAGAAATTGCATCAGAATTAAATACAAAAGGCACAATGGCGACGTTAGTACAAGACGGCTGACTCTTCTTACTGTCTATGTTTAGAACCTTTCCTGTGACACTAGTTATAGATTATGATGCTTCACTCCAGGTTTACTGTATCCCTTGGATCTTCTTATTGACGATGAAACACTGAAATTGCATCGGAATTAAATACAAAAGGCACAATGCCGACTTAAGCACAAGATGATTGACTCTTCT
Organism: Schistocerca americana; assembly: GCF_021461395.2. Lineage (NCBI taxonomy): Eukaryota > Metazoa > Arthropoda > Insecta > Orthoptera > Acrididae > Schistocerca > Schistocerca americana. The sequence continues at coordinate 11,670,731 of NC_060122.1, forward strand.
AACTGCCTATAATTGGAACCATTCCTGTGACACTAGTAATAGATTCCGATGCTTCAGTTCAGGTTTACTGTATCCCTTGGACCTTCTTATTGACGATGAAACACAGAAATTGCATCGGAATTAAGTTGGAAAGGCACAATGCCGACTTAAGTACAAGAAGACTCACTCTCCTCACTGACTATGTATTAAACCATTCCTGTGACACTAGTTATAGATTCCGATGCTTCACTTCAGGTTTACTGTATCCCTTGGACCTTCTTATTGACGATGAAACACAGAAATTGCATCGGAATTAAATACAAAAGTCACAATGCCGACTTAAGTACAAGAAAACTGTATCTTCTTACTGTCTATGTTTTAAACCATTCCTGTGACACTAGTTATAGATTCCGATGTACACTCCAGGTTTACTGTATCCCTTGGACCCTCTAATTGACGATGAAACACAAAAATTGCATCAGAATTAAATACAAAAGGCACAATGCCGACTTAAGGACAAGAAGACTGACTCTTCTTACTGACTATGTTTTGAAACATTCCTGTGACACTAGTTATAGATTCCGATGATTCACTTCAGGTTTACTGTATCCCTCTGGCCTTCCTATTGACGATGAAACACAGAAATTGCACCGGAATTAAATACAAAAGGCACAATGCCGACATAAGTACAAAAAGCCTGACTCTTCTTACTGTCTGTGTTTTGAACCATTCCTGTGACACTAGTTATAAATTCCGATGCTTCACTTCAGGTTTACTGTATCATTTGGACTTTCTTATTGACGATGAAACACAGAAATTACATCTGAAATAAATACAAATGGCACACTGCCGACTTAAATACAAAAAGACTGACTCGTCTTACTGACTATCTTAGTGACTATGTTTTGAACCATTCCTGTGACACTAATGATAGATTCCGATGCTTCACTTCAGGTTTACTGTATCCCTCTGACCTTCTTAATAACGATGAAACACAGAATTTGCATCGGAATTATATAGAAAAAGCACAATGCCGACTTAAGTACAAGAAGACTGACTCTTCTTACTGTCTATGTTTTGAACCATTCCTGTGACACTAGTTATAGATTCCGATGCTTCACTACAGGTTTACTGTCTCCCTTGGACCTTCTTATTGACGATGAAACACAGAAATTGCATCGGAATTAAATACTAAAGGCACAATGCCGACATAAGTACATGAAGACTGACTCTTCTTAATGACTATGTTTTGAACCATTCCTGTGACACTAGTTATAGATTCCGATGCTTCACTTCAGGTCTACTGTATCCCTTGGACCTTCTTATTGACGATGAAACACAGAAATTGCATCGGAATTAAATACAAAAGGCACAATGCCGAATTAGGTACACGAAGACTGACTCTTCTTACTGTCTATGTTTTGAACCATTCCTGTGACACTAGTTATAGATTCCGATGCTTCACTACAGGTTTACTGTATCCCTTGGACCTTTTTATTGACGATGAAACACAGAAATTGCATCGGCACTAAATACAAAAGGCATAATGCCGACTTAAGTACAAGAAGACTGTATCTTCTTACTGTCTATGATTTGAACCATTCCTGTGACACTAGTTATAGATTCCGATGTACACTCCAGGTTTACTGTATCCCTTGGACCTTTTTATTGACGATGAAACACAGAAATTGCATCGGAATTAAATACAAAAGTCACAATTCCGACATAAGGACAAGAAGACTGACTCTTCTTACTAACTATGTTTTGAAACATTCCTGTGACACTAGTTATAGATTCCGATGATTCACTTCAGGTTTACTGTATCCCTCTGACCTTCTTATTGACGATGAAACGCAGCAATTGCACCGGAATTAAATACAAAAGGCACAATGCCGACTTAAGTACAAGAAGACTGACTCTTCTTACTGTCTATGTTTTGAACCATTCCTGTGACACTAGTTACAGATTACGATGCTACACTCCACGTTCACTGTATCCCTTGGAACTTCTTATTGACGATGAAACACAGAAATTGCATCGGCACTAAATACAAAAGGCATAATGCCGACTTAAGTACAAGAAGACTGTATCTTCTTACTGTCTATGATTTGAACCATTCCTGTGACACTAGTTATAGATTCCGATGTACACTCCAGGTTTACTGTATCCCATGGACCTTTTTATTGACGATGAAACACAGAAATTGCATCGGAATTAAATACAAAAGTCACAATTCCGACATAAGGACAAGAAGACTGACTCTTCTTACTAACTATGTTTTGAAACATTCCTGTGACACTAGTTATAGATTCCGATGATTCACTTCAGGTTTACTGTATCCCTCTGACCTTCTTATTGACGATGAAACGCAGCAATTGCACCGGAATTAAATACAAAAGGCACAATGCCGACTTAAGTACAAGAAGACTGACTCTTCTTACTGTCTATGTTTTGAACCATTCCTGTGACACTAGTTATAGATTCCGATGCTTCACTACAGGTTTACTGTCTCCCTTGGACCTTCTTATTGACGATGAAACACAGAAATTGCATCGGAATTAAATACAAAATGCACAATGCCGAATAAGGTACACGAAGACTGACTCTTCTTACTGTCTATGATTTGAACCATTCCTGTGCCACTAGTTATAGATTCCGATGCTACACTCCAGGGTTACTGTATCCCATGGACCTTCTTATTGTCGATGAAACACAGAAATTGCATCACAACTAAATACAAAAGGCACAATGAAGACTTAACGACAACAAGACTGACTCTTCTTTCTGACTATACTTTTAACCATACCTGTGACACTAGTTATAGATTACCATGCTTCACTTCAGGTTTACTGTATCGCTCTGACCTTCTTATTGACGATGAAACACAGAAATTGCATCGGAATTATATAGAAAAAGCACAATGCCGACTTAAGTACAAGAAGACTGACTCTTCTTACTGTCTATGTTTGAACCATTCCTGTGACACTAGTTATAGATTCCGATGCTTCACTACAGGTTTACTGTCTCCCTTGGACCTTCTTATTGACGATGAAACACAGAAATTGCATCGGAATTAAATACAAAAGGCACAATGAGGACATAAGTACATGATGACTGACTCTTCTTAATGACTATAATTTGAACCATTCCTGTGACACTAGTTATAGATTCCGATGCTTCACTTCAGGTCTACCGTATCCCTTGGACCTTCTTATTGACGATGAAACACAGAAATTGCATCGGTATTAAATACAAAAGGCACAATTTCGACTTAGGTACACGAAGACTGACTCTTCTTACTGTCTATGATTTGAACCATTCCTGTGACACTAGTTACAGATTCCGATGCTACACTCCAGGTTTACTGTATCCCTTGGACCTTCTTATTCACGATGAAACACAGAAATTGCATCGGCATTAAATACAAAAGGCATAATGCCGACTTAAGTACAACAAGACTGTATGTTCTTACTGTCTATGATTTGAACCATTCCTGTGACACTAGTTATAGATTCCGATGTACACTCCATGTTTACTGTATCCCTTGGACCTTCTTATTGACGATGAAACACAAAAATTGCATCGGAATTAAATACAAAAGTCACAATGCCGACATAAGGACAAGAAGACTGACTCTTCTTACTGACTATGTTTTGAAACATTCCTCTGACACTAGTTATAGATTCCGATGATTCACTTCAGGTTTACTGTATCCCTCTGGCCTTCCTATTGACGATGAAACACAGAAATTGCACCGGAATTAAATACAAAAGGCACAATGCCGACATAAGTACAAAAAGCCTGACTCTTCTTACTGTCTGTGTTTTGAACCATTCCTGTGACACTAGTTATAAATTCCGATGCTTCACTTCAGGTTTACTGTATCATTTGGACTTTCTTATTGACGATGAAACACAGAAATTACATCTGAAATAAATACAAATGGCACACTGCCGACTTAAATACAAAAAGACTGACTCGTCTTACTGACTATCTTAGTGACTATGTTTTGAACCATTCCTGTGACACTAATGATAGATTCCGATGCTTCACTTCAGGTTTACTGTATCCCTCTGACCTTCTTAATAACGATGAAACACAGAATTTGCATCGGAATTATATAGAAAAAGCACAATGCCGACTTAAGTACAAGAAGACTGACTCTTCTTACTGTCTATGTTTTGAACCATTCCTGTGACACTAGTTATAGATTCCGATGCTTCACTACAGGTTTACTGTCTCCCTTGGACCTTCTTATTGACGATGAAACACAGAAATTGCATCGGAATTAAATACAAAAGGCACAATGCCGACATAAGTACATGAAGACTGACTCTTCTTAATGACTATGTTTTGAACCATTCCTGTGACACTAGTTATAGATTCCGATGCTTCACTTCAGGTCTACTGTATCCCTTGGACCTTCTTATTGACGATGAAACACAGAAATTGCATCGGAATTAAATACAAAAGGCACAATGCCGAATTAGGTACACGAAGACTGACTCTTCTTGCTGTCTATGATTTGAAACATTCCTGTGACACTAGTTACAGATTACGATGCTACACTCCACGTTCACTGTATCCCTTGGAACTTCTTATTGACGATGAAACACAGAAATTGCATCGGCACTAAATACAAAAGGCATAATGCCGACTTAAGTACAAGAAGACTGTATCTTCTTACTGTCTATGATTTGAACCATTCCTGTGACACTAGTTATAGATTCCGATGTACACTCCAGGTTTACTGTATCCCTTGGACCTTTTTATTGACGATGAAACACAGAAATTGCATCGGAATTAAATACAAAAGTCACAATTCCGACATAAGGACAAGAAGACTGACTCTTCTTACTAACTATGTTTTGAAACATTCCTGTGACACTAGTTATAGATTCCGATGATTCACTTCAGGTTTACTGTATCCCTCTGACCTTCTTATTGACGATGAAACGCAGCAATTGCACCGGAATTAAATACAAAAGGCACAATGCCGACTTAAGTACAAGAAGACTGACTCTTCTTACTGTCTATGTTTTGAACCATTCCTGTGACACTAGTTATAGATTCCGATGCTTCACTACAGGTTTACTGTCTCCCTTGGACCTTCTTATTGACGATGAAACACAGAAATTACATCTGAAATAAATACAAAAGGCACAATGGCGAAATAAGATACACGAAGACTGACTCTTCTTACTGTCTATGATTTGAACCGTTCCTGTGCCACTAGTTATAGATTCCGATGCTACACTCCAGGTTTACTGTATCCCTTGGACCTTCTTATGGACGAAGAAACACAGAAATTGCATCGGCATTAAATACAAAACCCACAATGCCGACGTAAGTACAAGAAGACTGTATCTTCTTACTGTCTATGTTTTGAACCATTCCTGTGACACTAGTTATAGATTACAATGCTTCACTTCAGGTTTAGTGTATCATTTGGACCTTCTTATTGACGATGATACACAGAAATTACATCTGAAATAAATACAAAAGGCATAATGCCGACTTAAGTACAAATAGACTGACTCTTCTTACTGTCTATGTTTTGAACCATTCCGGTGACACTAGTTATAGATTCCGATGCTTCACTGCAGGTTTACTGTATCCCTCTGACCTCCTTATTGACGATGAAACACAGAAATTGCATCGGAATTAAATACAAAATGCACAATGCCGAATAAGGTACACGAAGACTGACTCTTCTTACTGTCTATGATTTGAACCATTCCTGTGCCACTAGTTATAGATTCCGATGCTACACTCCAGGGTTACTGTATCCCATGGACCTTCTTATTGTCGATGAAACACAGAAATTGCATCACAACTAAATACAAAAGGCACAATGAAGACTTAACGACAACAAGACTGACTCTTCTTTCTGACTATACTTTTAACCATACCTGTGACACTAGTTATAGATTACCATGCTTCACTTCAGGTTTACTGTATCGCTCTGACCTTCTTATTGACGATGAAACACAGAAATTGCATCGGAATTATATAGAAAAAGCACAATGCCGACTTAAGTACAAGAAGACTGACTCTTCTTACTGTCTATGTTTGAACCATTCCTGTGACACTAGTTATAGATTCCGATGCTTCACTACAGGTTTACTGTCTCCCTTGGACCTTCTTATTGACGATGAAACACAGAAATTGCATCGGAATTAAATACAAAAGGCACAATGAGGACATAAGTACATGATGACTGACTCTTCTTAATGACTATAATTTGAACCATTCCTGTGACACTAGTTATAGATTCCGATGCTTCACTTCAGGTCTACCGTATCCCTTGGACCTTCTTATTGACGATGAAACACAGAAATTGCATCGGTATTAAATACAAAAGGCACAATTTCGACTTAGGTACACGAAGACTGACTCTTCTTACTGTCTATGATTTGAACCATTCCTGTGACACTAGTTACAGATTCCGATGCTACACTCCAGGTTTACTGTATCCCTTGGACCTTCTTATTCACGATGAAACACAGAAATTGCATCGGCATTAAATACAAAAGGCATAATGCCGACTTAAGTACAACAAGACTGTATGTTCTTACTGTCTATGATTTGAACCATTCCTGTGACACTAGTTATAGATTCCGATGTACACTCCATGTTTACTGTATCCCTTGGACCTTCTTATTGACGATGAAACACAAAAATTGCATCGGAATTAAATACAAAAGTCACAATGCCGACATAAGGACAAGAAGACTGACTCTTCTTACTGACTATGTTTTGAAACATTCCTCTGACACTAGTTATAGATTCCGATGATTCACTTCAGGTTTACTGTATCCCTCTGTCCTTCGTATTGACGATGATACGCAGAAATTGCACCGGAATTAAATACAAAAGGCACAATGACGACTTAAGTACAAAAAGACTGACTCTTCTTACTGTCTATGTTTTGAAACATTCCTGTGACACTAGCTATAGATTCCAATGCTTCACTTCAGGTTTACTGTGTCCCTTGGACCTTCTTATTGACGATGAAACACAGAGATTGCATCGGAATTAAATACAAAAGGCACAAAGCCGACATAAGTACATGAAGACTGACTCTTATTACTGACTATGTTTTAACTATTCCTGTGACACTAGTTATAGATTCCGATGCTTCACTTCAGGTCTACAGTATCCCTTGGACCTTCTTATTGACGATGAAACACAGAAATTGCATCGGAATTAAATACAAAAGGCACAATGCCGAATAAGGTACACGAAGACTGACTCTTCTTACTGTCTATGATTTGAACCATTCCTGTGCCACTAGTTATAGATTCCGATGCTACACTCCAGGTTTACTGTATCCCTTGGACCTTCTTATGGACGATGAAACACAGAAATTGCATCGGCATTTAATACAAAAGGCACAATGCCGACGTAAGTACAAGAAGACTGTATCTTCTCACTGTCTATGATTTGAACCATTCCTGTGACACTAGTTATATATTCCGATGTACACTCCAGGTTTACTGTATCCCTTGGACCTTCTTATTGACGATGAAACACAAAAATTGCATCGGAATTAAATACAAAAGGCACAATGCCGACTTAAGGACAAGGAGACTGACTCTTCTTACTGACAATGCTTTGAAACATTCCTGTGACACTAGTTAAAGATTCCGATGATTCACATCAGGTTTACTGTATCCCTCTGACCTTCCTATTGACGATGAAACACAGAAATTGCACCGGAATTAAATACAAAAGGCACAATGCCGACTTAAGTACAAAATGACTGACTCTTCTTACTGTCCTTGCTTTGAACCATTCCTGTGACACTAGTTATAGATTCCGATGCTTCACTGCAGGTTTACTGTATCATTTGGACCCTCTTATTGACGATGATACACAGAAATTACATCTGAAATAAATACAAAAGCCACAATGCCGACTTAAGTTAAATAGACTGACTCTTCTTACCGACTATGTTTGAAACATTCCTGTGACACTAGTTATAGATTCCGATGCTTCACTTCAGGTTTACTGTATCCCTCTGACCTTCTTATTGACGATGAAACACAGAAATTGCACCGCAATTAAATACAAAAGGCACAATGCCAACTTAAGTACAAGAAGACTGACTCTTCTTACTGTCTATGTTTTGAACCATTCCATTAAAAACTAGTTATAGATTCCGATGCTTCACTCCAGGTATACTGCATCCCTTGGACCTTCTTATTGAAATGAAACATTGAAATTGCATCGGAATTAAATAAAAAACCCCAATGCCGGCATAAGTACAAGAAGACTGACTCTTCTTACTGACTATGTTTTGAACCATTCCTGTGACACTTGTTATAGATTTCTGATGCTACACTCCAGGGTTACTGTATCCCTTGGACCTTCTTATTGTCGATGAAACACAGAAATTGCATCAGAATTAAATCCAAAAAGCACAATGAAGACTTAACGACAACAAGACTGACTCTTCTTTCTGACTATACTTTTAACCATACCTGTAACACTAGTTATAGATTACCTTGCTTCACTTCAGGTTTACTGTATCGCTCTGACCTTCTTATTGACGATGAAACACAGAAATTGCATCGGAATTATATAGAAAAAGCACAATGCCGACTTAAGTACAAGAAGACTGACTCTTCTTACTGTCTATGTTTTGAACCATTCCTGTGACACTAGTTATAGATTCCGATGCTTCACTACAGGTTTACTGTCTCCCTTGGACCTTCTTATTGACGATGAAACACAGAAATTGCATCGGAATTAAATACAAAAGGCACAATGCCGACATAAGTTCATGAAGACTGACTCTTCTTAATGACTATAATTTGAACCATTCCTGTGACACTAGTTAGAGATTTCGATGCTTCACTTCAGGTCTACCGTATCCCTTGGACCTTCTTATTGACGATGAAACACAGAAATTGCATCGGAATTAAATACAAAAGGCACAATGCCGACTTAGGTACACGAAGACTGACTCTTCTTACTGTCTATGATTTGAACCATTCCTGTGACACTAGTTACAGATTCCGATGCTACACTCCAGGTTTACTGTATCCCTAGGACCTTCTTATTCACGATGAAACACAGAAATTGCATCGGCATTAAATACAAAAGGCATAATGCCGACTTAAGTACAACAAGACTGTATGTTCTTACTGTCTATGATTTGAACCATTCCTGTGACACTAGTTATAGATTCCGATGTACACTCCATGTTTACTGCATCCCTTGGACCTTCTTATTGACGATGAAACACAAAAATTGCATCGGAATTAAATACAAAAGTCACAATGCCGACATAAGGACAAGAAGACTGACTCTTCTTACTGACTATGTTTTGAAACATTCCTGTGACACTAGTTATAGATTCCGATGATTCACTTCAGGTTTTCTGTATCCCTCTGACCTTCTTATTGACGATGAAACGCAGAAATTGCACCGTAATTAAATACAAAAGGCACAATGACGACTTAAGTACAAAAAGACTAACTCTTCTTACTGTCTATGTTTTGAAACATTCCTGTGACACTAGTTATAGATTCCGATGCTTCACTTCAGGTTTACTGTATCATTTGGACCTTCTATTTGACGATGAAACACAGAAATTACATCTGAAATAAATACAAAAGGCACAATGCCGACTTAAGTACAAAATGACTGACTCTTCTTACTGACTATGTTTTGAACCATTCCTGTGACACTAGCTATAGATTCCAATGCTTCACTTCAGGTTTACTGTGTCCCTTGGACCTTCTTATTGACGATGAAACACAGAAATTGCATCGGAATTAAATACAAAAGGCACAATGCCGAATAAGGTACACGAAGACTGACTCTTCTTACTGTCTATGATTTGAACCACTCCTGAGCCACTAGTTATAGATTCCGATGCTACACTCCAGGTTTACTGTATCCCTTGGACCTTCTTATGGACGATGAAACACAGAAATTGCATCGGCATTAAATACAAAAGGCACAATGCCGACGTAAGTACAAGAAGACTGTATCTTCTCACTGTCTATGTTATGAACCATTCCTGTGACACTAGTTATATATTCCGATGTACACTCCAGGTTTACTGTATCCCTTGGACCTTCTTATTGACGATGAAACCCAAAAATTGCATCGGAATTAAATACATAATGCACAAAGCCAACTTAAGGACAAAGACACTGACTCTTCTTACTGACTATGTTTTGAAACATTCCTGTGACAATAGTTATAGATTCCGATGATTCACATCAGGTTTACTGTATCCCTCTGACCTTCCTATTGACGATGAAACACAGAAATTGCACCGGAATTAAATACAAAAGGCACAATGCCGACTTAAGTACAAAATGACTGACTCTTCTTACTGTCTATGTTTTGAACCATTCCTGTGACACTAGTTATAGATTCCGATGCTTCACTTCAGGTTTACTGTATCATTTGGACCCTCTTGTTGACGATGATACACAGAAATTACATCTGAAATAAATACAAAAGGCACAATGCCGACTTAAGTACAAATAGACTGACTCTTCTTACCGACTATGATTTGAAACATTCCTGTGACACTAGTTATAGATTCCGATGCTACACTCCAGAGTTACTGTATCCCTTGGACCTTGTCATTGCCGATGAAACACAGAAATTGCATCAGAATTAAATACAAAAGGCACAATGAAGACTTAACGACAATAAGACTGACTCTTCTTCTGACTATGCTTTTAACCATACCTGTGACACTAGTTATAGATTACCATGCTTCACTTCAGGTTTACTGTATCGCTCTGACCTTCGTATTGACGATGAAACACAGAAATTGCATCGGAATTAAATAGAAAAGGCACAATGCCGACATAATTACAAGACGATTGACTCTTCTTACTGTTTATGTTTTGAAACATTCCTGTGACACTAGTTATAGATTCCGTTGCTTGACTTCAGGTTTACTGTATCCCAAGGACCTCCTTGTTGACGATGAAACACAGAAATTTGATCGGAATTTAATACAAAAGGCACAATTCCGACTCAAGTACAAGAAGACTGACTCTTCTTCCTGTCTATGCTTTGAACCATTCCTGTGCCACCAGTTATAGATTCCGATGCTTCACTTCAGGTTTACTGCATTCCTCTGACCTTCTTATTGACGATGAACACAGAAATTGCATCGAAATTAAATACAAAAGGCACAATGCCGACTTAAGTACAAGAAGACTGACTCTTCTTACTGACTATGTTTTGAACCATTTCTGTGACACTAGTTATAGCTTCCGATGCTTCACTTCAGGGTTACTGTATCCCTCTGACCTTCTTATTTACGATGAAACACAGAAATTGCATCGGAAGTAAATACAAAAGGCACAATGCCGACTTAAGTACAAGAAGACTGACTCTTCTTACTGTCTATGTTTTGAACAATTCCTGTGATACTAGTTATAGATTCCGATGCTTCACTTCAGGTTTACTGTATCCCTTGGACCTTCTTATTGACGATGAAACACAGAAATTGCATCGGAGTTAAATACAAAAGGCACAATGCTGTCTTAAGTACAAGATGACTGTATCTTATTACTGTCTATGTTTTGAACCATTCCTGTGACACTAGTTATATATTCCGATGCTTCACTGCAGGTTTAGAGTATCCCTTGGACTTTCTTATTGACGATGAAACACAGAAATTGAACCGGAATTAAATACAAAAGGCACAATGCCGACTTAAGGACAAGAAGACTGACTCTTCTAACTGACTATGTTTTGAACCATTCCTGTGACACTAGTTATAGATTTCGATGCTTCACTTCAGGTTTAGTGTATCCCTCTGACCTTCTTATTGACGATGAAACACAGAAATTGCACCGGAATTAAATACAAACGGCCAATGCCGACCTAAGTACATGATGACCGACTCTTCTTACTGACTATGTTTTGAACCATTCCTGTGACACTAGTTACAGATTCCGATGCTTCACTTCAGGTTTACTGTATCCCTTGGACCCTCTTGTTGACGATGAAACACAGAAATTGCATCGGAATTAAATAGATAAGGCACAATGCCGACTTAAGTACAAGAAGACTGACTCTTCTTACTGATTATGTTTTGAACCATTCCTGTGACACTAGTTATAGATTCCGATGCCTCACTTCAAGTTTACTGTATCCCTTGGACCTTCTTATTGTCGATGAAACACAGAAATTGCATCGGAATTAAATACAAAAGGCACAATGCCGACATAAGTACATGAAGACTGACTCTTCCTACTGACTATGTTTTGACCATTCCAGTGACCCTAGTTATAGATTCCAATGCTTCACTTCAGGTTTACTGTATCATTTGGACCTTCATATTTACGATGAAACACAGAAATTACATCTGAAATAAATACAAAATACACAATGCCGACTTAAGTACAAAAAGACTGACTCTTCTTACTGACTATGTTTTGATCCAATCCTGTGACACTAGTTGTAGCTTCCCATGCTTCACTTCAGGTTTACTGTATCCCTTTGACCTTCTTATTGACGATGAAACACAGAAATTGCATCGGAACTGAATAGAGAAGGCACAATGCCGACTTAAGTACAAGAAGACTGACTCTTCTTACTGTCTATGTTATGAACCATTCCTGTGACCCTAGTTATAGATTCCGATGCTCCACTTCAGGTTTACTGTATACCTTGGACCCTCTTATTGACGATAAAACACAGAAATTGCATCGGAATTTAATACAAAAGGCACAATGCAGACTTAAGTACAAAAAGACTGACTTTTCCTACTGTCTATGTTTGAACCATTCCAGTGACACTAGCTAAAGATTTCGATGCTTCACTTCAGGTTTACTGTATCCCTTGGACCTTCTTATTGACGATGAAACAATGAAATTGCATCGGAATTAAATACAATAGGCACAATGCCGACTTAAGTACATGAAGACTTACTCTTCTTACTGACTATGTATTGAACCATTCCTGTGACACTAGTTATAGATTCCGATGCTTCACTTCAGGTTTACTGTATCCCTTGGACATTCTTATTGACGATGAAACACAGAAATTGCATCGGAATTAAATACAAAAGGCATAATGTCGACTTGAGGACAAGAAGACGGACTCTTCTTACTGCCTATGTTTTGAACCATTCCTGTGACACTAGTTATAGATTCCGATGCTTGATTTCAGGTTTACTGTATCCCTTGGACCTTCTTATTGACGATGAAACAAATAAATTGCATCGGAATTAAATACAAAAGGCACAATGCTGACATAAGTACAAGGAGACTGTATCTTCTTACTGACTATGCTTTGAACCATTCCTGTGACACTAGTTATAGATTTCGATGCTTCACTTCAGGTTTAGTGTATCCCTCTGACCTTCTTATTGACGATGAAACACAGAAATTGCACCGGATTTAAATACAACGGCCAATGCCGACTTAAGTACATGAAGACCGACTCTTCTTACTGACTATGTTTTGAACCATTCCTGTGACACTAGTTATAGATTCCGATGCTTCACTTCAGATATACTGTATCCCTTGGCCCTTCTTGTTGACGATGAAACACAGAAATTGCATCGGAATTAAATACAAGAGGCACAATGCCGACTTAAGTGCAAGAAGACTATATCTTCTTACTGTCTATATTTTCGAACCATTCCTGTGACACTAGTTATAGATTCCGATACTTCACTCCAGGTTTACTGTATTCCTTGGACCTTCTTATTGACGATGAAACACAGAAATTGTATCGGAATGAAATAGATAAGGCACAATTCCGACTTAAGTACAAGAAGACTGACTCTTCTTGCTGACTATGTTTTGAACCATTCCTGTGACACTAGTTATAGATTCCGATGCTTCACTTCAGGTTTACTGTATCCCTCTGACCTTCTTATTGGCGATGAAACACAGAAATTGCATCGGAATTAGATACAAAATGCACAATGCCGACTTAAGTACAAGAAGACTGACTCTTCTTACTGTCTATGTTTTGAACCAATCCTGTGACACTAGTTATAGATTCCGAATCTATAACTAGTGTCACAGGATTGGTTCAAAACATAGACAGTAAGAAGAGTCAGTCTTCTTGTACTTAAGTCGGCATTGTGCATTTTGTATCTAATTCCGATGCAATTTCTGTGTTTCATCGCCAATAAGAAGGTCAGAGGGATACAGTAAACCTGAAGTGAAGCATCGGAATCTATAACTAGTGTCACAGGAATGGTTCAAAACATAGTCAGCAAGAAGAGTCAGTCATCTTGTACTTAAGTCGGAATTGTGCCTTATCTATTTCATTCCGATACAATTTCTGTGTTTCATCGTCAATAAGAAGGTCCAAGGGATACAGTAAACCTGGAGTGAAGTATCGGAATCTATAACTAGTGTCACAGGAATGGTTCGAAAATATAGACAGTAAGAAGATATAGTCTTCTTGCACTTAAGTCGGCATTGTGCCTCTTGTATTTAATTCCGATGCAATTTCTGTGTTTCATCGTCAACAAGATGGGCCAAGGGATACAGTATATCTGAAGTGAAGCATCGGAATCTATAACTAGTGTCACAGGAATGGTTCAAAACATAGTCAGCAAGATGAGTCAGAAATTGCATCGGAATTAAATACAAAAGGCACAATGCCGACTCAAGTACAAGAAGACTGACTCTTCTTACAGTCTACGCTTTGATCCATTCCTGTGACACTAGTTATCGATTCCGATGCTTCACTCTAGGTTTACTATATCCCTTGGACCTTCTTATTGACGATGAAACACATCAATTGCCTCGGAATTAAATACAAAAGGCACAATGCAGACTTAAGTACAAGAAGACTGACTCTTCCTACTGTCTATGTTTGAACCATTCCATTGACACTAGTTATAGATTCCGATGCTTCACTTCAGGTTCATGTATCCCTTGGACCTTCTTATTGACGATGAAACAATGAAATTGCATCGGAATCAAATACAAAAGGCACAATGAAGACTTAAGTACATGAAGACTGACTCTTCTTACTGACTATGTATTGAACCATTCCTGTGACACTAGTTATAGATTCCGATGCTTCACTTCAGGTTTACTGTATCCCTTGGACTTTCTTATTGACGATGAAACACAGAAATTGCATCGGAATTAAATACAAAAGGCACAATGTCGACTTACGGACAAGAAGACTGACTCTTCTTACTGCCTATGTTTTGAACCATTCCTGTGACACTAGTTATAGATTCCGATGCTTCACTTCAGGTTTACTGTATCCCTTAGATCTTCTTATTGACGATGAAACACAGAAATTGCATCGGAATTAAATACAAAAGCCACAATGCCGACTCAAGTACAAGAAGACTGACTCTTCTTACTGTCTATGCTTTGAACCATTCCTGTGACACTAGTTATAGATTCCGATGCTTCACTTCAGGTTTACTGTATCCCTCTGACCTTCTTATTGACGATGAAAAACAGAAATTGCATCGGAAATAAATACAAAATGCACAATGATGACTTAAGTACAAGAAGACTGACTCTTCTCACTGTCTATGTTTTGAACCATTTCTGTGACGCTAGTTACAGATTCCGATGCTTCACTTCAGGGTTACTGTAACCCTCTGACCTTCTTATTGACGATGAAACACAGAAAATGCAACGGAATTGAATACAAAAGGCACAATGCCAACTTAAGTACAAGGAGACTGACTCTTATTACTGTCTCTGTTTTGAACCATTCCTGTGCCACTAGTTATAGATTCCGCTGCTTCACTTCAGGTTTACTGTATCCCTTGGACCTTCTTATTGACGATGAAACACAGAAATTGCATCAGAATTAAATACAAAAGGCACAATGCCGACTTAAGTACAAGAAGGCTGACTCTTCTTACTGTCTATGTTTAGAACCTTTCCTGTGACACTAGTTATAGATTATGATGCTTCACTTCAGGTTTACTGAATCCCTTGGACCTTCTTATTGACGATGAAACACAGAAAATGCATCGGAATTGAATACAAAAGGCACAATGCCAACTTAAGTATAAGGAGACTGACTCTTCTTACTGTCTATGTTTTGAACCATTCCTGTGACACTAGTTATAGATTCCGTGGCTTCACTTCAGGTTTACTGTATCCCTTGGACCTTCTTATTGACGATGAAACACAGAAATTGCTTCAGAATTAAATACAAAAGGCACAATGCCGACTTAAGTACAAGAAGGCTGACTCTTCTTACTTTCTATGTTTAGAACCTTTCCTGTGACACTAGTTATAGATTATGATGCTTCACTTCAGGTTTACTGAATCCCTTGGACCTTCTTATTGACGATGAAACACAGAAATTACATCTGAAATAAATACAAATGGCACAATGCCGACTTAAGTACAAAAAGACTGACTCTTGTTACTGACTATGTTTTGAACCATTCCTGTGACACTAATTATAGATTCCAATGCTTCACTTCAGGTTTACTGTATCCCTCTGACCTTCTTATTAACGTTGAAACACAGAATTCGCATCGGAATTATATAGAAAAGGCACAATGCCGACTTAAGTACAAGAGACTGACTCTTCTTACTGTCTATGTTTTGAACCATTCCTGTGACACTAGTTATAGATTCCGATACTTCACTACAGGTTTACTGTCTCCCTTGGACCTTCTTATTGACGATGAAACACAGAAATTGCATCGGAATTAAATACAAAAGCCACAATGCCGACATAACTACATGAAGACTGACCCTTCTTACTGACTATGTTTTGAACCATACCTGTGACACTAGTTATAGATTCCGATGCTTCACTTCTGGTATACTGTATCCCTTGGACCTTCTTATTGACGATGAAACACAGAAATTGCATCGGAATTAAATACAAAAGGCACAATGCCGACTTAGGTACACGAAGACTGACTCTTCTTACTGTCTATGTTTGAACCAATCCTGTGACACTAGTTACAGATTCCGATGCTACACTCCAGGCTTACTGTATCCCTTGGACCTTCTTGTTGACGATGATACACAGAAATTGCATCGGCATTAAATACAAAAGGCATAATGCTGACTTAAGTACAAGAAGACTGTATCTTCTTACTGTCTATGATTTGAACCATTCCTGTGACACTAGTTATAGATTCCGATGAACACTCCAGGTTTACTGTATCCCTTGGACCTTCTTATTGACGATGAAACACAAAAATTGCATCGGAATTAAATACAAAAGTCACAATGCCGACTTAAGGACAAGAAGACTGACTCTTCTTACTGACTATGTTTGAACCATTCCTGTGACACTAGTTATAGATTCCGATGCTTCACTTCAGGTCTACTGTATCATTTGGACCTTCTTATTGACGATGAAACACAGAAATTACATCTGAAATAAATACAAATGGCACAATGCCGACTTAAGTACAAAAAGACTGACTCTTGTTACTGACTATGTTTTGAACCATTCCTGTGACACTAATTATAGATTCCAATGCTTCACTTCAGGTTTACTGTATCCCTCTGACCTTCTTATTAACGTTGAAACACAGAATTTGCATCGCAATTATATAGAAAAGGCACAATGCCGACTTAAGTACAAGAAGACTGACTCTTCTTACTGTCTATGTTTTGAACCATTCCTGTGACACTAGTTATAGATTCCGATACTTCACTACAGGTTTACTGTCTCCCTTGGACCTTCTTATTGACGATGAAACACAGAAATTGCATCGGAATTAAATACAAAAGCCACAATGCCGACATAACTACATGAAGACTGACCCTTCTTACTGACTATGTTTTGAACCATACCTGTGACACTAGTTATAGATTCCGATGCTTCACTTCAGGTATACTGTATCCCTTGGACCTTCTTATTGACGATGAAACACAGAAATTGCATCGGAATTAAATACAAAAGGCACAATGCCGACTTAGGTACACGAAGACTGACTCTTCTTACTGTCTATGTTTGAACCAATCCTGTGACACTAGTTACAGATTCCGATGCTACACTCCAGGTTTACTGTATCCCTTGGACCTTCTTGTTGACGATGAAACACAGAAATTGCATCGGCATTAAATACAAAAGGCATAATGCTGACTTAAGTACAAAAAGACTTACTCTTCTTACTGTCTATATTTTGAACCATTCCTGTGACACTAGTTATAGATTCCGAAGCTTCACTTCAGGTTTACTGTATCATTTGGATCTTCTTATTGACGATGAAACACAGAAATTACATCTGAAATAAATACAAAAGGCACAATGCCGACGTAAGTACAAAAAGGCTGACTCTTCTTACTGACTATGTTTTGAACCATTTCTGTGACACTAGTTATAGATTCCGATGCTTCACTTCAGGTTTACTGTATCATTTGGACCTTCCTATTGACGATGAAACACAGAAATTACATCTGAAATAAATACAAAATACACAATGCCGACTTAAGTACAAAATGACTGACTCTTCTTACTGACTATGTTTTGAACCATTCCTGTGACACTAGTTGTAGATTCCCATGCTTCACTTCAGGTTTACTGTATCCCTCTGACCTTCTTATTGACGATGAAACACAGAAATTGCATCGGAATTGAATAGAGAAGGCACAATGCCGTCTTACGTACAAGAAGACTGACTCTTCTTACTGTCTATGTTATGAACCATTCCTGTGACACTAGTTATAGATTCCGATGCTCCACTTCAGGTTTACTGTTCCTTGGACCCTCTTATTGACGATGAAACACAGAAATTGCATCGGAATTTAAAACAAAAGGCACAATGCCGACTTAAGTACAAGAAGACTGGCTCTTCTTACTGTCTATGTTTCGAACCAATCCTGTGACACTAGTTATAGATTCCGTTGCTTCACTACAGGTTTACTGTATCCCTCTGACCTTCTTATTGACGATGAAACACAGAAATTGCATCGGAATTAAATACAAAATGCACAATGCCGACTTAAGTACAAGAAGACTGGCTCTTCTTACTGTCTATGTTTCGAACCAATCCTGTGACACTAGTTATAGATTCCGTTGCTTCACTACAGGTTTACTGAATCCCTCTTACCTTCTTATTGACGATGAAACACAGAAGTTGTACCGGAATTAAATACAAAAGGCACAATGCCGACTTAAGTACAAGAAGACCGACTCTTCTTACTGTCTACGCTTTGATCCATTCCTGTGACACTAGTTATCGATTCCGATGCTTCACTCTAGGTTTACTATATCCCTTAGACCTTCTTATTGACGATGAAGCACATCAATTGCCTCGGAATTAAATACAAAAGGCACAATGCAGACTTAAGTACAAGAAGACTGACTCTTCCTACAGTCTATGTTTGAACCATTCCATTGACACTAGTTATAGATTCCGATGCTTCACTTCAGGTTTACTGTATCCCTTGGACCTTCTTATTGACGATGAAACAATGAAATTGCATCGGAAACAAATACAAAAGGCACAATGATGACTTAAGTACATGAAGACTGACTCTTCTTACTGACTATGTATTGAACCATTCCTGTGACACTAGTTATAGATTCCGATGCTTCACTTCAGGTTTACTGTATCCCTTGGACATTGTTATTGACGATGAAACACAGAAATTGCATCGGAATTAAATACAAAAGGCGCAATGTCGACTTACGGACAAGAAGACTGACTCTTCTTACTGCCTATGTTTTGAACCATTCCTGTGACACTAGTTATAGATTCCGATGCTTCACTTCAGGTTTATTGTATCCCTTGGATCTTCTTATTGACGATGAAACATAGAAATTGCATCGGAATTAAATACAAAAGCCACAATGCCGACTCAAGTACAAGAAGACTGACTCTTCTTACTGTCTATGCTTTGAACCATTCCTGTGACACTAGTTATAGATTCCGATGCTTCACTTCAGTTTTACTGTATCCCTCGGACCTTCTTATTGACGATGAAAAACAGAAATTGCATCGGAATTAAATACAAAATGCACAATGATGACTTAAGTACAAGAAGACTGACTCTTCTCAGTGTCTATGTTTTGAACCATTTCTGTGACACTAGTTACAGATTCCGATGCTACACTTCAGGGTTACTGTAACCCTCTGACCTTCTTACTGACGATGAAACACAGAAAATGCATCGGAATTGAATTAAAAAGGCACAATGCCAACTTAAGTACAAGGAGACTGACTCTTCTTACTGTCTATGTTTTGAACCATTCCTGTGACACTAGTTATAGATTCCGCTGCTTCACTTCAGGTTTACTGTATCCCTTGGACCTTCTTATTGACGATGAAACACAGAAATTGCATCAGAATTAAATATAAAAGGCACAATGCCGACTTAAGTACAAGAAGGCTGACTCTTCTTACTGTCTATGTTTAGAACCTTTCCTGTGACACTAGTTATAGATTATGATGCTTCACTTCAGGTTTACTGAATCCCTTGGACCTTCTTATTGACGATGAAACACAGAAAATGCATCGGAATTGAATACAAAAGGCACAATGCCAACTTAAGTACAAGGAGACTGACTCTTCTTACTGTCTATGTTTTGAACCATTCCTGTGACACTAGTTATAGATTCCGTTGCTTCACTTCAGGTTTACTGTATCCCTTGGACCTTCTTATTGACGATGAAACACAGAAATTGCATTAGAATTAAATACAAAAGGCACAATGCCGACTTAAGTACAAGAAGGCTGACTCTTCTTACTGTCTATGTTTAGAACCTTTCCTGTGACACTAGTTATAGATTATGATGCTTCACTTCAGGTTTACTGACTCCCTTGGACCTTCTTATTGACGATGAAACACAGAAATTGCATCGGAATTAAATACAAAGGCACAATGCCGACTTAAGTACAAGAAGACTGTATCTTCTTACTGTCTATGTTTTGAACCATTCCTGTGACACTAGTTATAGATTCCGTTGTACACTCCAGGTTTACTGTATCCCTTGGACCTTCTTATTGACGATGAAACACAAAGATTGCATCGGAATTAAATACAAAAGGCACAATGCCGACTTATGGACAAGAAGACTGACTCTTCTTACTGACTGCTTTAAAACATTCCTGTGACACTAGTTATAGATTTCGATGATTCACTTTAGGTTTACTGTATCCCTCTGGCCTTCTTGTTGACGATGAAACACAGAAATTGCACCAGAAATAAATACAAAAGGCACAATGCCGACATAAGTACAAAAAGCCTGACTCTTCTTACTGTCTATGTTTTGAACCATTCCTGTGACACTAGTTATAGATTCCGATGCTTCACTTCAGGTCTACTGTATCATTTGGACCTTCTTATTGACGATGAAACACAGAAATTACATCTGAAATAAATACAAATAGCACAATGCCGACTTAAGTACAAAAAGACTGACTCTTGTTACTGACTATGTTTTGAACCATTCCTGTGACACTAATTATAGATTCCAATGCTTCGCTTCAGGTTTACTGTATCCCTCTGACCTTCTTATTAACGTTGAAACACAGAATTTGCATCGGAATTATATAGAAAAGGCACAATGCCGACTTAAGTACAAGAAGACTGACTCTTCTTACTGTCTATGTTTTGAACCATTCCTGTGACACTAGTAATAGATTCCGATACTTCACTACAGGTTTACTGTCTCCCTTGGACTTTCTTATTGACGATGAAACACAGAAATTGCATCGGAATTAAATACAAAAGGCACAATGCCGACTCAAGTACAAGAAGACTGACTCTTCTTACTGACTATGTTTTGAACCATTCCTGTGACACTTGTTATAGATTCCGATGCTTCACTTAAGGTCTACTGTATCCCTTGGACCTTCTTATTGACGATGAAACACAGAAATTGCATCGGAATTAAATACAAAAGGCACAATGCCGACTTAGGTACACGAAGACTGACTCTTCTTACTGTCTATGTTTGAACCAATCCTGTGACACTAGTTACAGATTCCGATGCTACACTCCAGGTTTACTGTATCCCTTGGACCTTCTTGTTGACGATGAAACACAGAAATTGCATCGGCATTAAATACAAAAGGCATAATGCTGACTTAAGTACAAGTAGACTGTATCTTCTTACTGTCTATGATTTGAACCATTCCTGTGACACTAGTTATAGATTCCGATGAACACTCCAGGTTTACTGTATCCCTTGGACCTACTTATTGACGATGAATCACAAAAATTGCATCGGAATTAGATACAAAAGTCACAATGCCGACTTAAGGACAAGAAGACTGACTCTTCTTACTGACTATGTTTGAAACATTCCTGTGACACTAGTTATAGATTCCGAAGCTTCACTTCAGGTTTACTGTATCATTTGGACCTTCTTATTGACGATGAAACACAGAAATTACATCTGAAATAAATACAAAAGGCACAATGCCGACGTAAGTACAAAAAGGCTGACTCTTCTTACTGACTATGTTTTGAACCATTCCTGTGACACTAGTTATAGATTCCGATGCTTCACTTCAGGTTTACTGTATCATTTGGACCTTCTAATTGACGATGAAACACAGAAATTACATCTGAAATAAATACAAAATACACAATGCCGACTTAAGTACAAAATGACTGACTCTTCTTACTGACTATGTTTTGAACCATTCCTGTGACACTAGTTGTAGATTCCCATGCTTCACTTCAGGTTTACTGTATCCCTCTGACCTTCTTATTGACGATGAAACACAGAAATTGCATCGGAATGGAATAGAGAAGGCACAATGCCGACTTACGTACAAGAAGACTGACTCTTCTTACTGTCTATGTTATGAACTATTCCTGTGACACTAGTTATAGATTCCGATGCTCCACTTCAGGTTTACTGTATTTCTTGGACCCTCTTATTGACGATGAAACACAGAAATTGCATCGGAATTTAAAACAAAAGGCACAATGCCGACTCACGTACAAGAAGACTGACTCTTCTTACTGTCAATGTTTTGAACCATTCCTGTGACACTAGTTATAGATTCCGATGCTTCACTTCAGGTTTACTGTATCCCTCTGTCCTTCTTATTGGCGATGAAACACAGAAATTGCATCGGAATTAAATACAAAATGCACAATGCCGACTTAAGTACAAGAAGACTGACTCTTCTTACTGTCTATGTTTTGAACCAATCCTGTGACACTAGTTATAGATTCCGTTGCTTCACTACAGGTTTACTGAATCCCTCTTACCTTCTTATTGACGATGAAACACAGAAATTGTATCGGAATTAAATACGAAAGGCACAATGCCGACTGAAGTACAAGAAGACCGACTCTTCTTACTGTCTACGCTTTGATCCATTCCTGTGACACTAGTTATCGATTCCGATGCTTCACTCTAGGTTTACTATATCCCTTGGACCTTCTTATTGACGATGAAACACATCAATTGCCTCGGAATTAAATACAAAAGGCACAATGCAGACTTAAGTACAAGAAGACTGACTCTTCCTACTGTCTATGTTTGAACCATTCCATTGACACTAGTTATAGATTCCGATGCTTCACTTCAGGTTTACTGTATCCCTTGGACCTTCTTATTGACGATGAAACAATGAAATTGCATCGGAAACAAATACAAAAGGCACAATGAAGACTTAAGTACACGAAGACTGACTCTTCTTACTGACTATGTATTGAACCATTCCTGTGACACTAGTTATAGATTCCGATGCTTCACTTCAGGTTTACTGTATCCCTTGGACATTGTTATTGACGATGAAACACAGAAATTGCATCGGAATTAAATACAAAAGGCGCAATGTCTACTTACGGACAAGAAGACTGACTCTTCTTACTGCCTATGTTTTGAACCATTCCTGTGACACTAGTTATAGATTCCGATGCTTCACTTCAGGTTTACTGTATCCCTTGGATCTTCTTATTGACGATGAAGCACAGAAATTGCATCGGAATTAAATACAAAAGCCACAATGCCGACTCAAGTACAAGAAGACTGACTCATCTTACTGTCTATGCTTTGAACCATTCCTGTGACACTAGTTATAGATTCCGATGCTTCACTTCAGGTTTACTGTATCCCTCGGACCTTCTTATTGACGATGAAAAACAGAAATTGCATCGGAATTAAATACAAAATGCACAATGATAACTTAAGTACAAGAAGACTGACTCTTCTCACTGTCTATGTTTTGAACCATTTCTGTGACACTAGTTACAGATTCCGATGCTACACTTCATTGTTACTGTAACCCTCTGACCTTCTTACTGATGATGAAACACAGAAAATGCATCGGAATTGAATACAAAAGGCACAATGCCAACTTAAGTACAAGGAGACTGACTCTTCTTACTGTCTATGTTTTGAACCATTCCTGTGACACTAGTTATAGATTCCGCTGCTTCACTTCAGGTTTACTGTATCCCTTGGACCTTCTTATTGACGATGAAACACAGAAATTGCATCAGAATTAAATATAAAAGGCACAATGCCGACTTAAGTACAAGAAGGCTGACTCTTCTTACTGTCTATGTTTAGAACCTTTCCTGTGACACTAGTTATAGATTATGATGCTTCACTTCAGGTTTACTGAATCCCTTGGACCTTCTTATTGACGATGAAACACAGAAAATGCATGGGAATTGAATACAAAAGGCACAATGCCAACTTAAGTACAAGGAGACTGACTCTTCTTACTGTCTATGTTTTGAACCATTCCTGTGACACTAGTTATAGATTCCGTTGCTTCACTTCAGGTTTACTGTATCCCTTGGACCTTCTTATCGACGATGAAACACAGAAATTGCATTAGAATTAAATACAAAAGGCACAATGCCGACTTAAGTACAAGAAGGCTGACTCTTCTTACTGTCTATGTTTAGAACCTTTCCTGTGACACTAGTTATAGATTATGATGCTTCACTTCAGGTTTACTGAATCCCTTGGACCTGATTATTGACGATGAAACACAGAAATTGCATCGGAATTAAATACAAAGGCACAATGCCGACTTAAGTACAAGAAGATTGTATCTTCTTACTGTCTATGTTTTGAACCATTCCTGTGACACTAGTTATAGATTCCGTTGTACACTCCAGGTTTACTGTATCCCTTGGACCTTCTTATTGACGATGAAACACAAAGATTGCATCGGAATTAAATACAAAAGGCACAATGCCGACTTAAGGACAAGAAGACTGACTCTTCTTACTCACTGCTTTAAAACATTCCTGTGACACTAGTTATAGATTTCGATGATTCACTTTAGGTTTACTGTATCCCTCTGGCCTTCTTGTTGACGATGAATCACAGAAATTGCACCAGAAATAAATACAAAAGGCACAATGCCGACATAAGTACAAAAAGCCTGACTCTTCTTACTGTCTATGTTTTGAACCATTCCTGTGACACTAGTTATAGATTCCGATGCTTCACTTCAGGTCTACTGTATCATTTGGACCTTCTTATTGACGATGAAACACAGAAATTACATCTGAAATAAATACAAATGGCACAATGCCGACTTAAGTACAAAAAGACTGACTCTTGTTACTGACTATGTTTTGAACCATTCCTGTGACACTAATTATAGATTCCAATGCTTCACTTCAGGTTTACTGTATCCCTCTGACCTTCTTATTAACGTTGAAACACAGAATTTGCATCGGAATTATATAGAAAAGGCACAATGCCGACTTAAGTACAAGAAGACTGACTCTTCTTGCTGGCTATGTTTTGAACCATTCCTGTGACACTAGTTATAGATTCCGATGCTTCACTTCAGGTTTACTGAATCCCTCTTACCTTCTTATTGACGATGAAACACTGAAATTGCATCGGAATTAAATACAAAACGCACAATGCCGACTTAAGTACAAGACGACTGACTCTTCTTACTGCCTATGCTTTGATCCATTTCTGTGACACTAGTTATAGATTCCGATGCTTCACATCATGGTTACTGTAACCTTCTGACCTTCATATTGACAATGAAACACAGAAATTGCATCGGAATTGAATTCAAAAGGCACAACGCCAAGTTAAGTACAAGAAGACTGACTCCTCATACTGTCTACGTTTTGAACCATTCCTGTGACACTAGTTATAGATTCCGATGCTTCACTTCAGGTTTACTGTATCCCTTGGACATTCTTATTGATGATGAAACACGGGAATTGCCTCGGAATTAAATACAAAAGGCACAATGCCGACATAAGTACAAGAAGACTAACTCTTCCTACTGTCTATGTTTGAACCATTCCATTGACACTAGTTATAGATTCCGATGCTCCACTTCAGAATTACTGTTTCCCTTGGAACTTCTTATTGACGATAAAACACAGCAATTGCATCGGAATTAAATAGAAAAGGCACAATGACTACTTAGGTACAAGAAGACTGACTCTTGTTACTGACTATGTTTTGAACCATTCCAGTGACACTAGTTATAGATTCCGTTGCTCCACTTCAGGTTTACTGTATCCCATGTACCTTCTTATTGACGATGAAACACAGAAATTGCATCGGAATTAAATACATAGGGCACAATGCCGACATAAGTACATGAAGACTGACACTTCTTACTGACACTTGTTTTGAACCATTCCTGTGACACTAGTTATAGATTCCGATGCTTCACTTCATGTTTACTGTATCCCTCTGACCTCCTTATTGACGCTGAAACACAGAAATTGCATCGGAATTAAATACAAAATGCACAATGCCGACTTAAGTACAACAAGACTGACTCTTCTACTGCCTGTGTTTTGAACCATTTCTGTGACACTAGTTATAGATTCCGATGCTTCACTTCAGGTTACTGTATCCCTCTGACCTTCTTATTGACGATGAAACACAGAAATTGCATCGGAATTAAATAGAAAAGGCACAATGCCTTCTTAGGTACCAGCAGACTGACTCTTCTTAGTGTCTATGCTTTGAACCATTCCTGTGACGCTAGTTACAGATACCGATGCTTCACTTCAGGTTTACTGTATCCCTTGGACCTTCTTATTGACGATGAAACACAGATATTGCATCGGAATTAAATACAAAAGGCACAATGCCGACTTAAGTACAAAAGAACTGAATCTTCCTACTGTCTATGTTTGTACCATTCCTGTGACACTAGTTATAGATTCCGATGCCTCACTTCAGGTTTACTGTAGCACTCCGACCTTCTTTATGACGATGAAACACAGAAATTGCATCAAAATTAAATAAAAGGCACCATGCCGACTTAAGTACAAGAAGACTGACTCTTCCTACTGTCTATGCTTTCAACGATTCCTGTAACATTAGTTATAGATTCCGATGCTTCACTTCAGGTTTACTGTATCCTTTGGACCTTCTTATTGGCGACGAAATACAGAAATAGCATCGGAATTAAATAGACAAGGCACAATGCCGACTTAAGTACAAGAAGACTGACTCTTCCTACTGTCTATCCTTTAAACCATTCCTGTGACACTAGTTATAGTTTCCGATGCTTCACCTCAGGTTCACTGTATCCCTCTGACCTTCTTATTGACGATGAAACACAGAAATTGCATCGGAATTAAATAGAAAAGGCACAATGCCTTCTTAGGTACCAGCAGACTGACTCTTCTTAGTGTCTATGCTTTGAACCATTCCTGTGACGCTAGTTTCAGATTCCGATGCTTCACTTCAAGTTTACTGTATCCCTTGGACCTTCTTATTGACGATGAAACACAGAAATTGCATCGGAATTAAATACAAAAGGCACAATGCCGACTTAAGTACAAAAAGACTGACTCTTCTTACTGACTACGTTTTGAACCATTCCTGTGACACTAGTTATAGATTCCGATGCTTCACTTCAGGTTTACTGTATTCCTTGGACCCTCTTATTGACGATGAAACACAGAAATTGTGTCGGAATTTAATACAAAAGGCACAGTGCCGACTCAAGTACATGAAGACTGTCTCTTCTTAGTGTCTATGTTTTGAACCATTCCTGTGACACTAGTTATAGATTGCGATGCTTCACTTCAGGTTTACTGTATCCCTCTGACCTTCTTATTGACGATGAAACACAGAAATTGCATCGGAATTAAATACAAAATGCACAATGCCGACTTAAGTACAAGAAGACTGACTCTTCTAACTGTCTATGTTTTGAACCATTCCTGTGACAGTAGTTATAGACTCCGATGCTTCACTTTACGTTTACTCTATCCCTTGGACCTTCCTATTGACGATGAAACACAGAAATTGCATCGGAATTAAATAGGAAAGGCACAATGCCGACTTAGGTACAAGAAGACTGACTCTTGTTACTGACTATGTTTTGAACCATTCCTGTGACACTAGTTATAGATTCCGTTGCTTCACTTCAGGTTTACTGTATCCCATGTACCTCCTTATTGACGATGAAACACAGAAACTGCATCGGAATTAAATACATAAGGCACAATGCCGAAATAAGTACATGAAGACTGACTCTTCTTACTGTCTATGTTTTGAACCATTCCTGGTACACTAGTTATATGCTTCACTTCAGGTTTACTGTATCTCTCTGACCTTCTTATTGACGATGAAACACAGAAATTGCATCGGAATTACATTCAAAAGGCACAATGCCGACTTCAGTACAAGAAGAGAGACCCTTCTTACTGACTACGTTTTGAACCATTCCTGTGACACTAGTTATAGATTCCGGTGCTTCACTTCAGGTTTACTGTATCCCTCTGACCTTCTTATTGACGATGAAACACAGTAATTGCATCGGAATTAAATTGAAAAGGGCATAATGCCGACTTAAGTACAAGAAGACTGACTCTTCTTGCTCTCTATGTTTTGAACCATTCCTGTGACACCAGTTATAGATTCCGATGCTTCACTTCAGGTTTACTGTATCCTTCTGACCTTCTTATTGACGATGAAACACAGAAATTGCATCGGAATTACATTCAAAAGCCACAATGCCGACTTCAGTACAAGAAGACTGACCCTTCTTTTTGTCTATGTTTTGAACCATTCCAGTGACACTAGTTATAGATTCCGATGCTTCACTTTAGGTGTACTGTATCCCTCTGACCTTCTTATTGACGATGAAACACAGAAATAGCATCGGAATTAAATACAATAGGCACAATGCCGACTTAAGTACAAGAAGACTGACTCTTCTTACTGACTGTCTTGAACCATTTCTGTGACACTAGTTATAGATTCCGATGCTTCTCTTCAGGTTTACTGAATCCCTCTGACCTTCTTATTGACGTTGAAACACAGAAATTGCAACGGAAATAAATACAAATGGCACAATGCCGACTTAAGTACAAGAAGACTGACTCTCCGTACTGTCTATATTTTGAACCATTCCTGTGACACTAGATATAGATTCCGATGCTTCACTTCAGGTTTACTGTATACCTTGGACCTTCTTATTGACGATGAAACACAGAAATTGCATCGGAATTTAATGGAAAAGGCACAATGCCGACTTAAGTACAAGAAGACTGACTCGTCTTACTGTCTATGTTTTGAACCATTCCTGTGATGCAAGTTACAGATTCCGATGCTTCACTTCAGGTTTACTGTATCCCTCTGTCCTTCTTATTGGCGATGAAACACAGATATTGCATCGGAATTAAATGGAAAAGGCACAATGCCGACTTAAGTACAAGAAGCCTGACTCTTCTTAATGTCTATGTTTTGAACCACTCCTGTGACGCTAGTTACAGATACCGATGCTTGACTTCAGGTTTACTGTATCCCTTGGACCTTCTTATTGACGATGAAACACAGATATTGCATCGGAATTAAATACAAAAGGCACAATGCCGACTTAAGTACAAAAGAACTGAATCTTCCTACTGTCTATGTTTGTACCATTCCTGTGACACTAGTTATAGATTCCGATGCCTCACTTCAGGTTTACTGTAGCACTCCGACCTTCTTTATGACGATGAAACACAGATATTGCATCAAAATTAAATAAAAGGCACCATGCCGACTTAAGTACAAGAAGACTGACTCTTCCTACTGTCTATGCTTTCAACGATTCCTGTAACATTAGTTATAGATTCCGATGCTTCACTTCAGGTTTACTGTATCCTTTGGACCTTCTTATTGGCGACGAAATACAGAAATAGCATCGGAATTAAATAGACAAGGCACAATGCCGACTTAAGTACAAGAAGACTGACTCTTCCTACTGTCTATCCTTTAAACCATTCCTGTGACACTAGTTATAGTTTCCGATGCTTCACCTAAGGTTCACTGTATCCCTCTGACCTTCTTATTGACGATGAAACACAGAAATTGCATCGGAATTAAATAGAAAAGGCACAATGCCTTCTTAGGTACAAGCAGACTGACTCTTCTTAGTGTCTATGCTTTGAACCATTCCTGTGACGCTAGTTTCAGATTCCGATGCTTCACTTCAGGTTTACTGTATCCCTCTGACCATCTTATTGACGATGAAACACAGAAATTGCATCGGAAATAAATACAAAAGGCACGATGCCGACTTAAGTACATGTAGACTGAATCTTCCTACTGTCTATGTTTTGAACCATTCCTGTGACACTAGTTATAGATTCCGATGCTTCATTTCAGGATTACTGTATCCCTAGGATCTACTACTTGACGATGAAACACAGATAGTGCATAGGAGTTAAATACAATTGGCACAATACCGACTTAGGTACAAGAAGACTGACTCTTCCTACTGTCTATGTTTTGAACCATTCCTGTGACACTAGTTATTGATTCTGATGCTTCACTTCAGGTTTACTGTATCCCTTGGACCTTCTTATTTACGATGAAACACAGAAATTGCATCGGAATTAAATACAAAAGGCACAATTCCGACTTAAGTACAAGAAGACTGACGCTTCTTACTGTCTATGCTTTGAACCATTCCTGTGGCACTAGTTATAGATTCCGATGCTTCACTTAAGGTTTACTGTATCCCTCTGACCTTCTTATTGACGATGAAACTTAGAAATTGCATCGGAATTAAATACAAAATGCACAATGCCGACTTAAGTACATGAAAACTGATGCTTGGTACTGACTATGTTTTGAACCATTCCTGTGACACTAGTTATTGATTCCGATGATTCACTTCAGGTTTACTGTATCCCTTTGACCTTCTTATTGACGATGAAACACAGATATTGCATCGGAATTAATTACAAAACGCACATACCGACTTAAGTACAAGAAGACTGACTCTTCTTAATGACTATGTTTTGAACCATTCGTGTGACACTAGTAATAGCTTCCGATGCATCACTTCAGGTTTACTGTATCCCTTGTACCTTCTTATTGACGATGAAACACAGATAGGGCATCGGAGTTAAATACAATAAGCACAATGCCGACTTAAGTACAAGAAGACTGACTCTTCCTAATGTCTATGTTTTGAACCATTCCTAAGACACTAGTTATTCATTCCGATGCTTCACTTCAGGTTTACTGCATCCCTCTGATCTTCTAATTGACGATGAAACACAGAAACTGCTTCGGAAATAAGTACAAAAGGCACGATGCCGACTTAAGTACATGTAGACTGAATCTTCCTACTGTCTATGTTTTGAACCATTCCTGTGACACTAGTTGTAGATTCCGATGATGCACTTCAGGTTTACTGTATCCCTTGGACCTTCTTATTGACGATGAAACACAGATATTGCATCGGAATTAAATAGAAAAGGCACAATGCCGACTGAAGTACAAGAAGACTGACTCTTATTACTGACTATGATTTGAACCATTCCTGTGACACTAGATATAGATTCCGATGCTTCACTTCAGGTTTACTGTATCCCTCTGACCTTCTTATTGACGATGATACACAGACATTACATCGGAATTAAATTGAAAAAGCACAATGCCGACTTAAGTACAAGAAGACTGCCTCTTTTTATTGTCTATGTTATGAAATATTTCTGTGACACTAGTTATAGATTCCGATGCTTCACTTCACGTTTACTGTATCCCTTGGACCTTCTTATTGACGATGAAACACAGATATTGCAACGGAATTAAATACAAAAGGCACAATGCCGACTTAAGTACAAGAGAACTGAATCTTCCTACTGTCTATGTTTGAACCATTCCTCTGACACTAGTTATAGATTCCGATGCCTCACTTCAGGTTTACTGTAGCACTCCGACCTTCTTTATGACGATGAAACACAGAAATTGCATTAAAATTAAAGAAAAGGCACCATGCCGACTTAAGTACAAGAAGACTGACTCTTCCTACTGTCTAGGCTTGCAACGATTCCTGTAACATTAGTTATAGATTCCGATGCTTCACTTCAGGTTTACTGTATCCTTTGGACCTTCTTATTTGCGACGAAATACAGAAATTGCATCGGAATTAAATAGACAAGGCACAATGCCGACTTGAGTACAAGAGGACTGACTCATCTTACTGACTACGTTTTGAACCATTCCTGTGACACTAGTTAGAGATTCCGATGCTTCACTTCAGGTTTACTGTATCCCTCTGACCATCTTATTGACGATGAAACACAGAAATTGCATCGGAAATAAATACAAAAGGCACGATGCCGACTTAAGTACATGTAGACTGAATCTTCCTACTGTCTATGTTTTGAACCATTCCTGTGACACTAGTTATAGATTCCGATGCTTCATTTCAGGATTACTGTATCCCTAGGATCTACTTCGTGACGATGAAACACAGATAGTGCATAGGAGTTAAATACAATAGGCACAATACCGACTTAGGTACAAGAAGACTGACTCTTCCTACTGTCTATGTTTTGAACCATTCCTGTGACACTAGTTATTGATTCTGATGCTTCACTTCAGGTTTACTGTATCCCTTGGACCTTCTTATTTACGATGAAACACAGAACTTGCATCGGAATTAAATACAAAAGGCACAATTCCGACTTAAGTTCAAGAAGACTGACGCTTCTTACTGTCTATGCTTTGAACCATTCCTGTGACACTAGTTGTAGATTCCGATGCTTCACTTAAGGTTTACTGTATCCCTCTGACCTTCTTATTGACGATGAAACTTAGAAATTGCATCGGAATTAAATACAAAATGCACAATGCCGACTTAAGTACATGAAAACTGACTCTTCGTACTGACTATGTTTTGAACCATTCCTGTGACACTAGTTATAGATTCCGATGATTCACTTCAGGTTTACTGTATCCCTTGGACGTT
Source organism: Schistocerca americana (assembly GCF_021461395.2). NCBI lineage: Eukaryota > Metazoa > Arthropoda > Insecta > Orthoptera > Acrididae > Schistocerca > Schistocerca americana. The sequence continues at coordinate 11,703,801 of NC_060122.1, forward strand.
CTTATTGACGATGAAACACAGATATTGCATCGGAATTAAATAGAAAAGGCACAATGCCGACTTAAGTACAAGAAGACTGACTCTTCTTACTGACTATGTTTTGAACCATTCCTGTGACACTAGTTATAGATTCCGATGCTTCACTTCAGGTTTACTGTATCCCTTGGACCTTCTTATTGACGATGAAACACAGAAATTGCATCGGAATCAAATCGAAAAGGCACAATTACGACTTAAGTACACGAAGACTGACTCTTCTTACTGTCTATGTTTTGAACCATTCCTGTGACGCTAGTTACAGATTCCGATGCTTCACTTCAGGTTTACTGTATCCATCAGACCTTCTTATTGACGATGAAACACAGAAATTGCATCGGAATTAAATGGAAAAGGCACAATGCCGACATAAGTACAAAAAGACTTACTCTTCCTACTGTCTATGTTTTGAACCATTCCTGTGACACTAGTTATAGATTCCGATGCTTCACCTCATATTTACTGTATCCCTTGGACGTTCTTATTGACTATGAAACACAGAAATTGCATCGGAATTAAATAGAAAAGGCACAATGCCGACTTTAGTACTATAAGACTTACTCTTCTTACTGACTATGTTTTGAACCATTCCTGTGACGCTAGTTACAGATTTCGATGCTTCACTTCAGGTGTACTGTATCCCTTGGACCTTCTTATTGACGATGAAACACAGATATTGCATCGGAATTAAATACAAAAGCCACAATGCCGACTTAAGTACAGGAAGACTGACTCTTCTTACTGACTATGTATTGAAACATTCCTGTGGCACTAGTTTGAGATACCGATGCTTCACTTCAGGTTTACTGTATCCCTCTGACCTTCTTATTGACGATGAAACACAGTAATTGCATCGGAATTAAATTGAAAAGGGCATAATGCTGACTTAAGTACAAGAAGACTGACTCTTCTTGCTCTCTATGTTTTAAACCATTCCTGTGACACCAGTTATAGATTCCGATGCTTCACTTCAGGTTTACTGTATCCCTCTGACCTTCTTAGTGACCATGAAACACAGTAATTGCATAGGAATTAAATTGAAAAGGGCATAATGCCGACTTAAGTACAAGAAGACTGCCTCTTCTTGCTCTCTATATTTTGAACCATTCCTGTGACACCAGTTATAGATTCCGATGCTGCACTTCAGGTTTACTGTATCCCTTGGACCTTCTTGTTGTCGATGAAACACAGAAATTGCATCGGAATTAAATACAAAAGGCACAATGCCGACTTAAGTACAAGACGACTGACTCTGCTTACTGACTATGTTTTGAACCATTCCTGTGACACTAGTTATAGATTCCAATGCTTCACTTCAGGTATACTGTAGCCCTCTGACCTTCTTCTTGACGATGAAACACAGAAATTACATCGGAATTAAGTACAAAAGGCCCAATGCCGTCTGAAGTATATGTAGACTGACTCTTTCTACTGTTTATGATTTGAAACATTCCTGTGACGCTAGTTATAGATTCCGATGCTTCATTTCATGTTTACTGTATCCCTCTGACCTTCTTATTGACGATGAAACACAGAAATAGCATCGGAATTAAATACAAAAGGCACATTGCCGACTTAAGTACAAGAAGACTGACTCTTCTTACTGACTGTCTTGAAACATTCCTGTGACACTAGTTATAGATTCCGATGCTTCTCTTCAGGTTTACTGAATACCACTGACCTTCTTATTGACGTTGAAACACAGAAATTGCATCGGAATTAAATACAAATGGCACAATGCCGACTTAAGTACAAGCAGACTGATTCTCCTTACTGTCTATATTTTGAACCATTCCTGTGACACTAGATATAGATTCCGATGCTTCACTTCAGGTTTACTGTATCCCTTGGACCTTCTTATTGACGATGAAACACAGAAATTGCATCGGAATAAAATGAAAAAGGCACAAAGCCGACTTAAGTACAAGAAGACTGACTCTTCCTACCGTCTATGTTTTGAACCATTCCTGTGACACTAGTTATATATTCCGATGCTTCATTTCAGGTATACTGTATCCCTTGGCCGTTCATATTGACGATGAAACACAGAAATTGCATCGGAATTAAATAGAAAAGGCACAATGGCGACTTAAGTACAAGAAGACAGACTCTTCCCACTGTCTATGTTTTGAACCATTCCTGTGACACTAGTTATAGATTCCGATGCTACACTTCAGGTTTACTGTATCCCTCTGAACTTCTAATTGTGGGTGAAACACAGTAATTGCATCGGAATTAAATTGAAAAGGCATAATGCCGACTTAAGTACAAGAAGTCCGACTCTTCTTACTGTCTATAATTTGAACCATTCCTGTGACATTAGTTATAGATTCCGATGATTCACTTCAGGTTTACTGTATCCCTTGCACCTTCTTATTGACGGTGAAACACAGAAATTGCATCGGAATTAAATACAAAAGGCACAATGCCGACTTAAGTAAAAGTAGACTGACTCTTCCTACTGTCTATGTTTTGAAAAACTCTTGTGACACTAGTTATTGATTCCGATGCTTCATTTCAGGTTTACTGTATCCCTTGGACATTCTTGTTGACGATGAAACACAGAAAGTGCATCGGAATTAAATAGAAAATGCACAATGCTGACTTAAGTACAAGAAGACTGACTCTTCCTACTGACTATGTTTTGAACCACTCCTGTGACACTAGTTAATGATTCCGATGTTTCACTTCAGGTTTACTGTATCCCTCTGACCTTCTTATTGACGATGAAACACAGAAATTGCATCGGAATTAAATACAAAAGGCATAATGCCGACTTAGGTACAAGAAGACTGACTTTTCTTACTGTCTATGCTTTGAACCACTCCTGTGACACTAGCTATAGGTTCCGATGCATCACTTCAGGGTTACTGTATCCCTTGGACCTTCTTATTGACGATGAAACACAGATATTGCATCGGAATAAATTACAAAAGGCACAATGCCGACTTAGGTACAAGAAGACTGACTCTTCCTACTGGCTATGTTTTGAACTATTCCTGTGACACTAGTTATAGATTCCGATGCTACACTTCAGGTTTACTGTATCCCTCTGACTCTCTTATTGACGATGAAACACAGAAATCGCATCGGAATTAAATACAAAAGGCACAATGCCGACTTAAGTACATGTAGACTGACTCTTCCTACTGTCAAGGTTTGAAGCTTCCTGTGACACTAGTTATAGATTCCGATGCTTCATTTCAGGTTTACTGTATCCATCTGAACTTCTTATTGACGATGAAACACAGAAATTGCATCGGAAATAAACACAAAAGGCACGATGCCGACTTAAGTACAGGTAGACTGAATCTTCCTACTGTCTATGCTTTGAACCATTCCTGTGACACTAGTTACAGATTCCGGTGATGCACTTCAGGTTTACTGTATCCCTTGGACCTTCTTATTGACGATGAAACACAGAAATTGCATCTCAATTAAATAGAAAAGGCACAATACCAACTTAAGTACAAGATGGCTGACACTTCTTACTGACTATGTTTGGAACTATTCCTGTGTCACTGGTTATAGATTCCGATGCTACACTTCAGGTTTACTGTATCCCTCTGACCTTCATATTGACGATGAAACTCAGATATTGCATCGGAATAAAATAGAAAAGGCACAATGCCGACTGAAGTACAGGAAGACTGACTGTTCATACTGACTATGTTTTGAACCATTCCTGTGACACCAGTTATAGATTCCGATGCTTCGCCTCAGGTTCGCTGTATCGACCTGACTTTCTTAATGACGATGAAACACAGAAATTGCATCGGAACTGAATAGAAAAGACACAATGCCGTCTTAAGTACAAGCAGACTGACTCTTCTTAGTGTCTATGTTTTGAATCATTCCTGTGACGCTTCTTACAGATTCCGATTCCTCACTTTAGGTTTACTGTATCCCTTGGACCTTCTTATTGACGATGAAACACAGAAATTGCTTCGGAATTAAATACAAAAGGCACAATGCCGACTTAAGTACAGGAAGACTGACTCTTCATACTGACTATGTTTTGAACCATTCCTGTGCCACTAGTAAGAGATTCCGATGCTTCCCTCCAGGTTTACTGTATTCGTCTGACCTTCTAATTGGCGATTAAACACAGAAATTGCAACGGAATTAAATACAAAAGGCATAATGCCGACTTAAGTACAAGAAGACTGACTCTTCTTACTGACTATGCTTTGAACCATTCCTGTGACACTAGTTATAGATTCCGATGCTTCACTTCAGGTTTACTGTATCCCTCTGACCTTCTTATTGACGATGAAACACAGAAATTGCATCGGAAATATATACAAAAGGCACGATGCCGACTTAAGTACATGTAGACTGAATCTCTTACTCTCTATGTTTTGAACCATTCCTGTGACACTAGTTATAGATTCCGGTGCTTCATCTCAGGTTTACTGTATCCCTTGGATCTTCTTATTGACGATGAAACACAAATAGTGCATCGGAGTTAAATACAGTAGGAACAATACCGACTTAAGTACAATAAGACTGAGTCTTCCTATAGTCTATGTTTTGAACCATTCCTGTGACACTAGTTATAGATTCCGATGCTTCACTTCAGGTTTACTGTATCCCTCTGACCTTCTTTTTGACGATGTAACACAGAAATGGCATTGGAATTAAATAGAAAAGGCACAATGCCGACTTAAGTACTAGAAGACTGACTCTTCTTACTGTCTATTTTTTGAACAATTCCTGTGACACTAGTTATAGATTCCGATGCTTCACTTCAGATTTACTGTTTCCCTTGGACCTTCGTATTGACTATGAAACACAGAAATTGCATCGGACTTAAAAAGAAAAGGCACAATGCCGACCTAAGTACAAGATGACTGACTCTTCTGACTGACTATGCTTTGAACCGTTCCTGTGACACTAGTTAGAGATTCCGATGCTACACTTCAGGTTTACTGTATCCCTCTGTCCTTCTTATTGACGATGAAACACAATAATTGCATCGGAATTAAATTGAAAAGGGCATAATGCAGACTGAAGTACAAGAAGTCTGACTCTTCTTACTGTCTATATTTTGAACCATTTCTGTGACACTAGTTATAGATTCCGATGCTTCACTTCAGGATTACCGTATCCCTTGGATCTTCTTATTGACGATGAAACACAGAAATTGCATCGGAATTAAATAGAAAAGGCACAATGCCGTCTTAAGTACAAGCAGACTGACTCTTCTTAGTGTCTATGTTTTGAATCATTCCTGTGACGCTTGTTACAGATTCCGATTCTTCACTTTAGGTTTACCGTATCCCTTGGACCTTCTTATTGACGATGAAACATAGAAATTGCATCGGAATTAAATACAAAAGGCACAATGCCGACTTAAGTACAGGAAGACTGACTCTTCATAATGACTATGATTTGAACCATTCCTGTGACACTAGTTAGAGATTCCGATGCTTCCCTTCAGGTTTACTGTATCCCTCTGACCTTCTTATTGACGGTGAAACACAGAAATTACATCGGAATTAAATACAAAAGGCATAATGCCGACTTAAGTACAAGAAGACTGACTCTTCTTACTGACTATGCTTTGAACCATTCCTGTGACACTAGTTATAGATACCGATGCTTCACTTCAGGTTTACTGTATCCCTTGGACCTTCTTATTGACGATGAAACACAGAAATTGCATCGGAATTAAATACAAAAGGCACAATGCCGACTTAAGCACAGGAAGACTGACTCTTCATACTGACTATGTTTTGAACCATTCCTGTGACACTAGTTAGAGATTCCGATTCTTCACTTTAGGTTTACCGTATCCCTTGGACCTTCTTATTGACGATGAAACACAGAAATTGCATCGGAATTAAATACAAAAGGCACAATGCCGACTTAAGTACAGGAAGACTGACTCTTCTTACTGACTATGTTTTGAACCATTCCTGTGACACTAGTTAGAGATTCCGATGCTTCCCATCAGGTTTACTGTATCCCTCTGACCTTCTTATTGACGATGAAACACAGAAATTGCATCGGAATTAAATACAAAACGCACAATGCCGACTTAAATACAAGAAGAGAGACTCTTCTTACTGACTGTTTTGAAACACTCCTGTGGCACTAGTTATAGATTCCGATGCTTCACTTCAGGTTTACTGTATCCCTCTGACCTTCTTATTGACGATGAAACACAGTAATTACATCGGAATTAAATTGAAAAGGGCATAATGCCGACTGAAGTACAAGAAGTCTGAATTTTTCCCACTGTCTATGTTTTGAACCATTCCTGTGACACTAGTTATAGATTCCGATGCTTCATTTCAGGTTTACTGTATACTTTGGATCTTCTTATTGACGATGAAACACAGATAGTGCATCGGAGTTAAATATAATTGGCACAATACCGACTTAAGTATAAGAAGACTGACTCATCCTACTGTCTATGTTTTGAACCATTCCTGTGACACTAGTTACAGATTCCGATGCTTCACTTGAGGTTTACTTTATCCCTTGGACGTTGTTATTGACGATGAAACACAGATATTGCATCGGAATTAAATAGAAAAGGCACAATGCCCACTTAAGTACAAGAAGACTGACTCTTCCTATTGTCTATGTTTTGAACCATTTCTGTGACACTAGTTATAGACTCCGATGCTTCACCTCAGGTTCACTGTATCCGTCCGACCTTCTTATTGACGATGAAACACAGAAATTTGCATCGGAATTAAATAGAAAATACACAATGCCGTCTTAAGTACAAGCAGACTGACTCTTCTTAGTGTCTATGTTTCGAACCATTCCTGTGACGCTAGTTACAGATGCCGATGCTTCACTTCAGGTTTACTGTATCCCTTGGACCTTCTTACTGACGATGAAACACAGAAATTGCATCGTAATTAAATACAAAAGGCACAATGCCGACTTAAGTACAAGAAGACTGACTCTTTTTACAGACTATGTTTTGAACCATTCCTGTGACACTAGTTACAGATTCCGATCCTTCCCTTCAGGTTTACTGTATGCCTCTGAACTTCTTATTGACGATGAAACACAGAAATTGCATCGGAAATAAATACAAAAGGCACAATGCCGACTTAAGTACAAGAAGACTGACTCTTCTTACTGACTATGTTATGAACCATTCCTGCGTCGCTAGTTACAGATTCCGATGCTTCACCTCAGGTTTATTGTATCCCTTGGACCTTCTTATTGACGATGAAACACAGAAATTGCATCGGAATTAAATACAAAAGTCACAATGCTGACTTAAGTACAAGAAGACTGACTCTTCGTACTGACTATGTTTTGAACCATTCCTGGGACACTAGTTATTGATTCCGAAGATTCACTTCAGGTTTACTGTATCCCTTGGACCTTCTTATTTACGATGAAATACAGAAATTGCATCGGAGTTAAATTGAAAAGGCACAATGCCGACTTAAGTACAAGATGACTGACTCTTCTTACTGAATATGTTTGGAACCATTCCTGTGACACTAGTTATAGATTCCGATGCTTCACATCAGGTTAACTGTATCCCTTGGACCTTCTTATTGACGATGAAACACAGAAATTGCATCGGAATTAAATAGAAAAGGCACAATGGGGACTTAAGTTCAAGAAGACTGACTCTTCTTATTGTCTATGATTTGAACCATTTCTCTGACACTAGTTATAGATTACAATGCTTCACTTCAGGTTTACTGTATCCCTTGGACCTTCTTATTGACGATGAAACACAGAAATTGCATCGGAATTAAATACAAAAGGCACAACGCCGACTTAAGTACAAGAAGACTGACTCTTCCTACTGACTATGCTTTGAACCATTCCTGTGATAGTAGTTATAGAATCCGATGCTTCACTTCAGGTTTACTGTATCCCTCTGACCTTCTTATTGACGATGAAACACAGGAATTGCATCGGAATTGAATACAAAAGGCACAATGCCGACTTAAGTACATGTAGACTGACTCTTCCTACTGTCTATGTTTTGAAACATTCCTGTGACACTAGTTATAGATTCCGATACATCATTTCAGGTTCACTGTATGCCTTGGTCCTTCTTATTGACGATGAAACACAGAAAGTGCATCGGAATTAATTAGAAAAGGCACAATGCTGACTTAAGTACAAGAAGACTGACTGTTCCTACTGTCTATGTCTTGAACCATTCCTGTGACACTAGTTATAGATTCCGATGCTTCACTTCCGGTTTACGGTAGCCCTCTGACCTTCTTATTGACGATGAAACACAGAAATTGGATCGGAATGAAATACAAAATTCACAATGACGATTTAAGTACAAGAAGACTGACTCTTCTTACTTTCTATGTTTTGAACCATTCCTGTGACACTAGTTATAGATTCCGATGCTTCACTTCAGGTTTACTGTAGCCCTTGGACCTTCTTATTGACGATGAAACACAGAAATTGGATCGGAATTAAATACAAAAGGCACAATGCCGACTTAAGTACAAGAAGACTGACTCTTCTTACTGACTATGTTTTGAACCATTCCTGTGACACTAGTTAGAGATTCCGATGCTTCACTTCAGGTTTACTGTATCCCTTGGACATTCTTATTGACGATGAAACACAGAAATTGCATCGGAATTAAATACAAAAGTCACAATGCTGACTTAAGTACAAGAAGACTGACTCATCGTACTGACTATGTTTTGAACCATTCCTGTGCACTAGTTATTGATTCCGAAGATTCACTTCAGGTTTACTGTATCCCTTGGACCTTCTTATTGACGATGAAACACAGAAATTGCATCGGAGTTAAATTGAAAAGGCACAATGCCGACTTAAGTACAAGATTACTGACTCTTCTTACTGACTATGCTTGGAACCATTCCTATGACACTAGTTAGAGATTCCGATGCTTCACAACAGGTTTACTGTATCCCTCTGACCTTCTTATTGACGATGAAACACAGAAATAGAATCGGAATTAAATAGAAAAGGCACAATGCCGACTTAAGTACAAGAAGACTGACTCTTCTTACTGTCTATGATTTGAACCATTTCTGTGACACTAGTTATAGATTACAATGCTTCACTTCAGGTTTACTGTATGCCTTGGACCTTCTTATTGACGATGAATCACAGAAATTGCATCGGAATTAAATACAAAAGGCACAATGCCGACTTAAGTACAAGAAGACTGACTCTTCATTTTGCCTATGTTTTGAACCATTCCTGTGACACTAGTTATAGATTCCGATGCTTCACTTCAGGTTTACTGTATCCCTTGGACCTTCTTATTGACGAAGAAACACAGAAATTGCATCGTAATTAAATACAAAAGGCACAATGCCAACTTAATTACAAGAAGACTGACTCTTCTTACTGACTGTTTTGAACCATTCCTGTGACACTAGTTATACATTCCGAAGCTCACTTCAGGTTTACTGTATCCCTTGGACCTTCTTATTGACGATGAAACTCAGAAATTGCATCGGAATTACATACAAAAGGCACAATGCCGACTACAGTACAAGAAGACTGACCCTTCTTTTTGTCTATGTTTTGAACCATTCCTGTGACACTAGTTATAGATTCCGATGCTTCACTTCAGGTTAACTGTATCCCTTGGACCTTCTTATTGACGATGAAACACAGAAACTGCATCGGAGTTAAATTGAAGAGGCACAATGCCGACTTAAGTACAAGAAGACTGACCCTTCTTAGTGACTATGTTTGGAAACATTCCTGTGACACTAGTTAGAGATTCCGATGCTTCACTTCAGGTTTACTGTATTCCTCTGACCTTCTTATTGACGATGAAACACAGTAATTGCATCGGATTTAAATTGAAAAGGGTGCAATGCCTACTTAATTACAAGAAGACTGACTCTTCTTACTGACTGTTTTGAACCATTCCTGTGACACTAGTTATAGATTCCGAAGCTTCACTTCAGGTTTACTTTATCCCTTGGACCTTCTTATTGACGATGAAACACAGAAATTGCATCGGAATTACATACAAAAGGCACAATGCCGACCTCAGTACAAGAAGACTGACCCTTCTCTTTGTCTATGTTTTGAACCATTCCTGTGACACTAGTTATAGATTCCGATGCTACACTTCAGGTTTACTGTATCCCTCTGAACTTCTAATTGTGGATGAAACACAGTAATTGCATCGGAATTAAATTGAAAAGGCATAATGCCGACTTAAGTACAAGAAGTCCGACTCTTCTTACTGTCTATAATTTGAACCATTCCTGTGACACTAGTTATAGATTCCGATGCTTCACTTCAGGTTTACTGTATCCCTTGGACCATCTTATTGACGATGAAACACAGAAATTGCATCGGAATTAAATAGAAAAGGCACAATGCCGACATAAGTACAAGAAGACTGACTCTTCTTACTGACTATGTATGGAACCAATCCTGTGACACTAGTTATAGATTCCGATGCTTCACTTCAGGTTAAGTGTATTCCTTGGACCTTCTTATTGACGATTAAACACAGAAATGGCATTGGATTTAAATAGAAAAGGCACAATGCCGACTTATGTACAAGAAGACTGACTCTGTTTACTGACTATGTTGTGAACCATTCCTGTGACACTAGTTATAGATTCCGATGCTTCACTTCAGGTTTACTGGATCCCTTGCACCTTCTTATTGACGCTGAAACACAGAAATTGCATCGGAATTAAATACAAAAGGCACAATGCCGACTTAAGTACAAGTAGACTGACTCTTCCCACTGTCTATGTTTTGAAACATTCTTGTGACACTAGTTATTGATTCCGATGATTCATTTCAGTGTTACTGTATCCCTTGGACATTCTTATTGACGATGAAACACAGAAAGTGCATCGGATTTAAATAGAAAATGCACAATGCTGACTTAAGTAAAAGAAGACTGACTCTTCCTACTGACTATGTTTTGAACCACTCCTGTGACACTAGTTAATGATTCCGATGCTTCACTTCAGGTTTACTGTATCCCTCTGACCTTCTTATTGGCGATGAAACACAGAAATTGCATCGGAATTAAATACAAAAGGCACAATGCCGACTTAGGTACAAGAAGACTGACTTTTCTTACTGTCTATGCTTTGAACCACTCCTGTGACACTAGCTATAGGTTCCGATGCATCACTTCAGGGTTACTGTATCCCTTGGACCTTCGTATTGACGATGAAACACAGATATTGCATCGGAATTAAATACAAAAGGCACAATGCCGACTTAAGTACAAGAAGACTGACTCTTCTTACCGACTGTTTTGAACCATTCCTGTGACACTAGTTATAGATTCCGATGCTTCACTTCAAGTTTACTGTATACCTCTGACCTTCTTATTGACGATGAAACACAGAAATTGCATCGGAATTAAATACAAATGGCACAATACCGACTTAAGTACAAGAAGACTGACTCTCCTTACTGTCTATGTTTTGAACAATTCCTGTGACACTAGATATAGATTCCGATGCTTCACTTCACGTTAACTGTATCCCTTGGACCTTCTTATTGACGATGAAACACAGATATTGCATAGGAATTAATTACAAAACGCACAAAGCTGACTTAAGTGCAAGAAGACAGACTCTTCTTACTGACTATGCTTTTAACCATTCGTGTGACACTAGTAATAGATTCCGATGCATCACTTCGGGTTTACTGTATCCCTTGGACCTTCTTATTGACGATGAAACACAGAAATTGCATCGGAAATAAATACAAACGGCACGATGCCGACTTAAGTACAGGTAGACTGAATCTTCCTACTGTCTATGTTTTGAACCATTCCTGTGACACTAGTTACAGATTCCGATGATGCACTTCAGGTTTACTGTATCCCTTGGACCTTCTTATTGACGATGAAACACAGAAATTGCATCTCAATTAAATAGAAAAGGCACAATGCCAACTTAAGTACAAGATGGCTGACACTTCTTACTGACTATGTTTGGAACTATTCCTGTGTCACTGGTTATAGATTCCGATGCTACACTTCAGGTTTACTGTATCCCTCTGACCTTCATATTGACGATGAAACTCAGTTATTGCATCGGAATTAAATAGAAAAGGCACAATGCCGACTTAAGTACAAGAAGACTGACTCTTCTTACTGACTATGCTTTGAACCATTCCTGTGACGCTAGTTACAGTCCGATGCTTCACTTCAGGTTTACTGTATCCCTCTGTCCTTCTTATTGACGATGAAACACAGAAATTGCATCGGAATTAAATAGAAAAGGCACAATGCCGACTTAAGTACAAAAAGACTTACTCTTCCTACAGTCTATGTTTTGAACCATTCCTGTGACACTAGTTATAGATTCCGATGCTTCACCTCAGGTTTACTGTATCCCTTGGACCTTCTTATTGACGATGAAACACAGATATTGCATCGGAATTAAATAGAAAAGGCACAATGCCGACTTAAGTACAAGAAGACTGACTCTTCTTACTGACTTTATTTTGAACCATTCCTGTGACACTAGTTATAGATTCCGATGCTTCACTTCAGGTTTACTGTATCCCTCTGACCTTCTTATTGACGATGATACACAGACATTACATCGGAATTAAATTGAAAAGGCACAATGCCGACTTAAGTACAAGAAGACTGACTCTTCTTACTGACTATCTATTGAAACATTCCTGTGGCACTAGTTTGAGATACCGATGCTTCACTTCAAGTTTGCTGTATCCCTCTGACCTTCTTATTGACGATGAAACACAGTAATTGCATCGGAATTAAATTGAAAAAGGCATAATGCCGACTTAAGTACAAGAAGACTGTTATTTCTTGTTCTCTATGTTTTGAACCATTCCTGTGACACCGGTTATAGATGACGATGCTTCACTTCAGGTTTACTGTATCCTTCTGACCTTCTTCTTGACGATGAAACACAGAAATTGCATCGGAATTGCATACAAAAGGCACAATGCCGACTTCAGTACAAGAAGACTGACCCTTCTTTTTGTCTATGTTTTGAACCATTCCTGTGACACTAGTTATAGGTTCCGATGCTTCACTTCAGGTTTACTGTATACCTCTGACCTTCTTATTGACGATGAAACACAGAAATAGCATTGGAATTAAACACAAAAGGCACAATGCCGACTTAAGTACAAGAAGACTGACTCTTCTTACTGACTGTCTTGAACCATTCCTATGACACTAGTTATAGATTCCGATGCTTCTCTTGAGGTTTACTGAATCCCTCTGACCTTCTTATTGACGTTGAAACACAGAAATTGCATCGGAAATAAATACAAATGGCACAACGCCGCCTTAAGTACAAGAAGACCGACTCTCCTTACTGTCTATATTTTGAACCATTCCTGTGACACTAGATATAGATTCCGATGCTTCACTTCAGGTTTACTGTATCCCTTGGACCTTTTTATTGACGATGAAACACAGAAATTGCATCGGAATTAAATACAAAAGGCACAATGGCGACTTAAGTACATGTAGACTGACTCTTCCTACTGTCTATGTTTGGAAGCTTCCTGTGACACTAGTTATAGATTCCGATGCTTCATTTCAGGTTTACTGTATCCCTTGGATCTTCTTATTGACGATGAATCACAGATAGAGCATCGGAGTTAAATACAATAGGCACAATACCGACTTAAGTACAAGAAGACTGACTCTTCCTAATGTCTATGTTTTGAACCATTCCTAAGACACTAGTTATACATTCCGATGCTTCACTTTAGGTTTACTGTATCCCTCTGAACTTCTTATTGACGATGAAACACAGAAATTGCATCGGAAATAAATACAAACGGCACGATGCCGACTTAAGTACAGGTAGACTGAATCTTCCTACTGTCTATGTTTTGAACCATTCCTGTGACACTAGTTACAGATTCCGATGATGCACTTCAGGTTTACTGTATCCCTTGGACCTTCTTATTGACGATGAAACACAGAAATTGCATCTCAATTAAATAGAAAAGGCACAATGCCAACTTAAGTACAAGATGGCTGACACTTCTTACTGACTATGTTTGGAACTATTCCTGTGTCACTGGTTATAGATTCCGATGCTACACTTCAGGTTTACTGTATCCCTCTGACCTTCATATTGACGATGAAACTCAGTTATTGCATCGGAATTAAATAGAAAAGGCACAATGCCGACTTAAGTACAAGAAGACTGACTCTCCTTACTGACTATGCTTTGAACCATTCCTGTGACGCTAGTTACAGTCCGATGCTTCACTTCAGGTTTACTGTATCCCTCTGTCCTTCTTATTGACGATGAAACACAGAAATTGCATCGGAATTAAATAGAAAAGGCACAATGCCGACTTAAGTACAAAAAGACTTACTCTTCCTACAGTCTATGTTTTGAACCATTCCTGTGACACTAGTTATAGATTCCGATGCTTCACCTCAGGTTTACTGTATCCCTTGGACCTTCTTATTGACGATGAAACACAGATATTGCATCGGAATTAAATAGAAAAGGCACAATGCCGACTTAAGTACAAGAAGACTGACTCTTCTTACTGACTTTATTTTGAACCATTCCTGTGACACTAGTTATAGATTCCGATGCTTCACTTCAGGTTTACTGTATCCCTCTGACCTTCTTATTGACGATGATACACAGACATTACATCGGAATTAAATTGAAAAGGCACAATGCCGACTTAAGTACAAGAAGACTGACTCTTCTTACTGACTATCTATTGAAACATTCCTGTGGCACTAGTTTGAGATACCGATGCTTCACTTCAAGTTTGCTGTATCCCTCTGACCTTCTTATTGACGATGAAACACAGTAATTGCATCGGAATTAAATTGAAAAAGGCATAATGCCGACTTAAGTACAAGAAGACTGTTATTTCTTGTTCTCTATGTTTTGAACCATTCCTGTGACACCGGTTATAGATGACGATGCTTCACTTCAGGTTTACTGTATCCTTCTGACCTTCTTCTTGACGATGAAACACAGAAATTGCATCGGAATTGCATACAAAAGGCACAATGCCGACTTCAGTACAAGAAGACTGACCCTTCTTTTTGTCTATGTTTTGAACCATTCCTGTGACACTAGTTATAGGTTCCGATGCTTCACTTCAGGTTTACTGTATACCTCTGGCTTCTTATTGACGATGAAACACAGAAATAGCATTGGAATTAAACACAAAAGGCACAATGCCGACTTAAGTACAAGAAGACTGACTCTTCTTACTGACTGTCTTGAACCATTCCTATGACACTAGTTATAGATTCCGATGCTTCTCTTGAGGTTTACTGAATCCCTCTGACCTTCTTATTGACGTTGAAACACAGAAATTGCATCGGAAATAAATACAAATGGCACAACGCCGCCTTAAGTACAAGAAGACCGACTCTCCTTACTGTCTATATTTTGAACCATTCCTGTGACACTAGATATAGATTCCGATGCTTCACTTCAGGTTTACTGTATCCCTTGGACCTTTTTATTGACGATGAAACACAGAAATTGCATGGGAATGAAATGGAAAACGCACAATGCCGACTTAAGTACAAGAAGACTGACTCTTCTTACTGTCTATGTTTTGAACCATTCCGGTGATGCAAGTTACAGATTCCGATGGTTCACTTCAGGTTTACTGTATCCCTCTGATCTTCTTATTGGCGATGAAACACAGATATTGCATCGGAATTAAATAGAAAAGGCACAATGCCGACTTAAATACAAGATGACTGACTCTTCTTTCTGACTAAGTTTTGAACCATTCCTGTGACACTAGTTGTAGATTCCGATGGAACACTTCAAGTTTACTGTATCCCATGGACCTTCTTATTGACGAGGAAACACAGATATTGCATCGGAATTAAATACAAAGGGCACAATGCCGACATAAGTACAAGAAGACTGACACTTCTTACTGACTATATTATGAACCATTCCTGTGACACTAGTTAGAGATTCCGATGCTTCACTTCAGGTTTACTGTATCCCTCTGACCTTCGTATTGACGATGAAACACCGTAATTGCATCGGAATTAAATTGAAAAGGGCACAATGCCGACTTAATTACAAGAAGACTGACTCTTCTTACTGACTATGATTTGAACCATTCCTGTGACACTAGTTATAAATTCCGCTGCTTCACTTCAGGTTTTCTGTACCCCTGTGACCTTCTTATTGACGATGAAACACAGAAATTGCATCGCAATTAAATAGAATAGGCACAACGCCGTCTTAAGTACAAGAAGACTGACTCTTCTTACAGTCTATATTTGAACCATTCCTGTGACACTAGTTATTGATTCCGATGCTTCACTTCAGGATTACTGTATCCCTTGGACCTTTCCATTGACGATGAAACACAAAAATTGCATCGGAATTAAATAGAAAAGGCACTATGCCGACTTAAGTACAAGTAGACTGACTCTTCTAACTGTCTATGCTTTGAACCATTCCTGTGACGCTAGTTAGAGATTCCGATGCTTCACTTCAGGTTTACTGTATCCCTCTGACCTTCGTATTGACGATGAAACACCGTAATTGCATCGGAATTAAATTGAAAAGGGCACAATGCCGACTTAATTACAAGAAGACTGACTCTTCTTACTGACTATGGTTTGAACCATTCCTGTGACACTAGTTATAGATTCCGATGCATCACTTCAGGTTTACTGTATCCCTTGGACCTTCTTACTGACGATGAAACACAGAATTTGCATCGGAATTAAATACAAAAGGCAAAATTCCGACTTAAGTACAAGAACACTGACTCTTCTTACTGACTATGTTTTGAACCATTCGTTTGACACTAGTTATAGATTCCGATGCTTCACTTCAGGTTTAGTGTATCCCTCTGACCTTCTTATTGACGAAGAAACACAGAAATCGCATCGGAATTAAATACAAAAAGGCACAATGCCGACTTAAGTACATGTAGACTGACTTTTCCTACTGTCTATGTTTGGAAGAATCCTGTGACACTAGTTACAGATTCCGATGCTTCACTTCAGGTTTAGTGTATCCCTCTGACCTTCGTATTTACGATGAAACACCGTAATTGCATCGGAATTAAATTGAAAAGGGCACAATGCCGACTTAATTACAAGAAGACTGACTCTTCTTACTGACTATGATTTGAACCATTCCTGTGACACTAGTTATAAATTCCGATGCTTCACTTCAGGTTTACTGTATCCCTGTGACCTTCTTATTGACGATGAAACACAGAAATTGCATCGCAATTAAATAGAAAAGGCACAATGCCGTCTTAAGTACAAGAAGACTGACTCTTCTTACTGTCTATGATTTGAACCATTCCTGTGACACTAGTTATTGATTCCGATGCTTCACTTCAGGATTACTGTATCCCTTGGACCTTTTTAATGACGATAAAACACAAAAATTGCATCGGAATTAAATAGAAAAGGCGCAATGCCGACTTAAGTACAAATAGACTGACTCTTCTAACTGTCTATGCTTTGAACCATTCCTGTGACGCTAGTTAGAGATTCCGACGCTTCACTTCAGGTTTAGTGTATCTCTCTGACCTTCTTATTGACGAAGAAACACAGAAATCGCATCGGAATTAAATACAAAAAGGCACAATGCCGACTTAAGTACATGTAGACTGACTTTTCCTACTGTCTATGTTTGGAAGATTCCTGTGACACTAGTTATAGATTCCGATGCTTCACTTCAGGTTTAGTGTATCCCTCTGACCTTGTTATTGACGATGAAACAAGGATATTGCATCGGAATTAATTACAAAACGCACAATACCGTCTTAAGTACAAGAAGACTGACTCTTCCTAATGTCTATTTTTTTGAACCACTCCTGTAGCACTAGTTATACATTCCGATGTTTCACTTCAGGTTTACTGTATCCCTCTGACCTTCGTATTGACGATGAAACACAGTAATTGCATCGGAATTAAATTGAAAAGGGCAGAATGCCGACATAAGTACAAGAAGACTGACTCTTCTTACTGTCTATGATTTGAACCATTCCTGTGACACTAGCTATAGATTCCGATGCTTCACTTCAGGTTTACTGTATCCCTCTGACCTTCTTATTGACGATGAAACACAGAAATTACATCGGAATTAAATAGAAAAGGCACAATGCCGTCTTATGTCCAAGAAGACTGACTCTTCTTACTGTCTATGATTTGATCCATTCCTGTAACACTAGTTATTGATTCCGATGCTTCACTTCAGGATTACTGTATCCCTTGGACCTTTTTATTGACGATGATACACAGAAATTGCATCGGAATTAAATAGAAAAGGCACAATGCCGACTTAAGTAAAATAGACTGACTCTTCTTACTGCCTATGCTTTGAACCATTCCTGTGACGCTAGTTAGAGATTCCGATGCTTCATTTCAGGTTTACTGTATCCCTCAGACCTTCTTATTGACGATCAAACACAGAACTTGCATCGGAATTAGATAGAAAAGGCACAATGACGACTTAAGTACAAGAAGACTGACTCTTCCTACTGTCTATGCTTTGAACCATTCCTGTGACACTAGTTATAGATTCCGATGCTTCATTTCAGGTTTACTGTATCACTTGGCCGTTCTTATTGACGATGAAACGCAGACATTACATCGGAATTAAATTGAAAAGGCACAATGCCGACTTAAGTACAAAAAGACTTATTCTTCCTATAGTCTATGTTTTGAACCATTCCTGTGACGCTAGTTACAGTCCGATGCTTCACTTCAGGTTTACGGTATCCCTCTGTCCTTCTTATTGACGATGAAACACAGAAATTGCATCGGAATTAAATAGAAAAGGCACAATGCCGACTTAAGTACAAAAATACTTACTCTTCCTACAGTCTTTGTTTTGAACCATTCCTGTGACACTAGTTATAGATTCCGATGCTTCACCTCAGGTTTACTGTATCCCTTGGACCTTCTTATTGACGATGAAACACAGATATTGCATCGGAATTAAATAGAAAAGGCACAATGCCGACTTAAGTACAAGAAGACTGACTCTTCTTACTGACTATGTATTGAAACATTCCTGTG
Organism: Schistocerca americana; assembly: GCF_021461395.2. Lineage (NCBI taxonomy): Eukaryota > Metazoa > Arthropoda > Insecta > Orthoptera > Acrididae > Schistocerca > Schistocerca americana. The sequence goes on from NC_060122.1 coordinate 11,722,822, forward strand.
GCACTAGTTTGAGATACCGATGCTTCAGTTCAGGTTTGCTGTATCCCTCTGACCTTCTTATTGACGATGAAACACAGTAATTGCATCGGAATTAAATTGAATAAGGCATAATGCCGACTTAAGTACAAGAAGACTGACATTTCTTGCTCTCTATGTTTTGAACCATTCCTGTGACACCGGTTATAGATTCCGATGCTTCACTTCAGGTTTACTGTATCCTTCTGACCTTCTTCTTGACGATGAAACACAGAAATTGCATCGGAATTGCATACAAAAGGCACAATGCCGACTTCAGTACAAGAAGACTGACCCTTCTTTTGGTCTATGTTTTGAACCATTCCTGTGACACTAGTTATAGGTTCCGATGCTTCACTTCAGGTTTACTGTATACCTCTGACCTTCTTATTGACGATGAAACACAGAAATAGCATCGGAATTAAACACAAAAGGCACAATGCCGACTTAAGAACAAGAAGACTGACTCTTCTTACTGACTGTCTTGAACCATTCCTGTGACACTAGTTATAGATTCCGATGCTTCTCTTGAGGTTTACTGAATCCCTCTGACCCTCTTATTGACGTTGAAACACAGAAATTGCATCGGAAATAAATACAAATGGCACAATGCCGACTTAAGTTCAAGAAGACCGACTCTCCTTACTGTCTATATTTTGAACCATTCCTGTGACACTAGATATAGATTCCGATGCTTCACTTCAGGTTTACTGTATCCCTTGGACCTTTTTATTGACGATGAAACACAGAAATTGCATCGGAATTAAATGGAAAACGCACAATGCCGACTTAAGTACAAGAAGACTGACTCTTCTTACTGTCTATGTTTTGAACCATTCCGGTGATGCAAGTTACAGATTCCGATGCTTCACTTCAGGTTTACTGTATCCCTCTGACCGTCTTATTGGCGATGAAACACAGATATTGCATCGGAAATAAATAGAAAAGGCACAATGCCGACTTAAATACAAGATGACTGACTCTTCTTTCTGACTAAGTTTTGAACCATTCCTGTGACACTAGTTGTAGATTCCGATGGAGCACTTCAGGTTTACTGTATCCCATGGACCTTCTTATTGACGAGGAAACACAGATATTGCATCGGAATTAAATACAAAAGGCACAATGCCGACATAAGTACAAGAGGACTGACTCTTCTTACTGACTATGTTTTGAACCATTCCTGTGACGCTAGTTACAGATTCCAATGCTTCACTTCAGGTTTACTGTATCCCTTGGACCTTCTTATTGACGATGAAACACAGATATTGCATCGGAATTAAATACAAAACGCACAATGCCGACTTAAGTACAAGAAGACTGACTCTTCTTACTGACTATATTATGAACCATTCCTGTGACACTAGTTAGAGATTCCGATGCTTCACTTCAGGTTTGTGTATCCCTCTGACCTTCTTATTGACGAAGAAACACAGAAATCGCATCGGAATTAAATACAAAAAGGCACAATGCCGTCTTAAGTACATGTAGACTGACTTTTCCTACTGTCTGTGTTTGGAAGATTCCTGTGACACTAGTTAATGATTCCGATGCTTCACTTCAGTTTTAGTGTATCCCTCGGACCTTCGTATTGACGATGAAACACCGTAATTGCATCGGAATTAAATTGAAAAGGGCACAATGCCGACTTAATTACAAGAAGACTGACTCTTCTTACTGACTATGATTTGAACCATTCCTGTGACACTAGTTATAAATTCCGATGCTTCACTTCAGGCTTACTGTATCCCTGTGACCTTCTTATTGATGATGAAACACAGAAATTGCATCGCAATTAAATAGTAAAGGCACAATGCCGTCTTAAGTAAAAGAAGACTGACTCTTCTTACTGTCTATGATTTGAACCATTCCTGTGACACTAGTTATTGATTCCGATGCTTCACTTCAGGATTACTGTATCCCTTGGACCTTTTTATTGACGATGAAACACATAAATTGCATCGGAATTAAATAGAAAAGGCACAATGCCGACTTAAGTACAAGTAGACTGACTCTTCTAACTGTCTATGCTTTGAACCATTCCTGTGACGCTAGTTAGAGATTCCGATGCTTCACTTCAGGTTTACTGTATCCCTCTGACCTTCGTATTGACGATGAAACACCGTAATTGCATCGGAATTAAATTGAAAAGGGCACAATGCCGACTTAATTATAAGAAGACTGACTCTTCTTATCGACTATGATTTGAACCATTCCTGTGACACTAGTTATAGATTCCGATGCATCACTTCAGGTTTACTGTATCCCTTGGACCTTCTTACTGACGATGAAACACAGGATTTGCATTGGAATTAAATACAAAAGGCATAATTCCGATTTAAGTACAAGAACACTGACTCTTCTTACTGACTATGTTTTGAACCATTCGTGTGACACTAGTTATTGATTCCGATGCTTCACTTCAGGTTTAGTGTATCCCTCTGAGCTTCTTATTGACGAAGAAACACAGAAATCGCATCGGAATTAAATACAAAAAGGCACAATGCCGACTTGAGTACATGTAGACTGACTTTTCCTACTGTCTATGTTTGGAAGATTCCTGTGACACTAGTTATAGATTCCGATGCTTCACTTCAGGTTTAGTGTATCCCTCTGACCTTGTTATTGACGATGAAACACAGATATTGCATCGGAATTAATTACAAAACGCACACTACCGTCTTAAGTACAAGAAGACTGACTCTTCCTAATGTCTATTTTTTGAACCACTCCTGTAGCACTAGTTATACATTCCGATGTTTCACTTCAGGTTTACTGTATCCCTCTGACCTTCGTATTTACGATGAAACACAGTAATTGCATCGGAATTAAATTGAAAAGGGCACAATGCCGACTTAAGTACAAGAAGACTGACTCTTCTTACTGTCTATGATTTGAACCATTCCTGTGACACTAACTATAGATTTCGATGCTTCACTACAGGTTTACTGTATCCCTTGGACCTTGTAATTGACGATGAAACACAGATATTGCATCGGAATTAAACAGAAAAGGCACAATGCCGAATTAAGTACAAGAAGACTGACTCTTCTTACTGACTATGATTTGAACCATTTCTGTGACACTAGTTATAGATTCCGATGCTTCACTTCAGGTTTACTGTATCCCTCTGACCTTCTTATTGACGATGAAACACAGAAATTACATCGGAATTAAATAGAAAAGGCACAATGCCGTCTTAAGTACAAGAAGACTGACTCTTCTTACTGTCTATGATTTGATCCATTCCTGTAACACTAGTTATTGATTCCGATGCTTCACTTCAGGATTACTGTATCCCTTGGACCTTTTTATTGACGATGAAACACAGAAATTGCATCGGAATTAAATAGAAAAGGCACAATGCCGACTTAAGTACAATAGACTGACTCTTCTTACTGCCTATGCTTTGAACCCTTCCTGTGACGCTAGTTAGAGATTCCGATGCTTCATTTCAGGTTTACTGTATCCCTCAGACCTTCTTATTGACGATCAAACACAGAACTTGCATCGGAATTAGATAGAAAAGGCACAATGACGACTTAAGTACAAGAAGACTGACTCTTCCTACTGTCTATGTTTTGAACCATTCCTGTGACACTAGTTATAGATTCCGATGCTTCATTTCAGGTTTACTGTATCATTTGGCCGTTCTTATTGACGATGAAACGCAGAAATTGCATCGGAATGAAATAGAAAATGCACAGTGCCGACTTAAGTACAAGAAGACTGACTCTTCTTACTGACTATGTTTTGAACCATTCCTGTGATGCTAGTTACAGATTCCGATGCTTCACTTCAGGTTTACTGTATCCCTTGGACATTCTTATAGACGATGAATCACAGATATTGCATCGGAATTAAATACAAAAGGCACAATGTTAACTTAAGTACAAGATGCCTGACTCTTCTTACTGACTATGATTTGAACCATTCCTGTGACACTAGTTAGAGATTCCGATGCTTCACTTCAGGTTTACTGTATCCCTCTGACCTTCTTATTGACGAAGAAACACAGTATTTGCATCGGAATTATATTGAAAAGGGCATAATGCCGACTTATGTACAAGAAGTCTGACTCTTCTTACTGTCTATATTTTGACCCAATTCTGTGACACTAGTTATAGATTCCGATGCTTCACTTCAGGCCTACTGTATCCCTTGGACCTTCTTATTGACGATGAAATACAGAAATTGCATCGGAATTAAATACAAAAGGCACAATGCCGACTTAAGTACATGAAGACTGACTCTTCCTACTGTCTATGTTTTGAAACATTCCTGTGACACTAGTTATAGATTCCAATGCTTCATTTCAGGTTTACTGTATCCCTTGGACCTTCTTATTGACGATGAAACACAGAAAGTGCATCGGAATTAAATAGAAAAGGCACAATGCTGACTTAAGTACAAGAAGACTGACTCTTCCTACTGTCTACGTTTCGAACCATTCCTGTGACACTAGTTAATGATTGCGATGCTTCACTTCAGGTTTACTGTATCCCTCTGACCTTCTTATTGACGATGAAACACAGAAATTGCATCGGAATTAAATACAAAAGGCACAATGCCGACTTAGGCACAAGAAGACTGACTTTTCTTACTGGCTCTGCTTTGAACCATTCCTGTGACACTAGTTATAGATTCCGATGCATCACTTCAGGGTTAGTGTATCCCATAGACCTTCTTATTGACGATGAATCACAGAAATTGCATCGGAATTAAATACAAAAGGCACAATGCCGACTTAAGTACAAGAAGACTGACTCCTCCTACTGTCTATGTTTTGAACCATTCCTGTGACACTAGTTATAGATTCCGATGCTACACTTCAGGTTTACTGTATCCCTCTGACCTTTTTATTGACGATGAAACACAGAAATTGCATCGGAATTAAATACAAAAGGCACAACGCCGACTTAAGTACAAGGAGACTGACTCTTCTTACTGACTGTTTTGAACCATTCCTGTGACACTAGTTATAGATTCCGATGCTTCACTTCAGATTTACTGTATCCGTTGGACCTTCTTATTGACGATGAAACACAGAAATTGCATCGGAATTAAATAGAAAAGGCACAATGCCGACTTAAGTACAAGAAGACTGACTCTTCCTACTGTCTATGCTTTGAACCATTTCTGTGACACTAGTTATAGATTCCGATGCTTCACTTGAGGTTTACTGTACGTTCTTTTTGACTATGAAACACAGAAATTGCATCGGAATTAAATAGAAATGGCACAATGCCGACTTAAGTACAAAATGACGGACTCTTCTTTCTGACTATGTTTTGAACCACTCCTGTGACGATAGTTACAGATTCCGATGCTTCACTTCAGGTTTACTGTATCCCTTGGACGTTCTTATTGATTATGAAACACAGGAATTGCATCGGAATTAAATAGAAAAGGCACAATGCCGACTTATGTACAAGAAGACTGACTCTTCCTACAGTCTATGTTTTGAACCATTCCTGTGACACCAGTTATAGATTCCGATGCTTCGCCTCAGGTTCGCTGTATCGATCTGTCTTTCTTATTGACGATGAAACACAGAAATTGCATCGGAATTAAATAGAAAAGGCACAATGCCGTCTTAAGTACAAGCTGACTGACTCTTCTTAGTGTCTATGTTTTGAATCATTCCTGTGACGCTTGTTACAGATTCCGATTCTTCACTTTAGGTTTACTGTATCCCTTGGACCTTCTTATTGGCGATGAAACACAGAAATTGCATCGGAATTAAATACAAAAGGCACAATGCCGACTTAAGTACAGGAAGACTGACTCTTCAACTGACTATGTTTTCAACCATTCCTGTGACACTAGTAAGAGATTCCGATGCTTCCCTTCAGGTTTACTGTATCCCTCTGACCTTCTTATTGACGATTAAACACAGAAATTGCATCGGAATTAAATACAAAAGGCATAATGCCGACTTAAGTACACGAAGACTTACTCTTCTTACTGACTATGCTTTGAACCATTCCTGTGACACTAGTTATAGATTCCGATGCTTCACTTCAGGTTTACTGTATCCCTCTGACCTTCTTATTGATGATGAATCACAGAAATTGAATCGGAAATACACTCCTGGAAATGGAAAAAAGAACACATTGACACCGGTGTGTGAGACCCACCATACTTGCTCCGGACACTGCGAGAGGGCTGTACAAGCAATGATCACACGCACGGCTCAGCGGACACACCAGGAACCGCGGTGTTGGCCGTCGAATGGCGCTAGCTGCGCAGCATTTGTGCACCGCCGCCGTCAGTGTCAGCCAGTTTGCCGTGGCATACGGAGCTCCAACGCAGTCTTTAACACTGGTAGCATGCCGCGACAGCGTGGACGTAAACCGTATGTGCAGTTGACGGACTTTGAGCGAGGACGTATAGTGGGCATGCGGGAGGCCGAGTGGACGTACCGCCGAATTGCTCAACACGTGGGGCGTGAGGTCTCCACAGTACATCGATGTTGTCGCCAGTGGTCGGCGGAAGGTGCACGTGCCCGTCGACCTGGGACCGGACCGCAGCGACGCACGGATGCACGCCAAGACCGTAGGATCCTACGCAGTGCCGTAGGGGACCGCACCGCCACTTCCCAGCAAATTAGGGACACTGTTGCTCCTGGGGTATCGGCGAGGACCATTCGCAACCGTCTCCATGAAGCTGGGCTGCGGTCCCGCACACCGTTAGGCCGTCTTCCGCTCACGCCCCAACATCGTGCAGTCCGCCTCCAGTGGTGTCACGACAGGCGTGAATGGAGGGACGAATGGAGACGTGTCGTCTTCAGCGATGAGAGTCGCTTCAGCCTTGGTGTCAGTGATGGTCGTATGCGTGTTTGGCGCCGTGCAGGTGAGCGCCACAATCAGGACTGCATACGACCGAGGCACACAGGGCCAACACCCGGCATCATGGTGTGGGGAGCGATCTCCTACACTGGCCGTACACCACTGGTGATCGTCGAGGGGACACTGAATAGTGCACGGTACATCCAAACCGTCATCGAACCCATCGTCCTACCATTCCTAGACCGGAAAGGGAACTTGCTGTTCCAACAGGACAATGCACGTTCGCATGTATCCCGTGCCACCCAACGTGCTCTAGAAGGTGTAAGTCAACTACCCTGGCCAGTAAGATCTCCGGATCTGTCCCCCATTGAGCATGTTTGGGACTGGATGAACCGTCGTCTCACGCGGTCTGCACGTTCAGCACGAACGCTGCTCCAACTGAGGCGCCAGGTGGAAATGGCATGCCAAGCCGTTCCACAGGACTACATCCAGCATCTCTACGATCGTCTCCATGGGAGAATAGCAGCCTGCATTGCTGCGAAAGGTGGATATACACTGTACTAGTGCCGACATTGTGCATGCTCTGTTGCCTGTGTCTATGTGCCTGTGGTTCTGTCAGTGTGACCATGTGATGTATCTGACCCCAGGAATGTGCCAATAAAGTTTCCCCTTCCTGGGACAATGAATTCACGGTGTTCTTATTTCAATTTCCAGGAGTGTATATACAAAAGGCACGATGCCGACTTAAGTACATGTAGACTGAATCTTCCTACTGTCTATGTTTTGAACCATTCCTGTGACACTAGTTATAGATTCCGATGCTTCATTTCAGGTTTACTGTATCCCTTGGATCTTCTTATTGACGATGAAACACAAATAGTGCATCGAAGTTAAATACAGTAGGAACAATACCGACTTAAGTACAATAAGACTGACTCTTCCTACTGTCTATGTTTTGAACCATTCCTGTGACACTAGTTATAGATTCCAATGCTTCATTTCAGGTTTACTGTATCCCTTGGCCGTTCTTATTGACGATGAAACGCAGAAATTGCATCGGAATGAAATAGAAAATGCACAATGCCGACTTAAGTACAAGAAGACTGACTCTTCTTACTGACTATGTTTTGAACCATTCCTCTGACGCTAGTTACAGATTCCGATGCTTCACTTAAGGTTTACTGTATCCCTTGGACATTCTTATAGACGATGAATCACAGATATTGCATCGGAATTAAATACAAAAGGCACAATGTTAAGTTAAGTACAAGATGCCTGACTCTTCTTACTGACTATGTTTTGAACCATTCCTGTGACACTAGTTAGAGATTCCGATGCTTCACTTCAGGCCTACTGTATCCCTTGGACCTTCTTATTGACGATGAAATACAGAAATTGCATCGGAATTAAATACAAAAGGCACAATGCCGACTTAAGTACAGGAAGACTGACTCTTCTTACTGACTACGTTTTGAACCATTGCTGTGACATTAGGTATAGATTCCGATGCTTCACTTCACGTTTACTGTATCCGTCTGACCTTCTTATTGATGATGAAAAACAGATATTGCATCGGAAATAAATACAAAAGGCACAACACCGACTTAAGTACATGAAGACTGACTCTTCCTACTGTCTATGTTTTGAAACATTCCTGTGACACTAGTTATAGATTCCGATGCATCACTTCAGGGTTACTGTATCCCTTGGACCTTCTTATTGACGATGAAACACAGAAATTGCATCGGAATTAAATACAAAAGACACAATGCCGACTTAAGTACAAGAAGACTGACACCTCCTACTGTCTATGTTTTGAACCATTCCTGTGACACTAGTTATAGATTCCGATGCTACACTTCAGGTTTACTGTATCCCTCGGACCTTCTTATTGACGATGAAACACAGAAAGTGCATCGGAATTAAATAGAAAAGGCACAATGCTGACTTAAGTACAAGAATACTGACTCTTCCTACTGTCTATGTTTCGAACCATTCCTGTGACACTACTTAATGATTGCGATGCTTCACTTCAGGTTTACTGTATCCCTCTGACCTTCTTATTGACGATGAAACACAGAAATTGCATCGGAATTAAATACAAAAGGCACAATGCCGACTTAAGTACAAGAAGACTGACTTTTCTTACTGTCTATGTTTTGAACCGTTCCAGTGATACTAGTTATAGATTCCGATGCATCACTTCAGGGTTACTGTATCCCTTGGACCTTCTTATTGACGATGAAACACAGAAATTGCATCGGAATTAAATACAAAAGACACAATGCCGACTTAAGTACAAGAAGACTGACACCTCCTACTGTCTATGTTTTGAACCATTCCTGTGACACTAGTTATAGATTCCGATGCTACACTTCAGGTTTACTGTATCCCTCTGACCTTTTTATTGACGATGAAACAGAGAAAATGCATCGGAATTAATTACAAAAGGCACAACGCCGACTTAAGTACAAGAAGACTGACTCTTCTTACTGACTGCTTTGAACCATTCCTAGGACATTAGTTATAGATTCCGATGCTTCACTTCAGGTCTACTGTATCCCTTGGACCTTCTTATTGACGATGAAACACAGAAATTGCTACGGAATTAAATACAAAAGGCACAATTCCGACTTAAGTACAAGAAGACTGACTCTTCTTACTGACTGCTTTGAACCATTCCTAGGACATTAGTTATAGATTCCGATGCATCACTTCAGGTTAACTGTATCCCTTGGACGTTCTTTTTGACTATGAAACACAGAAATTGCATCGGAATTAAATACAAAAGGCATAATGCCGACTTAAGTACAAGAAGACTGTCTCTTCTTACTGACTATGCTTTGAACCATTCCTGTGACACTAGTTATTGATTCCGATGCTTCACTTCAGGTTTACTGTATCCCTCTGACCTTCTTATTGACGATGAAACACAGAAATTGCATCGGAATTGAATAGAAAAGACACAATGCTGTCTTAAGTACAAGCAGACTGACTCTTCTTAGTGTCTATGTTTTGAATCATTCCTGTGACGCTTCTTACAGATTCCAATTCTTCACTTTAGGTTTACTGTATCCCTTGGACCTTCTTATTGACGATGAAACACAGAAATTGCTTCGGAATTAAATACAAAAGGCACAATGCCGACTTAAGTACAGGAAGACTGACACTTCATACTGACTATGTTTTGAACCATTCCTGTGCTACTAGTAAGAGATTCCGATGCTTCCCTTCAGGTTTACTGTATTCCTCTGACCTTCTTATTGACGATTAAACACAGAAATTGCAACGGAATTAAATACAAAAGGCATAATGCCGACTTAAGTACAAGAAGACTGTCTCTTCTTACTGACTATGCTTTGAACCATTCCTGTGACACTAGTTATTGATTCCGATGCTTCACTTCAGGTTTACTGTATCCCTCTGACCTTCTTATTGACGATGAAACACAGAAATTGCATCGGAAATATATACAAAAGGCACGATGTCGACTTAAGTACATGTAGACTGAATCTCATACTGTCTATGTTTTGAACCATTCCTGTGACACTAGTTATAGATTCCGGTGCTTCATTTCAGGTTTACTGTATCCCTTGGATCTTCTTATTGACGATGAAACACAAATAGTGCATCGGAGTTAAATACAGTAGGAACAATACCGACTTAAGTACAATAAGACTGACTCTTCCTATTGTCTATGATTTGAACCATTCCTGTGACACTAGTTATAGATTCCGATGCTTCACTTCAAGTTTACTGTATCCCTCTGACCTTCTTTTTGACGATGGAAGACAGAAATGGCATTGGAATTAAATAGAAAAGGCACAATGCCGACTTAAGTACTAGAAGACTGACTCTTCTTACTGTCTATTTTTTGAACCATTCCTGTGACACTAGTTATAGATTCCGATGCTTCACTTCAGGTTTACTGTATCCCTTGGACCTTCTTATTGACGATGGAACACAGAAATTGCATCGGAATTAAATACAAAAGGCACAATGCCGACTTAAGTACAAGAAGACTGACTCTTCTTACTGACTATGTTTTGAACCATTCCTGTGACACTCGTTATAGATTCCGATGCTTCCCTTCAGGTTTACTGTATCCCTTGGACCATCTTATTGACGATGAAACACAGAAATTGAATCGGAATTAAATACAAGAGGCACAATGCAGACCTAAGTACAAGAAGACTGACTCTTCTTACTGACTGTTTTGAACCATTCCTGTGACACTAGTTATAGATTCCGATGCTTCACTTCAGGTTTACTGTATCCCTCTGACCTTCGTATTGACGATGAAACACAGAAATTGCATCGGAATTAAATACAAATGGCACAATGCCGACTTAAGTACAAGAAGATTGACTCTCCTTACTGTCTATGATTAGAACCATTCCTATGACACTAGATATGGATTCCGATGCTTCACTTCAGGTTAATTGTATCCCTTGGACCTTCTTATTGACGATGAAACACAGATATTGCATCGGAATTAAATACAAAGGGCACAATGCCGACTTAAGTACAAGAAGACTGACTCTTCTTACTGACTGTTTTGAACCATTTCTGTGACACTAGTTGTAGATTCCGATGCTTCACTTCAGGATTACTGTATCCCTCTGACCTTCTTATTGACGATGAAACACAGAAATTGCATCGGAATTAAATACAAATGGCACAATGCCGACTTAAGTACAAGAAGACTGACTCTCATTACTGTCTATGCTTTGAACCATTCCTATGACACTAGATATAGATTCCGATGCTTCACTTCAGGTTTATTGTATCCCTTGGACCTTCTTATTGACGATGAAACATAGAAATTGGATCGGAATTAAATACAAAAGGCACAATGCTGACTTAAGCACAAGAAGACTGACTCTTCTTACTGACTGTTTTGAACCATTCCTGTGACACTAGTTGTAGATTCCGATGCTTCACTTCAGGATTACTGTATCCCTCTGACCTTCTTATTGACGATGAAACACAGTAATTGCATCGGAATTAAATACAAACGGCACAATGCCGACTTAAGTACAAGAAGACTGACTCTCCTTACTGTCTATGTTTTGAACCATTCCTATGACACTAGATATAGTTTCGGATGCTTCACTTCAGATTTATTGTATCCCTTGGACCTACTTATTGACGATGAAACACAGATATTGCATCGGAATTAAATACAAAATTCACAATGCCGACTTAAGTACAAAAAGACTGACTCTTCTTACTGACTATGTTTTGAACCATTCCTGTGACATTAGTTATAGATTCCGATGCTTCACTTCAGGTTTACTGTATCCCTTGGACCTTCTTATTGACGATGAAACACAGAAATTGGATCGGAATTAAATACAAAAGGCACAATGCCGACTTAAGTACTAGAAGACTGACTCTTCTTACTATCTATGTTTTGAACCATTCCCATGAAACTAGTTACAGATTCCGACGCTTCACTTCAGATTAACTGTATCCCTTGGACCTTCTTATTGACGATGAAACACAGAAATGGCATCGGAATTAAATACAAAAGGCACAGTGTCGACTTAAGTACAAGAAGACTGACTCTTCTTACTGACTGTTTTGAACCATTCCTGTGACACTAGTTATGGATTCCGAAGCTTCACTTCAGGTTTACTGTATCCCTTGCACCTTCTTATTGACGATGAAACACAGAAATTGCATCGGAATTACATACAAAAGGCACAATGCCGACATCAGTACATGAAGACTGACTATTCTTTTTGTCTATGCTTTGAACCATTCCTGTAACACTAGTTATAGATTCTGATGCTACACTTCAGGTTTACTGTATCCCTTGGACCTTCTTATTGACGATGAAACACAGAAATTGCATCGGAATTAAATACAAAAGGCACAATGCCGACTTAAGTACAAGAAGACTGACTCTTCGTACTGACTATGTTTTAAACCATTCCTGTGACACTAGTTATTGATTCCGATGATTCACTTCAGGTTTACTGTATCCCTTGAACCTTCTTATTGACGAAGAAACACAAAAATTGCATCGGAATTAAATAGAAAAAGCACAATGCCGACTTAAGTACAAGAAGACTGATTCTTCTTACTGACTATGTTTGGAACCATTCTTGTGACACTAGTTATAGATTCCGATGTTTCACTTCAGGTTTACTGTATCCCTTGGACCTTCTTATGGACGATGAAACACAGATATTCCATCGGAATTAAAGAGAAAACGCACAATGCCGACTTAAGTACAAGAAGACTGACTCTTCTTACCGACTATGATTTGAACCATTCCTGTGACACTAGTTATAGATTCCGATGCTTCACTTCAGGTTTACTGTATTCCTCTGACCTTCATATTGACGATGAAACACAGAAATTGCATCGGAATTAAATAGAAAAGGCACAATGCCGACTTAAGTACAAGAAGACTGACTCCTCTTACTGTCTATGATTTGAACCATTCCTGTGACACTAGTCATAGATTCCGATGCTTCACTTCAGGTTTACTGTATCCCATGGACCTTCTTATTGACGATGAAACACAGAAATTGCATCGGAATTAAATACAAAAGGCACAATGCCGACTGAAGTACAAGAAGACTGACTCTTCTTACTGACTATGGTTTGAACCATTCCTCTGACACTAGTTATAGATTCCGATGCTTCACTTCAGGTTTACTGTATCCCTTGGACCTTCTTACTGACGATGAAACACAGAAATTGGATCGGAATTAAGGGGAGTTGGAATGCCGGAAAATGGAAAAAATTCACATTTTCAGTTTTTAACCTTATAACTTAATTTGAAATTTTCTGCTTAAAATGGTGCAAAATTTGTTAAGAAATTCCAATTGGAAGTATTTTTATTTAATTTTTCAAAATTACATGTGCGCCCAGCAAAGTTACCCATCTTGTGATTTGTACACATTTAAATCTTCGCATTTCCGAAAACATTACATATAGAAGGCTGTGGATTTCACTCTTCAGTTGTAGAATCTTTGATCCTTCCATAGGTACCATTGTTTTTACGACTAGCTGTGTTTATTGTTCAGTTTTTGATCTGTGAGTGTTTGTTTTGAGCCTCGAGTTTAGTTTGTCGCTCATTTGGAGTTTGTTATCTGTCTTGTTTTGACTTTCAGTGGTGAGTGCGTAGTTTCTACGATGCCTAGGAGTGCATCATTATTTAAAAAGCGAAAGTTTCGCGGTAATAGATTTACAAATAACGTTTGTTCAAGTGATTCTGCTTCAGCACCTGTTGATGCTGGTGAAAGTTCTGACGTTTGTACAGCTGAGATGTGTGAAGGAGACACGCCCACCAGTGCATCAAAAAAGAAGTTATCAAACTGTGCAAGTGAAATTACAGATGAAGCTTCTAATGAACAATATGTTTTAGTCGACTTTCCTGTTTTTACTGAGTTTATGAAGAAATGTTTGTGTTGTAATCTTTGTGGAGGTTCTTTTGATATGAACATAACAAAATCTATAGGACTTTCCTGCAAAATTGCTATAGTTTGTGCCAGTTGTGAAAATGAGACCTGTTTTTGGAGCTCTAAAACATGCAGTAGCAATTTGTTTGAGAGTAATATCAGGCTAATGTATGCAATGAGAGCAATTGGTAAAGGACATACTGCTGCTCAAACATTTTGTGCCATAATGAATCTTCCACCTCCACCTGCTAAAATTGACAATTACACTGAAGTGATAGGAGATGCTGTTCAGTCTGTAGCAGATTTATCAATGAAAGCTGCTGCCAGTGAAGCAAAATATATAAATGAAGGAAACCCAGATATCCCTGTTGCTTTTGATGGAACCTGGCAGAAAAGGGGTCACACATCCAAAAATGCTGTTGCTACTGTTACTAGTGTGGACAGCGGTAAAGTTTTGGACTATGAAGTGCTCACTAAACATTGTTACCATTGTGCATCTGGTAAGATAGAAGCAGCTCACATATGTAGCAAGAATTATGAAGGTACGAGTGGAGGCATGGAGGCTGCCGCTGCTGTGAAAATGTTTAGCAGATCAGAAAAAGAACGGGGAGTATTTTACACAAAATTCCTTGGAGATGGGGACTCCAAGGCATACAAAAGTGTTACAGAATCCATGCTATATGTCAATAAGACAATAACTAAACTAGAATGTGTCGGTCATGTTCAGAAACGAATGGGCACTCGTCTAAGGAAACTGAAACAGAATCTGAAGGACAAAATTTTGTCAGATGGTAAAACCATTAGAGGTCGCCTGTCAGATAAAATTATAAATGAATTACAACAATACTATGGTATGGCAATAAGAAATAATGCAAATAATTTGCAGGAAATGAGACAAGCTGTATGGGCCACATATTTACATCGATCATCAACTGATGATAATCCTCAACATTTTGCTTGTCCAGATGGTCCTCAGTCATGGTGCAATTATAGAAAATCTCAAGCTACTGGGGATCCTTATCACCATAAAAATTATATTCCATTGGCTGTTATGGAAGTAATTAAACCAATATATAGAGACTTGGGGCATCCTGATCTTCTGCGAAAATGTCTTCATGGTTGTACCCAGAATCAAAACGAGTCGTTCAACAACCTCATTTGGACTCGTGTACCTAAGAATGTATTTGTTGGGATAAAAACATTGAAATGGGGAGTCAGTGATGCTGTTATTTCATTCAATGATGGTCATATGGGTAGGCTAAAGGTCATGGCAAGGCTCGGCATTGCTCCTGGTATCAACACCATCAGAGGTCTTCAGCTTCTGGACAGCGTGCGAGTAAGGAAGGCTCAGTATGCAGCTGAATTTAATACAAAAAAAGCAAGGGCAGCAAGGAGAAGAAAGCTTCTAGGTGAAGAAGAAGAACTAGAAGATGACCCTGATTACTCTGCTGGACACTTTTGATAATAGAATAAAAGGTATTTGTGAATTTTCATAATAAATTACTTTAATCGCATTTTCTGGCATTTGACATTTTTAGTGTTACATGTACCTTTATCTCATAAACCACTCAACCAACAACATTCAAATTTTCAGAAATGCTGCAAAACAGTTCAAAGAGGCCACTGAACTAGAATCATGACAAGAACTGGCTTATTCTCTGAACTAGGGAAGTTTATGTTATACTTTTTCCAATAAAAAATGGCTTAATGGTAAAAAATTCATAAATACTATACCAACAAAAAGAAAACATTGGTTCTAGTTCAGTGGGCTCACAATATATGCTGAAAACCTCTGCCAGAATTTCAAAGTTCTGAAGATAATAGTTCCAAAGAAAAAGGTACACAAAGTTAGCAAATTTAACATTGGCGAGATAGGGCATTCCAACTCCCCTTAAATACAAAAGGCACAATGCCGACTTAAGTACAAGAAGACTAACTCTTCTTACTGACTGTTTTGAACCATTCCTGTGACACTAGTTATAGATTCCGATGCTTCACTTCAGGTTTACTGTATCCCTCTGACCTTCTTATTGGCGATGAAACACAGAAATTGCATCGGTAATAAATACAAATGGCACAATGCCGACTTAAGTACAAGAAGACTTACTCTCCTTACTGTCTATGTTTTGAACCATTCCTATGACACTACATATAGATTCCGATGCTTCACTTCAGGTTTATTGTATCCCTTGGACCTTCTTATAGACGATGAAACCCAGATATTGCATCGGAATTAAATACAAAGGGCACAATGCCGACTTAAGTACAAGAAGACTGACTCTTCTTACTGAGTATGTTTTGAACCATTCCTGTGACACTAGTTATAGATTCCGATGCTTCACTTCAGGTTTACTGTATCCCTCTGACCTTCTTATTGAAGATGAAACACAGAAATTGGATCGGAAATTAATACAAAAGGCACAATGCCGATTTAAGTACTTGAAGACTGACTCTTCTTACTATCTAAGTTTTGAGCCATTCCTGTGACACTAGTTATACATTCCGATGCTTCACTTCAGATTTACTGTATCCCTTGGACCTTCTTATTGACGATGAACACTGAAATTGCATCCGAATTAAATACAAAAGGCACAATGCCGACTTAAGTACAAGAGGACTGACTCTTTGTACTGACTATGTTTGGAACCATTCCTGTGACACTAGTTATAGATTCCGATGCTTCACTTCAGGTTTACTGTATCCCTTGGACCTTCTTATTGACGATGAAACACAGAAATTGGATCGGATTTAAATACAAAAGGCACAGTGCCGACTTAAGTACAAGAAGACTGCCTCTTCTTACTGACTGTTTTGAACCATTCCTGTGACACTAGTTATAGATTCCGATGCTTCACTTCAGGTTTACTGTATCCCTCTGACCTTCTTATTGACGATGAAACAGAGAAATTGCATCGGAATTAAATACAAATGGCACAATGACGACTTCAGTACAAGAAGACTGACTCTCCTTACTGTCTATGTTTTGAACCATTCCTATGACACTACATATAGATTACGATGCTTCACTTCAGGTTTATTGTATCCCTTGGACCTTCTTATTGCCGATGAAACACAGATATTGCATCGGAATTAAATACACAGGGCACAATGCCGACTTAAGTACAAGAAGACTGACTCTTCTTACTGACTATGTTATGAACCATTCCTGTGACACTAGTTATAGATTCCGATGCTTCACTTAAGGTTTACTGTATCCCTTGGACCTTCTTATTGACGATGAAACACAGAAATTGGATCGGAATTAAATACAAAAGGCACAATGCCGACTTAAGTACTAGAAGACTGACTCTTCTTACTATCTATGTTTTGAACCATTCCTGTGACACTTGTTACAGATTCCGATGCTTCACTTCAGATTTACTGTATCCCTTGGACCTTCTAATTGACGATGAAACACAGAAATTGCATCGGAATTAAATACAAAAGGCACAGTGCCGACTTACGTACAAGAAGACGGACTCTTCTTACTGACTATGTTTGGAACCATTGTTGTGGCACTAGTTATAGATTCCGATGCTTCACTTCAGGTTTACTGTGTCCCTTGGACCTTCTTGTTGACGATGAAACACAGATATTCCATCGGAATTAAACAGAAAAGGCACAATGCCGACTTAAGTACAAGAAGACTGACTCTTCATACTGTCTATGATTTGAACCATTCCTGTGACACTAGTTATAGATTCCGATGCTTCACTTCAGGTTTACTGTATCCCTTGGACCTTCGTAATGACGATGAAACACAGAAATTGCATCGGAATTAAATACAAAAGGCACAATGCCGACTTAAGTACAAGAAGACTGACTCTTCTTACTGACTATGTTTTGAACCATTCCTGTGACACTAGTTATAGATTCCGATGCTTCACTTCAGGTTTACTGTATCCCTTGGAACTTCTTATTGACGATGAAACACATAAATTATATCGGAATTAAATACAAAAGGCACAATGCCGACTTAAGTGCAAGAAGACTAACACTTCTTACTGACTGTTTTGAACCATTCCTGTGACACTAGTTATAGATTCCGATGCTTCACTTCAGGTTTACTGTATCCCTTGGACCTTCGTATTGACGATGAAACACAGAAATTGCATCGGAATTAAATTCAAAAGGCACAAAGCCGACTTAAGTACAAGAGGACTGACTCTTCTTACTGTCTATGATTTGAACCATTCCTGTGACACTAGTTATAGATTCCGAAGCTTCACTTCAGGTTTACTGTAACCCTTTGACCTTCTTATTGACGATGAAACACAGAAATTGCATCGGAGTTACATACAAAAGGCACAATGCCGGCTTCAGTACAAGAAGACTGACTCTTCTTATTGTCTATGTCTTGAACCATTCCTGTGACACTAGTTATGGATTCCGATGCTTCACTTCAGGTTTACTGTATCCCTTAAACCTTCTTATTGACGATGAAACACAGAAATTGCATTCGAATTAAATACAAAAGGCACAGTGCCGACTTAAGTACAAGAGGACAGACTCTTCGTACTGACTATGTTTGGAACCATTCCTGTGACACTAGTTATAGATTCCGATGCTCCACTTCAGGTTTACTGTATCCCTTGGACCTTCTTATTGACAGTGAAACACAGAAATTGGATCGGAATTAAATACAAAAGGCACAATGCCGACTTAAGTACAAGAAGACTGACTCTTCTTAGTGACTGCTTTGAACCATTCCTGTGACACTAGTTATAGATTCCGATGCTTCACTTTAGGTTTACTGTATCCCTCTGACCTTCTTATTGACGATGAAACACAGAAATTGCATCGGAATTAAATACAAATGGCACTATGCCGACTTAAGTACAAGAAGACTGACTCTCCCTACTGTCTATGTTTTGAACCATTCCTATGACACTAGATATAGATTCCGAAGCTTCACTTCAGGTTTATTGTATCCCTTGGACCTTCTTATTGCCGATGAAACACAGATATTGCATCGGAATTAAATACAAAGGGCACAATGCCAACTTAAGTACAAGAAGACTGACTCTTCTTACTGTCTGTTTTGAACCATTCCTGTGACACTAGTAGTAGATTCCGATGCTTCACTACAGGATTACTGTATCCCTCTGACATTCTTCTTGACGATGAAACACAGAAATTGCATCGGAATTAAATACAAATGGCACAATGCCGACTTAAGTACAAGAAGACTGACTCTCCTTACTGTCTATATTTTGAACCATTCCTATGACACTAGATATAGATTCCGATGCTTCACTTCAGGTTTATTGTATCCCTTGGACCTTCTTATTGACGATGAAACACAGAAATTGGATCGGAATTAAATACAAAAGGCACAATGACGACTTAAGCACAAGAAGACTGACTCTTCTTACTGACTGTTTTGAACCATTCCTGTGACACTAGTTGTAGATTCCGATGCTTCACTTCAGGTTTACTGTATCCCTTGGACCTTCTTATTGACGATGAAACACAGAAATTGGATCGGAATTAAATACAAAAGGCACAATGCCGACTTCAGTACATGAAGACTGACTCTTCTTTTTGTCTATGTTTTGAACCATTCCTGTGACACTAGTTATAGATTCCGATGCTTCACTTCAGGTTTACTGTATCCCTTGGACCTTCTTATTGACGACGAAACACAGAAATTGCATCGGAATTAAATACAAAAGGCACAAAGCCGACGTAAGTACAAGAAGACTGACTCTTCGTACTGACTGTTTTGAACCATTCCTGTGACACTAGTTATTTATTCCGATGATTCACTTCAGGTTTACTGTATCCCTTGGACCTTCTTATTGACGATGAAACACAAAAATTGCATCCGAATTAAATAGAAAAGGCACAATGCCGACATAAGTACAAGAAGACTGACTCTTCTTACTGACTGT
Organism: Schistocerca americana; assembly: GCF_021461395.2. Taxonomy (NCBI): domain Eukaryota; kingdom Metazoa; phylum Arthropoda; class Insecta; order Orthoptera; family Acrididae; genus Schistocerca; species Schistocerca americana. Next base: position 11,742,940 of record NC_060122.1, read on the forward strand.
GTTTGGAACCATTCTAGTGACACTAGTTATAGATTCCGATGCTTCACTTCAGGTTTACTGTATCCCTTGGACCTTCTTATTGACGATGAAACACAGATATTCCATCGGAATTAAATAGAAAAGGCACAATGTCGACTTAAGTAGAAGAAGACTGACTCTTCTTACTGACTATGTATTGAACCATTCCTGTGACACTAGTTATAGATTCCGATGCTTCACTTCAGGTTTACTGTAACCCTTTGACCTTCTTATTGACGATGAAACACAGAAATTGCATCGGAATTAAATACAAAAGGCACAATGCCGACCTAAGTACATGAAGACTGACTCTTCGTACTTTCTGTTTTGAACCATTCCTGTGACACTAGTTATGGATTCCGAAGCTTCACTTCAGGTTTACTGTAACCCTTTGACCTTCTTACTGACGATGAAACACAGAAATTGCATCGGAATTACATACAAAAGCACAAGGCCGACTTCAGTACAAGAAGACTGACTCTTCTTTTTGTCTATGTTTTGAAACATTCCTGTGACACTAGTTATAGATTCCGATGATTCACTTCAGGTTTACTGTATCCCTTGGGCCTTCCTATTGACGATGAAACACAAAAATTGCATCGGAATTAAATAGAAAAGGCACAATGCCGACTTAAGTACAAGAGGACTGACTCTTCTTACTGTCTATGATTTGAACCATTCCTGTGACACTAGTTATAGATTCCGATGCTTCACTTCAGGTTTACTGTATCCCTTGGACCTATTTATTGACGATGAAACACAGATATTGCATCGCAATTAAATACAAAAGGCACAATGCCGACTTAAGTACAAGAAGACTGACTCTTCTTACTGACTATGCTTTGAACCGTTCCTGTGACACTAGTTATAGATTCCGATGCTTCACTTCAATTTACTGTTTCCCTTGGACCTACTTATTGACGATGAAACACAGAAATTGCATCGGAATTACATACAAAAGGCACAATGCCGACTTCAGTACTTGAAGACTGACTCTTCTTTTTGTCTATGTTTGAACCATTCCTGTGACACTAGTTATAGATTCCGATGCTTCACTTCAGGGTTACTGTATCCCTTAGGCCTTCTTATTGACGATGAAACACAGATATTGCATCGGAGTTAAATAGAAAAGGCACAATGCCGACTTAAGTACAAGAAGACTGACTCTCCTTACTGTCTATGTTTTGAACCATTCCTGTGACACTAGATATAGATTCCGATGCTTCACTTCAGGTTTATTGTATCCCTTGGACCTTCTTATTGACGATGAAACACAGAAATTGGATCGGAATTAAATACAAAAGGCACAATGCCGACTTAAGTACAAGAAGACTGACTCTTCTTACTGACTGTTTTGAACCATTCCTGTGACACTAGTTGTAGATTCCGATGCCTCACTTCAGGATTACTGTATCCCTCTGACCTTATTGACGATGAAACACAGAAATTGCATCGGAATGAAATACAAATGGCACAATGCCGACTTAAGTACAAGAAGACTGACCCTCCTTACTGTCTATGCTTTGAACCATTCCTATGACACTAGATATAGATTCCGATGCTTCACTTCAGGTCTATTGTATCCCTTGGACCTACTTATTGACGATGAAATACAGATATTGCATCGGAATTAAATAGAAAAGGCACAATGCCGACTTAAGTACAAGAAGACTGACTCTCCTTACTGTCTATGTTTTGAACCATTCCTATGACACTAGATATAGATTCCGATGCTTCACTTCAGGTTTATTGTATCCCTTGGACCTTCTTATTGACGATGAAAATCAGAAATTGCATCGGAATTAAATAGAAAAGGCACAATGCCGACTTCAGTACTTGAAGACTGACTCTTCTTTTTGTCTATGTTTTGAACCATTCCTGTGACACTAGTTATAGATTCCGATGCTTCACTTCAGGTTTGCTGTATCCCTTGGACCTTCTTATTGACGATGAAATACAGATATTGCTTCGGAATTAAATAGAAAAGGCACAATGCCGACTTAAGTACAAGAAGACTGACACTTCTTACTGACTATGATTTGAACCATTCCTGTGACACTAGTTATAGATTACGATGCTTCACTTCAGGTTTACTGTATCCCTCTGACCTTATTGACGATGAAACACAGAAATTGTATCGGAATTAAATAGAAAAGGCACAATGCCGACTTAGGTACAAGAAGACTGACTCTTCTTACTGTCTATGATTTGAACCATTCCTGTGACACTAGTTATAGATTCCGATGCTTCACTACAGGTTTACTGTATCCCTTGGACCTTCTTATTGACGATGAAACACAGAAATTGCATTGGAACTAAATACAAAAGGCACAATGCCGACTTAAGTACAAGAAGACTGACTCTTCTTACTAACTATGTTTTAAACCATTTCTGTGACACTAGTTATAGATTCCGATGCTTCACTTCAGGTTTACTGTATCCCTTGGACCTTCTTATTGACGATGAAACACAGAAATTGGATCGGAATTAAATACAAAAGGCACAATGCCGACTTAAGTACCAGAAGACTGACTCCTCTTACTGACTGTTTTGAACCATTCCTGTGACACTAGTTATAGATCCCGAAGCTTCACTTCAGGTTTACTGTAACCCTTTGACCTTCTTATTGACGATGAAACACAGAAATTGCATCGGAATTACATACAAAAGGCACAATGCCGACTTCAGTACAAGAAGACTGACTCTTCTTTTTGTCTATGTTTTGAACCATTCCTGTGACACTAGTTATAGATTCCGATGCTTCACCTCAGGTTTACTGTATCCCTTGGACATTCGTATTGACGATGAAACACAGAAATTGCATCGGAATTAAATACAAAAGGCACAATGCCGACATAAGTACAAGAGGACTGACTCTTCGTACTGACTATGTTTTGAACCATTCCTGTGACACTAGTTATAGACTCCGATGATTCACTTCAGGTTTACTGTATCCCTTGGACCTTCCTATTGACGATGAAACACAAAAATTGCATCGGAATTAAATAGAAAAGGCACAATGCCGACTTAAGTACAAGAAGACTGACTCTTCTTACTGACTATGATTTGAACCATTCCTGTGACACTAGTTATAGATTCCGATGCTTCACTTCAGGTTTACTGTATCCCTCTGACCTTCTTATTGACAATGAAACACAGAAATTGCATCGGAATTCAATAGAAAAGGCACAATGCCGACTTAAGTACAAGAAGACTGACTCTTCTTACTGTCTATGATTTGAACCATTCGTGTGACACTAGTTATAGATTCCGATGCTTCATTTCAGGTTTACTGTATCCCTTGCACCTTCTTATTGACGATGAAACACAGAAATTGCATCGGAATTAAATAGAAAACGCACAATTCCGACTTAAGTACAAGAAGACTGACTCTTCTTACTGTCTATGCTTTGAACCATTCCTGTGACGCTAGTTACAGATTCCGATGCTTCACTTCAGGTTTACTGAATCCCGCAGACCTTCTTATTGACGATGAAACACAGAAATTGGATCGGAATTAAATTCAAAATTCACAATGCCGACTTAAGTACTAGAGGACTGACTCTTCTTACTATCTATGTTTTGAACCATTCCTGTGACACTAGTTATAGATTCCGATGCTTCACTTCAGGTTTACTGTATCCCTTGGACCTTCTTATTGGCGATGAAACACAGAAATTGCATCGGAATTAAATACAAAAGGCACAATGCCGACTTAAGTACAAGAAGACTGACTCTTCTTACTGACTGTTTTGAACCATTCCTGAATACTAGTTATAGATTCCGAAACTTCACTTCAGGTTTACTGTATCCCTTTGACCTTCTTATTGACGATGAAACACAGAAATTGCATCGGAATTACATACAAAAGGCACAATGCCGACATCAGTACAAGAAGACTGACTCTTCATTTTGTCTATGTTTTGAACCATTCCTGTGACACTAGTTATAGATTCCGATGCTTCACTTCAGGTTTACTGTATCCCTTGGACCTTCTTATTGCCGATGAAACACAGAAATTGCATCGGAATTAAATACAAAAGGCACAATGCCGACTTAAGTACAAGAAGACTGACTCTTCTTACTGACTGTTTTGAACCATACCTGTGACACTAGTTGTAGATTCCGAAGCTTCACTTCAGGTTTACTGTACCCCTTTGACCTTCTTATTGACGATAATACACAGAAATTGCATCGGAATTACATACAAAAGGCACAATGCCGACTTCAGTACAAGAAGACTGACTCTTCTTTTTGTCTATGTTTTGAACCATTCCTGTGACACTAGTTATAGATTCCGATGCTTCACCTCAGGTTTACTGTATCCCTTGGACATTCGTATTGACGATGAAACACAGAAATTGCATCGGAATTAAATACAAAAGGCACAATGCCGACTTAAGTACAAGAGGACTGACTCTTCGTACTGACTATGTTTTGAACCATTCCTGTGACACTAGTTATAGACTCCGATGATTCACTTCAGGTTTACTGTATCCCTTGGACCTTCCTATTGACGATGAAACACAAAAATTGCATCGGAATTAAATAGAAAATGCACAATGCCGACTTAAGTACAAGAAGACTGACTCTTCTTACTGACTATGATTTGAACCATTCCTGTGACACTAGTTATAGATTCCGATGCTTCACTTCAGGTTTACTGTATCCCTCTGACCTTCTTATTGACAATGAAACACAGAAATTGCATCGGAATTCAATAGAAAAGGCACAATGCCGACTTAAGTACAAGAAGACTGACTCTTCTTACTGTCTATGATTTGAACCATTCGTGTGACACTAGTTATAGATTCCGATGCTTCATTTCAGGTTTACTGTATCCCTTGCACCTTCTTATTGACGATGAAACACAGAAATTGCATCGGAATTAAATAGAAAACGCACAATTCCGACTTAAGTACAAGAAGACTGACTCTTCTTACTGTCTATGCTTTGAACCATTCCTGTGACGCTAGTTACAGATTCCGATGCTTCACTTCAGGTTTACTGAATCCCGCAGACCTTCTTATTGACGATAAAACACAGAAATTGGATCGGAATTAGATTCAAAATTCACAATGCCGACTTAAGTACTAGAGGACTGACTCTTCTTACTATCTATGTTTTGAACCATTCCTGTGACACTAGTTATAGATTCCGATGCTTCACTTCAGGTTTACTGTATCCCTTGGACCTTCTTATTGGCGATGAAACACAGAAATTGCATCGGAATTAAATACAAAAGGCACAATGCCGACTTAAGTACAAGAAGACTGACTCTTCTTACTGACTGTTTTGAACCATTCCTGAATACTAGTTATAGATTCCGAAACTTCACTTCAGGTTTACTGTATCCCTTTGACCTTCTTATTGACGATGAAACACAGAAATTGCATCGGAATTACATACAAAAGGCACAATGCCGACATCAGTACAAGAAGACTGACTCTTCATTTTGTCTATGTTTTGAACCATTCCTGTGACACTAGTTATAGATTCCGATGCTTCACTTCAGGTTTACTGTATCCCTTGGACCTTCTTATTGCCGATGAAACACAGAAATTGCATCGGAATTAAATACAAAAAGCACAATGCCGACTTAAGTACAAGAAGACTGACTCTTCTTACTGACTGTTTTGAACCATACCTGTGACACTAGTTGTAGATTCCGAAGCTTCACTTCAGGTTTACTGTACCCCTTTGACCTTCTTATTGACGATGAAACACAGAAATTGCATCGGAATTACATACAAAAGGCACAATGCCGGCTTCAGTACAAGAAGGCTGACTCTTCTTTTTGTCTATGTTTTGAACCATTCCTGTGACACTAGTAATATATTCCGATGCTTCACTTCAGGTTTACTGTATCACTTGGACCTTCTTATTGACGATGAAACACAGAAATTGCATCGGAATTAAATACAAAAGGCACAATGCCGACTCAAGTACAAGTGGACTGACTCTTCTTACTGACTATGTTTTGAACCATTCCTGTGACACTAGTTATTGATTCCGATGCTTCACTTCAGATTTACTGTATCCCTTGGACCTTCTTATTGGCGATGAAACACAGAAATTGCATCGGAATTAAATACAAAAACCACAATGCCGACTTAAGTACAAGAAGACTGACTCTTCTATCTGACTGTTTTGAACCATTCCTGTGATACCAGTTATAGATTCCGAAGCTTCACTTCAGGTTTACTGTATCCCTTGGACCTTCTTATTGACGATGAAACACAGAAATTGCATCGGAATTACATACAAAAGGCACAATGCCGACATCAGTTCATGAAGACTGACTCTTCTTTTTGTCTATGTTTTGAACCATTCCTGTGACACTAGTTATAGATTCCGATGCTTCACTTCAGGTTTACTGTATCCCTTGGACCTTCTTATTAACGATGAAACACAGAAATTGCATCGGACTTAAATACAAAAGGCACAATGCCGACTTAAGTACAAGAGGACTGACTCTTCGTACTGACTATGCTTTGAACCATTCCTGTGACACTAGTTATTGATTCCGATGATTCACTTCATTTTTACTGTATCCCTTGGACCTTCCTATTGACGATGAAACACAATAATTGCATCGGAATTAAATACAAAAGGCACAATGCCGACTTAAGTACAAGAGGACTGACTCTTCGTACTGACTATGTTTTGAACCATTCCTGTGACACTAGTTATAGACTCCGATGATTCACTTCAGGTTTACTGTATCCCTTGGACCTTCCTATTGACGATGAAACACAAAAATTGCATCGGAATTAAATAGAAAAGGCACAATGCCGACTTAAGTACAAGAAGACTGACTCCTCTTACTGACTATGTTTGGAACCTTTCTTGTGACACTAGTTATTGATTCCGATGCTTAACTTCAGGTTTACTGTATCCCTTGGACCTTCATATTGACGATGAAACACAGATATTGCATCGGAATTAAATAGAAAAGGCACAATGCCGACTTAAGTACAAGAAGACTGACTCTTCTTACTGACTATGATTTGTACCATTCCTGTGACACTAGTTATCGATTCCGATGCTTCACTTCAGGTTTACTGTATCCCTCTGACCTTCTTATTGACAATGAAACACAGAAATTGCATCGGAATTCAATAGAAAACGCACAATGCCGACTTAAGTACAAGAAGACTGACTCTTCTTACTGTCTATGATTTGAACCATTCCAGTGACACTAGTTATAGATTCCGATGCTTCATTTCAGGTTTACTGTATCCCTTGGACATTCTTATTGACGATGAAACACAGAAATTGCATTGGAATTAAATAGAAAAGGCACAATGCCGACTTAAGTTCAAGAAGACTGACTCTTCTTACTGTCTATGTTTGAACCATTCCTGTGACGCTAGTTACAGATTCCGATGCTTCACTTCAGGTTTACTGTATCCCTCTGACCTTCTTATTGACGATGAAACACAGAAATTGGATCGGAATTAAATTCAAAATTCACAATGCCGACTTCAGTAGAAGAAGGCTGACTCTTCATTTTGTCTATGTTTTGAACCATTCCTGTGACACTAGTTATAGATTCCGATGCTTCACTTCAGGTTTGCTGTATCCCTTGGACCTTCTTATTGACGATGAAACACAGAAATTGCATCGGAATTACATACAAAAGGCACAATGCCGACTTCAGTACAAGAAGGCTGACTCTTCTTTTTGTCTATGTTTTGAACCATTCCTGTGACACTAGTAATATATTCCGATGCTTCACTTCAGGTTTACTGTATCCCTTGGACCTTCTTATTGACGATGAAACACAGAAATTGCATCGGAATTAAATACAAAATTCACAATGCCGACTCAAGTACAAGTGGACTGACTCTTCTTACTGACTATGTTTTGAACCATTCCTGTGACACTAGTTATTGATTCCGATGATTCACTTCCAGTTTATTGTATCCCTTGGTCCTTCCTATTGACGATGAAACACAAAAATTGCATCGGAATTAAATAGAAATCACAATGCCGACTTAAGTACAAAAAGACTGACTCTCCTTACTGTCTATGTTTTGAACCATTCCTATGACACTAGATATAGATTCCGATGCTTCACTTCAGGTTTATTGTATCCCTTGGACCTTCTTATTGACGATGAATCACAGAAATAGCATCGGAATTAAATACATAAGGCACAATGCCGACTTAAGTACAAGAAGACCCACTCTTCTTACTGACTGTTTTGAACCATTCCTGTGACACTAGTTGTAGATTCCGATGCCTCACATCAGGATTACTGTATCCCTCTGAACTTCTTATGGACGATGAAACACAGAAATTGCATTGGAATTAAATACAAATGGCACAATGCCGACTTAAGTACAAGAAGACTGACTCTCCTTACTGTCTATGTTTTGAACCATTCCTATGACACTAGATATAGATTCCGATGCTTCACTTCAGGTTTACTGTATCCCTTGGTCCTATGTATTGACGATGAAAAACAGATATTGCATCGCAATTAAATACAAAAGGCACAATGCCGACTTAATTACAAGAAGACTGACTCTTCGTACTGACTATGCTTTGAACCATTACTGTGACACTAGTTATTGATTCCGATGATTCACTTCAGGTTTACTGTATCCCTTGGACCTTCCTATTGACGAAGAAACACAAAAATTGCATCGGAATTAAATAGAAGAGGCACAATGCCGACTTAAGTACAAGAAGACTGACACTTCTTACTGACTATGATTTGAACCATTCCTGTGACACTAGTTATAGATTCCGATGCTACACTTCAGGTTTACTGTATCATTCTGACCATCTAATTGTGGATGAAACACAGTAATTGCATCGGAATTAAATTGAAAAGGGCATAATGCCGACTGAAGTACAAGAAGTCTTACTCTTCTTACTGTCTATATTTTGAACCACTCCTGTGGCACTAGTTATAGATTCCGATGCTTCACTTCAGGTTTACTGTATCCCTCTGACCTTCTTATTGACGATGTAACACAGAAATTGCCTCGGAATTAAATACAAAAGGCACAATGCCGACTTAAGTACATGTAGACTGACTCACCCTACTGTCTATGTTTTGAAACGTTCCTGTGACACTAGGTATAGATTCCGATGCTTCATGTCACGTTTACTGTATCCCTTGGACCTTCTTATTGACGATGAAACACAGAAGTGCATCGGAATTAAATAGAAAAGGCACAATGCTGACTAAAGTACAAGAAGACTGACTCTTCCTACTGTCTATGTTTTGAACCACTCCTGTGACACTAGTTATAGATTCCGATGTTTCACTTCCGGTTTACTGTATCCCTCTGACCTTCTTATTGACGATGAAATACAGAAATTGCATAAGAATTAAATAGAAAAGGCACAATGCCGACTTAAGTACAAGAAGACTGACTCTTCCTACTGTCTATGTTTTGAACCATTCCTGTGACACTAGTTATAGATTCCGATGCTACACTTCAGGTTTACTGTATCCCTCTGACCTTCTAATTGTGGATGAAACACAGTAATTGCATCGGTATTAAATTGAAAAGGGTATAATGCCGACTTAAGTACAAGAAGTCTGACTCTTCTTACTGTCTATACTTTGAACCATTCCTGTGACACTAGTTATAGATTACGATGTTTCACTTCAGGTTTACTATATGGCTTGGACCTTCTTATTGACGATGAAATACAGAAATAGCATCGGAATTAAATACAAAAGGCACAATGCCGACTTAAGTGCAAGAAGACTGACCTTTCTTACTGACTATGTTTTGAACCATTCCTGTGACACTAGTTATAGATTCCGATGCTTCACTTCAGGTTTACTGTATCCCTCTGACCTTCTCATTGACGATGAAACACAGAAATTGCATCGGAATTAAATACAAAAGGCACAATGCCAACTTAAGTACAAGAAGACCGACCTTTCTTACTGTCTATGCTTTGAACCATTGCTGTCACACTAGTTATGGATTCCGATGCTTTACTTCAGGTTTACTGTATCCCTTGGACCTTTTTATTGACGATGAAACACAGAAATTGCATCGGAATTAAATACAAAAGGCACAATGCCGACTTAAGTAGAAGAAGACTGACTCTTCCTACTGTCTATGTTTTGAACCATTCCTGTGACACTAGTTATAGATTTCGATGCTACACTTCAGGTTTACTGTATCCCTCTGACCTACTTATTGACGATGAAACACAGACATTGCATCGGAATTAAATACAAAAGGCACAATGCCGAGCTAAGTACAAGACGACTGACTCTTCTTACTGACTATGTTTTAACCATTCCTGTGACACTAGTTATAGATTCCGATGCCTCACGTCAGGTTTACTCTATCCCTTGGACTTTCTTATTGTCGATGAAACACAGAAATTCCATCGGAATTAAATACAAATGGCAAAATGCCGACTTAAGTACAAGAAGACTGACTCTCCTTACTGTCTATGTTTTGAACCATTCCTGTGACACTAGATATAGATCCCGATGCTTCACTTTAGGTTTATTGTATCCCTTGGACCTTCTTATTGACGATGAAACACAGATATTGCAACGGAATTAAATACAAAAGGCACAATGCCGACTTAAGTACAAGAAGACTGACTCTCCTTACTGACTATGTTTTGAACCATTCCTGTGACACTAGTTATAGATTCCGATGCTTCACTTCAGGTTTAATGTAACCCTCTGACCTTCTTATTGACGATGAAACACAGAAATTGCATCGGAATTAAATAGAAAAGGCACAATGCCGACTTAAGTACAAGAAGACTGACTCTTCTTACTGTCTATGATTTGAACCATTCCTGTGACACTAGTTATAGATTCCGATGCTTCACTACAGGTTTACTGTATCCCTTGGACCTTCTTATTGACGATGAAACACAGAAATTGCATTGGAATTAAATACAAAAGGCACAATGCTGACTTAAGAACAAGAAGACTGACTCTTCTTACTGACTAGGTTTTAAACCATTCCTGTGACACTAGTTATAGATTCCGATGCTTCACTTCAGGTTTACTGTATCCCTTGGACCTTCTTATTGACGATGAAACACAGAAATTGGATCGGAATTAAATACAAAAGGCACAATGCCGACGTAAGCACAAGAAGACTGACTCCTCTTACTGACTGTTTTGAACCATTCCTGTGACACTAGTTATAGATTCCGAAGCTTCACTTCTGGTTTACTGTAACCCTTTGACCTTCTAATTGACGATGAAACACAGAAATTGCATCGGAATTACATACAAAAGGCACAATGCCGACTTCAGTACAAGAAGACTGACTCTTCTTTTTGTCTATGTTTCGAACCATTCCTGTGACACTAGTTATAGATTCCGATGCTTCACCTCAGGTTTACTGTATCCCTTGGACATTCGGATTGACGATGAAACACAGAAATTGCATCGGAATTAAATACAAAAGGCACAATGCCGACTTAAGTACAAGAGGACTGACTCTTCGTACTGACTATGTTTTGAACCATTCCTGTGACACTAGTTATAGACTCCGATGATTCACTTCAGGTTTACTGTATCCCTTGGACCTTCCTATTGACGATGAAACACAAAAATTGCATCGGAATTAAATAGAAAAGGCACAATGCCGACTTAAGTACAAGAAGACTGACTCCTCTTACTGACTATGTTTGGAACCATTCTTGTGACACTAGTTATTGATTCCGATGCTTCACTTCAGGGTTACTGTATCCCTTGGACCTTCTTATTGACGATGAAACACAGATAATGCATCGGAATTAAATAGAAAAGGCACAATGCCGACTTAAGTACAAGAAGACCCACTCTTCTTACTGACTGTTTTGAACCATTCCTGTGACACTAGTTGTAGATTCCGATGCCTCACTTCAGGATTACTGTATCCCTCTGACCTTCTTATGGACGATGATACACAGAAATTGCATTGGAAATAAATACAAATGGCACAATGCCGACTTAAGTACAAGAAGACTGACTCTCCTTACTGTCTATGTTTTGAACCATTCCTATGACACTAGATATAGATTCCGATGCTTCACTTCAGGTATACTGTATCCCTTGGACCTATTTATTGACGATGAAAAACAGGTATTGCATCGCAATTAAATACAAAAGGCACAATGCCGACTTAAGTACAAGAAGACTGACTCTTCCTACTGACTATGTTTTGACCGTTCCTGTGACACTAGTTATAGATTCCGATGCTTCACTTCAGGTTTACTGTATCCCTTGGACCTTCTTATTGACGATGAAACACAGAAATTGCATCGGAATTACATACAAAAGACACAATGCCGACTTAAGTACAAGAAGACTGACTCTTCTTTTTGTCTATGTTTTGAACCATTCCTGTGACACTAGTTATAGATTCCGATGCTTCACTTCAGGTTTACTGTATCCCTTGGACCCTCTTATTGACGATGAAACACAGAAATTGCATCGGAATTAAATACAAAAGGCACAATGCCGACTTAAGTACAAGAGGACTGACTCTTCGTACTGACTATGCTTTGAACCATTACTGTGACACTAGTTATTGATTCCGATGATTCACTTCAGGTTTACTGTATCCCTTGGACCTTCCTATTGACGAAGAAACACAAGAATTGCATCGGAATTAAATAGAAGACTCACAATGCTGACATAAGTACAAGAAGACTGACTCCTCTTACTGACTATGTTTGGAACCATTCTTGTGACACTAGTTATAGATTCCGATGCTCCACTTCAGGTTTACTGTATCCCTTGGACCTTCTTATTGACGATGAAACACAGATATTGCATCGGAGTTAAATACAAAATGCACAATGCCGACTTAAGTACAAGAAGACTGACTCTTCGTACTGACTATGTTTTGAACCATTCCTGTGACACTAGTTTTTGATTCCGATGATTCACTTCAGGTTTACTGTATCCCTTGGACCTCCTTATTGACGATGAAACACAAAAATTGCCTCGGAATTAAATACAAAAGGCACAATGCCGACTTAAGTACAAGAAGACTGACACTTCTTACTGACTATGATTTGAACCATTCCTGTGACACTAGTTATAGATTACGATGCTACACTTCAGGTTTACTGTATCTTTCTGACCATCTAATTGTGGATGAAACACAGTAATTGCATCGGAATTAAATTGAAAAGGGCATAATGCCGACTGAAGTACAAGAAGTCTTACTCTTCTTACTGTCTATATTTTGAACCACTCCTGTGACACTAGTTATAGATTCCGATGCTTCACTTCAGGTTTACTGTAACCCTTTGACCTTCTTATTGACGATGAAACACAGAAATTGCATCGGAATTACATACAAAAGGCACAATGCCGACTTCAGTACAAGAAGACTGACTCTTCTTTTTGTCTATGTTTCGAACCATTCCTGTGACACTAGTTATGGATTCCGATGCTTCACCTCAGGTTTACTGTATCCCTTGGACATTCGGATTGACGATGAAACACAGAAATTGCATCGGAATTAAATACAAAAGGCACAATGCCGACTTAAGTACAAGAGGACTGACTCTTCGTACTGACTATGTTTTGAACCATTCCTGTGACACTAGTTATAGACTCCGATGATTCACTTCAGGTTTACTGTATCCCTTGGACCTTCCTATTGACGATGAAACACAAAAATTGCATCGGAATTAAATAGAAAAGGCACAATGCCGACTTAAGTACAAGAAGACTGACTCCTCTTACTGACTATGTTTGGAACCATTCTTGTGACACTAGTTATTGATTCCGATGCTTCACTTCAGGGTTACTGTATCCCTTGGACCTTCTTATTGACGATGAAACACAGATAATGCATCGGAATTAAATAGAAAAGGCACAATGCCGACTTAAGTACAAGAAGACTGATTCTTCTTACTGACTATGATTTGAACCATTCCTGTGACACTAGTTATAGATTCCGATGCTTCACTTCAGGTTTACTGTATCCTTCTGACCTTCTTATTGTCAATGAAACACAGAAATTGCATCGGAATTAAATAGAAAAGGCACAATGCCGACTTAAGTACAAGAAGACTGACTCTTCTTACTGTCTATGATTTGAACCATTCCTGTGACACTAGTTATAGATTCCCATGCTTCATTTCAGATTTACTGTATCCCTTGGACCTTCTCATTGACGATGAAACACAGAAATTGCATCGGAATTAAATAGAAAAGGCACAATGCCGACTTAAGTACAAGAAGACTGACTCTTCTTACTGTCTATGCTTTGAACCATTCCTGTGATGTTAGTTACAGATTCCGATGCTTCACTTCAGGTTTACTGTTTCCCTCTGACCTTCTTATTGACGATGAAACACAGAAATTGGATCGGAATTAAATTCAAAATTCACAATGAAGACGTAAGTACTAGAGGACTGACTCTTCTTACTATCTATGTTTTGAACCATTCCTGTGACACTAGTTATAGATTCCGATGTTTCACTTCAGATTTACTGTATCCCTTGGACCTTCTTATTGGCGATGAAACACAGAAATTGCATTGGAATTAAATACAAAAGGCACAATGTCGACTTAAGTACAAGAAGACTGACTCTTCTTACTGACTGTTTTGAACCATTCCTGTGACACTAGTTATAGATTCCGATGCTTCACTTCAGGTTTACTGTATCCCTTGGACCTTCTTATTGTCGATGAAACACAGAAATTGCATCGGAATTAAATACAAAAGGCACAATGCCGACTTAAGTACAGGAGGACTGACTCTTCGTACTGACTATGATTTGAACCAGTCCTGTGACACTAGTTATTGATTCCGATGATTAACTTCAGGTTTACTGTATCCCTTGGACCTTCCTATTGACGATGAAACACAAAAAATGCATCGGAATTAAATGGAAAAGGCACAATGCCGACTTAAGTACAAGAAGACTGACTCCTCTTACTGACTATGTTTGGAACCATTCTTGTGACGCTAGTTACAGATTCCGAAGCTTCACTTCAGGTTTACTGTATCCCTCTGACCTTCTTATTGACGATGAAACGCAGAAATTGCATAATAATTAAATAGAAAAGGCACAATGCCGATATAAGTACAAGAAGACTGACTCTTCCTACTGTCTATGTTTTGAACCATTCCTGTGACACTAGTTATAGATTCCGATGCTACACTTCAGGTTTACTGTATCTCTCTGACCATCTAATTGTGGATGAAACACAGTCATTGCATCGGAATTAAATACAAAACTCACAATGCCGACTTAAGGAAATGTAGACTGACTCTACCTTCTGTCTATGTTTTGAAACGTTCCTGTGACACTAGGTATAGATTCCGATGCTTCATGACAGGTTTACTGTATCCCTTGGACCTTCTTATTGACGATGAAACACGGAAGTGCATCGGAATTAAATAGAAAAGGCACAATGAAACTTATGTACAAGAAGACTGACCTTTCTTACTGTCTATGCTTTGAACCATTCCTGTCACACTAGTTATGGATTCCGATGCTTCACTTCAGGTTTACTGTATCCCTTGGACCTTTTTATTGACGATGAAACACAGAAATTGAATCGGAATTAAATACAAAAGGCACACTGCCGACTTAAGTAGAAGAAGACTGACTCTTCCTACTGTCTATGTTTTTAACCATTCCAGTGACACTAGTTATAGATTCCGATGCTTCACTTCAGGTTTACTGTATCCCTCTGACCTTCTTACTGACGATGAAACACAGAACTTGCATCGGAATTAAATACAAAAGGCACAATGCCGACTTAAGTACAAGAAGACTGACTCTTCTTACTGACTGTTTTGAACCGTTCCTGTGACACTAGTTGTAGATTCCGATGCTTCACATTAGGTTTATTGTATCCCTTGGACCTTCTTATTGACGATGAAACACAGAAATTGCATCGGAATTAAATACAAAAGGCACAATGCCGACTTAAGTACAAGAAGACTGACACTTCTTACTGACTGTTTTGAACCATTCCTGTGACACTAATTGTAGATTCCGATGCTTCACTTCAGGTTTACTGTATCCCTCTGACCTTCTTATTGACGATGAAGCACAGATATTGCATCGGAATTAAATACAAATGGCACAATGCCGACTTAAGTACAAGAAGACTGACTCTTCCTACTGTCTATGTTTTGAACCATTCCTGTGACACTAGTTATAGATTCCGATGCTACACTTCAGGTTTACTGTATCCCTCTGACCTTTTTATTGACGATGAAACAGAGAAAATGCATCGGAATTAAATACAAAAGGCACAATGCCGACGTAAGCACTAGAAGACTGACTCCTCTTACTGACTGTTTTGAACCATTCCTGTGACACTAGTTATAGATTCCGAAGCTTCACTTCAGGTTTACTGTAACCCTTTGACCTTCTTATTGACGATGAAACACAGAAATTGCATCGGAATTACATACAAAAGGCACAATGCCGACTTCAGTACAAGAAGACTGACTCTTCTTTTTGTCTATGTTTCGAACCATTCCTGTTACACTAGTTATAGATTCCGATGCTTCACCTCAGGTTTACTGTATCCCTTGGACATTCGGATTGACGATGAAACACAGAAATTGCATCGGAATTAAATACAAAAGGCACAATGCCGACTTAAGTACAAGAGGACTGACTCTTCGTACTGACTATGTTTTGAACCATTCCTGTGACACTAGTTATAGACTCCGATGATTCACTTCAGGTTTACTGTATCCATTGGACCTTCCTATTGACGATGAAACACAAAAATTGCATCGGAATTAAATAGAAAATGCACAATGCCGACTTAAGTACAAGAAGACTGACTCCTCTTACTGACTATGTTTGGAACCATTCTTGTGACACTAGTTATTGATTCCGATGCTTCACTTCAGGGTTACTGTATCCCTTGGACCTTCTTATTGACGATGAAACACAGATAATGCATCGGAATTAAATAGAAAAGGCACAATGCCGACTTAAGTACAAGAAGACCCACTCTTCTTACTGACTGTTTTGAACCATTCCTGTGACACTAGTTGTAGATTCCGATGCCTCAATTCAGGATTACTGTATCCCTCTGACCTTCTTATGGACGATGAAACACAGAAATTGCATTGGAATTAAATACAAATGGCACAATGCCGACTTAAGTACAAGAAGACTGACTCTCCTTACTGTCTATGTTTTGAACCATTCCTATGACACTAGATATAGATTCCGATGCTTCACTTCAGGTTTACTGTATCCCTTGGACCTATTTATTGACGATGAAAAACAGATATTGCATCGCAATTAAATATAAAAGGCACAATGCCGACTTAAGTACAAGAAGACTGACTCTTCCTACTGACTATGTTTTGACCGTTCCTGTGACACTAGTTATAGATTCCGATGCTTCACTTCAGGTTTACTGTATCCCTTGGACCTTCTTATTGACGATGAAACACAGAAATTGCATCGGAATTACATACAAAAGGCACAATGCCGACTTAAGTACAAGAAGACTGACTCTTCTTTTTGTCTATGTTTTGAACCATTCCTGTGACACTAGTTATAGATTCCGATGCTTCACTTCAGGTTTACTGTATCCCTTGGACCTTCTTATTGACGATGATACACAGAAATTGCATCGGAATTAAATACAAAAGGCACAATGCCGACTTAAGTACAAGAGGACTGACTCTTCGTACTGACTATGCTTTGAACCATTACTGTGACACTAGTTATTGATTCCGATGATTCACTTCAGGTTTACTGTATCCCTTGGACCTTCCTATTGACGAAGAAACACAAAAATTGCATCGGAATTAAATAGAAGAGGCACAATGCCGACTTAAGTACAAGAAGACTGACTCCTCTTACTGACTATGTTTGGAACCATTCTTGTGACACTAGTTATAGATTCCGATGCTCCACTTCAGGTTTACTGTATCCCTTGGACCTTCGTATTGACGATGAAACACAGATATTGCATCGGAGTTAAATAGAAAAGGCACAATGCCGACTTAAGTACAAGAAGACTGACTCACCTTACTGTCTATGTTTTGAACCATTCCTATGACACTAGATATAGATTCCGATGCTTCACTTCAGGTTTATTGTATCCCTTGGACCTACTTATTAACGATGAAATACAGATATTGCATCGGAATTAAATAGAAAAGGCACAATGCCGACTTAAGTACAAGAAGACTGACTCTCCTTACTGTCTATGTTTTGAACCATTCCTATGACACTAGATATAGATTCCGATGCTTCACTTCAGGTTTATTGTATCCCTTGGACCTTCTTATTGACGATGAAAATCAGAAATTGCATCGGAATTAAATAGAAAAGGCACAATGCCGACTTCACTACTTGAAGACTGACTCTTCTTTTTGTCTATGCTTTGAACCATTCCTGTGACACTAGTTATAGATTCCGATGCTTCACTTCAGGTTTACTGTATCCCTTGGACCTTCTTATTGACGATGAAACACAGAAATTGCATCGGAATTAAATACAAAATGCACAATGCCGACTTAAGTACAAGAAGACTGACTCTTCGTACTGACTATGTTTGAACCATTCCTGTGACACTAGTTTTTGATTCCGATGATTCACTTCAGGTTTACTGTATCCCTTGGACCTCCTTATTGACGATGAAACACAAAAATTGCCTCGGAATTAAATACAAAAGGCACAATGCCGACTTAAGTACAAGAAGACTGACACTTCTTACTGACTATGATTTGAACCATTCCTGTGACACTAGTTATAGATTACGATGCTACACTTCAGGTTTACTGTATCTTTCTGACCATCTAATTGTGAATGAAACACAGTAATTGCATCGGAATTAAATTGAAAAGGGCATAATGCCGACTGAAGTACAAGAAGTCTTACTCTTCTTACTGTCTATATTTTGAACCACTCCTGTGACACTAGTTATAGATTCCGATGCTTCACTTCAGGTTTACTGTATCCCTCTGACCTTCTTATTGACGATGAAACACAGAAATTGCCTCGGAATTAAATACAAAAGGCACAATGCCGACTTAAGTACATGTAGACTGACTCTCCCTACTGTCTATGTTTTGAAACGTTCCTGTGACACTAGGTATAGATTCCGATGCTTCATGTCACGTTTACTGTATCCCTTGGACCTTCTTATTGACGATGAAACACAGAAGTGCATCGGAATTAAATAGAAAAGGCACAATGCTGACTAAAGTACAAGAAGACTGACTCTTCCTACTGTCTATGTTTTGAACCACTCCTGTGACACTAGTTATAGATTCCGATGTTTCACTTCCGGTTTACTGTATCCCTCAGACCTTCTTATTGACGATGAAACACAGAAATTGCATAAGAATTAAATAGAAAAGGCACAATGCCGACTTAAGTACAAGAAGACTGACTCTTCCTACTGTCTATGTTTTGAACCATTCCTGTGACACTAGTTATAGATTCCGATGCTACACTTCAGGTTTACTGTATCCCTCTGACCTTCTAATTGTGGATGAAACACAGTAATTGCATCGGTATTAAATTGAAAAGGGCATAATGCCGACTTAAGTACAAGAAGTCTGACTCTTCTTACTGTCTATATTTTGAACCATTCCTGTGACACTAGTTATAGATTACGATGTTTCACTTCAGGTTTACTATATGGCTTGGACCTTCTTATTGACGATGAAATACAGAAATAGCATCGGAATTAAATACAAAAGGCACAATGCCGACTTAAGTACATGTAGACTGACTCTCCCTACAGTCTATGTTTTGAAACATTCCTGTGACACTAGGTATAGATTCCGATGCTTCATGTCAGGTTTACTGTATCCCTTGGACCTTCTTATTGACGATGAAACACAGAAATTGCATCGGAATTAAATAGAAAAGGCACAATGCTGACTAAAGTACAAGAAGACTGACTCTTCCTACTGTCTATGTTTTGAACCATTCCTGTGACACTAGTTATAGATTTCGATGCTTCACTTCCGGTTTACTGTATCCCTCTGACCTTCTCATTGACGATGAAACACAGAAATTGCATCGGAATTAAATACAAAAGGCACAATGCCAACTTAAGTACAAGAAGACTGACCTTTCTTACTGTCTATACTTTGAACCATTGCTGTCACACTAGTTATGGATTCCGATGCTTTACTTCAGGTTTACTGTATCCCTTGGACCTTTTTATTGACGATGAAACACAGAAATTGCATCGGAATTAAATACAAAAGGCACAATGCCGACATAAGTAGAAGAAAACTGACTCTTCCTACTGTCTATGTTTTGAACCATTCCTGTGACACTAGTTATAGATTTCGATGCTACACTTCAGGTTTACTGTATCCCTCTGACCTTCTTATTGACGATGAAACACAGAAATTGCATCGGAATTAAATACAAAAGGCACAATGCCGAGCTCAGTACAAGACGACTGACTCCTTTTACTGACTATGTTTTTAACCATTCCTGTGACACTAGTTATAGATTCCGATGCCTCATGTCAGGTTTACTCTATCCCTTGGACTTTCTTATTGACGATGAAACACAGAAATTCCATCGGAATTAAATACAAATGGCAAAATGCCGACTTAAGTACAAGAAGACTGACTCTCCTTACTGCCTATGTTTTGAACCATTCCTGTGACACTAGTTATAGATTCCGATGCTTCACTTCAGGTTTACTGTATCCCTCTGACCTTCTTATTGACGATGAAACACAGAAATTGCATCGGAATTAAATAGAAAAGGCACAATGCCGACTTAAGTACAAGAAGACGGACTCTTCTTACTGTCTATGATTTGAACCATTCCTGTGACACTAGTTATAGATTCCGATGCTTCACTACAGGTTTACTGTATCCCTTGGACCTTCTTATTGACGATGAAACACAGAAATTGCATTGGAATTAAATACAAAAGGCACAATGCTGACTTAAGTACAAGAAGACTGACTCTTCTTACTGACTATGTTTTAAACCATTCCTGTGACACTAGTTATAGATTCCGATGCTTCACTTCAGGTTTACCGTATCCCTTGGACTTCTTATTGACGATGAAACACAGAAATTGGATCGGAATTAAATACAAAAGGCACAATGTCGATTTAAGTACAAGAAGACTGACTCCTCTTACTGACTGTTTTGAACCATTCCTGTGACACTAGTTATAGATTCCGAAGCTTCACTTCAGGTTTACTGTAACCCTTTGACCTTCTTATTGACGATGAAACACAGAAATTGCATCGGAATTACATACAAAAGGCACAATGCCGACTTCAGTACAAGAAGACTGACTCTTCTTTTTGTCTATGTTTCGAACCATTCCTGTGACACTAGTTATAGATTCCGATGCTTCACCTCAGGTTTACTGTATCCCTTGGACATTCGGATTGACGATGAAACACAGAAATTGCATCGGAATTAAATACAAAAGGCACAATGCCGACTTAAGTACAAGAGGACTGACTCTTCGTACTGACTATGTTTTGAACCATTCCTGTGACACTAGTTATAGACTCCGATGATTCACTTCAGGTTTACTGTATCCCTTGGACCTTCCTATTAACGATGAAACACAAAAATTGCATCGGAATTAAATAGAAAAGGCACAATGCCGACTTAAGTACAAGAAGACTGACTCCTCTTACTGACTATGTTTGGAACCATTCTTGTGACACTAGTTATTGATTCCGATGCTTCACTTCAGGGTTACTGTATCCCTTGGACCTTCTTATTGACGATGAAACACAGATAATGCATCGGAATTAAATAGAAAAGGCACAATGCCGACTTAAGTACAAGAAGACTGATTCTTCTTACTGACTATGATTTGAACCATTCCTGTGACCCTAGTTATAGATTCCGATGCTTCACTTCAGGTTTACTGTATCCTTCTGACCTTGTTATTGACAATGAAACACAGAAATTGCATCGGAATTAAATAGAAAAGGCACAATGCCGACTTAAGTACAAGAAGACTGACTCTTCTTACTGTCTATGATTTGAACCATTCCTGTGACACTAGTTATAGATTCCCATGCTTCATTTCAGATTTACTGTATCCCTTGGACCTTCTCATTGACGATGAAACACAGAAATTGCGTCGGAATTAAATAGAAAAGGCACAATGCCGACTTAAGTACAAGAAACTGACTCTTCTTACTGTCTATGCTTTGAACCATTCCTGTGACGTTAGTTACAGATTCCGATGCTTCACTTCAGGTATACTGTTTCCCTCTGACCTTCTTATTGACGATGAAACACAGAAATTGGTTCGGAATTAAATTCAAAATTCACAATGAAGACTTAAGTACTAGAGGACTGACTCTTCTTACTATCTATGTTTTGAACCATTCCTGTGACACTAGTTATAGATTCCGATGCTTCACTTCAGGTTTACTGTATCCCTTGGACCTTCTTATTGTCGATGAAACACAGAAATTGCATCGGAATTAAATACAAAAGGCACAATGCCGACTTAAGTACAGGAGGACTGACTCTTCGTACTGACTATGTTTGGAACCATTCTTGTGACACTAGTTATAGATTCATATGCTTCACTTCAGGTTTACTGTATCCCTTGGACCTTCTTATTGACGATGAAACACAGATATTGCATCGGAATTAAAGAGAAAAGGCACAATGCCGACTTAAGTACAAGAAGACTGACTCTTCTTACTGACTATGATTTGAACCAATCCTGTGACACTAGTTATAGATTCCTATGCTTCACTTCAGGTTTTCTGTATCCCTCTGTCCTTCTTATTGACGATGAAACACAGAAATTGCATCGGAATTAAATAGAAAAGGCACAATGCCGACTTAAGTACAAGAAGACTGACTCTTCTTACTGTCTATGATTTGAACCATTCCTGTGACACTAGTTTAGATTCCGATGCTTCACTTTAGGTTTACTGTATCCCTTGGACCTTCTTATTGACGATGAAACACAGAAATTGCATCGGAATTAAATAGAAAAGGCACAATGCCGACTTAAGTACAAGAAGACTGACTCCTCTTACTGTCTATGCTTTGAACCATTCCTGTGACGCTAGTTACAGATTCCGATGCTTCACTTCAGGTTTACTGTATCCCTCTGACCTTCTTATTGACGATGAAACGCAGAAATTGCATAATAATTAAATAGAAAAGGCACAATGCCGATATAAGTACAAGAAGACCGACTCTTCCTACTGTCTATGTTTTGAACCATTCCTGTGACACTAGTTATAGATTCCGATGCTACACTTCAGGTTTACTGTATCTCTCTGACCATATAATTGTGGATGAAACACAGTAATTGCATCGGAATTAAATACAAAACTCACAATGCCGACTTAACTACATGTAGACTGACTCTCCCTTCTGTCTATGTTTTGAAACGTTCCTGTGACACTAGGTATAGATTCCGATGCTTCATGTCAAGTTTACTGTATCACTTGGACCTTCTTATTGACGATGAAACACGGAAGTGCATCGGAATTAAATAGAAAAGGCACAATTAAACTTATGTACAAGAAGACTGACCTTTCTTACTGTCTATGCTTTGAACCATTCCTGTCACACTAGTTATGGATTCCGATGCTTCACTTCAGGTTTACTGTATCCCTTGGACCTTTTTATTGACGATGAAACACAGAAATTGAATCGGACTTAAATACAAAAGGCACACTGCCGACTTAAGTACAAGAAGACTGACTCTTCCTACTGTCTATGTTTTTAACCATTCCAGTGACACTAGTTATAGATCCCGATGCTTCACTTCAGGTTTACTGTATCCCTCTGACCTTCTTATTGACGATGAAACACAGAAATTGCATCGGAATTAAATACAAAAGACACATTGCCGACTTAAGTACAAGAAGACTGACTCTTCTTACTGACTGTTTTGAACCGTTCCTGTGACACTAGTTGTAGATTCCGATGCTTCACTTCAGGTTTACTGTATCCCTCTGACCTTCTTATTGACGATGAAGCACAGATATTGCATCGGAATTAAATACAAATGGCACAATGCCGACTCAAGTACAAGAAGACTGACTCTCCTTACTGTCTATGTTTTGAACCATTCCTGTCACACTAGATATAGATTCCGATGCTTCACATTAGCTTTATTGTATCCCTTGGACCTTCTTATTGACGATGAAACACAGAAATTTCATCGGAATTAAATACAAAAGGCACAATGCCGACTTAAGTACAAGAAGACTGACACTTCTTACTGACTGTTTTGAACCATTCCTGTGACACTAATTGTAGATTCCGATGCTTCACTTCAGGTTTACTGTATCCCTCTGACCTTCTTATTGACGATGAAGCACAGATATTGCATCGGAATTAAATACAAATGGCACAATGCCGACTTAAGTACAAGAAGACTGACTCTTCCTACTGTCTATGTTTTGAACCATTCCTGTGACACTAGTTATAGATTCCGATGCTACACTTCAGGTTTACTGTATCCCTCTGACCTTCTAATTGTGGATGAATACAGTAATTGCATCGGTATTAAATTGAAAAGGGCATAATGCCGACTTAAGTACAAGAAGTCTGACTCTTCTTACTGTCTATATTTTGAACCATTCCTGTGACACTAGTTATAGATTACGATGCTTCACTTCAGGTTTACTGTATGGCTTGGACCTTCTTATTGACGATGAAACACAGAAATAGCATCGGAATTAAATACAAAAGGCACAATGCCGACTTAAGTACAAGAAGACTGACTCTTCTTACTGACTATGTTTTGAACCATTCCTGTGACACTAGTTATAGATTCCGATGCTTCACTTCAGGTTTACTGTATCCCTCTGACCTTCTTGTTGACGATGAAACACAGAAATTGCATCGGAATTAAATACAAAAGGCACAATGCCGACTTAAGTACATGTAGACTGACTCTCCCTACAGTCTATGTTTTGAAACATTCCTGTGACACTAGGTATAGATTCCGATGCTTCATGTCAGGTTTACTGTATCCCTTGGACCTTCTTATTGACGATGAGACACAGAAAGTGCATCGGAATTAAATAGAAAAGGCACAATGCTGACTAAAGTACAAGAAGACTGACTCTTCCTACTGTCTATGTTTTGAACCATTCCTGTGACACTAGTTATAGATTGCGATGTTTCACTTAAGGTTTACTGTATCCCTCTGACCTTCTCATTGACGATGAAACACAGAAATTGCATCGGAATTAAATACAAAAGGCACAATGCCAACTTAAGTACAAGAAGACTGACCTTTCTTACTGTCTATGCTTTGAACCATTGCTGTCACACTAGTTATGGATTCCGATGCTTTTCTTCAGGTTTACTGTATCCCTTGGACCTTTTTATTGACGATGAAACACAGAAATTGCATCGGAATTAAATACAAAAGGCACAATGCCGACTTAAGTAGAAGAAGACTGACTCTTCCTACTGTCTATGTTTTGAACCATTCCTGTGACACTAGTTATAGATTTCGATGCTACACTTCAGGTTTACTGTATCTCTCTGACCTTCTTATTGACGATGAAACACAGAAATTGCATCGGAATTAAATACAAAAGCCACAATGCCGACTTATGTACAAGAAGACTGACTCTTTTTACTGACTGTTTTGAACCATTCCTGTGACACTAGTTATAGATTCCGATGCTTCATTTCGGGTTTACTGTATCCCTCTGTCCTTCTTATTGACGATGAAACACAGAAATTGCATCGGAATTAAATACAAATGGCAAAATGCCGACTTAAGTACAAGAAGACAGACTCTCCTTACTGTCTATGTTTTGAACCATTCCTGTGACACTAGATATAGATTCCGATGCTTCACTTTAGGTTTATTGTATCCCTTGGACCTTTTTATTGACGATGAAACACAGATATTGCAACGGAATTAAATACAAAAGGCACAAAGCCGACTTAAGTACATGTAGACTGACTCTTCCTACTGTCTATGTTTGAAACATTCCTGTGACACTAGTTATAGATTCCGATGCTACATTTCAGTTTTACTGTATCCCTTGGATCCTCTTATTGACGATGAATCACAGATAGTGCATCGGAGTTAAATACAATAGGCACAATATCGACTTAAGTACAAGAAGACTGACTCTTCATACCGTCTATGTTTTGAACCATTCCTGTGACACTACTTATAGATTCCGATGCTTCACTTCAGGCTTACTGTATCTCTCTGACATTCTTATTGACGATGAATCACAGAAATTGAATCGGAATTAAATACAAAAGGCACATTGCCGACTTAAGTACAAGAAGACTGACTCTTCTTACTGACTATGATTTGAACATTTCCTGTGACACTAGTTACAGATTCCGATGCTTCACTTCAGGTTTACTGTATCCCTTGGACCTTCTTATTGACGATGAAACACAGAAATTGCATCGGAATTAAATACAAAAGGCACAATGCTGATTTAAGTACAATAAGACTGACTCTTCCTACTGTCTATGTTTTGAACCTTTCGTGTGACACTAGTTATAGATTCCAATGCTTCACTTCAGGTTTACTGTATCCCTTGGACGTTCTTATTGACGATGAATCACAGAAATTGCATCGCAATTAAATTGTTAAATGCACAATGCGACTGAAGTACAAGAAGACTGACTCTTCTTACTGACTATGATTTGAACCACTCCTGTGACGGTAGTTACAGATTCCGATGCTTCACTTCAGGTTTACTGTATCCCTTGTACCTTCTAATTGACGATGAAACACAGATATTGCATCGGAATTAAATACAAAAGGCACAATGCCGACTTAAGTACAAGATGACTGACTCTTCCTACAGTCTATGTTTTGAACCATTCCTGGGACACTAGTGATAGATTCCGATGCTTCACCTCAGGTTCACTGTATCCCTCTGACCTTCTTATTGACGATGAAACACAGAAATTGCATCGGAATTAAATAGAAAAGGCACATTGCCGTCTTAAGTACATGTAGACTGAATCTTCCTACTGTCTTAGTTTTGAACCATTCCTATGTCACTAGTTATAGATTCCGATGCTTCATTTCAGGTTTACTGTATCCCTTGGACCTTCTCATTGACGATGAAACACAGATAGTGCATCGGAGTTAAATACAATAGGCACAATACCGACTTAAGTACAATTAGACTAACTCCTCCTACTGTCTATGATTTGAACCATTCCTGTGACACTTGTTATAGATTCCGATGCTTCACTTCAAGTTTACTGTATCCCTCTGACTTTCTTTTTGACGATGAAACATTGAAATTGCATCGGAATTAAATACAAAAGGGACAATGTCGACATAAGTACAAGAAGACTGACTCTTCTTACTGTCTATCTTTTTAACCATTCCTGTGACACTAGTTATAGATTCCGATGCTTCACTTCAGATTTACTGTATCCCTTCGACCTTCTTATTGACGATGAAACAAAGAAATTGCATATGGAATTAAATACAAAAGGCACAATGCCGACTTAAGTACAAGAAGACTGACTCATCTTACTGACTATGATTTGAACCATTCCTGTGACACTAGTTATAGATTCCGATGCTTCACTTCAGGTTTACTGTATTTCTTGGACCTTCTTGTTGACGATGAAACACAGAAATTGCATCGGAATTAAATACAAAATGCACAATGCCGACGTAAGTACAAGAAGACTGACTCTTCTTACTGTCTATGTTTTGAACCATTCCTGTGACACTAGTTATAGATTCCGATGCTTCACTTCAGGTTTACTGTATCCCTTGGATCTTCTTATTGACGATGAAACACGGAAATTGCATCGGAAATAAATTTAAAAGTCACGATGCCGACTTAAGTACATGTTGACTGAATCTTCCAACTGTCTATGTATTGAACCATTCCTGTGACACTAGTTATAGATTCCGATGGTTCATTTCAGGTTTACTGTCTCCCATCGATCTTCTTATTGGCGATAAAACACAGATAGTGCATCGGAGTTAAATACAATAGGCACAATACCGACTTAAGTACAAGAAGACTGACTCTTCCTACTGTATATGTTTTGAACCATTCCTGTGACACTAGTTATAGATTCCGATGCTTCACTTCAGGTTTACTGTATCCCTCTGACATTCTTATTGACGATGAATCGTTGAAATTGCATCGGAATTAAATACAAAAGGCACAATGCCGACCAAAGTACAAGAAGACTGACTCTTCTTACTGTCGATTTTTTGAACCATTCCTGTGACACTAGTTATATATTTCGATGCTTCACTTCAGATTTACCGTATCCCTTGGACCTTCTTATTGACGATGAAACAAAGAAATTGCATCGGAATTAAATACAAAAGGCACAATGCCAACTTAAGTACAAGAAGACTGACTCTTCTTACTGACTGTGTTGAACCATTCCTGTGACATTAGTTATAGATTACGATACTTCACTTCAGGTTTACTGTATCCCTCTGACCTTCTTATTGACGATGAGTCACAGAGATTGCATTGGAGTTAAATACAAAATGCACAATGCCGACATAAGTACAAGAAGTCTAACTCTTCTTTTTGTCAATGTTTTGAACCATTCCTGTGACACTAGTTATAGATTCCGATGCTTCACTTCAGGTTTACTGTATCCCCTGGACCTTCTTATTGACGTTGAAACACAGAAATTGCATCGGAATTAAATACAAAAGGAACAATGCCGACTTAAGTACAAGAAGACTGACCCTTCTTACTGTCTATGTTTTGAACTATTCCTGTGACACTAGTTATAGATTCCGATGCTTCACATAAGGTTTACTGTATCTCTCTGACCTTCTTATTGACGATGAAACACAGAAATTGCATCGGAATTAAATACAAAAGGCACAATACCAACTTAAGTACAAGAAGACTGACTCTACTTACTGACTGTTTTGAACCATTCCTGTGACACTAGTTATAGATTACGATACTTCATTTCAGGTTTACTGTACCCTTGGACCTTCTTATTGACGATGCAACACAGAAATTGCATCGGAATTAAATGGAAAAGGCACGATTCCGACTAAGGTACAAGAAGACTGACTCTTCTTACTGTCTATGTTTTGAACCATTCCTGTGACGCTAGTTACAGATTCCGATGCTTCACGTCAGGTTTACTGTATCCCTCTGACCATCTTATTGACGATGAAACACTGAAATTCCATCGGAAATTAATAGAAAAAGCACAATGCTGACTTAAGTACAAGAAGACTGACTCTTCTTACTGACTATGATTTGAACCATTCCTGTGACACTAGTTATAGATTCCGATGCTTCACTTCAGGTTTACTGTATCCCTCTGACCTTCTTTTTGACGATGAAACAAAGAAATTGCATCGGAATTAAGTACAAAAGGCACAATGCCGACTTAAGTACAAGAAGACTGACCTTTCTTACTGTGTATGCTTTGAACCATTCCTGTGACACTAGTTATAGATTCCGTGTTTCACTTCAGGTTTACTGTATCCCTTGGACCTTCTTATTGACGATGAAACACAGAAATTTCATCGGAATTAAATAGATAAGACACAATGCCAACTTAAGTACAAGAATACTGACACTTCTTACTGTCTATGTTTTGAACCATTCCTCTGACGCAAGTTACAGATTCCGATGCTTCTCTTGAGGTTTACTGTATCCCTCTGACCTTATTATTGACGATGAAACACTGAAATTCCATCGGAAATAAATAGAAAAAGCACAATGCCGACTTAAGTTCAAGAAGACTGACTCTTCGAACTGACTATGATTTGAACCATTCGTGTGACACTAGTTATAGTTTCCGATGCTTCACTTCAGGTTTACTGCATCCCTCTGGCCTTCCTATTGACGATGAAACACAGAAATTGCATCGGAATTAAATACAAAAGGCACAATGCCGACTTAAGTACCAGAAGACTGACCTTTCATACTGTCTATGCTTTGAACCATTCCTGTGACACTAGTTATAGATTCCGATGCTTCACTTCAGGTTTACTGTATCCCTTGGACCTTCTTATTGCCGATGAAACACAGATATTGCATCGGAATTAAATACAAAAGGCACAATGCCGACATAAGTACAAGAAGACTGACTCTTCCTACTGCCTATGTTTTGAACCATTCCTGTAACACTAGTTATAGATTCCGATGCTACACTTCAGGATTACTGTATCCCTCTGACCTTCTTATTGACGATGAAACACAGAAATTGCATCGGAATTAAACACAAAAGGCACAATGCCGACTTAAGTACAAGAAGACTGACTCTTCTTACAGACTGCTTTGAACCATTCCTGTGACACTAGTTATAGATTCCGGAGCTTCACTTCTGGTTTACCGTATCCCTCTGACATTCTTATTGACGATGAAACACAGAAATTGCATCCGAATTGAATACAAATGGCACAATACCGACTTAAGTACAAGAAGACTGACTCTCCTTACCGTATATATTTTGAACCATTCCTGTGACACTAGATATAGATTCCGATGCTTCACTTCAGGTTTACTGTATCCCTCGGACGTTCTTATTGACGATGAAACACAGAAATTGCATCGGAAAAAAATACAAAAGGCACAATACCGCCTTAAGTACAAGTAGACTGACTCTTCCTACTGTCTATGATTTGAACCATTCCGGTGACACTAGTTATAGATTCCGATGCTTCACTTCAGCTTTACTGTATCCCTCTGATCTTCTTATTGACGATGAAACACAGAAATTGCATCGGAACTACGTACAAAATGCACGATGCCGACTTAAGTACATGTAGACTGAATCTTCCTACTGTCTATGTTTTGAACCATTCCTGTGACACTAGTTGTAGATTCCGATGCTTCATTACAGGTTTACTGTATCCCTTGGATCTTCTTATTGACGATGAAACACTGATAGTGTATCGGAGTTAAATACAATAGACACAATACCGACTTAAGTACAAGAAGACTGACTCTTCCTACTGTCTATGTTTTGAACCATTCCTGTGACACTAGTTATAGATTCCGATATTTCACATCAGGTTTACTGTATCCCTGTGACATTCTTATTGTCGATGAATCACAGAAACTGCATCGGAATTAAATACAAAAGGCACATTGCCGACTTAAGTACAAGAAGACTGACTCATCTTTTTGTCTATGATTTGAACCATTCCTGTGACACTAGTTACAGATTCCGATGCTTCACTTCTGGTTTACCGAATCCCTTGGACCTTCTTATTGACGATGAAACACAGAAATTTTATCGGAATTAAATAGAAAAATCACAATGCCGACTTAAGTACAATAACACTGACTCTTCCTACTGTCTATGTTTTGAACCATTCCTGTGACACGAGTTATAGATTCCGATATTTCACTTCAGGTTTACTGTATCCCTATGACCTCCTTATTGACGATGAAACAGAGAAATTGCATCGGAATTAAGTAGAAAAGGCACAATCCCGACTTAAGTACAAGAAGACTGACTCTTCTTACTGTCTATGTTTTGAACCATTCCTGAGACGATAGTTACAGATTCCGATGCTTCATTTCAGGTTTACTGTATCCCTTGGATCTTCTTATTGACGATGAATCACAGATAGTGCATCAGAGTTAAATACAATAGGCACAATACCGAATTAAGTAAAAGAAGACTGACTCTTCCTACTGTCTATGTTTTGAACCATTCCTGTGACACTAGTTATAGATTCCGATGCTTCACTTCAGGTTTACTGTATCCCTCTGATCTTCTTATTGACGATGAGACATGGAAACTGCATCGGAAATAAATACAAAAGGCACGATGCCGACTTAGGTACATGTAGACTGAATCTTCCAACTGTCTATGTTTTGAACCATTCCTGTGACACTAGTTATAGATTCTGATGCTTCATTTCAGGTTTACTGTATCCCTTGGATCTTCTTATTGACGGTGAAACACAGAAACTGCATCGGAATTAAATACAAAAGGCACAATGAAGACTTAAGTACAAGAAGACTAACTCTTCTTACTGACTATGTTTTGAACCATTCCTGTGACACTAGTTATAGATTCCGATGCTTCACTTCAGGTTTACTATATTTCTTGAACCTCCTTATTGACGATGAAACACAGAAATTGCATCGGAATTAAATACAAAAGGCACAATGCCGACTTAAGTACAAGAAGACTGACTCTTCTTACTGTCTATGTTTTGAACCATTCCTGTGACACTAGTTATAGATCCCGTTGCTTCACTTTAGAATTACTGTATCCCTTGGACCTTCTTATTGACGATGAAACACAGAAATTGCATCGGAATTAAATACAAAAGGCACAATGCCGACTTAAGTACATGTAGACTGACTCTTCCTACTGTCTATGTTTGAAACATTCCTGTGACACTAGTTATAGATTCCGATGCTTCATTTCAGGTTTACTGTATCCCTTGGATCTTCTTATTTACGATGAATCACAGATAGTGCGTCGGAGTTAAATACAATAGGCACAATACCGACTTAAGTACAAGAAGACTGACTCTTCCTACTGTCTATGTTTTGAACCATTCCTGTGACACTAGTTATAGATTCCGATGCTTCACTTCAGGTTTACTGTATCCCTTGGACCTTCTTATTGACGATGAAACACTGATAGTGCATCGGAGTTAAATACAATAGACACAATACCGACTTAAGTAAAAGAAGTCTGACTCTTCTTTTTGTCTATGTTTTGAACCATTCCTGTGACACTAGTTACAGATTCCGACGCTTCACTTCAGGTTTACTGTATCCCATGGATCTTCTTTTTGACGATGAAACACAGAAATTGCACCGGAATTAAATAGAAAAGGCACAATGCTGACTTAAGTACAAGAAGACTGACTCTTCCTACTGTCTATGTTTTGAACCATTCCTGTGACACTAGTTATAGATTCCGATATTTCATTCTTGTTTACTGTATCCCTATGACCTCCTTATTGACGATGAAACACAGAAATTGCATCGGAATTAAGTAGAAAAGGCACAATCCCGACTTAAGTACAAGAAGACTGACTCTTCTTACTGTCTATGTTTTGAACCATTCCTGTGACGCTAGTTATAGATTCCGATGCTTCATTTCAGGTTTACTGTATCCCTTGGATCTTCTTATTGACGATGAATCGCAGATAGTGCACCGGAGTTAAAAACAATAGGCACAATACCGGCTTAAGTACAAGAAGACTGACTCTTCCTACTGTCTATGTTTGAACTATTCCTGTGACACTAGTTATAGATTCCGATACTTCACTTCAGCTTTACTGTATCCCTCTGATCTTCTTATTGACGATGAAACACAGAAATCGCATCGGAAATAAATACAAAAGGCACGATGCCGACTTAAGTACATGTAGACTGAATCTTCCTACTGTCTATGCTTTGAACCATTCCTGTGACACTAGTTATAGATTCCGACGCTTCATTTCAGGTTTACTGTATCCCTTGGATCTTCTTATTGACGATGAAACACAGATACTGCATCTGAGTTAAATACAATAGGCACAACACCGACTTAAGTACGAGAAGACTGACTCGCCCTACTGGCTATGTTTGAACCATTCCTGTGACACTAGTTTAAGATTTCGAAACTTCACTTCAGGTTTACTGTATCCCTCTGACATTCTTATTGACGATGAATCACAGATATAACATCGGAATTGAGTACAAAAGGCACATTGCCGACATAAGTCCAAGAAGACTGACTCTTCTTTTTGTCTATGTTTTGAACCATTCCTGTGACACTAGTTATAGATTCCGATACTTCACTTCAGGTTCACTGTATTCCTCTGACCTTCTTATTGACGATGAAACACAGAAATTGCATAGGAGTTAGATAGAAAAGGCACAATGCCGACTTAAGTACAAGAAGACTGACTCTTCTTACTGTTTATGTTTTGAACCATTCCTGTGACACTAGTTATAGATTCCGTTGTTTCACTTCAGGTTTACTGTATTCCTCTGACCTTCTTATTGACGATGAAACACAGAAATTGCATCGGAATTAAATACAAAAGGCACAATGCCGACTTAGGTACAAGAAGACTGACCTTTCTTACTGTCTATGCTTTGAACAAATCCTGTGACACTAGTTATAGATTCCGATGCTTCACTTCAGGTATATTGTATCCCTTAGTCCTTTTTGTTGGCGATGAAACACAGAAATTGCATCGGAATCAAATACAAAAGCCACAATGAGGACTTAAGTACGAGAAGACTGACTCTTCCTACTGTCTATGTTTTGAACCATTCCTGTGAAACTAGTTATAGATACCGATGCTACACTACAGGTTTATTGTATCCCTCTGACCTTCTTATTGACGATGAAACACAGAAATTGCATTGGAATTAAACACAAAAGGCACAATGCCGACTTAAGTACAAGAAGACTGACTCTCCTTACTGACTGTTTTGAACCATTCCTGTGACACTAGTTATAGATTACGATGCTTCACTTCATGTCTACTGTATCCCTCTGACCTTCTTATTGACGATGAAACACAGAAATTGCATCGGAATTAAATACAAAAGGCACAATGCCGACGTAAGTACATGTAGACAGACTCTTCCTACTGTCTATGTTTAAAACATTCCTGTGACACTTGTTATAGATTCCGATGCTTCATTTCAGGTTTACTGTATCCCTTGGATCATCTTATTGACGATGAATAACAGATAGTGCATCGGAGTTAAATACAATAGGTACAATATCGACTTAAGTACAAGAAGACTGACTCATCTTACTGTCTGTGTTTTGAACCATTCCTCTGACGCAAGTTACAGATTCCTATGCTTCACTTCAGGTTTACTGTATCCCTGTGACCTTATTATTGACGATGAAACACAGATATTGCATCGGAATTAAATACAATAGGCACAATGCCGACTTAAGTACAAGAAGACTGACTCTTCTTACTGACTATGTTTTGAACCATTCCTGTGACGATAGTTACAGATTCCGATGCTTCACTTCAGGTTTACTGTATCCAATGGACCTTCTTATGGACGATGAAACACAGATATTGCGTCGGAATTAAATAGAAAAAGCACAATGCCGACTTAAGTACAAGAAGACTGACTCTTCTTACTGACTATGATTTGAACCATTCTGTGACACTAGTTATAGATTCCGATGCTTCACTTCAGGTTTTCTGTATCCCTCTGACCTTCTTAATGACGATGAAACATCGAAATGGCATCAGAATTAAATAGAAAATGCACAATGCCGACTTAAGTACAAGAAGACTGACTCTTCCTACTATCTATGTTTTGAACCATTCCTGTCACTAACTAGTGAAGCATCGGAATCTATAACTACAGGTTCCGATGCTTCATTTCAGGTTTACTGAATACCTAGGATCTTCTTATTGATGATGAAACACAGATAGTGCATCGGAGTTAAATACAAAACGCACAATGCCGACTTAAGTACAAGAAGACTGACTCTTCTCACTGTCTGTGTTTTGAACCATTCCTGTGATGCTAGTTACAGATTCCGATGCTTCACTTCGGGTTTACTGTATCCCTTGGACCTTCGTATTGACGATGAAACACAGATATTGCATCGGAATTAAATACAAAAGCACAATGCCGACGTAAGTACAAGAAGACTGACTCTTCTTACTGACTATGTTTGAACCATTCCTGTGACACTAGTTAGAGATTCCGATGCTTCACTTCAGGTTTACTGTATCCTTCTGACCTTCTTATTGACGAGGAAACACAGAAATTGCATCGTAATGAAATACAAAAGCCACAATGCCGACTTAAGTACAAGAAGACTGACTCTTTTAAATGACTATGTTTTGAAACATTCCTGTGACACTAGTTATAGATTCCGATGCTTCACTTCAGGTTTACTGAATCACTCTGACCATCTTATTGACGATGAAACACAGATATTGCATCGGAATTAAATACTAAAGGCACAATGCCGACTTCAGTACATGTAGACTTACTCTTCCTACTGTCTATGTTTCAAACATTCCTGTGACCTTAGTTATAGATTACGATGCATCATTTCAGGTTTACTGTATCCCTTGGACCTTCTTATTGACGATGAAACACAGAAAGTGCATCGGAATTAAATAGAAGAGGCACAATGCCGACTTAAGTACTAGAAGACTGACTCTTCTTACTGTCTATGATTTGAACCATTCCTGTGACACTAGTTATAGATTACGATGCTTCACTTCATGCTTACTGTATGCCTTTTACCTTCTTATTGACGATGAAACACAGAAATTGCATCGGAATTATATAGAAAATTCACAATGCCGACTTAAGTACAAGAAGACTGATTCTTCTTACTGTCTACGTTTTGAAAAATTCCTGTGACGCTAGTTACAGATTCCGATGCTTCACTTCAGGTTTACTGTATCTCTCTGACCTTCTTATTGACGATGAAACACAGATATTGCATCGGAATTAAATACAATAAGCACAATGCCGACTTAAGTACAAGAAGACTGACTCTTCTTACTGACTATGTTTTGAACCATTCCTGTGACGATAGTTACAGATTCCGATCCTTCACTTCAGGTTTACTGTATCCAATGGACCTTCTTATGGACGATGAAACACAGATATTGCGTCGGAATTAAATAGAAAAGGCACAAAGCCGACTTAAGAACAAGAGGACTGACTCTTCCTACTGTCTATGTTTTGAACCATTCCTGTGACACTAGTTATAGATTCCGATGCCTCACTTCAGGTTTACTGTATCCCTTGGTCCATCTTATTGACGATTAAACACAGAAATTGCATCGGAATTAAATACAAAAGCCACAATGCCGACTTAAGTACAAGAAGACAGACTCTTCTTACTGACTATGTTTGAACCATTCCTGTGACACTAGTTATAGATTCCGATGCTTCCCTTCAGGTTTACTGTATCCCTTGGACGTTCTTATTGACGATGAAACACAGAAATTGCATCGGAATTAAATAGAAAAGGTACAATGCCGACTTAAGTACAAGAAGACTGACTGTTCTTGCTGACAATGTTTTGAACCATTCCTGTGACACAAGTTACAGATTCCGATGCTTCACTTCAGGTTTACTGTATCTCTCTGACCTTCTTATTGACGATGAAACACAGATATTCCATCGGAAGTAAATACAAAAGCCACAATGCCGACTTAAGTACAAGAAGACAGACTCTTCTTACTGACTATGTTTGAACCATTCCTGTGACACTAGCTATAGATTCCGATGCTTCACTTCAGGTTTACTGTATCTCTCTGACCTTGGAATTGACGATGAAACTCATATATTGCATCGGAATTAAATACAAAAGGCACAATACCGACTTAAGTACAAGAAGACTGACACTTCTTACTGACTCTGCTTTGAACCATTCCTGTGACGATAGTTACAGATTTCTATGCTTCACTTCAGGTTTACTGTATCCCTTGGACCCTCTAATTGACGATGAAACACAGATATTGCATCGGAATTAAATACAAAAGGCACAATGCCGACGTAAGTACAAGAAGACTGACCCTTCTTACTGACTATGTTTTAAACCATTCCTGTGACACTAGTTAGACATTCCGATGCTACACTTCAGGTTTACTGTATCCCTCTGACCATCTTATTGACGATGAAACACAGTAATAGCATCGGAATTAAATTGAATAGGGCATAATGCCGACTTAAGTACAAGAAGACTGACTCTTCTTACTGTCTATGTTTTGAACCATTCCTGTGACACTAGTTATAGATTCCGATGCTTCTCTTCAGGTTTACTGTATCCCTTGGACCTTCTTATTGACGATGAAATACAGAAATTGCATCGGAATTTAATACAAAAGGAACAATGCCGACTTAAGTACAAGAAGACTGACTCTCCCTACTGACTATGTTTTGAACCATTCCTGTGACACTAGTTATAGATTCCGTTGTTTCACTTCAGGTTTACTGTATCCCTCTGACCTTCTTATTGACGATGAAACACAGAAATTGCATCGGAATTAAATACAAAAGGCACAATGCCGACTTAGGTACAAGAAGACTGACCTTTCTTACTGTCTATGCTTTGAACAAATCCTGTGACACTAGTTATAGATTCCGATGCTTCACTTGAGGTATATTGTATCCCTTGGTCCTTCTTATTGGCGATGAAACACAGAAATTGCATCGGAATCAAATACAAAAGGCACAATGAGGACTTAAGTACGAGAAGACTGACTCTTCCTACTGTCTATGTTTTGAACCATTCCTGTGAAACTAGTTATAGTTACCGATGCTACTCTACAGGTTTACTGTATCCCTCTGACCTTCTTATTGACGAGGAAACACAGAAATTGCATGGGAATTAAACACAAAAGGCACAATGCCGACTTAAGTACAAGAAGACTGACTCTCCTTACTGACTGATTTGAACCATTCCTGTGACACTAGTTATAGATTACGATGCTTCACTTCATGT
This sequence comes from Schistocerca americana, assembly GCF_021461395.2. Taxonomy (NCBI): domain Eukaryota; kingdom Metazoa; phylum Arthropoda; class Insecta; order Orthoptera; family Acrididae; genus Schistocerca; species Schistocerca americana. Next base: position 11,781,288 of record NC_060122.1, read on the forward strand.
TTACTGTATCCCTTGGACCTTCTTATTGACGATGAAACACAGAAATTGCATCGGAATTAAATACAAATGGAACAATGCCGACTTAAGTACAAGAAGACTGACTCTCCTTACTGTCTATGTTTTGAACCATTCCTGTGACACTAGATATAGATTCCGATGCTTCACTTCTGGTTTACTGTATCCCTCTGACCATCTTATTGACGATGAAACACAGAAATTGGATCGGAATTAAATACAAAAGGCACAATGCCGACGTAAGTACATGTAGACTGACTCTTCCTACTGTCTATGTTTAAAACATTCATGTGACACTTGTTATAGATTCCGATGCTTCATTTCACGTTTACTGTATCCGTTGGATCTTCTTATTGACGATGAATCACAGATAGTGCATCGGAGTTAAATACAATAGGTACAATATCGACTTAAGTACAAGAAGACTGACTCTTCCTACTGTCTATGTTTTGAACCATTCCTGTGACACTAGTTATAGATTCCGATGCTTCACTTCAGCTTTACTGTATCCCTCTGATCTTCTTAATGACGATGAAACACAGAAATTGCATCGGAAATAAATACAAAAGGCACGATGCCGACTTAAGTACATGTCGACTGAATCTTCCTACTGTCTCTGTTTTGAACCATTCCTGTGACACTAGGTATAGATTCCGATGCATCATTTCAGGTTCCCTGTATCCGTTGGACCTTCTTATTGACCATGAAACGCAGAAATTGCATCGGAGTTATATAGAAAAGGAACAATGCCGACTTAAGCACAAGAAGACTGACTCTTCTTACTGACTATGTTTTGAACCACTCCTGTGGCGCTAGTTACAGATTCCGATGCTTCACCTCAGGTTTACTGTATCCCTTGGACCTTCTTATTGACGATGAAACGCAGAAATTGCATCGGAATTAAATACAAAAGGCACAATGCCGACTTAAGTACATGAAGACTGACTGTTCCTACTGTCTATGATTTGAGAAATTCCTGTGACACTAGTTATAGATTCTGATGCTTCACCTCAGGTTCACTGTATCCCTCTGACCTTCTTATTGACGATGAGACACAGAAATTGCATCAGAATTAAATAGAAAAGGCACAATGCCGTCTTAAGTACATGTAGACAGAATCTTCCTATTGTCTATGTTTTGAACCATTCCTGTGACACTAGTTATAGATTCCGATGGTTCATTTCAGGTTTACTGTATCCCTTGGATCTTCTTATGGACGATGAAACACAGATAGTGCATCGGAGTTAAATACAATAGGCACAATACCAACTTAAGTACAAGAAGAATGGCTCTTCCTACTGTCTATGTTTTGAACCATTCCTGTGACACTAGTTATAGATTCCGATGCTTCACTTCAGGTTCACTGTATCCCTCTGACCTTCTTATTGACGATGATACACAGAAATTGCATCAGAATTAAATAGGAAAGGCACAATGCCGTCTTAAGTACATGTAGACTGAAACTTCCTACTGTCTATGTTTTGAACCATTCCATGTGACACTAGTTATAGATTCCGATGCTTCATTTCTGGTTTACTGTATCCCTTGGATCTTCTTATTGACGATGAAACACAGATAGTGCATCGGAGTTAAATACAATAGGCACAATACCGATTTAAGCACAATAAGACTGGCTCTTCCTACTGTCTATGTTTTGAACCATTCCTGTGACACTTGTTATAGATTCCGATGCTTCACTTCATATTTACTCTATCCCTCTGACCTTCTTTTTGACGATGAAACAAAGAAATTGCATCGGAATTAAATACAAAAGGCACAATGCCGACATAAGTACAAGAGGACTGACTCTTCTTACTGTCTATCTTTTGAACCATTCCTGTGACACTAGTTATAGATTCCGATGCTTCACTTCAGATTTACTGTATCCCTTGGACCTTCATATTGACGATGAAACAAAGAAACTGCTTCGGAATTAAATACAAAAGGCACAATGCCGACTTAAGTACAAGAAGACTGACTCTTCTTACTGACTGTTTGAACCATTCCTGTGACACTAGTTATGGATTCCGATGCTTCACTTCAGGTTTACTGAAACTCTCTGACTTTCTTATTGACGATTAAACACAGATATAGCATCGGAATTAAATACAAAAGGCACAATGCCGACTAAAGTACATGTAGACTCACTCTTCCTACTGTCTATGCTTTGAAACATTCCTGTGACACTAGTTATAGATTCCGATGCTTCATTTCAGGTTTACTGTATCCCTTGGATCTTCTTATTGACGATGAAACACAGAAAGTGCATCGGAACTAAATAGAAAAGGCACAATGCTGGCTTAAGTACAAGAAGACTGACTCTTCTTACTGACTATGTTTTGAACAATTCAGTGACACTCGTTATAGATTCCGATGCTTTACTTCAGGCTTACTGTATCCCTCTGACCTTCTTATTGACGATGAAACACAGAAATTGCATCGGAATTATATACAAAAGGCACAATGCCGACTTAAGTACTAGAAGACTGACTTATCTTACTGACTATTTTGAACCATTCCTGTGACACTAGTTATAAATTCCGCTGCTTCACTTCAGGTTTACTGTATCCCTCTGACCTTCTTATTAAAGTTAAAACACAGAAATTGCATCGGAAGTAAATACAAATGGCACAATGCCAACTTAAGTACAAGAAGACTGACTCTCCTTACTGTCTATGATTTGAACCATTCCTGTGACACTACATATAGATTCCGACGCTTCAATTCAGGTTTACTGTATCCTTTGGACCTTCTTACAGACGATGAAACACAGAAATTGCATCGGAATTAAATACAAAAGCCACAAGGCCGACTTAAGTACACGAAGACTGACTCTTCTTACTGACTATGTTTGCACCATTCCTGTGGCACTAGTTAGAGATTCCGATGCTTCACTTCAGGTTAACTGTATCCCTCTGGCCTTCTAATTGACGATGAAACACAGTAATTGCATCGGAATTAAATTGAAAAGGGCACAATGCCGACTTAAGTACAAGAAGACTGACTCTTCTCACTTTCTATGTTTTGAACCATTCCTGTGACACCAGTTATAGATTCCGATGCTTCACTTCAGGTTTACTGTATCTTTTGGACCTTCTTACAGACGATGAAACACAGAAATTGCATCGGAATTAAATACAAAAGCCACAAGGCCGACTTAAGTACACGAAGACTGACCCATCTTACTGTCTATGTTTTGAACCATTCCTGTGACACTCGTTACAGATTCCGATGTTTCACTTCAGGTTTACTGTATCCCTCTGACCTTCGTATTGACGATGAAACACAGAAATTGCATCGGAATTAAATACAAAAAGCACAATGCCGACTTAAGTACATGTAGACTGAATCTTCCTACAGTCTATGTTTTGAAACACTCCTGTGACCTTAGTTATAGATTCCGATGCTTCACTTCAGCTTTACTGTATCCCTTGGACCTTCTTATTATCGATGAAAAACAGAAAGTGCATCGGAATTAAATAGAAATGGCACAATGCCGACTTAAGTACAAGAAGACTGACTCTTCCTACTATCTAAGTTTTGAACCATTCCTGTGACTAACTAGTGAAGCATCGGAATCTATAACTATAGATTCCGATGCTTCATTTCAGGTTTACTGTATCCCTAGGATCTTCTTATTGATGATGAAACACAGATAGTGCATCGGAGTTAAATACAAAACGCACAATGCCGACTTAAGTACAAGAAGACTGACTCTTCTTACTGTCTGTGTTTTGAACCATTCCTGTGACGCCAGTTACAGATTCCGATGCTTCACTTCAGGTTTACTGTATCCTTCTGTCCTTTTTATTGACGAGGAAACACAGAAATTGCATCGTAATTAAATACAAAAGCCACAATGCCGACTTAAGTACAAGAAGACTGACTCTTTTAACTGACTATGTTTTGAAACATTCCTGTGACACTCGTTATAGATTCCGATGTTTCACTTCAGGTTTACTGAATCACTCTGACCATCTTATTGACGATGAAACACAGATATTGCATCGGAATTAAATACAAAAGGCACAATGCCGACTTAAGTACATGTAGACTCACTCTTCCTACTGTCTATGTTTGAAACATTCCTGTGACCTTAGTTATAGATTATGATGCTTCATTTCAGGCTTACTGTATCCCTTGGACCTTCTTATTGACGATGAAACACAGAAAGTGCATCGGAATTAAATAGAAAAGGCACAATGCCGACTTAAATACAAGAAGACTGACTCTTCCTACTGTCTATGTTTTGAACCATTCCTGTGACACTAGTTATAGATTCCGATGCTTCACTTCAGATTTACTGTATCCCTTGGACCTTCTTATTGACGATGAATCTCAGAAATTGCATCGGAATTAAATATAAAAGGCACAATGCCGACTTTAGTACAAGAAGACTGACTCTTCTTTTTGTCTATGCTTTGAACCATTCCTGTGACACTAGTTATAGATTCCGATGTTTCACTTCAGGTTTACTGTATCCCTTGGACTTTTTTATTGACGATGAAACACAGAAATTGCATCGGAATTAAATACAAAAGGCACAATGCCGACTTAACTACATGTAGACTGTCTCTTCCTACTGTCTATCCTTTGAAACATTCCTGTGACACTAGTTATAGATTCCGATGCTTCATTTCAGGTATACTGTATTCCTTGGACCTTCTTATTGACGATGAAACACAGAAATTGCGTCGGAATTAAAGAGAAAAGGCACAATGCCGACTTAAGTACATGAAGACTGACCTTTCTTACTGTCTATGCTTTGATCCATTCCTGTGACACTAGTTATAGTTTCCGATGCTTCACGTAACGTTTACTGTATCCCTTGGACCTTCTTATTGAAGATGAAACACAGAAAATGCATCAGAACTATATACAAAAGGCACAATGCCGACTTAAGTACAAGAAGACTGACTCATCCTACTGTCTATGTTTTGAACCATTCCTGTGACACTAGTTATAGATTCCTATGCTACACTTCAGGTTTACTGTATCCCTCTGACCTTCTTATTGACGATGAAACACAGAAATTGCATCGGAATTATATACAATAGGCACAATGCCGACTTAAGTACAAGAAGACTGACTCTTCTTACTGACTGTTTTGAACCATTCCTGTGACACTAGTTATAGATTCCGATCCTTCACTTCAGGTTTACCGTATCCCTCTGACCTTCTTATTGATGTTGAAACACAGAAATAGCATCGGAATTAAATACAAAAGGCACAATGCCGACTGAAGTACAAGAAGACTGACTCTCCTTACTGTCAATGTTTTGTACCATTCCTGTGACACAAGATATAGATTCCGATGCTTCACTTGAGGTTTACTGTATCCTTTGGACCTTCTTATTGACGATGAAACACAGATATTGTATCGGAATTATATAGAAAGGGCACAATGCCGACTTAAGTACAAGAAGACTGACTCTTCTTACTGTCTATGTTTTGAACCATTCCTCTGACGCAAGTTACAGATTCCGATGCTTCACTTCAGGTTTAGTGTATCCCTCTGACCGTATTATTGACGATGAAACACTGAAATTGCATCGAAAATAAATAGAAAAATCACAATGCAGACCTAAGTACAAGAAGACTGACTCTTCTTACTGACTGTTTTGAACCATTCCTGTGACACTAGCTATAGATTCCGATCCTTCACTTCAGGTTTACCGTATCCCTGTGACCTTAAAAGTGACGATGAAACACAGAAATTGCATCGGAATTAAATACAAAAGGCACAATGCCGACTTAAGTACATGTAGACCGACTCTTCCTACTGTGTATGTTTTGCAACATTCCTGTGACCATAGTTATAGATTCCGATGCTTCATTTCAGGTTTACTGTATCCCTTGGACCTTCTTACTGACGATGAAACACAGATTGTGAATCGGAGTTAAATACAAAAAGTACAATGCCGACTTAAGTACAAGAAGACTGACTCTTCCCACATTCTATGTTTTGAACCATTCCTGTTTCACTAGATATAGATTCCAATGCTTCACTTCAGGATTACTGTATCCCTCTGACCCTCTTTTTGACGATGAAACACAGAAACTGGATCGGAATTAAATACAAAAGGCACAATGCCGACTTAAGTACAAGAAGGCAGACTCTTCTTACTGACTATAATTTGAACCATTCCTGTGACACTAGTTATAGATTACGATGCTTCACTTCATGTTTACTGTATGCCTTTTACCTTCTTATTGACGATGAAACACAGAAATTGCATCGGAATTAAATACAAAATGCAAAATGCCGACTTAAGTACAAGAAGACTGACTCTTCTTACTGACTGTTTTGACCCATTCCTGTGACACTAGTTATAGATTCCGATGCGTCACGTCAGGTACACTGTATCCCTCTGACCTTCTTATAGACGATGAAACACAGATATTGCATCGGAATTAAATACAATAGGCACAATGCCGACTTAAGTACAAGAAGACTGACTCTTCTTACTGACTATGTTTTGAACCATTCCTGTGACGATAGTTACAGATTCCGATGCTTCACTTTTGGTTTAATGTATCCAATGGACCTTCTTATGGACGATGAAACACAGATATTGCATCGGAATTAAATAGAAAAGGCACAAAGCCGACTTAAGAACAAGAGGACTGACTCTTCCTACTGTCTATGTTTTGAACCATTCCTGTGACACTAGTTATAGATTCCGATGCTTCACTTCAAGTTTACTGTATCCCTTGGTCCATCTTATTGACGATTAAACACAGAAATTGCATCGGAATTAAACACAAAAGCCACAATGCCGACTTAAGTACAAGAAGACTGACTCTTCTTGCTGACAATGATTTGAACCATTCCTGTGACGCAAGTTACAGATTCCGATGCTTCACTTCAGGTTGACTGTATCTCTCTGACCTTCTTATTGACGATGAAACACAGATATTCCATCGGAATTAAATACAATAGGCACAATGCCGACTTAAGTACAAGAAGACTGATTCTTCTTACTGTCTATGTTTTGAACCATTCCTGTGGCGCTAGTTACCGATTCCGATGCTTCACTTCAGGTTTACTGTATCCCTCGGACCTTATTGACGATGCAACACAGAAATTGCATCGTAATTAAATAGAAAAGGCACAATGCCGACTTAAGTACAAGAGGGCTGACTCTTCCTACTGTCTATGTTTTGAACCATTCCTGTGACACTGGTTATAGATTCACTTCAGGTTTACTGTATCCCTTGGACGTTCTTATTGACGATGAAACACAGAAATTGCATTGGAATTAAAGAGAAAAGGTACAATGCCGACTTAAGTACAAGAAGACTGACTCTTCTTACTGACAATGTTTTGAACCATTCCTGTGACGCAAGTTACAGATTCCGATGCTTCACTTCAGGTTTACTGTATCCCTTGGACCTTCTTATTGACGATGAAACACAGATATTGCATCGGAATCAAAAACAAAAGGCACAATGCCGACTTAAGTACAAGAAGACTAACTTTTCTTACTGTCTATGATTTGAACCAATCCTGTGACACTAGTTATAGATTCCGATGCTTCACTTCAGGTTTACTACATCTCTCTGACCTTCTTATTGACGATGAAACACAGATATTGCATCGGAATTAAATACAATAGGCACAATGCCGACTGAAGTACAAGAAGACTGACTCCTCTTACTGACTATGTTTAGAACCATTCCTGTGACGACAGTTACAGATTCCGATGCTTCACTTCAGGTTTACTGTATCCCTTGGACCTTCTTAATGACGATGAAACACAGATATTGCATCGAAATTAAATACAAAAGGCACAATGCCGACGTAAGTACTAGAAGACTGACTCTTCTTTCTGTCTATGATTTGAACCATTCCTGTGACACTAGCTATAGATTTCGATGCTTCACTTCAGGTTTACTGTATCTCTCGGACCTTGGAATTGACGATGAAACTCAGATATTGCATCGGAATTAAATACAAAAGGCACAATACCGACTTAAGTACAAGAAGACTGACTCTTCTTACTGACTCTGCTTTGAACCATTCCTGTGACGATAGTTACAGATTTCTATGCTTCACTTCAGGTTTACTGTATCCCTTGGACCTTCTTATTGACTATGAAACACAGATATTGCATCGGAATTAAATACAAAAGGCACAATGCCGACGTAAGTACAAGAAGACTGACCCTTCTTACTGACTATGTTTTGAACCATTCCTGTGACACTAGTTAGAGATTCCGATGCTTCACTTCAGGTTTACTGTATCCCTCTGACCTTCTTATTGACGATGAAACACAGTAATTGCATCGGAATTAAATTGAAAAGGGCACAATGTCGACTTAAGTACAAGAAGACTGACTCTTCTTACTGACTATGTTTTGAAACATTCCTGTGACACTAGTTATAGATTCCGATGCTCCACTACAGGTTTACTGAATCACTCTGACCATCTTATTGACGATGAAACACAGATATTGCATCGGAATTAAATACAAAAGGCACAATGCCGACTTAAGTACATGTAGACTCACTCTTCCTACTGTCTATGTTTGATACATTCCTGTGACCTTAGTTATAGATTACGATGCTTCATTTCAGGTTTACTGTATCCCTTGGACCTTCTTATTGACGATGAAACACAGAAAGTGCATCGGAATTAAATAGAAAAGGCACAATGCCGACTTAAATACAAGAAGACTGACTCTTCCTACTGTCTATGTTTTGAACCATTCCTGTGACACTAGTTATAGATTCCGATGCTTTACTTCAGATTTACTGTATCCCTTGGTCCTTCTTATTGACGATGAATCTCAGAAATTGCATCGGAATTAAATATAAAAGGCACAATGCCGACTTTAGTACAAGAAGACTGACTCTTCTTTTTGTCTATGCTTTGAACCATTCCTGTGACACTAGTTATAGATTCCGATGCTTCACTTCAGGTTTAATGAAACTCTCTGACCTTCTTATTGACGATTAAACACAGATATAGCATCGGAATTAAATACAAAAGGCACAATGCCGTCTAAAGTACATGTAGACTCACTCTTCCTACTGTCTAGGCTTTGAAACATTCCTGTGACACTAGTTATAGATTCCGATGCTTCATTTCAGGTTTACTGTATCCCTTGGATCTTCTTATTGACGATGAAACACAGATAGTGCATCGGAACTAAATAGAAAAGGCACAATGCTGGCTTAAGTACAAGAAGACTGACTCTTCTTACTGACTATGTTTTGAACAATTCAGTGACACTCGTTATAGATTCCGATGCTTTACTTCAGGCTTACTGTATCCCTCTGACCTTCTTATTGACGATGAAACACAGAAATAGCATCGGAATTATATACAAAAGGCACAATGCCGACTTAAGTACTAGAAGACTGACTTATCTTACTGACTATTTTGAACCATTCCTGTGACACTAGTTATAGATTCCGCTGCTTCACTTCAGGTTTACTGTATCCCTCTGACCTTCTTATTAAAGTTAAAACACAGAAATTGCATCGGAAGTAAATACAAATGGCACAATGCCAACTTAAGTACAAGAAGACTGACTCTCCTTACTGTCTATGATTTGAACCATTCCTGTGACACTACATATAGATTCCGATGCTTCAATTCAGGTTTACTGTATCCTTTGGACGTTCTTACAGACGATGAAACACAGACATTGCTTCGGAATTAAATAAAAAAGCCACAAGGCCGACTTAAGTACACGAAGACTGACTCTTCTTACTGACTATGTTTGCACCATTCCTGTGACACTAGTTAGAGATTCCGATGCTTCACTTCAGGTTAACTGTATCCCTCTGGCCTTCTAATTGACGATGAAACACAGTAATTGCATCGGAATTAAATTGAAAAGGGCACAATGCCGACTTAAGTACAAGAAGACTGACTCTTCTCACTTTCTATGTTTTGAACCATTCCTGTGACACCAGTTATAGATTCCGATGCTTCACTTCAGGTTTACTGTATATTTTGGACCTTCTTACAGACGATGAAACACAGAAATTGCATCGGAATTAAATAGAAATGGCACAATACCGACTTAAGTACAAGAAGACTGACTCTTCCTACTATCTAAGTTTTGAACCATTCCTGTGACTAACTAGTGAAGCATCGGA